>NW_027363015.1:2077500-2797609 GCF_046119375.1 Phyllobates terribilis
CACAGTCAACACTTGCTGCGGTGTTATTGGGGTTCGGTAACGTCAGCTGTTCCCCTGCTGTGTTCACGGCAATTTCTCCTGCTCTGTCCATATTCACTGTGCTACTTATTTAAAACTTGCTCCAATTACACCTCTGGCTCCTCCGTTTTTAGTATTTACCCTGGGCTCCAATACCGCTAGTTGCTGCTCAGAAGTGCCGTCTGCACAGTCAACGCTTGCTCCAGTGTTATTGGGATTCAGTAACGTCAGCTGATCCCCAGCTGTGTGTCCGGCAAATTCTCCTGCTTTGTCCACATCCACTGTAGTACGGATTTAAAACCTCCTCCAAATACACCTCTGGCTCTTCTGTTTTTAGTATTTACCCTGGGCTCCAGCACCGCCAGCTGGTTCTCGGCAGTTCCATTGGCTCTTGTACCTTCTGCTACCCATCCGGGTTCCAGTACCGTCAGCTGGTTCTCGGCAGTGTCTTTGGCACGGGTACTCCCTCCTGCCCAGCCTGGTTCCAGCACGCCAGCTGTTTCCGGGTAGTGTCAACGTCACTTTGCCTCCAATGCGTTGTCCTGTCGTGTTGCGGTCGGGTTAGCCGACTCTATGGTGCCTGCAGTTTAGGTGACTCCTATGTGGGCTGCGGGATCTGGCAATGAAGGCTGGTTCCATAGTGCCAATAGGACAAGCACCCTCTGTAGGACTGTGGGTTTTGGTAACTGCGGCCGGCTCGCGGCCTTGAACTTTTTTTTTACATGGGTACCTTCTGCTACCCATCCGGGTTCCAGTACCGTCAGCTGGTTCTCGGCAGTGCCTTTGGATTAGGTGCCTCCTTCTCGGTATCCAAGTTCCACCAACGTCTGCTGGTCCTTGGTAGTGCTTTCTGGCACAGGTACCTCCTGCTTAGTAACCGAGTTCCAGTAACATCAGCTGGTCCTCGGTAGTTCCATTGGCTCTTGTACCTTCTGCTACCCATCCGGGTTCCAGTACCGTCAGCTGGTCCTCGGTAGTTCCATTTGCTCTTGTATCTTCTGCTACCCATCCGGGTTCCAGTACCGTCAGCTGGTCCTCGGTAGTTCCATTTGCTCTTGTATCTTCTGCTACCCATCCGGGTTCCAGTACCGTCAGCTGGTTCTCGGCAGTGCCTTTGGATTAGGTGCCTCCTTCTCGGTATCCAAGTTCCACCAACGTCTGCTGGTCCTTGGTAGTGCTTTCTGGCACAGGTACCTCCTGCTTAGTAACCGAGTTCCAGTAACATCAGCTGGTCCTCGGTAGTTCCATTGGCTCTTGTACCTTCTGCTACCCATCCGGGTTCCAGTACCGTCAGCTGGTCCTCGGTAGTTCCATTTGCTCTTGTATCTTCTGCTACCCATCCGGGTTCCAGTACCGTCAGCTGGTTCTCGGCAGTGTCTTTGGCACGGGTACTCCCTCCTGCCCAGCCTGGTTCCAGCACGCCAGCTGTTTCCGGGTAGTGTCAACGTCACTTTGCCTCCAATGCGTTGTCCTGTCGTGTTGCGGTCGGGTTAGCCGACTCTATGGTGCCTGCAGTTTAGGTGACTCCTATGTGGGCTGCGGGATCTGGCAATGAAGGCTGGTTCCATAGTGCCAATAGGACAAGCACCCTCTGTAGGACTGTGGGTTTTGGTAACTGCGGCCGGCTCGCGGCCTTGAACTTTTTTTTTACATGGGTACCTTCTGCTACCCATCCGGGTTCCAGTACCGTCAGCTGGTTCTCGGCAGTGCCTTTGGATTAGGTGCCTCCTTCTCGGTATCCAAGTTCCACCAACGTCTGCTGGTCCTTGGTAGTGCTTTCTGGCACAGGTACCTCCTGCTTAGTAACCGAGTTCCAGTAACATCAGCTGGTCCTCGGTAGTTCCATTGGCTCTTGTACCTTCTGCTACCCATCCGGGTTCCAGTACCGTCAGCTGGTCCTCGGTAGTTCCATTTGCTCTTGTATCTTCTGCTACCCATCCGGGTTCCAGTACCGTCAGCTGGTTCTCGGCAGTGTCTTTGGCACGGGTACTCCCTCCTGCCCAGCCTGGTTCCAGCACGCCAGCTGTTTCCGGGTAGTGTCAACGTCACTTTGCCTCCAATGCGTTGTCCTGTCGTGTTGCGGTCGGGTTAGCCGACTCTATGGTGCCTGCAGTTTAGGTGACTCCTATGTGGGCTGCGGGATCTGGCAATGAAGGCTGGTTCCATAGTGCCAATAGGACAAGCACCCTCTGTAGGACTGTGGGTTTTGGTAACTGCGGCCGGCTCGCGGCCTTGAACTTTTTTTTTACATGGGTACCTTCTGCTACCCATCCGGGTTCCAGTACCGTCAGCTGGTTCTCGGCAGTGCCTTTGGATTAGGTGCCTCCTTCTCGGTATCCAAGTTCCACCAACGTCTGCTGGTCCTTGGTAGTGCTTTCTGGCACAGGTACCTCCTGCTTAGTAACCGAGTTCCAGTAACATCAGCTGGTCCTCGGTAGTTCCATTGGCTCTTGTACCTTCTGCTACCCATCCGGGTTCCAGTAACATCAGCTGGTCCTCGGTAGTTCCATTGGCTCTTGTACCTTCTGCTACCCATCCGGGTTCCAGTACCGTCAGCTGGTTCTCGGCAGTGCCTTTGGATTAGGTGCCTCCTTCTCGGTATCCAAGTTCCAGCAACGTCTGCTGGTCCTTGGTAGTGCTTTCTGGCACAGGTACCTCCTGCTTAGTAACCGAGTTCCAGTAACATCAGCTGGTCCTCGGTAGTTCCATTGGCTCTTGTACCTTCTGCTATCCATCCGGGTTCCAGTACCGTCAGCTGGTCCTCGGTAGTTCCTCAGCTTTCTTGTACCTTCTGCTACATTTCCAAGTTCAAGCTTTTTGAAATGGTTCTTGGTAATCACTCTGGATCTCCCTGACGAGGACCCTGAAGACGAGGACCCTGAAGACCAACCCTAAGAAGACGAGGACCCCGAAGACAATGACCCTGAAGACGAGGACCCTGAAGACCACCCCGAAGAAGACGAGGACCCTGAAGACCACCCCGAAGAAGACGAGGACCCTGAAGACCACCCCGAAGAAGACGAGGACCCTGAAGACCACCCCGAAGAAGACGAGGACCCCGAAGACGAGGACCCAGAAGACCAACCCGAAGAAGACGAGGACCCCGAAGACGAGGACCCCCGAAGACGACGACCCTGAAGACCACCCCGAAGAAGACCAAGAAGATGACCCTGAAGAAGTTGACCAAGAAGACAAAGAAGAGAAGACAAGCACCAAGATACAGAAAAACAAGAGACAGAAAACCAAGAAGCAGAAATACAAGAAGCTGCAGAACAAAAAGCGGAAGAACATTAAGCATAAGACTAAAAATCAGAGCAAAAGATAATATCTAAATTATAAGCAGAAGATGACTAAGCAGTGTATGGGGGTGAGTCCGTTCCTCCTCGTGGTGCCCCTGGAAAAGACCTGCTGCTGCAGGCCAAACTGAACGCGGACAAATCCTGTTGTAAATCTTTTGTGACGGGCAGAACGAAAGGTGTAATGTCCAACCTTTTATAGATAACAACTACAGGAATGCCTGTCACAAATAAGAATATGATGAAGAAGAAGAATATGAAGAAGATGAAGAAGTAGAATATGAAGAATGTAAAAAAAAGAATAATACGAAGAAGGTGAAGAAGAAGTGGATGAAAAAGATGCTGAGGATGATGAAGGAGAAAGTGTGGGAGAAGTAAAAAAGAAGGTGAAGAGCATGGAAGTAGTGAAACATAAATATCTGACAAAATATAAAAATACTTAACATAGTTAATATTTCCGTAACTCAGAACATAATAAAAAAATATTAATTCCTGCTATTCCATTTGACTGGGCTAAACCTCTATGCCTTTATTGTCTCCCCCACCTCCCCCAATACATTCTACATTATTCTTAGTTGTTTTCCTTCATGTAGAAATAACCTACAAGGAAAGAAAGGGTTTATTTTAATTCCGATATTTATGTCCCATTGACTTGCATTGGTTTCCGGTATCGGAATCGGCGATATCCGATACTTTTTCGGTATCGGTCCGATCCAATCCGATCCGATATTTCCCGATATCGGAAGGTATCGCTCAACACTAGTTATGGGTAAGCTGGGCAGCTGTCTGCGCACTCTTTGGCTCACTAGGGGCACGGCAGGCTCACTACTAGCAGAGGGTTGATCCTCCTGCGCTGCTGGTGTGGACTCTTCTGCCTCCTGGGCTGGCTGCTCTTCCAGCTCTACCTGGTCTTCTGTAGGCACTTGAGGGGCTGGCTGGAGAAAGGTGAGGACGGGCACCACGATAGCGTTGTTTACTTGTGTCCAGGACCGGGGAAAGTCTCCGAGTACGGTGCTGATCATTTCCTCCTTTTCCTCTACGGGTTGAGGGTCTTCCTGATCTTCATCCGTGTTTTGCAACTTCTCGGGGCACTTTTTCAGGTGGTCTCTGGAGACAGTGGCTGTGGTCTCTCCTCCATCCTTGCTGATGACGTACACCTTTGGATTATTGTGGCTTGAGGGCAGTACGGTGTTCGGGTCCTTTTCCCACTGGTCGTCCAACTTATGGAGCCGCCTTTTTCTTTTCAAGACCTGCTCTCCAGGTACCAGGGGAACAGCGGGAGCATGTTGGTTATAAGTCCTCTCCTGCCTTTCTCTTGATTGACAGAGACTTCGCTCGACGCTCTCCTGTACTTTCCGGTACTGCTGCTGCCGTTCTGTATCCCAGTCTGCCTCTGGCGAGGTGTCCTCAGGTGTCAGGACTCCCATATCCAGGTCAATAGGCAGCTTACCAGGTCTTGCTCTCATTAGGTAAGCCGGGGTACAGTTGGTGGAACCTACCGGGATGTGGTTGTACAGGTCCACCAGATCGGGCAGTTTCTCAGGCCACAGGCTGCGTTCTTCCAGGGGCAATGTTTTTAGCAGATCTATCACCACCTGGTTCATCTTTTCGCAGAGTCCGTTGGTCTGCGGGTGATAGGCCGTTGTTCTTATCTCCTTGCAGCCATACAGGTTGCAGAACTCCTGGAAGACCTCTGCTTCCAAGGCTGGTCCTTGGTCTGTCAACACTTGCTCCGGGTACCCGTGTGGACGGCTGAAGTGCTGCTGGAAGGCTCTAGCTGCTGTTTGAGCCGTTAAGTCCTTGACGGGAACCACCACCAGGAACCGGGAGTAGTGATCTACGATTGTGAGGGCGTAGACATACCCAGATCTGCTCGGAGCCAGTTTCACATGGTCCAGGGCTACCAGTTCCAGTGGCTGTCTGGTGATGATGGGCTGCAGGGGAGTCTTCTGGCTGGCACGGTCCTTTCTTCTTAGGTTGCACGGGCCACAGTCTCTGCACCACCTCTCGATGACTCCTCTCATGCCTACCCAGTAGAACCGTTCACGCAACAAGTACTCCAGCTTCTTCCATCCAAAATGTCCTGCTCCGTTGTGGTATGCCTCCAGAACCATAGCCGCGTCTCGTCTTGGGACCACTACCTGCCAGGTCAACTCATGTGTTCGAGAATTAACCATTCTTCGGCACAGCTTCTCCCTGTAGAGGAACAGCTTACTTTTCTCCTTCCACAGTTGCTTGGTCTCCTCCGGAGTGTCTGGGTCAAGACGGGCATCGGCCTGTGTCAGCATTTCCTTCACCAGACGGACTGCGGGATCACTGTCTTGCGTTTTCGCCCAGCTGTAGTGGGGCAAGGGATTGAACGTCACAGAGCGCCTGTCCTTCACACGGTGGGAATACAGGGTAATCCCATGACGGTGGAACGCAGGGAGCTCAACTTCTTCTGGATCTTCCCCTACATCCGGTAAGTTTGGCATTCTAGACAGGGCATCCGCGTTGGCATTTGAGCGTCCCGCCCGGTATTTGATGGTGAATTCATAGTTGGACAGGCGGGCCATCCATCTCTGCTCCAGGGCACCGAGCCTTGCAGTGTCCAGGTGTGTCAACGGGTTGTTATCCGTGTACACGGTGAACTTGGAAGAGGCAAGGTAATGCTTGAAACGTTCGGTCACTGCCCACACCACTGCCAGGAACTCCAGCTTGAATCCGCTATAATTATCAGGGTTCCTCTCCGTGGGCCGTAGCTTTCGGCTGGCGTAAGCGATTACCCGTTCTTACCCCTGCTGGATCTGGGACAGTACGGCTCCTAGCCCGATGTTGCTTGCGTCCGTGTGGAGGATAAAGGGCTGGTTGTAATCAGGGTACGCCAGGATTTCATCCCCCGTGAGGGCCATCTTCAGCTGGCAGAAGGACTCCTCTTCCAGCTTTTCCCACCTGAAGGGCGGCTTCTGGTTTTTAGCTTTCCGAGATTGACCTATCAGGAGGTCCTGCATAGGGGCTGCCATTTTGGTGAAACCGGGAATGAATCTTCGGTAGTAGCCTACCAACCCGAGGAACTGCCGCACTTCCTTTATGCTGGAGGGTCTTGGCCAGTCTTTAATCACGGTGATCTTATCGGGGTCGGGAGCCACTCCGTCAGCACTCACCACGTGTCCCAGGTATTGCACCTTTGGTTTCAGGAGGTGACACTTGGAGGGTTTCACCTTTAGGCCGTAGCTTGCCAGGGCATCAAACACTTCTGCCAGGTGTTTCAGGTGGTCCTCGTAAGTCTTGGAATAAACGATGGCATCGTCCAGGTTTAATAGGACCGTCTCAAAGTTCCGGTGTCCCAGACAGCATTCCATCAACCATTGGAAGGTTCCTGGTGCCTTGCAGAGCCCGAACGGCATACAGTTAAATTTGCTGAGACCCATCGGGGTGGTGAATGCGGTCTTCTCCCGGTCCGCCTCTGCCACAGGAACCTGCAGTACCCGCTAGTGAGGTCCAAAGTAGAGAAGAAGTTAGCAGATTTTAATGCAGCTAAGGACTCTTCTATCCTTGGTAACGGGTACGCATCTTTGTGTGTGATACGGTTGACCTTCCTGTAGTCTACACACATTCTCATGGTGTTGTCTTTCTTTTTCACTAAGACTAGTGGAGCTGCCCAGGGGCTACAGCTGTCCCTAATTACCCCAGCCTCCTTCATGTCCTTTAACATCCCCTTGGCGTGCTGATAGTGTGCAGGGGGTACGGGTCGGTAACTCTCCTTTATGGGAGGATGGTCTGCCGTGGGGATGTGATGTTCTACCCCCTTTACTCGCCCAAAGTCTAGCGGGTGTTTGCTAAACACTCTCTCGTACTCCTGAACCACCCGGTAGACTCCCTGTTTTTGGTGTGAGGGAGTGGAGTCAGTACCCAAATGCAGTTGCTGACACCAGTCCTCCATTGGTTTCTTTGAGCCGTTACCTTCCTCTGGTTGAGATGGAGGCAAGGGTTCCACGGCCTGTACAGAGTTCTGGTTTATGGTGAACAATTTGGCTAGCGTGGCATACCGGGGCAGGTATACTTCTCTCTCCCCGATATTTATGATGCGGACGGGCACCCTCCCATGACGTACATCGACCACCCCCCGTGCTGTCAAAATGGTGGGCCTACTGTCTGAGTAGACGGTTTCTACCATTGCTTGGTAGTCTCTACCTCTTAGACCAATAGCTGCCCGGCACCAAATCATCATCTCACTTTTTGGGGGCATGGCAATAGGGAACGGGTCACACATTCTCACGCTACCTATCTCACCACCAGATAGTTCCACTTGTTGCTGCTTCATCAGTGCCCGGATCTCTTTTTGGAGCACACGCTGCTGGCTGGAACTGGCGTTCTTGGCAACCTGCTGCAAAATAAGAATCACCTCTGCAAGACAGTTTTCAATTACGTTAGTACCTAGGGTTATTTTTGGGTGACTCTCGCGACGGTCAATGTCCACAATGATCAGTCCGTGTGCCGGCAGTTCAACTTTACCGACCTTGATGTTCACTTCTTTAAATCCTATCTGTGGCACGGGCTGACCATTGCTGGCGATAATGCTCAGGTCGTCATCTGGGTAGCCGGTTATGTCCGAGTCATTCCAGTACCGCTTGAAGAGCACGTACGGGATGGTGGTGACCTGTGACCCGGTGTCCAGTAGGGCACTCATAGGAATGCCGTCCAGTACCACAGGCAAGACCGGACATCCCCCTACGTACTTGTCACGCCAGTTCGATGGGCCTGATTATCTTAGGCCTGGGGGTTGGCCTTCTACCCCAGGTTGTGCCCGTTTAAATGACTGTACCTTGCCATATGTCCGGGTTGATTGCAGTGGCGGCAGATGGGTCGTCCGTCCTCGTTGTACCTGTCGCTGGGTCTCCCTCTGGCCGGTGGGGTCCTCCTCAGTCGGCGCCACGGGACGTCCTCCGTTCCAGATGCCAGCTGGATCTTTCCTGGAGAAGAGACCTGTAAAGACTGCACAGTTCTGGTTAGCGCGGCAACGCTCTTAGTCAGCTCTTGGACCTGATGGTGCAGGTCTGTAGTCGGGTTATTGTTCAAAGCCTGCGCATCAGCTCCCACAGGCCCTGCAGACAAGGGCGCCGCGTCCTGGTGATAAGTGATAGCAGGGCGCCTGTGGGTCACAGCGCCACCTGGTGCCGGTTCTCCGAGCACCCGGATGGCTCTGTCCTTGAACTGTACAAAGTCCAGGTCAGGGTCCTGTAAGGCCATTGCCCACAACTGGGTTCGGTGGGCATTGCACAGTAGACCCTCAATAAATTGTTCAGTCAACAGCTTGTCTTCATTTCCCACGCTGTCAGGGTCTGCCTGCTTAATGGCTCTCAGGGCCTCTTGTAGGTTTAGAGCATAGTCTCTTATACTTTCATGTGCCCGTTGTTTGCACCCGTAAAATCTGAGCTTTATTTTGGCTGAGGTTCGGGTATCAAATGTGTCTTTCAGCCGGGCTAGTATTTCTCTGACAGTCCTCTTCTTCCCAGGTGACCAGGACTTTACCTCCCTTTGGACTGCCCCGATTAACTGGGCCACCAGGATGCTTACTTTTTGCTCTTCCGTGAGGGGGTATACCTGGAAGAGGCTATCCAATCTTTCCCTAAAGTCACTTAGGGTATGTGACTCCCCTGAGTACTGGGGTAGCCAGGTTGCCCTCGGGATATAGGGCATGGTGAATGGCATGACCGCTGCAGCGGTTGCGCTGGCGGCCGGTGTGGCGGTGGAGCTCCCCTCGGTATCCGATATCCTTCTACCCCCCTAGTGGACCGTGGCCTACCTTGCGATGCTCTTCTTCCGTAGGCTGCGGCTCCGCAGTCAATCGTCGGGGTAGAGGACCTGGCGTCGCACTTCGATGACGTCAGCGTCGCTCTTCCTCCCTTCCAGGACGTTGCGCAGCGTCAGTGCGTGGGGCGGAGCTTCGGCTCTCGCGCGCTTTCGGCGTCCACGTCCCTCTTCTTCCCGTGCGGCGTCCCGAAGATGGCGTCCGATGGCGGGAAGTGGCTGCGGATGGTGGGAAGACTGCAGAAGATGGCGGGAAACGACCCAAGATGGCGTCCGATGGCGGGAAACTACTCCGGTCGGCGGGAAACTTCGCCACAGGTAAGTACAAAAGTCTTTTTCAGGCACGCAGTACCCGGTGGTTGCGGGCACGAAATCCTGCCGACTACGCCAAAGTTGACTCGCCCCCTGGGCCGCATGGGGAACCCGGAGCCGGGCCTCTGGTGGGATGCTAGGGGTGGTAGTCTCAGTGTGGCGGCGACCCGGTCCGTGGCTCAGGGTGGTCAAATCAGTGGCAGTCTTAGTGTAATAACAAATGTCCGACTACGCCACAGGGCAGCTAGTGTGGATGATGGGAGTGATGGTGTGAGCGTCCCAGTACTAATGGTGTTGGTGCGGCGACGTGTGGTGCAGTTCAGGGTCTTTACTGATGGTATAGAGCAGACCCTCCCGGGAGTACTGGTTAGCAGTAGAGGCCTGGTCAGTCTGTGAGCAAGCAGGATCTCCCCCTGGCCAGGTGGAGTTGTAGGCCTCCCCGTCTATCTGCACTCTTTCCTGGCTACCTTGCTCTATGCGGGTAGAAGTAGCCCACGTCCCTGAGTATACCATGTGGTGCTCACCCGTATGGCCGGTGACTTGGGGCCTTCTGTTAGCCTCCGCTCCACGACGGCGGTGCTGGTCCCTTGCTTGTGACCGTGCCTCCGGGCTTCTAAGGCCAGAGGACCTGGAATCCCCTGCCGGTTGGATTCTGCTGCTGGACCTGGATGTCCCCACAGCCTCGGACTCCGTGTCCGAGTTTAGTGTCTTCAGCCAAGGTGAGCTATCTAGCTTCCAGCCTCTGGCACTCAATCCTGCTCCTACAGAGCTCTTGCTGTATCTTTCACTCTCCAAGCTCTGACTCACCTAATCCCGCCCCAGACCCAGTTTATAAGGGCAGATTCCTCCCCTCCCAGGTCTGGGCGGGCAGTGTTGCATGCTTAGGGCTCCTGACCAGAGAAACCTCCCACTTGCTCTCAGACATAATAATTCTATTACTGTGGCAACCAGACCCCTGGGGTGCCACATTGACACCTCTGATTGGCCGCAGGGATTGCGGACCCCGGGAGAGCCAGTGCTGACACTGCTGGAATGGCACAGAGTAGAATAGTTATTATTTTACTGAGGGGAAACAGTGATTGAGAAGTTGTCTGAATAGTGGAAAAGCCTTTTAAGTTTGGGGGTGGCGCGTTCTCATCAAGCCTCAGCACCTCCTGATGGTGTTTAGGTTTTCTACAATAGGGGGCTAGTTAATGTTGTGACTTCATTGCCACCTGCTGGTCATTCAGTGCAATGCAGAAGAGTTTACTTTATTATTATTATTTTTCATTATTGCAGGCTTCATCAGAGGTCGTTAATCCAGAAGATACTTTGCATCAGGTCCTCAAAATGCCCAGAGTCAGTTAGGATGGACCATTAGTGGGTTGTGGTGATGACCTCCGGTGAGACATGCCAGTTACACGCTTTCACACCTCACGTACGGTGACCTGAGTACATCTTTTAGGCCACCGGGTGTTGCAGTTGGGACAACAGTGTGAGGGGCCTGTAGCAGCATGGTCTGTTAGGGTTGATGATGCGGAAGGATGTGTTGGGACTTGGCCAGTGGCAGCAGAGACTGTTACCAAAAATAGGCTTGTCCGTCTGCAACAAAGTCTGACTTGGGAGCGTGTGTGTATGCTTTCAAGGACCATTAGGGCCTCATTTAAAAAATGGAAGTTAAAAATATTTGGAAAAGGAAAACTGCAGCTATATCTACTTTACTGCCTCTTGAGTGTTTCATCACTGAAATGTGGGAGCAGGGAAAAAGCATAGGGAGGTGGAGGGTGAGCAATGTAGGAGGCACTTTTGAAAATTGGCTACAGGCATTTATTATTCTCGGCAGGGTGCTAGGTGAGGAGAATCCTGAGCACTGTTCAGATCTGTTCTGTAGTGATAAGCTAACGTGCTCCGATAAGGCGTTATCCGAGTATTCTCGGGTGCTAAGAGTATCTTCGGCGTGCTTGAAAAATATGTTTGCGTCACCGCGGCTGCATGTCTCACGGCTGTTAGACCGCCGCAATACATGCTGGGCTTGCCAGTTTGTGTGCAGCCGCGGCGGTGTGAACATATTATTAGAGCATGCAAAAGATAATCTGTTAGCACCCGAGCATGCTCAGATGACACCTTATCCAAGCACGTCTGCGCAACACTACTGTTCTGTTATCTTGATGCCAGTTGGGAGGATTATAGTGTGTATAATAATGATGATGGCCACTGGATGCCATACCATAATGATACTGGCCACTGGATGCCATGCCATAATAATACTGGTCACTGGATGCCATGCCATAATGAAACTGGCCACTGGATGCCATACCGTAATGATACTGGCCACTGGATGCCATACCGTAATGATACTGGCCACTGGATGCCATACCATAATGATACTGGCCAATAGATGCCATACCATAATGATACTGGCCGCTGGATGCCATACCATAACGATACTGGCCGCTGGATGCCATACCATAACGATACTGGCCGCTGGATGCCATACCATAACGATACTGGCCGCTGGATGCCATACCATAACGATACTGGCCACTGGATGCCATACCATAATGATACTGGCCACTGGATGCCATACCATAATGATACTGGCCACTGGATGCCATACCATAATGATACTGGCCACTGGATGCCATACCGTAATGATACTGGCCACTGGATGCCATACCATAATGATACTGGCCAATGGATGCCATACCATAATGATACTGGCCACTGGATGAGCTTGAGAGCAGAAGTTGGTGCAGACTTCTGGACAAACCAGGTCTTCATAGGTAATTGAATAAAATGGAGGTTAATTTAGAATAAACTTACAATTAAAAAAGGTATAGATAAGGCTAAGATATAAAAAAAACTTCTACAGAAACCTCTAGGAATGAGCAGTGGGTCGGCCTTCTTGCAAAAGGGTGAAGTATATAAATGTAAATTTCTCTCCTGCATGGAGTTTCCACGCACGCCCAGACAATATAATGAAATGACATGGAAATCTGTATTCCAAGCAAAACATCCATATTCACAGGTGATTAGAATGAGAGAAAAATGTATTTTGAATAATAGTTACAGTTCAGAGATGGAGATGAGACATAAATTGTGTATACTGGACCCCTATGAATGAGAGAGGGACCTACTCTGTTACAGAAGAGTGCAGTATCTAAACCAAAGTTCTGGCTCACAGTAACAAAGTTTCCATGCATGTTCAGATTAAACATTACAATTCTTAGTTCTCAAGGATAAGTCTGTTGCAGGAGACCTCCAGACACCTGGTTTCTGTGAGTACATTTTATCCATAGAATAACATGGTACAGAACTTTCTAACAATATCTGCAGGCTCAGCCTTGATTTCCTTTACAGAAACAAAACATGATTTAATAAAGCTAGACTATATCAGACGTATCACAAGTAATATAACATATTGGAATATTATGGATTATAATTACTGTATTGATTATTTTCTTTATTAGAAATATTTAAAGTAAAATATAATTAGTTCTTAAGCATAAATCTGACAAGGAGGCTTCCAGGCGGTTTGTTTCTGGAAGAATATCTGATCTATAGAGCAATGTCTTACAGAACCTTCTGACCATATCTGCAAGCTTAGCACAGAGGCAGATCTGTTTTCCGGCACCCGGAGCAGGAATTCAGTTTGGCGCCCCCCACACACACCGCTCATGCAGTTTGAATAGTAGTCATGTGACCGCTCATCTACGATTTGCTTTTTGACAGTCACGTGACTACCTACTCTTCCTAATTCTCTCAATTTCAGTCAAAAACTACAGCCTACAGGCTAGTTGTCACATAACCGTAAGTATGAAAATCACATACGAGTGGTCATGTGGTGTCTGCTGGACCCAGCTAGCAGAGCTGAATCCTGACATTGAGTATATTACACGCTGTTAGGATTGGGCATGCTGCAGTACTGAATTGTATAATTAAAAGGGTTGTCCAGGTTTGTGATTAAAGTCGGAAGAACTCTAGGTGACTGCAGACTTCTGAATACTCGCAGCGCATGCACTGCACACTTTCAACTTTCCTCCAGTACAGGAGAATCCTGAAAGGTCATGTGAGTCCAAGTATGAGATTTTCATATTTCTGGCCACATTCCAACTAAACGTGACCAGCCTCACTCAAGTAATTTGTATAGAATGAGGCCACGCATGTCTAGTCGGCATGTGACCATTAGAGATGAGCGGTGTTCGAATCGAACTGTTCGCCAATCTCAAATTCGAGTGGTTGTGGGCGGTGTTCGAGCCGTTCGACAAACCCGAACGATTTGAAAAAAATCCGGCTGTTCGAGGTTACGTTCGATAACTGTTCGTGCACCCAAATCATAACTGGATTTTTTCTCAGTAATGCTGATAATGTTAATACACAGTTTGAGTGTACAGCGGGGCAGGGGGAGGGGCAGGGGATGGATCTCTGCAGGAATAATGAAGATCTCCATTTTTTTTTTCTCTTTCCCGCATTTACAGTGGGGAGGTGCAGTCTGTCAGCCTATCAGCAGCGCACTCACGGAGCGAACTGCTTTTTTTCACACAAGCAAGGGCATGTGTCATTGGCTGTGTATGTCACATGTCCTTGCCGTATAAGACCCAGCCATTTTCCCCGTCGCCACCATTTTCTCACTGCTGCTGCTGTTAGCGCTATATTGTGTAACTGAATTGCAAGCAAATTTTCTCTTAAATAGACAGAAAGGTTTAGGGAGTAGGGACTAGTTTGTAATTGCAGCCCTTTTGAGGGTTAGATTACATCAGTTCCTATCACTTTTTGCCAGGCAGGTCTGTGCCAGTGCTGTGAAAGTGTTTTTGACAGCATTTGGCTAAATCTAGCTAAACAAATCCTTTGGGCCTATTGCAGTGTGTTAGGCAGTGGAGTAGCCTATCTGTGTTGCAAGCTACACCACCTGTGTATGTAATACTCATTTTTTACTGCACCTACCCAAGTAAAACCTTTTGGGCCTGTAGCAGTGTGTGGTACTCAATCTATTAGGCCATCTATACTAAGCTCCACCAGCTTTCAAATTACTAATAATTTTTAGCTGCATCTTGCCTGGAAAATAATTTTGGGCATAGCAGTAGTGTGTGGTAATCATTGTATTAGGCCATCTATACCAAGCTCCACCAGCTTTGAAATTAATAATGATTTTTAGCTGCATCTAGCCCGGAAAATAATTTTTCTTCCCAATAGTGGTAGCAATAGAAATATGGGGCGCGCGCCTGGCTAACAAAAATATACGCTTCATAACAAAAAACACCAGCCTAGAGCACTGCATTAATAAGATGGCATCATCGTCTCTCCCAGTGCTAGGCCTACTACGCCGGCTAGCATTCCTGTGCCTAAAATACAATGTATGGGTCCGCGCTAGCCACGATGCTGAGTGGTCTAAAGCTGCTGTTAACGCTTTATCACAATTCAATTGGCAGATTTTCACAGAGCTCCTCCCCAACGCCCACCCATCGGGCAACAGTTGCCCACCCTCCCTATGGGATCTAGTGGCGAATAGTTGATGCCATTAATCAGAGCGTCAGTTGCCCCGTCGACGTGGCAAGCATACGGTAAGGCATGGGAAGAGTGGACCCGACTAGTAGCAGGCAGACGGGTTGACCAATGTGAACAAGCCAGATTACAAGTCACCATAGAATTTCTCCACCAGCTAATGATGAGGGGCTTATCAGGGGCGTCAGCGCAGCGGTGTCTGACCGGAGTAGCATTTCACTTCCAACTACTGAATTGAGGAGATGTGACAAAGAGATTCATCATCAGACAATCCATAAAAGGGTGGAAAAGGGGTCAGCCAAGTCAGGAGTGTAGACGTCCCATCCCGTGTCAGTAAAACTGATTTCTCACATCATATCCCTAACACCATTAACATGACACTCACAATTTGAAGCAACACTACTGTCTACTGCATTTGCGATCGCCTTCTTCGGGGCGCTATGTATAAGCGAATTATTCCCTCAATCCAAAATTACCACCAGTGGAGGCTTATTACACCAGGACGTAGTCATAGCCAATAATGCTATACGTCTACGCATACGCCAATCGAAAACGGTTCCAGCAGGCAGGGGCACTTGGATACTTCTACAACCCACAAACGGTACACTGAGTCGGGTAACAATAGTAAAAACATATATAACCATCAGATCACAAAGTAATTTCTTCCTATCACACATTGATGGAATGCCATTATCCAGATACCAGTTCCAAGCTATATTTAATAAATGCATAACATCCGCAGGGAATCACCCCAAAGATTATGGGACACACTCATTCCGCATAGGCGCGGCCACGGAAGCAGCAAGAGCAGGACTGTCAGAAACGGAAGTTCAGAGGATAGGGAGATGGTGTCCACGTGTTTGGCGAGATACATAAGACCGGACTTGTTATCCTAACGTGGTTTGTTTCTTCTACAGGTGACGCTAAGTCAACAGTGTGGGTGATAGGCCACTCGTATATATATTGGGCAGAAAAAAGGGCGAAAGTCCACCCAGGCGGGAGGAAATTAGAGTTTCATAACACATATTTCAACTGCAGAGGTATTAGAGGCCTGCTATGGCCACAGGTAGTAATGGAGGTAATCGAGGTAGGGAGAGAGGCAAGAGGTCTGGTCATCTTAGTTATACAGGCCGGGGGAAACGACCTAGGTCATCACAAGAGCGCATAACTAATGGCAATAATGAAACTAGACACTGAGCGCTTCAGAGAATTTTTCACAAAACTAGCTATAGTATGGTCAGAGATTGTGCCGATAGCGGTGTGGCAAGGTGCGCGAGACATCACGGCCATCGAACGGACAAGGCGGGTAATAAATATTCGGATGGCAAAATTTAGAAGAGACAGAGGCGGTGTAGTGATACGACACCGACAACTGGAAGGAGATAAAGCAGGCCTCATACGGCCCGACGGTGTTCACTTAATGGATATTGGACTGGACATATTCCTGTCAGGACTCCAGGACGGAGTGGAACAAGCGTTAAGAGTGATGGGTGGGGGTCAGAGTCCTGCATACGAGTACGCAGGATCCTCCGTGGCCTGGAAATAGAAAGGACATGTTGGAGAGTTACATTTGTTGGCCAACTTGCCAGAGTGGAGACCCAGGGCATGCTGCAACAAGCTGAATTATTTTAGAAATAAAATGCCTTTCTAATGGAATGAGTATAAAGAGTTAATAAAGCTGTGACCGATCCTCACCCATCCAGTTGTAAGAGTTACATTATTGTATCGTCAAGGAAAGGGGGGCGGTAGGGGGGCTGAGCGTCTGGGTTTGGTTGGGGGTCCCCACAGTCTGCCTAGGCTAGATGCATTTAAAAATTCTTATTAGATACACAGACGGTGCAGCTTGCTTCGCAGCTGGGCTACTACGCCCAAAGTATTGCCTAGGCTAGATGCAGTTAAAAATTCTACGCTGACTAGCAGACACAGAAGCTTTGGAGCAGACCTCTGAGTAAACAGCTCTTCACACTCAACCATCTGTGTTACCCCAAGCCATAGTGTATGTACTTTCTCACAGTTAAAAGGGGGGGGGGGAGCGACCCAACCCACCTGGAATTGACGATGCCAACGTCACGTAAGACACAGCAAGGGGACTCAAAAAAGAGTCTCCATTTTTTCCCAAAATTGTGGCACAGACACCACTTAACCCTAGAACGCATACCTGGGGCCTCGCAGGCCCGCCCTGTTAATTGTTTTCTATTTTCTGCAAGATTACTTCAGTTAGAATTTTGAAACTCTAGGTATTCTTCATGTATATAGTTGTTTGTCATTTGAGTTTGAGTTATTCCATGTTATTTGCACACGGGCCTGAAAGGTCCCAGGTATGTGAAAGTGTAGATTTTTATGGTCATGCGTTCTAGGGTTAAGTGGCATCAATTGCCCCACAGTTGCTTAAAATGGTTGGTGAGGTGATTTTACGAAATCCTCAAGCTTTTAGTCTCCCCAGGATGACACAGGGGTAGAAAAGTCCTTGCGAATCCATGATTTGTTCATCTTTATGAACGTGAGTCTGTCTACATTCTCAGTGAACAGCCGTGTGCGCTTATCTGTCAGCACACCACCAGCAGCGCTGAACACACGTTCAGAGAGAACGCTGGCTGCAGGGCATGACAAGATATCCAAGGCGTGAGTGGCGAGCTCCAGCCATTTTTCCAGATTGGAATCCCAAAATGAACAAGAGTCCAGTGACAGTCATGGCTTCGATGTTCACTTGGAGATACTCCTGTACCATCCTCTCTAGGCGTTGACTATGTGTCAGACTTCTTGTCTCCTGTGGCCTTGCAAAGGATGGTCTAAAAAAGTGGTGAAACTATTCCACAAAATTGCTGTTACCAGTAGATACTGTGTTACTGTTACGGTTTGAGTGATGAAGACTCGACAGTCCCACGGTTGGCAAGTTAGAACTGTGAGATTCACTATGTGCACCACTGGTGTTTTGTGGAAAAGCGCATGTAAGATTCTGCAACAGAGTCTGCAGATACTCCTGCATGCGTAAATCCCTTTTTATGGCAGGAATTATTTCGGCAAATTTACTTTTGTACCGGGGATCTAAGAGTGTGGCAACCCAGTAGTCGGGATTACTTCGAATTCTGACAATCCGAGGGTCATGTTGTAGGTAGTGCAGCAAGAAGGCACTCATGTGTCTTGCGCATCCAGGAGGACAAAGTCCTTGTTGTGTTGGTAGCGAGGTAACAATCATGCTTCCTTCCTCTGCCCTCTCCCCCCAACCTCGCACAACAGAAATGTGATCAAGGTCTCCCTCATCTGATGAGTCTTCCATGCCCATCGCCAGTTCGTCCTCCACTTCTTCCTCTGCTCCTGCACCTTCCTCAACAGTTTGGCTGCTACCATGCGCCCTGGTTAATCCCTCTCCCCCACCCTCCCATGCCTGCTGCCTTGGTGCTGCCGACCGTCTGGACCTTGGAGATGTTATCCCTTCCGCAAACCAATCCTCTACTTCCTCCACCTCCTCTTGTCCCACCACCTGACTCTGAATTCTGTTTAATGTGTGCTCCAGCATGTAAATCACCGGAATAGTCATGCTAATAATGGCATCGTCGTCAGCACTAAACATCTTCGTCGCCATTTCAAAACTGTGCAGAAGGGTGTGTGGCGCCCCTGAGGGTTCAGTCGCCACAGAGTTACTGCATCTCACCCAGAGGTGTGGTATCTCACCCTCAGGTAAGGAAGGAGTATGGCTCGGGACCCTAACACCTGCATCCAACACATACCTACAGTGGGTGTAGGGTGAGATTACTCCTAAGGGAGAGCACAGTCCCAGGTCCCTAGCTGGCGGGAGGGTCCTATATAGTGGGTGCTTAGGGGAGCAGCTTAGGGGAGCACATGACAGGGAGATTATAAATAGGAAGCCATCTTAGAAAGAGCAAGCCAGTCAGAGGAGGAAAAGTGACAGGAGCAGAGGCTCTGCTCCGGAGGCGGGGACTGAAGGAGAGAAGAGAGGAGTGGGAGCAGGAAGGCTCCAGGAACCGAAGGGACCCTAGGGGTACGGGCCGTGCAGAAGGCCACCTGTACTCCCGCTGCTACCAGGAGGTAGAGGGGTCAGGCCAGATAAGGGGAACCGGTCCCTCAACTAGCGGAGAAACAGCAAGGCTCAACTAGAAACCGGAGGCTGCAGCATTTCATGTACTGCAGGCCAAAGTCCACACCAGTCTCACTAAGAAGGTAGCCACATAGGACCCAGGGGACGGAACACACGTCGCCCGCCAAGGCCCGAGGATACCGGATAGAAGTGTCACTGGGTGTGAGGTGCAGGGAGAAGGCCAGAGAAAGGACACACAGAAGGGGGTCCTGCTAAGTACCCCAGAGCTATCTGGGGGTGGACTGAGCCCCTCACTGAGTATGCACAGCACGACGGGGGAGATTGCTCTGGTACCTGTAATCTGGACTGCAACAACTGTGAGTAAAGATCTTGGGACTGCATCACATGGACTCTGTGTTCATTACTGACTCCCTGCCCTACAACCACCATCATCCACCCACACTGCCCTGAAGCTACACTCTTCCTGTGGGGAGTAATAATACCATTGCTGCAAAACCACCAGCTTCAGAGGACTGTTCCGCAGCAGCGGCCCCTTTTGCCGCACTCCAGAGGTGGCGTAGTCGGACATTATAAAACCCATATATACAAATTACCCTTGGATTGACCGCCCTGGGTCACCGCCACAGTGACTACAACCCCCAGCGTCTACCGGCCCGGCTCCGGGTACCCCACGACCCAGGGGGCGCGTCAACTTCATAGGTCCCTGATCTGAGACCACTCCTGCAGCGTGATTTGCCCCACCTCTGGATCTCGTTGGCCCAGGCTATACGTCAGAACGTATTGCACCAGGGCTTGTCGGTGCTGCCACAGTCGCTGCAACATGTGCAGAGTTGAATTCCACCGTGTCGGCACATCGCATTTCAGCCGGTGAACTGGCAGGCCCAACGACTTCTGTAGAGATGTAAGTCGTTGAGCTGCGGGATGCGAACGGCGGAAGTGAGCACACAGCGACCGTGCCGTCTGCAGAAGGCCATCTAGTCCGGGATAGTGGGCTAAAAATTGATGGACAACCAGGTTCAACACGTGAGCCATACAAGGCACGTGTGTGACATTGCCCCGGCGAAGGGCCGCACCCAGGTTTGCAGCATTGTCGCACACGGCCTTCCCTGGTTTCAGGTCCAGTGGAGACAACCATTCATGAAACTGGGTCTCCAGAGCTGACCACAACTCCTCAGCTGTGTGACTCACATTTCCCAGACATTTCAAAGTGAACACTGATGCCATTGAGCCCTGCTGCCAGCATAGTAAGGAGGTGTGCAGGATTCTTTCTGTGCAGTTAGAAAGCAGGTGGCATTACCAGACAGGCTTTGGGTGCAGGTGGAGGACCGAGAGGAGGTTGAGGAGGCAGAAGCAGTGGAGGAACTTCGAGATAAAGAGGATTGACGCACAACTCGTGGGGATGGTAAGACTTGGACAGCAGCCCCTTGTCCTGCTGTCACCATAGTTACCCAGTGCCCAGTCAGCGACATGTAATGCCCCTGTCCATGCCTACTTGTCCAAGTGTCTGTGGTGAAATGCACCCTGTCACACACAGAGTTTCTCAAAGAAGCGGTGATGTTGTGTGCGACATGCTGGTGGAGAGCAGGCACACCTTTCTTTGAGAAGTAGTGCCGACTGGGCATCTGGTACTGGGGCACTGCGACGGACATAAGGTCTTGAAAATCCTCTGTGTCCTCCAGGCGGAAAGGCAGCATTTCTGTAGCCAACAGCTTGCAGATGGTGAAATTCAACCTCTTAGCTTTGTCATGGCTAGGAGGAAATGGTCTTTTACTTTTCCACATCTGAGGAACCGAGGGCTGGCTGTTGTGCTTAGACGGGGTTGAGTAGGGTGTCCCCGGCAAACTGCCGGTCTGTGAGGAAGATGCAGGCGGACATGTTAGGTTGCCTTGATCCAAAGGTGGTACTCTCGATGTCGGAGAGCGCTCAACACCAGCAGGTGTTTCCACTTCCCAATGAACTGACGACCTGCCAATCACACTGGCTGTTGCGGGTAAAGAGGTGGCAGGTCTACGTCCAAAAACATGTGTGACTGCTGTCCCCCCAGTCACAGAGGATGAAGAGGCTGCGGATGCACAAGATGGGGCAGACAGTAGTTGGCCCGGCCCGCTAGGCCGCATTGTAGCACAGTGAGCTTCCCACTGTAACTTATGCTTCATATCCATGTGACGGTACATGCATGAAGTACTCAAACTATGGATTTTTTGGCCTCTACTTAGCTTTTGGTGACAAATATTACAGATAACACGAGTTGGGTCATCCTTATCGATCTGAAAAAATGCCCAGGCTATGCAAGGCTTAGAGCCCATGCGACCTGAAGAGCCACTACGACTTGTGGTCAGAGGCAGAGTTGTGGTTGAGGATGCAGTTGTTGACGTGCTTCCAGTACTACGTCTCTGTCCAGGAAGGCGCAACCTAACCTCATCGTCAATAGCATCTGTGATGCCCCGCTGCTCTTGGTATCACAGATCCTAGAAGAGTGCATTGATGGAACCCTCCACAAGAGGCCCCCATAAACATTCACACATCTCCACCTTCCACCTCAGACCACCAGAGGGAGCCCGTTAGGGATATAAATAGGGAAGGTGGAGCTAGGCAGTTCAGTTCTTCTGAAGAGTTCCTGCAGTAGAGAAGCCTAAGAGAGGTCAGTCTGCAGTGGAGCTCAGTCTAGTCTAGAGAACTCAGTTAATAGTTCAGCAGTGGAGCACGAGGCTCCTGCTAGCTAGATTCAGGGAGCCCAGTTAGAGCTTAAGGTGTGCCGGCGCCATAAGATCGGTGAAGCGCGGCAAGCTGCCGTTAGTGTGTATAGCCTAGTGAGGGCCCGAGTAGGCCGAAGGCGAGTGGCGAGTTAGTACATAAGGGGCAGAGGAGCTTAACCAGCTCACCCCGAAGCATTTACCGGACACCGGATCCGAGCTTACCGGGATCTCTATGACCCAGTAAGGCATAACTGGAATCCCTGGAGAACTACAAGTCCCAGGATCGCTAAGGTGCTGATACGTAACAGAGCCAGGAGACGCTTAGGCCCCGCATACTGGGAGCGTGAACTCCAAGAGAAGGCCCTACCACAAGGTCAGCCAGCGCAGGACAGAGACAAAGTTAGGCCTAGCTCCAGGCAGGTCAGAAACTTACTACGCAGAGGCAAGAAACAGGAGGCCCTACACCCGCTCATTGGGGAGGATCCTGATATGCACCCTTCACCCTACAGTGCTCCGGGATGTGCCTGAATTTCCACCAGTAAAAGGTACTGAAGTGACTACCGTGTCCGTTCCCGTTCTTGCTCTGACCCAGCTGGGTCTTGCCTGTGCTGCATTCCCCCTGCATACGCTGCCCTGAGACCTAGCTCCACCTGTGGGGAGCTATACCATCGAGCTGCCTTATCACGGGCCTCAGTGGACTGCTGCAGCACTGGTGCTTCTCACCAGATACCACAGGTGGCGTCACGAACTCTTATAAAATTAACAATTATCCACCCTTTTAAAGAGTGACCCCAGGGTACGGGCCAGGGAGCTGACCACCGCGACATCCCCAAGGCCAGGCAAAGGCCCGGGTACCGAGTCATCCCCATCCCCTGGGCTAGTCACATCCTCCTCCACCTCCTCTGCTGACCTCATCGACTAGCTGACTGTGGGTTGACAGGAAGTGGGATCTCCAACCTCGTCATCATCACCCTGTGTGTTCTCACACCCGTCGTCCTCAGAGCCAACCTCTTCCTGCCCTGACCGAAAAGTCAAGTTGTCGCTCCAATCAGATATTTGAGTCTCATCATCGTCTTCATCATTGTCTCCACCAACAGGAGTTACAGTTTGGGAACGAGGGTCTACATTATGCTCAGAACCTTCTTCATCTGGTCCTGGATCCAACTTATAAAGATTCTGGGCATCAGTGCAGATCATTTCCTCGTCTGGATTAACCGAAGCTCTGGAGCAGACCTCCGTTTCCCAGGCTATAGTATGAGTAAACAGCTGTGCAGACTCAACCATCTGTGTTACCCCATACTAAGACGGGCAGCTGGAGACTTGGGAGCTGTGAGGAAGCAAGTGCGATTGGGGTGACACCTCTGAGGACTGGAGTATTTGTGATGTTGAAGTTGAGGTGGAGGAGAGCCCACTTGAAGGAGCACTTGATATCCGTTGAAGCACTTGCTGTTTTTGTGCCTCATCTGGAATTTGTAGCGATGGCGTGTCCGTAAGAAAGGGATCTTATCACATTGTCCACGAAAAGAAGTCGACATCTTAGTTTGGCTGGAAGATGGTCTTTCTTCTGCAGATGTTACTCCCCCCCCCCCCCCCCACCGCGGGGGGGCTCGACCCACCAGCGGACAGGCACCAGTATTGGGAGAGGGGGTCTGGCCGTCAGGGTCCACCTCGGCTCTGGCACAAACCCGGCGACACGGAGGTGGCACGGGCAGGAACGGACTGGCCGTGTCGGCTTCGCACTTTTTTGGTTTTAGAAGGGCATGACATGCCTATATCTGTGTCTCCCCCTCCTTTTACTCCTCCACCTCTTTTCTTTTCGCATGACTATATGTACTTGTCACTTTTCCATGTGTTAGTTATGTCTTCTGAGCAGTTTGTCAGCTTTTGGACACCGTTGAAGGTGTTTTCTATGTGTTTCTATGTGTTTTTGTTTGCCTGCTATTGGTTTTAACGGTTTTCGAAGGTGTTTGTCGAACAGTTCGTCGAACAGTTCGGCGAACATACGGGTGTTCGACGAACCGAACTCGAACACTACGGGGGTGGCTCAACACTAATCCTTACCTCGGAGAGGAGATACCACACCTCATTAAAGAGATGCAGTACCCCTGTGGCGACAGAACCCTCAGGGGCGCCACATTACCATCAGACTCTCTCACCACTCAGCCCACCCGTTTCTTGTGCAGTGATAAACCAGCTGTTCTCCACCTCCCATACACATTTTCTAAGCATTCCCTATTTCTTTCTTCAGGTGGTCCTGACATCAGTCCCCAGCCGAAACATCTTTATGGCTGTAAAAATGATCAAGAAAAAGGTGAAGGAAAACATCCTTATGAGAGAGCGGCGGATACTCCTCGCGGCCCGAGACTGCCCATTCTTATGTCACCTCTATGCCGCACAGCAGTCTCGGAAGCTGGCGTATTTCATCACGGAGTATCTGTCCGGCGGCAGCCTCGAGGCTTTGATTGACATGTGCGGCTGCCTGAACATCGACAGCGTAAGGTGAGTATGAGGAAGATATACGAAAAAGAGAGCAGAGGGGTGAAAATAAAAGCAGAGGTGGAGATGTAGCTGGGAGAGGACTGGCAGGTCATGTAGCCCAGGAGGGAAGGAGGTATCAGTGATGACATTGATACTACACTCTGTTCTCTCCATCAGATTCTACACAGCAGAGATTGTATGTGGTCTCCAGTTCCTCCACGGACACAACATCGTCCACCGGTAAGCACAACTTTCCTCCTTCTCTCTGTCCCCTCTACATGCTCAAAAAATTGCCCCCAACTTTCCTGGGCTCCTGTCTGCCTAGTCCATCTGATCTTGCAGTGACCCATTTTCCATCTCCTGTATCATGGGGTAGATTTCTTATTATGTTTTCTTATTTCATTGCAGAGATATTAAGCCAGTAAACATCATGTTGGATGCCGATGGCCACATCCGTGTAGTTGACCTGGGGCTCGCCCAAGATGGGGTCACCTCCTCCAAAAACATCTCAGGAGTGACGGGCACTTTCCACTTCATGGCCCCTGAGGTGCTTCTCAAAAAAGGATATGGCACAGCAGTGGATTGGTGGAGCCTGGGGATTGTGGTGTCCAAGATGGCAACAGGACGCTCCCCATTTTACACCGGCTCTGTCAGCAAAATGGCTTACACAGCGATAACCAGAGGAGAGCCTGAAATTCCATCTTGGCTTGATGCTGACTTGAAAGATCTTATCAAGAAGCTGCTGTGCAAAAATCCTGAGAAACGATTGGATGTGTGCGGGAACATCAGAGAGCATCCATTCTTTACCAACATCGGCTGGGAGGATCTAGAGAAAAGGAGAGCAAAGCCGCCATTCGTACCATTCAGGCCAGTTCTGGACAACCATCAGCTACAGTGGCCGGAGGATAAGAAAGCCTTTAACCCCGTGGCCGGATTCAATTATGGGTCATCAAGCTGGGCCCGGTAAGATCATCCTCTGTGAGGATAAATCCCATCAAATGTTCTTCTCACCTTGTGGCCATTATGACCATCTTTGTCTTCTCCCACTGTTTCTGTCAATGACTATGTCTCTGTCATTCTTAGGTGGATGAGAATATCTGGGCTGTGAAAGAATCCACGACCATCTGGTGAGTGACCGCTGTACACACAGGACACCGATCATTAGATGTGTACATTATATCTGATGTTACATAGGGGAATGGTTCATTATAATGACCATTCCTCTAAGATAACAGAAGATCCAGGAGCTAGAAGTTATTGAAATGTCTTCCTCTTATGTCTTGCAGGATGAACCCGTGCCAACTGCCCAGAACTTCTTGCCTCCTGACCCGTACCTCACGTCTCTGCTGCTGTTTGTCACCTCGGCTGCCCTAGAACATCATGTCTCTCATTAACACCTTCATGTCGGACCACTGCCATCGTGTCGCTGCACCAGGCCCTTGACTTGGCCTCCTCCAATCCATGGCTGGCATCTGAGATCCCTCCAGCCCGAAGGTCTTCTGCGCCCCAGGAGCGGCCTGTGCTAAGTTTCCATCTGGTGAGTTCAGGAACAATAGTATAATATTGGCCATTATCCCTGAACTTACCTCAGCGCAGGCCGGGTAAGTACTGCACCCATCATCCATCACATCCACAGTACATGATAGGTGTAGACCCTACACTACACTACAGGTATAGGCACACACACATAGACACATAGGACGTAGATAGAGATTTCGGCTTTTGATCCTGGGATTTAATCTGATCGCCATATTTGGGGTCAGGAAGGAATTTTCCCCCCTAATATGAGGATAATTGGCCCATTCCTCATAGGGGGTTTTCGCCTTCCTCTGGATCTACACGGCCTTAAATAGGTTTAGTAATATATCAATAAGTAGATTCACACATAAGTAGTGCAAAAAAATAAGTTTAAAAAAATAAAATTCAAAAATAGTTTATTTTACACAAACCAAAAACATTTTTAGTCTAAATATATAACAATTAAAAAATGTAAATATATTTTTTAAAAATCTCACTTCCATTACACACAGGGAGGTACGAGCCTTTGATCCTGGGATTTAATCTGATCGCCATATTTGGGGTCAGGAAGGAATTTTTCCCCCGTCATGAGAATAATTGGCCCATTTCTCACCTGTGGTTTTCGCCTTCCTCTAGATCAACACGGCCCATAGATAGGTTTAGTAAAATAGAAGAAATAAGTAGGTTCTTATATTTATAATGAAAAAATATCTGAAAAAATAATTTATTTTTTGGTTTAAGAAAAATTAGTTAAAATAAATATAAAAATAAATTGAAAATAATTAAATATTTAAATAAAAATGTACACTTACGTATCACACATTAGCTATGAGCCGTTGATCCTGGGATTCATCCCGATCGTCATATTTGGGATCAGGAAGGAATTTTTCACCTTCTTCTGGATCAACACGGCCTTAAATAGATATAAACTGACAGTTATATAAGTAATTCCCAGATTAATGGCTTATTATAAATACATAAAAACATTTTAAAGTATAGGCAGATTTTCAGATAATGTATAATATATACCGTAGCTCTGAACTTAAATAAGGAAAAGATAAATAGTTTAATACATTTTTTAGAAATTAATTTAATTTCGGTCTCAGCCCTTGATCCTGGGATTTATTCTGATCGCCATATTTGGGGTCAGGAAGGAATTTTCCCCCCTGATATGAGGACAATTGGCTTATTCCTCACAGGGGGTTTTCGCCTTCCTCTGGATCAACGCGGCCCATAAATAGGATTATTCTGATAGAATAATTTACACATATACATGATACTATAACATATAATAACCCCATCTATAAATAAAATCTTTCGTTTACCCTCTACATCGTTGTTCTTGTCTTTATTCCATCGGTCGTCCATGTAGTGAATGTGGGTTTCGCCCCTGAGTCTTGATGGGGTCGTACGGTCTCATGTAAGGTTTCTCCATATGGGTCAGAGGTGAAACCCCAATGTGCTGCAGATAAAGACCAAACTGATCCCTTCTGCAGTAAGCGAGTACCCGGCAGCAGGTGCTGAATTTCCCTACAGCGCCTCCCAAGACAGAAATTAAGTATTACAAGTGATTCTCTGTAATCACTGGGCTGTACCTGGAAATCTAGTGTTTGGTCCTCCAGGGCAGGAGACGCTGTTTGGTGGTCGTTTTCATTCTGACTAATGGATGAGAATACAGAACTTCAGATTCCCATAAAATGCCATTTGGATATTGGGTTTTCTACAGCTGCCGCTCACTATACACAGAGCAGTGATTGAAACCGCGCAGGCGCCGCCCCTGTGACTGACAGAGAGAGGCTGCTGGGTGACATAAAGTTAATTTCCTCCTGGCAGCGGGGCTCTCAGTGCAGGCACCGCACAGTGTCACAATGCTATTACTTGCAGATTTACCCCATATCCCATATCTGCAGGTTAATAGTGTTATTTTACATGACCGGTTCCCTTAAACCCATGATGTAGTTTTGTCCCAGGTCTCTAAGGCCTGTATGAAACCGACTGAGTAGTAGAGCTCACATCATATGTAGCAGATGCCGGCTGTGCTACACAGCCAAAAACTGCCTGTAACTGCAGCAACCAGAGCTCGCTCCGATCGCTGAAGTTTATCCATCTAAATGCCTTTGTCAATCACTGAATGGCGATTGCAGGGAGCTGATGGGTTACTGACGCGCCCCCTGGGGCTGTGGGGTACTCGGTAGCTGGGCCGGTTGGTGCTCGGGATGTCACGGTGGCAGTGACCCGGTCCGTGGCCCCGGGTGGTCAAATTAAAGGATAAGTAAAAGGGGAATAAAGTTTTTTTAGAGATAATGTTTGTGACGCCACCTGTGGTATGCGGCTATATCGGGCCGCCGCTGTGGTGCAGATCCACTGGAGCTGATGGTGACGCAGTAGAGTTGGTTCAGCTCTCCACAGGCAGAGCTAAGCCCCAGGGCAGAATAAGATGAATTTTGAAGGTAGATGTTGTTGGTGCGGTGTAATGCAGGTGATGGCGCAGCAATTATTCAAGGACACAGTGGGGTGCAGTCTTCAGGTTTTACTCACAGTTGTTAAGTTCCTCAGGTTACAGTCACCAGTGTGCAACTGTTATGTTCTGCTACCAGAGCTAAGGAAAGAGAGGAGATCTGTCCCTACGATAGAACTCAGCTTGATCCCTACGATGTAACAGGGAACCTGATCCTGCAATCAGACCTGCTAAAGTCCTCAGCTAGTCTGTACGGAGACCTATAGATGTGGGGAAGGAATCCCTACAAGTACTAGGGACTGGGAGCAAAATGGACACCTCCTAACAGAAATAGTAGCAGACAGACGAACAAACAATATATATAGAACACAGAGGTCCGAAGACCAAGCAAACTAACAGAGTAAGATACTGAGCACCGGCTAGCTAAAGAGTAGTAATACAATGAAGTCCAGCAAAGCCAGAAGGGCGGAGCAGGACCAAATAGGCCAACAAGGTCATGTGACCAGCAATAGAAAAAACCTAAGAGCAAGGTTCTAACAGCAACTTCCCACGTCGCCCTGTCCCCTCCAGGGTAGTGATCCAGCAAACTCTAAGGTACCTCAGGAGCACTTGGACGGGACCCCGTTCTATGTACCTTTCCTGGTCGTCTCACGGCGCTGGTTCTCACCCTCCTACCCTGCGCCTCACAATCAGTGTCCCAAGCCAGTGGCCTCGGGCCTTGTCGGGCGACTTGCAATCTCCTGTACCCTATGTGGCCACCTTTTCAGCGATATAATTGAGAATTTTGGCTGCAACACCTTGCAAATGCTGCAGCCTCCGGTTGGCTAGCTGAACCTGGTTGTTCTCCACTAGTGTGGGGCTGGTACCCCTCTGCGGCCTGATCCCTCCACGTCAGCATGAATTCGGGCGCACGGGTGGCTTCCTGCACTCACCGTGCTGCTGGGATCCCTTCTGTCTCTGGAGCCTTTCTCTCGCTGCTCCCGTCTTCTCTCACTCTCCTCCTGGGCCTCTCTTACTAGGTCCGACTCCTCTCTCTCCTAACTTGCTCTCCTGAGCGGAGTTCCTCCTGAGCTCCCACTCCCAACTGAGCTCCTCTCTGTACTGTCCGCTTCTAGATGGTTCCCCTTGTCTTTTATACTCTTTCTGTCTGTGCTCCCCTGAACTTCTTCCTCCACCCACCTCCTCTACCTGGTTACACCCTCCAGCTAGGGACCAGGGACTGCTCTCCCTTAGGATCAATCTCGCCCTTCCCTACTGTAGTGGAGAGTATTGGATGTGGGTGTGTGGGTCCCGGGTAGTACTCCGTCCTTACCTGAGTGTGGAGTACCACACCTCTGGGTGAGATGCAGTACCTCTGTGGCAACTGGACCCGCAGGGGCGCCACATTACCATGGCAGCCGGTAAGTTTAGTGTAAGCAATTGAACAATTGCAGGTTGAGATCCCCTAGTGGTACAAAAAAAGTAGAAATAAAAAAATGGGAACCTGTCACGTGAAAAAACAGGGTTAATCTGCAGGTTAATAGCGTTCTGAACCTGTCTGGCCCTGGCATTTAGAGCCCCGCTGCCGGGAGGAAATTATGTGTATTCCTCCTGGCAGCGGTCAGCTTCCAGTCATAGGTGCGGTGGCGCGGGTACAGTCACTGCTCTGTACATAGAGAGTGGCGCCTCCAGCACTGACTGTCGTCCGGTCGTACTGCTGAGCTGCTGTCAATCAATGCCGGGGGGTGCGGTTACACCAATGCCGGGAGGAATAAAGCTTCCTCCTGGCAGCGGGGCTAAAAGTGCGGGCGCCGAGCAAGTTCAGAGTAACCCCACATCTGCAGGTTGATAGCGTTTTTCACATGATAGGTTCCATTTAAAAAATAAAAATGTATAAAAAACTGCACCTCCTTTGTCCCCATTCAAAAATGGAAAAATTTAAAAAAAAATTGATATCGTCATGACTAAAAAAAAGTACGATCTATCGAAATATTAAATTATTCAGACAATATGTTAAACATGAAGAAGGAAAAAAAAAAAGTTATGGCTCTGGGAAGAAGGGGAGCAAAAAGCGAAAACGCAAAAATGGAAAAACCCAAGGTGGTGAAGGGGTTAAAAGCATCAGCTCCCAGCGAAAAATAACAAAGACCTCACTCAGCTCCATGAGCGAAAAGATGCAGGTCTCAGAATATGGAGGAACAAACAATTTAAGGTTCTGAATTTTTTTTTAACCACTAAAATATAAAGAAACGTCATAAGGGTATGTGCACATGTTCAGTAATTGCAGCCGAAAAACCCACTGCAAATATTGGAGTATTATTTTCCGTCCTATAACAGAACCCAGAGGGTCCCCTTGCTTCCATTTGTATCAGACATACTGATAGGGAATGTAGATTGTGAGCCCTGATGGGGACAGCGCCCAGAATGTCTGTAAATTGTCTGAATTGTAAAGAGCTGCAGAATATGTTGGCGCTATATAAATAAAAAGATTATTATTATTATAAAGATTATTAGTTATGCAAAGGGTTGAAAAAACGCAGCATGTGAACATAGCCTAATAACTGTTCTTAAAAATAAACTATTATCACTTCTATTTTTAAAGCTTTTTACTCTGCGGCATATTTTCCACACCTGCCTAAAACTTTTGCACAGTACTGTATATGAGATGATTTTACAAAAAGATGCAGTATTTTTTGATAGTATGATACAAATCACTCTTGCTATGTGACTCCCTATTTCTTAATTTAAGAATCCATGTAGTAATTTGCATTTCGACCTCTAGATGGTGACACCTAAATACTGCAGTGACAATATCTCCAAAATATCCTAGGTCAGTGATGGCGAACCTTTTACAGACCGAGAGCCCAAACTGCAACCCAAAACCCACTTATTTATCCCATAGTGCCAACACGGTCATTTAACCAGAATACTGAGGTTTTAGTTTAGAAAAACAACTCCTACATAGAGCAGGCGAGGGGAACCGAAAGCAGCCACAAACAGGAGCAGGGGCATGAGTCTGCAGATAGAAAAAATATGCTCCCCCTTCCATCCTGGTATATGTTTGCCCATCCTTGTATATATGCTCCCCCATCCTTGTATATATCCTGCTTCCCTATCCTTGTATATATGCTGCTCCCTCATCCTTGTATATATGCTGCTCCCCCATCCTTGTATATATCCTGCTCCCCCATCCTTGTATATATGTTGCTCCCCTATCCTTGTATATATGTTGCTCCCCCATCCTTGTATATATGCTGCTCCCCCATCCTTGTATATATGCTGCTCCCCCATCCTTGTATATATGCTGCTCCCTCATCCTTGTATATATGCTGCTCCCTCATCCTTGTAGATATGCTGCTCACTAGTGTTGAGCGATACCTTCCGATATCAGGAAATATCGGATCGGATTGGATCGGACCGATACCCAAAAAGTATCGGATATCGCCGATTCCGGTACCGGAAACCAATGCAAGTCAATGGGACACAAATATCGGAATGAAAATAAACCCTTTCTTTCCTTGTAGGTTAATTCTACATGAAGGAAAACAATTAACAATATTGTAGAATGTTTTGGGGGAGGTGGTTGCCCAAATCGATGGGAACAGTGCTCACAGTGAAATATGAAAAGCCGGCAATTCAGCAGCGGCATACAACGGTACCCGACAATTTATAACAGAAAGAATAGAGCTTCACACACAGATTAGATAGATAGAAACATGTCAGTCACATATATATGAAGTACAGTGACAGTATTGCATACTGTACTTGTCATTTAGTGTAAAGGATTTATTTAAAAAAATATTAGTGTTTTAATGCACTGTCTCTTTAAAAAAGCCGGCCTGCAATTCAGCATCTGTACCCGACAATTTAGAATAGAAAGAATAGAGCATCACACATAGATTAGATACATAGAAACATGTCAGTCGCATATATAAGAAGTACAGTGATAGTGTTGATTACTGTACTTGTCATTTAGTGTTAAAATAAAGGATTTATTTAAAAAAAATTGGCGTGGGGTTCCCCCTAATTTTAGTCTCTAGCGGAGGTTAAGCAGACTGCTGGGGCAGATGTTTGAAGCCTGGGAAGGGGGTAATACCCACGGAGCTTCCCAGGCTACTAATATCAGCCCCCAGCTGAATACCTAGCCTTTACTAGCTATTAAAATGGGGGACCCCCCCCAAAAAAGACGTGGGGTCCCCCCTATTTTAATAGCTAGCAAAGGCTCGGCAGACAGCTGGGGGCTGATTTTAATAGCCCAGGAAGGGTGCCATGAATATTGGCCCCCTCCCAGGCTAGAAACACCAGCCGTCAGCCGCCCCAGAAATGGCGCATCCATAGGATGCGCCAATTCTGGCACTTAGCCTCGCTCTTCCCACTGCCCTGTAGCGGTGGCAGTGGGGTAATAGGGCTGGGGTTGATGTCGGCTTATAATGCCAGCTGACATCAAGCCCAGGTTAGTAATGGAGAGGCGTCTATAAGACACCCCCATTACTAACTCCATAGTCAAAGTTAAAAAAAACACAAACACCCAGAATAAAGTCCTTTAATTGAAATAAATACACAATTCTTTATTGTTCTAAATTAAACCATACTTACCGTCACACCCATTCCAGCTGAAGCCAACGATCTCCTGCAATAAAAATAAAATAATAAAGCAACATCATCCTTACCTTCCCATGGTTCCCAGGACGGCTCGAGCTCTGCTACATCGAGATGACAGGCTGGATCACAGCATAAAGCTGCCATCCAGCCTGTCATCCCGCGGACACTGAGAAGCGCAGGCATGCTTGCGCTCCTCAGTGTCTGGCTGTGACGGCATCCAGATGAGCCGACAATGAACTCAGCTCACCTCATGCACGTCACTGACAGCGTGGGAGAATTCCCCTGCACATGCGGTGACCGTGAGAGACTCGGCTCATCTGGATGCCGTCACAGCCTGACACTGAGGAGCGCAAGCATGCCTGCGCTTCTCAGTGTCCGCGGGATGACAGGCTGGATGGCAGCGTTCTGCAGGTCCAGCCTGTCATCTCGATGTAGCAGAGCTGAAGCTGTCCTGGGAACCATGGAAAGGTAAGGATGAGGTTGGTTTATTATTTTTCATTTATTGCAGGAGATCGTTGGCTTCAGCTGGAATGGGCGTGATGGTAAGTATGGTTTAATTTAGAACAATATAGAATTGTGTGTTTATTTCAAATAAAGGACTTTATTCTGGGTGTTGTGTTTTTTTTTTAAATACTTTACTAGAAATTCATGGCGGTCATGTCTAATATTGGCGTGACCCCATGAATTTCGGGCTTAGGGCCAGCTGATAATGTCAAGCTGGCCCTAACCCTTTTATTATCCAGTGAGCCACCGCACCAGGGCCCTGGATGAGTTGGGTACAGCGCCAGAAGATGGCGCTTCTATGAACGTGCCATCTTCCGGGGTGGCTGCGGACTGCAATTTGCAGCGGGGGGGGGGCAGAAAGCTTGGGCCTCCCTGCTCTGCAGATTCCAGCCCCCAGCTGCCTAGTTGTACCTGGCTGGACACAAAAATAGGGAGAAGCCCCACGTATTTTTTTTTTTTATTATTTCATGAAATTCATGAAATAATTAAGAAAAAAAGGGCTTCCCTATATTGTTGTGTCCGGCCAGGTACAAATAGGCAGCTGGTGGTTGGGGGCAGCCCGTTCCTGCCTGCTGTACCTGGCTGGACACAAATATAGGGCGAAGCCCCACATCAATTTTTTTTTAATTATTTCATGAATTTCCTGGGGGCTGATATTAATAGCCCAGGAAGGGTGCCATGAATATTGGCCCCCTCCCAGGCTAGAAACACCAGCCATCAGCCACCCCAGAAATGGCGCATCCATAGGATGCGCCAATTCTGGCACTTAGCCTCGCTCTTCCACTCTGCCCTGGTGCGGTGGCAGGGGGTAATAGTGGTGGGGTTCATGTCAGCGCCAGCTGCCATGAAGCCCAGGTTAGTAATGATGGGCGTCTATAAGACACCCCCATTACTAACCTACAAAGTGTTAAAAAGAAAAACACACACTACACCCAGAAAAAAATAATTTATTTGAAATAAAACACACCATTTTATTTAATTCTTAGTTTACTATAAAAAATAGTTACCTGTCCACGTTCCTGCGCTGATCTCCCATGCACAGCTGTCACATCTGGAGACGGTGACAGCAGTGCATGGCTGCTGTAAGCTCACGCTGCCGGGAACACGTCCGCTCCCGGCAGCGGGAGCCACTGACTGAGGTCACCGGAGTGCATTCAGTCAGCGCAGCTCCGGAAACCTCCTTTACGGCACTGCTGTACCGCGGGAATTTCTCACGATACAGCAGGGCCGTAAAGGAGCTGACTGGAGCAGCGCTGCCTCAACTCCGGCGAACCCACTTATGCAATGACGGGGCTGCTTTACGGCCCCGTCATTCTAGCGGCGGCAGCGGTTCAGAGCGGTCACATTCTATGTGGCTGCTCTAAACTGGAGATCATCGTGGGACACTCGTGGACTACTACGGAGGGGTAAGGATAAGGTTGTGGTTTATTATTTTAGATTTTATTACAGGAGATCGATGGCTTCGGGGAATTAGGTGTCTAGGTGAGTATAGGTGTAATTTTTTATTTTTTACTTTATTTTAGGTGGCGATCGGTGGGGACAGGTAATGTATAAACTAATTTATTGTAGGTAACCACTGGCCACCAATGACATGTATTTAAAATTTATTGGGGACACAGTAGGGCAATTTAAATAGCAGGATCAGGCTGATGGGAACTACTGCTCCCATCGAACTGATCCTGCTGGCACGAGTGGACGGGGGACAGACATAGGCCGATGGGAGTAGTAGTGTCACATCGGCCTATGTCTGCCTGCACGCACACCCCCCAGACATCGCATAGACACCGCGCACACCCGCACAGACACCGCGCGCACACCCGCAGACATCGCACAGACACCGCGCACACACCCGCAGACATCGCACAGACACCGCGCACACACCCGCAGACATCGCACAGACACCGCGCACACACCCGCAGACATCGCACAGACACCACGCACACCCGCAGACATCGCACAGACACCCCGCACACACTCGCAGACATAGCACAGACACCGAACACACCCGCAGACATCGCACAGACACCGCACACACTCGCAGACATCGCACAGACACCGCGCACACACCCGCAGACACCGCACACACTCACAGACATCGCACAGACACCGCACACACACTAATCATGACGGGCTGATGGTCTGGGAGGTGAGGCTGACCTGTGCGGCCGTGGGAAAGTTCATGTGAGTTCATGCAATGCAGTCAAGCATGAACTCACATGAACCCTCTGAGGGCACCGCGGCTACTTCAAATGAACAGCTGATCGGCATCACCTGATACCTCAGCTGTTGATTTGAAATAACCGGCGGGAAAGTGCAGCACAGAACGGGAAAGCCGGCGGTGAAGTCTTTTCACTGCCGGCTTCCCCGCCCGGGTCCTTCGCTCCCCGCTCCTTGGTGCTGCGCTCCCCGCCCTGTCCTAACTTACGATTGGGATGGGAGATGGCGAGGGGAGCGGAGGATCGGGGTGGGAGGCTGCGGGGAAGCAGTATGGGGCTGTGTGATTGTTTAAAAACCGGCGGCTTTTTACCGCCCGCTGGCTTTTAAACAATCAGGAGAATTCTCTCACGCTGGGATGGCATTCTGATGACAGGCTGGATCGCAGCTGAGCGCTGCCATCCAGCTTGTCATCCTTCAGAGACACTGCAGAGCGCAGGCATTATGGGAACTTCCGATTCCGGTATTCGATATTGTAAAAGTATCGGAATTAAGTATCGGAATTCCGATACCGCGAATATCGGCCGATACCCGATATTTCAGTATCGGAATGCTCAACACTACTGCTCACCCATTCTTGTATGTATACTACCCCCCATCCTTGTATATATCCTGCTACCCCCCATCCTTGTTTATATGCTGCTCCCCCATCCTTGTATATATACTGCTCCCCCATCCTTGTATATATCCTGCTTCCCCATCCTTGTATATATGCTTCTCCCCCATCCTTGTATGTGCTCCCCCAAATCCTTGTATATATGCTGCTCCCCCAAATCCTTGTATATATGCTTCTCCCCCATCCTTGTATGTGCTCCCCCAAATCCTTGTATATATGCTGCTCCCCCATACTTGTATATATGCTGCTCCCTATCCTTGTGACTCGCCCCCTGGGCCGTGGGGTACTCGGAACCGGGCTTCAGGGCAATGCTGGGAGTAGTGGTGGCGACCCGGTCCCGTGGCTCAGTGTGGTCAGACCATTGGTAGTCTACTATGTGCTTTAGGTAATGTCCGACTACGCCACCCGTGGATTGCGGCTATTAGGAACCACCGCTGCAAGGCAGACCGCTGAGGCTGATGGTGTATGCAGCTGAGGTAGTGTAACTCCCCACGGGAAGAATGCAGCCCCAGGGCAGTGTAGTGAATGGTGGGGGTGATGGTGCAGGGAGTCCCAGTACCGTTAGTGCTGGCGAAGCAAAAAGCACAAAGACAACGTGTTGCAGTCCAGGGTCTTTCACTCACAGTTCGTATATTCCCAGTCACTTCTGTCAGCAATGACCGCCCGAGCCATGCTGCGTCCACCAGGTGAGGGGCTCGGTCAACCCCCAGGTAGTTCAGGAACATGGCACAGAACCCCCTTCCATCCTTTCTCTGGCCTGCCCCACCAGTGACCAACTTTTGTCCAGCTACCGCAGATCTGCGCGGGTAAACGTGGGCCCCGTTCCCCGCTGTCCTATATGGTGCCTTCCTAGCAGGTTTGGTGAGGTGTCGCACCAATAAATGATTACGACCTCCAGTCTTTGGCTGAGGGTAGTTTCTCCTCCACCAACTTGGGATCCGGTACCCTTAATCTGCCTGACCCTTCACCCGGTATTCTCATGGGCTCTTAGGGTCCCTTCTGCCTTCTTGTTTGAGCCCTTCTACACTTTGGGTACTTCTCTTTTCTTTGCTGTTCCTTTCTGTTTCTGTTCCTTTCTTCTGGCTCCGGCCTTCACCCTAGGCCTGCCTCGTGGAGCTGGGCCCAGACTGAGCCACAGCCTCCTGTCAGCCCTCTCTGGCTGAACTCCTTCTCTCACTGAACTCAACCACCCAGAACTAAGATGGTGCCCACCTTATATACCCTTCCCTAGTGTGTGAGCTCAGGTGACCAGCAACCAATGAGCTCCTACCTATGCTCAGGAACCGTCCCCTCCTGCTCCTACATCACTGGGTCCCCCCCCCCTCCCCACTCCAGCCAGGGACATGGTCTGTCGTGCCTGCTTTACTGTACTAATGGGAGCACCGTTGAGCTGTCCCTCGGAAATGGGGTGTGTGTGATGCATGCTGCTAACTGAGCCCTGGTCCATACTCCATCCTTACCCGGGAGTGGAATATCACACCTCTGGCAGAGGTGCAATACCCCTGTAGCGGCCGAACCCTCGGGGCGCTACACTTGTATATATGCTGCTCCCTCATCCTTGTGTATATGCTGCTACCCCATCCTTGTGTATATCCTGCTTCCCCATCCTTGTATATATGCTGCTTGCCTATCCTTGTATATATTCTGCTTCCCTATCCTTGTGTATATGCTGCTCCCCCATCCTTGTATATATCCTGCTTCCTCATCCTTGTATATATGCTGCCCCTCATCCTTGTATATATGCTGCCCCCCATCCTTGTATATATCCTGCTTCCCCATCCTTGTATATATCCTGCTTCCCCATCCTTGTATATATGCTGCTTCCCTATCCTTGTATATATGCTGCTTCCCTATCCTTGTATATATGCTGCTTCCCCATCCTTGTATATATCCTGCTTCCCCATCCTTGTATATATGCTGCTCCCCCATCCTTGTATATATGCTGCTTCCCCATCCTTGTATATATGCTGCTTCCCCATCCTTGTATATATGCTGCTTCCCCATCCTTGTATATATGCTGCTTCCCCATCCTTGTATATATGCTGCTTCCCCATCCTTGTATATATGCTGCTTCCCCATCCTTGTATATATGCTGCTTCCCCATCCTTGTATATATGCTGCTTCCCCATCCTTGTATATATGCTGCTTCCCCATCCTTGTATATATGCTGCTTCCCCATCCTTGTATATATGCTGCTTCCCCATCCTTGTATATATGCTGCTCCCTATCCTTGTATATATCCTGCCCCCCATCCTTGTATATATGCTGCCCCCCATCCTTGTATATATCCTGCTCCCCCATCCTTGTATATATCCTGCTCCCCCATCCTTGTATATATGTTGCTCCCCCATCCTTGTATATATGCTGCTCCCCCATCCTTGTATATATGCTGCTCCCCCATCCTTGTATATATGCTGCTCCCCCATCCTTGTATATATGCTGCTCCCCCATCCTTGTATATATGCTGCTCCCTATCCTTGTATATATGCTGCTTCCCCATCCTTGTATATATGCTGCTCCCTATCCTTGTATATATGCTGCCCCCCATCCTTGTATATATCCTGCTCCCCCATCCTTGTATATATCCTGCTCCCCCATCCTTGTATATATCCTGCTCCCCCATCCTTGTATATATCCTGCTCCCCCATCCTTGTATATATCCTGCTCCCCCATCCTTGTATATATGTTGCTCCCCCATCCTTGTATATATGTTGCTCCCCCATCCTTGTATGTGCTCCCCCCCATCCTTGAATATATGCTTCTCCCCCATCCTTGTCGGAACAAAGAGGAATCTGCTACTAGTGAAAAGTTTCTGTATTTTCTTATTAGGAGTTTTCCCTGGAGAAGGCGATGCATACCATGGAAGAAATGTGGGACTCCATATCCTTTAATACCAGTCCCTATCGAGAATCTGGCGTTTCTATTCTATCAGCAGTGGATGAAATCCAAACCACTTTGGATGACCAAATTGTGAAGACTCAGACAATGAGGGGATCGCCTTTCATCAAGCCCTATGAGAAAGAAATCAAGGTATAAAATATTCACTTGCTTATTAGCAGAAGCTAAGGTTTCATTAGGATCTCCGAGGCTAAAGTTACATGCGGCTCCAGCTTACATGTAAAGGGGATGGTATCAAGGAGTCTCACCAAACTTTCCCTACAAATGTCCAACAATTCAGAATTCATATCCATTGATAATTTATCTTCTAAAATGATAGCATTTTTTTCTATCATTTTCATTTTATGTGTAATTAACTTTTTGCTCTCCTCCTTTTAAGCAATGGGAGGAACGACTGATAAGGATCCAGGAAACCATTGATGAATGGCTGAAGGTGCAGGCCCAGTGGCTTTATCTAGACCCCATCTTCTCTTCTGAGGACATCATGCAGCAAATGCCTGAAGAAGGACGCTTATTCCAGACTGTGGACAGAAACTGGAGAGAGATCATGAAACATTGCGTTAAAGACCCGAAGGTAAATGGATGCTTCATGGTGGACTGATACAAGAAAGCACGGTCATCTTGCATCCAGGATTGATGTTTTCCAAGAGTCCGTGTCCTGATGCTTCCATCACAAGGATCCCGGGTTATGGGGCTCCGCACTGCCTGGACTCCAGCTTCCCGCATCTTCTATTTTCTATCCAAATAGGTTCTAACTTTTTTTTTAATATGAACTATTGGCACAATAGTCAATGAATGTGACCTTTTTTCAGTCTCTATAACTATATAATGGAATCTTACTTATGGGCTATCTACTTTGTTTTAGTCTTTAAGCGCCACTTCTCTGACCGGACTTCTGGAAAAACTTCAGGACAGCAATGTGCTTCTGGATAAAATCATGAAAGGGCTGAATGCCTATCTGGAGAAGAAGAGGCTTTTTTCCCACGGTATAGTCCTTTCACTTGTTGCAATGATTCTATATACTCCTTAAAGAATTTTTTTTTCTTATTTAAACCATTGAAATCATTTTTGTAATTGGATTTCATTAATAATTTTGCACTGTTTGCCTTCTATTGGCTCTGTGCTGCGCTGGCTATTGGACTTATTTTTAATCTGTCTTTTTTCAGCTCCTCTTAGCCGATTTATGACCACAGATCACATCAAAGCTGAATGTGCAGGAAACAAAAAGCCGAACGGTGCAACATTTTTAATGAAACTGAATTGTCGCAAATACTCGCAATTAAATAGGTATTCCCATCTCCAAGATCCTATCCCAATATGTAGTAGGCGTAGTAATAATAATAATATTAGCAAATACCTCCAATTAGAAATGTAGTATAGTTCTTCTGATTCGCTATGTCGCTTTCCCCAGCTTCGGTATCCATGGTTACGACCACTCATATAGTGACAGTTATTTGCTAGTGGTCATAACCTAAGCTACTGCAATGCCCTGCACATGGGGTAAGCGACAAAGCAAATCAGAAGAACTATACTGCACTTCTAATTGGAGGTTTTTGCTAATATTATTATTATTACACCTACTACATATTGGGGAAGAATCCTGGAGATGGGAATACCCATTTCAGTTAAATAAAAAAGTTCCCAAAGCTGGATAGCCCCTTTAAGCTAGCCATACGCATGAGATATGAGATACCCGTCGTCTGAATGGTAATTTGGCTATTTCTCCTGACTCCCACATATTCTGCTGAACAGTCATGTGTTTTTAATGGGGAGAGAGGAGAAAGTAGGTACTGGACACCTCCGGCAGCGGGTTATCTCCCCTGAGAACCAAAAGACCGGGTATTGAAATCCCATCTGCCCGATCCTTCTGGCCCTGACATCCTCTATCGGGGGAGAGTCAGGAGACCCCCATACACATCAGTGGGTAGGCCGGTCCTGCTGCAATCGTCAGGTTTAAACTATTTTAATCCAATGTGTATGGGGACTGAATCTTTACTTTAAAGCTTTGCTTTTCTATTTTCTCACATAGACAGTAATACAAATGGCGCCTGACCCAATACTTTAATGACATTTTTATCATATTGTGCATTTTCGCTTTAGCTTTTTCTTCCTGTCCAACGACAAAATGCTAGAAATTCTCTCTGAGACTAAAGATCCTCTGCGGGTCCAACCACATCTAAAGAAGGGCTTTGAAGGCATCGCAAAGCTGGAGTTCCTTCCTAACCTGGACATCAAAGCCATGTACAGCACCGAGGGGGAACGCGTAGAGCTCATCCAGACCATCTCCACCTCCGAGGCTCGGGGGGCCGTGGAGAAGTGGCTCATCCAAGGGGAAGATGTCATGTTAAGGAGCGTGCATGATGTTATTGCTCGGTCACGAATGGTACGGATCTACCAACAGACCAAAAGCATTAATTGGAACTAATCTAGTACTTTTATATTTGTATAAGATTATTTGGCGGCAGTGAATGATTTGTGGATGATGTATCTCTTGCTATAGAGCCAGGTAGCAGATCTTCTACCTGCAATCGGTAGAAATGAATTTGCTAGATAATACTAGTAAGGTTGTCCCTCTCTTAAATGCTTCTGTCAACGTAATTTAACTTTGTTTTTTAAAAGGCGTACCCTGAGACTGCAAGAAAAGACTGGGTGAGGGAATGGCCGGGACAGGTCGTGCTCTGTGTGTCTCAGATGTTCTGGACCAGTGAAGTGCATGAAGCTATCGGCAGTGGCCCAGAGGTACGGCATAAGCTCCTTTACTGATCAAGGTTGCTTCACTAGAAACAGTCATGGCCGGAAGTGTTGGCACCCTTGAAGTATTTTTCCATAAAATTATTGCAATTGCATGTGTATTTTTTGTTATACACATGTTTATTTCCTTTGTGTGTATTGGAACAACACAAAAAAAAACCGAGAAAAAAAGGCAAATTGGATATAATTTCACACAAAACCCCAAAAATGGGCCGGACAAAATTGTTGGCATCTTTCCAAAATTGTGGGTAAACAATTTTGTTTCAAGCATGTGATGCTCGTTCAAACTCACCTGTGGCAAGTAAAAGGTGTGGGCAATATGAAAGTCACACCTGAAACCCGATACAAAGGGGAAAAGTTGACTCAATCTTTGCGTTGTTACGTGCCACACTAAGTAGGGAGAACAGAAAGAGGAAAAGAGAACTGTCTGAGGACTTGAGAACCAAAATTGTTGACCAATATCTTCTTTTTGTGTTGTTCCAATACACACAAATTAAATAAACATGTGAACAACAAAACATGTGTAATTGTAATAATTTTCTGGGAGAAATACATATATATACATTCATAGACAGACTTCATGTGTTCTCCTGCTAATAGACTGTCATACCCAGGGATGCAGCTTATAGGAGTTTCCAGGGGCGGATATACAATTGGTGCAACAGAGGTAAGGGGACCCACATTCACATCAAAAGATGCAAGTAGCTTCTTTCACAGCACGTTATTAGACTGCAAAGAGCCCATGTACTGTTCTTGCCCAGGGGTCTTCTCCTGGGGGTTGCAGTTGTACAGTGGCTCAATATCTTGAAGGTACCCAAAAGGCTCCATAGTATTGTTGGGATTTTGCATTGATTCATGCATCTTGTCTAGAGATGAGCAACTAAATTTGCAGGACCTTGGTCTAAGAGAGCAGGTTAGTAGTCTGTGGCTGTTGGATGGGAGCCTTGCTAACCGCCTCTTACATGCCGGCATCCCTGGCTCCTCTTTTGATTAGCCGGCCAGGCGTGATGTCATTTGTGCCTCACACCACAACTATGACATCGACATCAAAAGAGGAGCCGGAGATGCCGGTTCACGGGGCTCCGGTCCTGCTGCCGTGGAATACTGACCCGACTGTTGGACCAGAGTCTTGCAAATCCATTCGCTCATCTCTACTCTCGTCATATCTACCAATAAGGGAAGACATTGTATGGGATTTCCCATAATACCAGCATAAAATGAATCCATCTGCATTGAGTTTTCCATGCTGTTTGTGGCAGGGTTTTATAGAGGTACATCGGGGTATTTGGAGCTCTGGGTTCAATCCAGATCTCCAACTTCTATAAAGATATGTTGTAAAATTGTTGTGTACATTATAAAGTGCCTGCATATTGTGGCGTTCTCAATCTAGTCTGCAGCTTTTAATCTGTATAGATTTCAGCCCCCTTGCAATATGTATGTTCTATGAATGTTTCTGCAGATGATTTCACCGTTACATCCTTCTTGTAGGGCCTGAAAAACTCCTATGATAATCTGCAGCTCCAGCTAAATGATATTGTGGAGCTTGTGCGAGGAGGCAAATTGTCCCAGCAGACTCGCAGCACATTGGGGGCTCTCGTCACCATAGAGGGGCACGCTCGTGACGTGGACATGGAAATGATCCAAACAGGTTTGTGCAAACATCATGGCTGGCACCAAACTTTCCAATACCATGTTCTATTTATCATACACTACATGGAGAAAGGTATTGTGCCCCCTCCACATTACACCTACAGGGGCTTTTATGGCCCCCTATTCTAAATCCATATACAGGATGTTAATATGGAGTCCGTCCCTCTACAGATATCACAGCTCAATATGCCGAGCACCTTCATACATTTCACCCCATTCCTATGTTCTTTCCATATCTATGTTATATTCCCCCCTCTTTTCTTTGAGTTTTCATAGGACACAATTGATCTTGTCACAGTAAAGCAATCTTGGGGTGTACTTACAATGACGTCTATGGGCAGTAGTCATTTCTGCATATTGAGATGGTGGTCACTATATAGGAATGTTTTGGCATCTGTATGTGTCGGCGTCCCCTGTATATGACTCATTGCCACAATTGATATTCTTTATAGTCAGTGGTTTGGATGGCCTAGGTGCGGTGTGTAATATTTTCTATCAATGGTGTGTGTGCCCTCCTCTGTGCGGTGTCCTTCCATAACCATGGATGTACTAATAAAGGGTTTTTATGTCAATTCCTTTAATGGCCTTTTGTTCGGCTTCTTTGTAGGTATTATGTAATTCTCTGAATGGTCAGCCATTCTAAGCCTGAGCAGACATATGGCAATGTAATTGATGTGTGACTGACACTGTTCTTCCCTATGTTGCGGTGACATATTTATGCTGCCATTGTGCAGTATTTGTTCTAATTAATCATCCTAAAGGTGTTTAGTGGGGTTGAGGTTGAGAACGTGTGTGAAACAGTTCTGCTCTTCTATTCCCTTAGGGTTGGAAGCTACAATTGTTTAAAATGTCTTGTGCTGAAGCATTAAGATATCTTTTCACTGGAGCTAAGGGGCCTAGACCAACCCCTAAAAACAAGGCCATACCCCCACCAGCAAACTGTACAGCGGGCACAATGCAGTTAATAGGGTAACGTTCTCCTGGCATTCACCAAATCCAGACTCGTCCATCAGATGCCAGATAGAGAAGTGTGATCCGTCACTGCACAGAACAGGTCTCCTCCAGAGTCCTGTGGTGGCGGCTTCACACCACTCCATCTGACGCTCGGCATTGTGCTTGGTGATGTAAGGCTGCATGCAGCTGCTCGGCCATAAAGCTCCTGGCGGGGGCGCAGTGTTTGTGGTGATGTTGTTACCAATGGAGTCAGGAAAGCGTTCTGCCCTCTGCTCCTCAGCACTCAGTGACCCCGCTCTGTAATGTTCCGGGGTCTCCTGAGTTGCTGCAGTTCCTTCTACTCCTTAATAATATCACTCACATGTGATGGGGGAAGATTTAGGAGGGAAGAAATTTAATATCCAGACTTGTTACCCCGGTGGCTCCTATTACAGGACCGCGCTGGTATCAGAGAGCTCTGCACCACCAGCCGTTCTGTCATATGTTAGTAACAGCACACAGCATGGGAGGGCGGATGTTATACACCGGGGGGCGTGGGGATTGATGTTATACACTGGTGGGGGGCGAGAGTCTTAATGTTATACAAGGCCGAGGGGCCAGATGTTATACCCTAGGGGTACGAGGGGCTAGATGTTATACATGTCCGAGGGCTGGATGTTATACAGTGGGGTTGAGGGGATGTATTTTATACACTGGCGGGGGGGCGAGGGGACGGATGTTATACTAAACTAGGGGCGAGGGGCGGATGTTATACCCCGGGGGAGGCGAGAGTCCGGATGTTACACACCGTGGGCAATGGGACTAAATGAAAAAAGCAGAATTCGGTGACTAGGAGTTTTGTCCTATAATGTATGTGCATTTGCCTTCCCTTTAGAAACTCTCCCTTGTGATTCTGCAGTGTCTTAGAGGTTGACTATCTTTTCCTACATTGCTCAGGAGTTTCTCATGAACAGACTTCCAGTGGCTTGCCCAACTCCGCTATTACTGGGAGAATGAGAATGCGAGAGTGCGAATCATCAACTGCAATGTGAAGTCCGCCTATGAGTACCTGGGCAACTCCCCACGCCTGGTCATCACTCCGCTCACTGACAGATGCTAGCGGACTCTGCTATGATGTGATGGGTTATGCTCAGAAATCTTTTTGACTTTTGTATGATGCATGAAACTTATTAGAAAGTTTATTGATATTTCATACCAGTTCTTCCATGTTTCATTGGTAGATCGGTGCTTTTTATCTAAATCTTGGTGGAGCTCCAGAAGGTCCGGCCGGCACAGGAAAAACTGAGACCACCAAAGATTTGGCCAAGGCGCTGACCGTGCAGTGTGTGGTCTTTAACTGCTCTGATGGTTTGGACTACATAGCAATGTCAAAGGTACATACAATGTTAAGCTGCTCCATTGCAGATAATAAACTGACTCCAACCGATGTTCTGCTGACATGTTTTGATTATATAGTACAGACCAAAAGTTTGGAAACACCTTCTCATTTCAATTTTTTTCTGTATTTTCATGACTATGAAAATTGTACATTCGCGCTGAAGGCATCAAAACTATGAATTAACACATGTGGAATTATATACTTAACAAAAAAGTGTGAATCAACAGAAAATATGTCTTATATTCTAGGTTCTTAAAAGTCGCAGGTTAACATCAGCTCAGATTAGACACCAGGTCAATGCCACACAGAGTTCTAGCAGCAGACACATCTCTACAACAACTGTTAAGAGGAGACTTTGTGCAGCAGGCCTTCATGGTAAAATAGCTGCTAGGAAACCACTGCTAAGGACAGGTGTAGCACCCTGAGGATTCGGCTGCTACAGGGGTATTGCACCTCAACCCAGAGGTGTGATATTCCACTCCCGGGTAAGGATGGAGTGTGGAACTGAGCTAGTAGGCTGCATGCACTACACACATCCCATTTCCGGGGAACAGACCGATGGTACTCCCACTAGAGAAATGTGCAGGTACGACAGTGTCTGTTCCTGGCTGGAGTGGGAGGGGGGTGGAACATCCCAGTAGTGTAGGGGCAGATAGGGGGAGCAGCCTGGGTAAAGCTAGGAGCTCATTGGGTGCTGGTCACCTGAGCTCACACACAGAGGGAGTATTTAAGGTGGGCACCATCTTAGATCAGGGTCAGTCAGCCACAGTCAGTCAGTCAGACAGTCTGTCTGAGAGCCTGAGAAGCAGAGCAGAGGAGAAGGAAGAGAGACCCAGAGGCGCAGAGGGGACCCCAAGATCCCAAAATAAGGACAAAAGGGTGAAGGGTCGGCAACAGGGTACCGGATCCCAAGCTGGCAGAGGCTACAGCACACCTTAGCCAGGAACCGGAGGTCGTGGGCAGGATCTGCCACGATCACCCACTAAATCCACCCGGAAGGCAGACCAAGAATAGGGTCAGGGAGCCCAGAGGAGGCTTGACCAACAAGAGGCCCGAGGGAGCCGGACTTAGGTGGATCCCTGGTGGGAACGGCCAGAAGAAGGGAGAGACAGAAAGGAGCTCAGGACCACACTCCGGAGTTGCCTGGGAGTTGACCGAGTCCAGGACCTGGTGGACGCAGCACGGCTTGGGTGGTCACTGCTGTACACAGTGACCCGAGCAACACCAGTAAGTAAAACCCTGGAACTGCATTTTATGCCTCTGAGTCTCCTTGCTGCACCTTCACAACCACCATCCTCCACGGCTGACCCCCTGAGGCTATACCCCTCCCGTTGGGGGTTATACTACCTAAGCTGCACTCACATCATCAGCCTCAGTGGACCCTGCTGCAGCGGCGGCCGTATTGACCGCAAATCAACGGGTGGCGTAGTCGACACAAAAGAACATCTAGTAACATCATAAGGACTGCCACACACTGAGCTTGACACCCTGGGCACGGACCGGGTCACAGCCACTCGGAGACTACAACCCCCATCTGATCCGGCTCCGGGTATCCCCAACAACACTGGCCCAGGGGGCGCGTCACAGGCAACAAGCAGAAGAGACTTGTTTGGGCTAAAGAACACAAGGAATAGACATTAGACCAGTGGAAATCTGTGCTTTGGTCTGATGAGTCCAAATTTGAGATCTTTGGTTCCAACCACCGTGTCTTTGTGCGACGCAGAAAAGGTGAACGGATGGACTCTACATGCCTGGATCCCACCGTGAAGCATGGAGGAGGAGGTGTGATGGTGTGGGGGTGCTTTGCTGGTGACACTGTTTGGGATTTATTCAAAATTGAAGGCATACTGAACCAGCATGGCTACCACAGCATCTTGCAGTGGCATGCTATTCCATCCTGTTTGCGTTTAGTTGGACCATCATTTATTTTTCAAAAGGACAATGACCCCAAACACACCTCCATGCTGTGTAAGGGCTATTTGACCAAGAGGGAGTGTGATGGGGTGCTACGCCAGATGACCTGGCCTCCACAGTCACCAGACCTGAACCCAATCGAGATAGTTTGGGGTGAGCTGGACCGCAGAGTGAAGGCAAAAGGGCCAACAAGTGCTAAGCATCTCTGGGAACTCCTTCAAGATTGTTGGAAGACCATTTCCGGTGACTACCTCTTGAAGCTCATCAAGAGAATGCCAAGAGTGTGCAAAGCAGTCATCAAAGCAAAAGGTGGCTACTTTGAAGAACCTAGAATATAAGACATATTTTCAGTTGTTTCACACTTTTTTGTTAAGTATATAATTCCACATGTGTTAATTCATAGTTTGATGCCTTCAGTGTGAATGTACAATTTTCATAGTCATGAAAATACAGAAAATCTTTAAATGAGGTGTGTCCAAACTTTTGGTCTGTACTGTATATACTTTTTTTAGTTTTTCCAAGGGCTGGCCTCATCGGGAGCATGGGCGTGTTTTGATGAGTTTAACCGTATTGAGCTGGAGGTGTTGTCCGTGGTGGCCCAACAGATTCTCCGCATCCAGAGAGCCATCCAGATGAAGATGGACATGTTCAACTTCAAAGGAACAGAACTGAAGCTTAACCCAAATTGCTTCGTAGCCATTACCATGAATCCTGGCTACGCGGGACGTTCTGAGCTGGTAAAGAGTCCAGTGCCTTGCATCGGGCCCTTCCACAACATTTCTATAGGATTAAGCTCAGGACTATGACTCGGCCATTCCAAAACTTTATGTTTATTCAACCATTCTTTTGTAGAACGACTTGTGTCTTTGGGCCATTGTCTTGCTGCATGACCCACGTTTTCTTGAGATTCAGTACATGAACTGATATCCTGATATTTTCCTTTAGCATTTGCTGATAGATTTTAGAATTCATTGTTCCATCAATGATGGCAGCCGTCCTTGGCCAAGTGCAGCAAAACAGGCCCAAAGCATGTTACGATTACCATCTTTGTGTTTCATAGATGATAGGAGGTTCTTATGCTGTAATGCAGTATTTTCTTTCTGCAAACATATAGCTTCTCACTTAAAATCTCTATCTTGGCCTCATCCTTCCACAAAGCATTATTCCAGTTACCTATTGATGTGCCCAGGTGAGTTTTAGCAGTGACATTTTAAATCGCATTGCCTTTCTCCTTGCAATCCTGCCATGCTCGCCATTGTTGTTCATTGTCCTTCTGATGGTGGACTCATGAACAATTACATTAGCTAATGTGAGGAGAGGCCTTTAGTTGCTTAGAGGTTACCTTGAGTTCCTTTGTGACCTCACAGACTGATGTAGCTTGAAGTCAAATTTATGCAGTAATACAGAAATTTTTGAGAGGTTCACAAACTTTCAAGTAAATACTAGGTTTACAAAAGAAACATAAGATTTCATAAAAGGGATTATTCTCCCCGAAATCTATGAGATTGTACATTTCCTATGTATAATCACAACACCTGATGCCCTCATTTCTGCAAGCTCCTTAATATTGATGTCCCATTCTCCTATTTTCCAAAATGGACACAGTAGAGGTGTGGAGAGAGATTTGGAAAGTGTTAAAGGAGTATCCTCATCTCCAAGATTCTATCCCAATATGTAATAGGTGTAATAATAATATTAATAGCAAATACCTCCAATTGGAAATATAGTATAGTTCTTCTGATTAGCTATGTCGCTTAACCCATGTGCAGGGCATAGCAGTAGTTTAGGTATCCATGGTTACAACCACTAGCAAGTAACTAACTGTTACTATGAGTGGTCGTAACCATGGATACCTAAGCTACTGCAATGTCCTGCACATGGGGTAAGAAACATAGCTAATCAGAATAACTATACTACATTTCTAATTGGAGATATTTGCAAACATTATTATTATTATACCTATTACATATTGGGACAGGATCTTGGAGATGGGAATACCCCTTTAACCACACTTTGACTGATTTCTTCTGATGTGGAATAGACACATCACTTTTAGGTCTGGGGTGGAGGATAGTGTAAATGGACATAATGGGTTCCCCGGCTCTATGCCTGGTTTACAGTAATTTAGTTTCATTTGTTGACTGACCCATCTGGTTTGCGCATTTCAGGTTCTTTTCCGGACTGTAGCAATGATGGTCCCCAACTATGCTCTGATTGCGGAGATCTGCCTTTATTCTTACGGTTTTCTGCACGCTAAACCTCTCTCGGTGAAGATGGTAATGACTTACCGGCTGTGCTCGGAGCCGCTCTCGTCCCAGTTCCATTATGATTATGGGATGCGTGCAGTAAAGGCTGTGCTGATCGCTGCTGGCAATCTGAAGCTGAAATTCCCCCATGAAAATGAAGAGATTCTTGTAAGTTCTGAACTGTTGGTCGCTTTACATCTCGTATAGGATAGCATTACCATCTTACCGAGAAGCATTTGGATCACAAAAATTACAGCTGTATGATTTTATAGTAGCAAACAGAGACTTGCAAATAATTTCTGCACATTACTGTTCCTGGCTTGTTAGATCTCATCTGTGCAAAAGTGTCAAAACTATAGTTGTTAAACACGTAGCTTGTTCATCTTATGGGACAGTTTTGATTTTTAACTTAAACACATGTATTTTAGGCTAAAAATCATTTTAACAATTGGGTTTTATTAAAAATTTCGCATCGCTTGGCTTTCACCGGCTTTTTGATTCCCTGCACATTCAATTTTGATAAGGTCTGTGGTCATAAATAAACTGAGAGGAGCTCAGAAAAAGACAGATAAAACATTTACAAACTCCCCGTCAGCCAGCAAAAACGAGTTCACTGACAGTATCTCACTTAACTCATTCTGCAGCCGGCAATTAACAGTGCAACACAGAGGCCACATGTATTCCCTATGGAAAAACAATTCTGCAGCATATTTTAGTGCAACTCAGCAGCGTTCCATTCCTCTTTTATCATTCCTGGAAATATAGGAATTAATTGAAATCTGTCAATATCGAGTCCCCTACACAGTCTGACAATGTCACCACTGTTTGGGCACAGTCAGATTGTATAGGGTTGTCCCCTATATAGATTATATATACATTATATATCATTTACACATACATTTCCAGGAGGTATAACAGAGGGACGATACAATGTAGAGTTTTAGGAAAAGAGGTTTCATACTTATTTTTTGGAGAATACTATTCTTTACTAATGCAGACATACCACAAGAACTGACGGCTCCTTTGTAATGGGGTTCTTCACTTTTAATATTGTTTCATGTCATATTGTATATGAATTATTTTATCATTTAATCCTTTTTCATTCTATTTAGCTCTTGCGGTCAATTAAGGATGTAAACGAACCCAAATTTTTGTCTCATGATATTCCTCTGTTCAATGGGATTACCAGCGACCTGTTCCCTGGCATTCAACTTCCGGAAGCCGACTATAAGGTATTAAAATATAATAGTGTCTTAAAGGGGTTTTCCAAGACTTAAAGAGGACTTGTCCCTCGCCATAAATATGTAAATGCCGCTGTTCTCCTGACTCCGGCATTGTTTTTCTTTTCTTCCTGCTCCTCTCCGTTCCTGACATCTGTCGCTCTCCTCTAGCCCTTTAAGCCAACTGGGCAAGGCCTTCCTGAAGACTCCCACAGAGAGGACTTGATGACCACGCCCACTTGGCTATTAAAAATTATGAACTAGATTTCTATAAAGAGGCTATATCTCAGGAATGGAGAGGCGCAGGCGCAAAAGAAAAACAACACCGGATTCAGGAGAACAGCGGCATTTACACCAGGTAATAAAATTGCATATTAATGGCAAGTGATAGGTCCTATATAGCTGGCCAGCTATCATTTGGATGACAGTTATCTTTCCCGGCTCCCCCATATTCAGGAATGCTCGCTCCTGTTTTCGCTATGACCGAGTCGCTGCCAGAATCTTATGGCAGCTGCTAATTTCAGGGTCAGAAAGTAAGGATCGGGTGATTAAATTCCAACCACCCGATTTTTATGTCCCCCAACATAATCTGTCATGAGGCCCCCATACACAGTAGATGTTAGACCAATCCCATTGAAATCACCCGATCCTGAGCCACTGCTTTGGAATTGGGTTACATGACCTTGTCACTCATCATCCGGTCCCATTAGTGCAACCTGGGCAGCTGCACAGGGGCACCAGAGGTAAGGGGGCTCACTTATACCTCCAATGCAAGATGATCTGATGTAGAAAATAAATGGTTAAAACATCTGAGAGTGATTTATCGCTAGTTTAGTTGTAGGTTATGGAGACATTTTTTTTTAGATGAATGAATTGATTTGCAGGAGACTGATCCAATGGGCAGGTGTCATGGGTGCGTCAGATGTGACAGACAGTCGCCCTGCAGTTGGTTGCAGGAGATCCCTTCGTTTGGCATTACAGACATCTTCTTAGCGGTCTCACTGTAGGACCCAGCGGCTACCTCCCTCCTGCTCTAATTGACAATCAGGCCTGGGTGTTTAAATACTTCCTGGTTGCTACACAGAGGTGCCAGTGATATTCACATGACCCCTTGTGAAGGCTTGGAGCAAGTGTAGTTCTTACTTCCTCTCTGGTGCTAAGAGGATGTGTGTGCCATCTCTCTGAAGTCGACTCAAGCTAAGCTACTTCCCCTGTGTCTGTCTCCCCTTGCTGTCTTTAGTTGTCAGTGGGGATCGACTAGTGCTCACCCCCCCTTCCCTATCCAGAGCCAAGTGCTAAGGAAATACAGGGATAGGTTCCTGTGCGGCTATTGGTGAGGAACCAATATAGAGTCGGTAGGGGAGACAGGGTGATTGCAGATCAGCCTAGGAGGTCTCCATTTCCCCCTTTCCCTAGTGTCTGGGCTCCCTTCCCCTCATCCCTTTGTGTCGCACTTTGTCTTTCCTACACTGTGCGTGACATCAGGTCAGTGGTGGGCACTGAATGAGACCCCTGAGAGCCACCTTATTTCTTCCTGCCCCCCGGCTCTTCTTCACATTAGCTGGCCTGGCATGACGTTATGGTTGCAGCATGATGTACACCAGGCCATATAATCAGAAGAGGAGCCGGGGATGCCGGCAGCTAAGAGGCGGCTCTCAGGGGTCCCGTCCAGCGGCCACAGAATACTGATCTGGGTCCTGAAAATGTATTCTCCCACCTCTAATTGGATCCACTGTAAACAGACTGATGAAATATTTTACCTTCCTTTTGCTCAGGATTTCCTTGAATGCGCACAGGAGAGCTGTGCTGGACACAACATCCAGCCCGAGAAGGTCTTCCTGGAGAACATGATCCAGACGTATGAGATGATGATTGTCAGACACGGGTAAGCTGGAACTACAGAAGTCCATGGGACGGGGGATTTATTCTTCGCTGTTTCCATTTTATACAATGGACCATGCTGCATTTTGTTTATCCCGTACAGTTTTATGTGGGTTGGAGAGCCGTTCTCTGGAAAAACGAAGGTCCTCCACGTCCTCGCTGATACGCTGTCTCTTATGAGTGAGCGAGGGTGCGAAGAAGAAAAAGTGATTTACCGGACAGTGAACCCTAAAGCCATCACCATGGGGCAGCTGTTCGGGCAGTTTGATCCAGTGTCACATGAGGTTCGTCTATGATTGGAATTATTGTTTATAATACTAATATCTTTTCTGAAAATGGGAAAATCTCCCCTTTTATGGCTTATGGACATGGTAGAAGGGGTTCCTTCAGAGACATAGACCCCAGCCATACATTGCCGGGCAATCATTTTATTATGACTTACTCCCTGTTTGCACAAAAATTGGAAACTGTGTTATTTTTCCCATCAGACATGGAAGCAACAAATTGTATTATTTATGCCAGAAATTAGCATAAGTTTGCATACTTCCAGCCACATTCTGACTAGACTGTGTATGGCCTCACTCAATACACTTGCTTTGAGTGAGGTCACGCACTTCTAGTTGGCATGTGACCGCATATATGCAAATCACTTACTTGCGGTCTCTCCCGGTGTCGGCACGTTCACTTCAATAGGGGCCACGTGTAGTCAATACATGTGTATCATCAATATCATAATCCCAGGCATTCCGTTATTTGATTTTATGGGAAGAGTAATTTTATTGATGCCTCTCTTCATTTGCAGTGGACCGATGGGATAGTCGCTAATACTTCCCGAGAGTTTGCGTTATCTGAGACCCCGGAAAGAAAATGGGTTATCTTTGATGGACCTATTGATACGCTAGGGATAGAAAGTATGAACACAGTCCTAGATGATAATAAAAAGGTAACTCTCTATTCTACTTTGTGAAAAAAAAAAAATTTTTATTTAACCGCTTCCCGACCGCCCACTGTAGATACACATCCGCGCTGCCTGGACTCTGTGCAGCGCGGACGCTTAAAAACGGTGGGTGGTCCCGCAGAGCTCAGGACCCCGAGGGTCCTGCAAGCTCTGCGGGTGCGGTGCAGAGCGATAGCTCTGACAGGGAACATCATCGGGACCTGATTGGATCAGGTCCCAGTGATGTTAACCCTTTGCAGTCTTCTATATGCCGCGATCTATAGTGATCGCGGCATATAGAAGATAGCAGGAGGAGAGGGGGTCGTCTACTTACCTCTCCGACGACCCCTGATACCTTCCAGGACCTGGTGTTGCTATAGCAGCTGGAGGTCACATGACCGCCTCCAGATCTGCCATATACGGTGTCCTGCGAGGCTCAGCCTGCAGCTGAAGCCTGGCAGGAGACACTGACTGTGAAACAGTCAGCAAAGATCTCATGTAATGTAATATATGTCTATTACATTATATGAGATCAGTGATCAGAAAAATAAAAATTTATGTCCCATACAGGGACTAAGTAAAAATGTAAAAAAAATGTTTTCAAACTACTAAAAAAAATCAAAATAAATAAAAATAAATAAAATATTAAACCAATAAATCCGTATATTTATGCAAAAACAAAAAAAGTACACATTTGGTATCGCCGCATCCGAAACAACCCGAGCTATAAAACTGTCACACTAATTAACTCCTTCTGTGCACACCGTAATAAAAATAAATAAAAAACGGAGCAAAAAACTATGCTTTTTCCTCATATCGCCAAACAAAAAGTGGAAAAAAATGCGATCGAAAAGCAAAATGGAAATAAAAATGGTACCGCTGAAAACATCATCTTGTTCCGCAAAAAACAAGCCACTATAGAGCTCCATAAACCGAAAAATAAAAAAGTTATAGCTCTCAGAATAAAGCAATGCAAAAAAAATATTTTTTCTATAAAATTGTTTTATTGTGTAAAAGCGCCAAAACATAAAAAAATATACAGTAAGTGTAGTATCGCTGTAAACGTACTGACCCGAATAATAATGCTGCCTTATCACTTTTACCACACGCAGAATGGCATAAAAAAAAACCTCAAAAAACAATTCCTGAATTGTTGGTTTTTGTTAATTTTACCTCCCAAAAAACGGAATAGAAAGCGATCAAAAAATGTCACGTACCCAAAAATGGTACGAATAAAAATGTCAACTCGTCCCGCAAAAAACAAGCTGTCACATGACTGTCGGCCGAAATATGGAAAAATGATAGCTCTCAAAATATGGCGACGCAAAAACTAGATTTTACAAAAAAAGTGTCTTTTAGTGTGTTACAGCTGTCAATCATAAAAACCCGATATGAATCTGGTATCTCTGTAATCGCACCGACCCGAAGAATAAAGTAATCTCATCACTTATACTGCACGAGGAACGGCGTAAAAAATAAATAAAACCAATTCTTCACCTGCTACTGATTTGTTTATTATGTCTCCCAATGTGCTCACCACACATCTAGATAAGTTCCCTAAGGGGTCTAGTTTCCAAAATGGTGTCACTTGTGGGGGGTTTCCACTGTTTAGGCACATCAGGGGCTCCCCAAATGCAGCATGGCGTCCGCTAATTATTCAAGCAAATTTTACATTCAAAAAGTCAAATGGCGCTCCTTCCCTTCCAAACCCTGCAGTGTACCCAAATAGTGGTTTTCCCCCACATATGGGGTATCAGTGTACTCAGGAGAAATTGCACAGCAAATTTAATGGTGCAATTTCTCCTGTTACCCTTATGATAATGCAAAATTAGGGGATGAAAAACATTTTTTGTGGGTAAAATGTGAAAATTTTATTTTTACGGCTCAATATTATAAACTTCTGTGAAGCACCTAGGGCAGCAAGGTGCTCACCACACATCTAGATAAGTTCCCTAAGGGGTCTAGTTTCCAAAATGGTGTCACTTGTGGGGAGTTTCCACTGTTTAGGCACATCAGGATCTCTCCAAACGCAACATGGTGTCTGCTAATTATTCAAACAAATTTTACATTCAAAAAGTCTAATGGCGCTTCTTCCCTTCCGAACCCTGCAGTGCGCCCAAACAGTGGTTTTCCCTCACATATGGGGTATCAGCGCGCTCAAGAGAAATTGCACAAAAAAATTTGGGGTTCATTTTTTCCTGTTACCCCTGCGAAAATAAAAAAAATTGGGTCTAAAGTAACATTTTTGTGAAAAAAGTTAAATGTTCATTTTTTTCTTCCACATTCCAAAAATTCCTGTGAAGCACCTGAAGGGTTAATAAAGTTCTTGAATGTGGTTTTGAGCACCTTGAGGGGTGCAGTTTTTAGAATGGTGTCACTTTTGGGTATTTTCTGTCATAAAGACCTCTCAAAGTGACTTCAAATGTGATGTGGTCCCTAAAAAAATGGTTTTGTAAATTTTGTTGGAAAAATGAGAAATCGCTGGTCAACCTTTAACCCTTATAGCTCCCTAACAAAAAAAATTTTGGTTCCAAAATTGTGCTGATGTAAAGTAGACATGTGGGAAATGTTATTTATTAACTCTTTTGTGTGACATATCGCTCTGATTTCAGGGCTTAAAAATTAAAATTTTGAAAATTGCTAAATTTTCAAAATTTTCGCCAAATTTCCGTTTTTTTCACAAATAAACGCAAGTGATATCGAAGAAATTTTACCACAATCATGAAGTACAATATGTCACGAAAAAACAATCTCAGAATCAGGGGGATCCGTTGAAGCGTTCCAGAGTAATTACCTCATAAAGTGACAGTGGTCAGAATTGTAAAAATTGGCCCGGTCATTAACGTGCAAACCACCCTCGGGGGGTAAAGGGGTTAAACACTGCACCCCTCAACGTATTTAAAATTGCTTTCATATAGTTCATTAACCCTTCTGGTTCTTTTCAGGAAGTAATGGAAAGTGGAATGACAAGAATGAAACAGTTTATTTTTACAATCTAGATTTTGATAACTTCTGAACAGGCAATTATAGCCGGCATACTTTAACCCCTTAAGCCCCGTGGGTGGTTTGCACGTTAATGACCGGGCCAATTTTTACAATTCTGACCACTGTCACTTTATGAGGTAATTACTCTGGAACGCTTCAACGGATCCCCCTGATTCTGAGATTGTTTTTTCGTGACATATTGTACTTCATGATTGTGGAAAAATTTCTTCGATATCACTTGCGTTTATTTGTGAAAAAAACGGAAATTTGGCGAAAATTTTGAAAATTTTGCAATTTTCAAAATTTGAATTTTTAAGCCCTGAAATCAGAGAGATATGTCCCACAAAAGAGTTAATAAATAACATTTCCCACATGTCTACTTTACATCAGCACAATTTTGGAACCAAAATTTTTTTTTGTTAGGGAGCTATAAGGGTTTAAAATTGACCAGCGATTTCTCATTTTTCCAACAAAATTTACAAAACCATTTTTTTAGGGACCACATCACATTTGAAGTCACTTTGAGGGGTCTTTATGACAGAAAATACCCAAAAGTGACACCATTCTAAAAACTGCACCCCTCAAGGTGCTCAAAACCACATTCAAGAACTTTATTAACCCTTCAGGTGCTTCACAGGAATTTTTTGAATGTGGAAGAAAAAAATGAACATTTAACTTTTTTCACAAAAATGTTACTTTAGACCCAATTTTTTTTATTTTCACAGGGGTAACAAGAAAAAATGGACCCCAAAATTTGTTGTGCAATTTCCCCTGGGCACGCAGATACCCAATATTTGGGGAAAAAACACTGTTTGGGCGCACGGCAGGGCTCGGAAGGGAAGGAGCGCCATTTGACTTTTTGATTGTAAAATTTGCTTGAATAATTAGCGGACGCCATGTTGTGTTTGGAGAGCCCATGTGTGCCCAAACTTTGGAGCTCCCCCACAAATGACCCCATTTTGGAAACTAGACCCCCCAAGGCACCTATCTAGATGCATAGTGAGCACTTGGAACCCCCAGGTGCTTCACAAATTGATTCGTAACAATGAAAAAGTGAAAAAAAAAACACTTTTTCATTTTTATGAATCAATTTGTGAAGCACCTGGGGGTTCCAAGTGCTCACTATGCATCTAGATAGGTGCCTTGGGTGGTCTAGTTTCCAAAATGGGGTCACTTGTGGGGGAGCTCCAATATTTGGGCACACAGCGGCTCTCTAAATGCAACATGGTGTCCGCTAACAAATTTAACGCAAAATTGGCTCAAATTGTTAGCGACACCATGTTGCGTTTGGAGAGCCGCTGTGTGCCCAAATATTGGAGCTCCCCCACAAGTGACCCCATTTTGGAAACTAGACCCCCCAAGGCACCTATTGAGATGCATAGTGAGCACTTGGAACCCCCAGGTGCTTCACAAATTGATCCATAAAAATGAAAAAGTGTTTTTATTTCACTTATTCAATTTTACGAATCAATTTGTGAAGCACCTGGGGGTTCCAAGTGCTCACTATGCATCTAGATAGGTGCCTTGGGGGGTCTAGTTTCCAAAATGGGGTCACTTGTGGGGGAGCTCCAATGTTTGGGCACACAGGGACTCTTCAAATGCAACATGGTATCCGCTAACAATTTGAGCCGACAATTTGTTAGCGGATACCATGTTGCATTTGAAGAGTCCCTGTGTGCCCAATCATTGGAGCTCCCCCACAAGTGACCCCATTTTGGAAACTAGACCCCCCAAGGCACCTATCTAGATGCATAATGAGCACTTGGAACCCCCAGGTGCTTCACAAATTGATTTGTAAAATTGAATAAGTGAAAAAAAAAACACTTTTTAATTTTTATGGATCAATTTGTGAAGCACCTGGGGGTTCCAAGTGCTCACTATGCATCTAGATAGGTGCCTTGGCGGGTCTAGTTTCCAAAATGGGGTCACTTGTGGGGGAGCTGCAATGTTTAGACACACAGGATCTCTCCAAACGCGACATGGTTCCAATTTGTTAGCGGACACCATGTTGCGTTTCGAGAGCCCCTGTGTGTCTAAACATTGGAGCTCCCCCACAAGTGACCCCATTTTGGAAACTAGACCCCCCAGGGAACTTATATAGATGTGTGGTGAGCCCATTGAACCCCCAGGTGCCTCTCAGAAAATCATAATGTTGACTTGTGAAAATAAAAAAAAAACATTTTTTCCACAAAAATGCAAAAAAAAATATTTTCACAAGGGTACTAGGAGAAATTGCACCCCATAAGTTGTGTGCAATTTCTCCTGAGTACTCATATACCCCATGTGTTGGAAAAAAACTACTGTTTGGGCGCATGTAAGGGCTCAGAAGGGAAGGAGTGACGCTTTTGAACGCAGACTTTGATGGAATGGTCTGCGGGCGTCATGTCATGTTCTCAGAGCCCTTGATGTGCCTAAACAGTGAAATGCCTAACAAGTGCCCCCTTTTTGGTAGTGTTAGTTGATTTTTGAATTTTGTAATGTAGTGTTATACATCAGTTGTGTAGGACAATCTGATGAACACTACACAACTGATGTATGACAACCTGACGAACACTACGTCAGCGGTGCAGTGTTCGTCAGGTTGTCATACTTCAGAAATTAATTCAATAGTCCATCGAAGTATGGTACCTTTTGAAGCAGTCTTTCATACACAGGCCAGGTTTGTCAGGGCAGGTGTCACATTGATAAATGGTGTCCTTGCGTATTCCACTTTTATAACACGCTCGGCACCTCTTTTATGACTTTCCTTTTTTTCCGCTGTGAGGGATCTGCCCTGGGAAATGCTGGCCTGGTACAATTCTTGGTCCTTCAATTCCAGAAGTACTGGGGCCCTCTCTGTCACCGCTGCCAAATATCAGGGCCTTGATAACTGTTTCCTGAAACTGAAGGTACGACGCAGAAGTCTGGCCTGCACATTGTGACAGAAGGAAAGCATTGTGCATTGCCATCTGTACAATGTGCACGGCCAGCTTCTTGTACCACACTCTGGACTTTCTCAAAGCACTGTATGGCTGGAGAACTTGATCAGAGAGAACAACTCCCCCCATGTACTTGTTGTACCCTACTACACAGTCTGGTTTGACGACCTGTGTAGTGGAAACTCGTACAGTGCTGAGTGTGCTGCCATCACCATGTATGGTGGTCAAGAAAAGGACATCCCTTTTGTCCTTGTACTTGACCATCAACAGGTGGTCGCTACATTGGGCTCTGCTCTCACCCCTTTTGAGCAGCTGCCCAATTAGCGTCTTTGGGAGGCCTTTCTGAATTTTGTGGACAGTACCGCAGGCTGCGGTACGTCGCGCAGAGAGGGACTGGAAGAGCGGGATACTTGTATAAAAGGTATCCACGTAGAGGTGATAACCTTTATCAAGCAGTGGGTGCACCAAGTCCCACACAATTTTCCCACTCACTCCCAGAACAGGGGGGCATTCAGGGGGTTCAATCCGGGAGTCCTTCCCTTCATAAACTCTAAACTTGTGAGTGTATCCTGAGGTACTCTCACAAAGTTTATACAGCTTGATCCCATACCTTGCCCTTTTACTGGGCAGGTACTGCCGGAATCCAAGCCGCCCCTTAAAAGAAATTAAGGACTCATCCACACAAATGTCCCTTTGGGGCACGTACGCTTCACCAAACTTGTTGTTGAAGTGTTCATTGACCGGCCGAACTTTGAAAAGACGATCAAAGTTCGGGTCATCGCGTGCAGGACACCTTGCATTATCTTGGTAATGCAAGAACTTGTAGATGGCCTGAAAACGTGTCCGGGGCATGACCATTCGGAACACTGGAGTGTTATACAAAACGTCAACACTCCAGTATTGCCGAAGCTCGGGCTTCTTCAAGATCCCCATAAAAAGGACCAGGCCCCAAAACTTCATCATTTCTACTGTGTCTACAGGAGACCAGTTAGAAAATGATGAAGAGGGGTTTAGTTTGGCCCACCATGAGGTTTATAAAATCCTCAGAGAAAAAGACTTTGAAAAAGTCTATTTCTGTGAGGCCGGTGGTGTCAAACTTGATTCCTGATTCCGCTACGAAATCAGGAATCAGCGGCTCATAATTTTCGGGGGGCGAAGTCCATATAGGCTCAGTAGTGGGGGGCGCTGGAACATCTCTCCTGCGACGACGGCGGGGCGGGCCAGCAGAACCTGAGGAAGAGGAGGAAGAAGAGAAGGAGGAAGACGACGAGGAGTCGGAAAAACAAAGAAATGTGGGATCCTCACCCTCACTGTCAGTGTCGGAGGCAAGAATAGCGCAAGCCTCCTCCGCTGAATAATGAGTTTGGGATGAGCAGGACATTGTTTGTTATGTATGTGGTGCGTGTGTGTGTCAGTACTTTATTTAGAGTGTGTGGAAAAAGGAAATACTGTATGTGGTGCAAACAGCGAGCACGAGTGTGGATTGGTGAACTATGCCACCGATCAATACTCGGCGGCTGCTGGATGTGCGCACAAATGTGTGGGGAGTGGGAAGAGGGGAATTGGGTTGGATGAGGGTGTAGCACCCTGAGGATTCGGCTGCTACAGGGGTATTGCACCTCAACCCAGAGGTGTGATATTCCACTCCCGGGTAAGGATGGAGTGTGGAACTGAGCTCAGTTAGCTGCATGCACTACACACATCCCATTTCCGAGGAACAGACCGATGGTACTCCCACTAGAGAAATGTGCAGGTACGACAGTGTCTGTTCCTGGCTGGAGTGGGAGGGGGGTGGAACATCCCAGTAGTGTAGGGGCAGATAGGGGGAGCAGTCTGGGTTATGCTAGGAGCTCATTGGGTGCTGGTCACCTGAGCTCACACATAGAGGGAGTATATAAGGTGGGAACCATCTTAGATCAGGGTCAGTCAGTCTGTCAGTCTTTTGTCAGAGCAGAGCAAAGGAAGAGAGCAGAGAAGAAGAGCAGCTCCAAGGCCCAGAGAGAGAGAGGAGAAAGAAAGACCCAGAGGGGGAGAAAGAAGGAACTCCAAGAGCCCAAATTAGACCAGAGGGTGAAGAGTTGGCAACAGGGTACCGGATCCCAAGCTGGCGGAGGCTACAGCACACCTTAGCCAGGAACCGGAGGTCGTGGGCAGGATCGATCTGCCACGATCACCCACTAAATCCACCCGGAAGGCAGACCAGGAATAGGGTCAGGGAACCCAGAGACAAGGGTTTACCACCAAGAGGCCCGAGGGAGCCGGACATAGGTGGATCCCTGGTGGGGAAGGCCAGAGAAGAGGACAGGACAGAAAGGGAGCTCAGGACCACGCTCCAGAATCACCTGGGGGTTGGCCGAGTCCAGGACCTGGTGGACGCAGCACGGCTCGGGTGGTCACTCAAGGCCGGAGTGACCAGAACAACTGCAGTAAGTAAACAAACCCTGAACTGCACAGCCCGACTCTGACTCTCATTTCCATCCCCGCTGCACCACCACAACCCCCATCCTCTGCAACTGACCCCCTGAGGCTATACCCCTCCCGTTGGGGGTTATACTACCTGAGCTGCACATACAACACCAGCCTCAGCGGACCCTGCTGCAGCGGCGGCCGTATTGACCGCAATTCAACGGGTGGCGTAGTCGACACAAAAGAACATCTAGTAACATCATAAGGACTGCCACACACTGAGCTTGACACCCTGGGCACGGACCGGGTCACAGCCACTCGGAGACTACAACCCCCATCTGATCCGGCTCCGGGTATCCCTAACAGCACTGGCCCAGGGGGCGCGTCAACTTTGGCGTAGTCGGCAGGACTACGTGCCCGCAACAACCGGGTACTGCGTGCCTGAAGAAAAGTACACCGTTACCTCAAAAAGAAGTCTCCTGCCGGTTCCGGAGGGTCCCCGCCATCGGGCCCCATCACAGGTCGTTTCCCGCCGGTTGTCCGCCATTTGCAGCTTTTTCCCGCCATTTCTAAAGATTTCCCGCCTTGGAAGAGCGGACGCCATTATGGGCGTGCCAGAGGGTGGCAAGAGGCCACCTCCCATCGTGGGCCAGGTCGAAGAATGGCGCCAAAAGCGGAAACCGCGCCCACCAACAGAGACTGTGATGCTGGAAGTGTCCATCAGCGTGAGAGAACTGCCCCTGGAACTGACAATCACAAAGTTGCCCCGGGACCACCCTCGATGTGGGCGGAGACAGAACAGGAGAGAAAAGATGGGTGTCGCCTGGAGCAGTCTGGAGAGAGCGCACCCGGAGACAAGACGTCTGGAAGAGAGTCCAGAGAAAGCACACCCGGAGATGGAGGGAGAGCCAGGCAGCACCGACCCAGTGGTCAGGAGCCTGATGCGGGCCGCCACTCCAGAAGGCCTGCTGGAGATCCTAGCACAGCTCCCCCGAGATCGGGAGTGTGCACAGACCGCGCTGGAGGGCCTTGCACGGAGGATGGCCCGGGTGCAGCGGGAGACGTTGGCGGAGTGGAGCCGAGAGATGGCCCAGCAGACCGAAATCCGTCAGCGGAGCACGCCACCCGAGACGAGGAGACCGACCGCCTCTGAGGATGGCGCAGGAGGAATGAAGGCAGGAGACGGCGCCGAGAAGGGAGCTGAACGGACGGAGGCAGGTAAAGGGGACGTCTCTACCCCGAGCCGGGAAACCGCGTGCCTGCCCCAGCTCCCCGTCGCAGAGCCCGAAATTCCCCCTGCCGTGCCCGTCGCTGCCTCGTCACCGCCGCCGACTAGGCCTCAACCGGAAACTGCGGCCGCGACCCCTGTGACGTCACATGCCTCGACCTCGAGCGTGGCCAAGCAGGAAATACCACCGGCCTGGTCGCAAGGCCTAGTACCCCCGGGCGCCGCAATACCAACAGCGCCCCCTACCTCCGCGGAGCCACCGGCCTGGTCGCAGGGCCGAATAACCCAGGGCGCCGCCGTTCTTACGGTGCCCTTTGCCTTTAAGGTGCCCCAGGCCTGGTCGCAAGGCCTGGTTAACCCGGGCGCCGCTACCATCAACGCGCCCTCAACATCTAGAGTGCCGCACCTGGGTGAAGATCTATTCGCCCAGCATACGTGCCCGGATGGGCAGCCCTTCATATGGCCCCAGGAGTACATTCAGCTGGAACTCCAGAGAGCAAGGCCCATGTGCGAGCCCCTGATTCCGGCTCCGAAGCCTGTAAAGAGGACCTCACCCCCGCTGGAGGAGGCACAGTTTGAGTGGGACCCCACCGGAGAAGACCTCATGGGGTTCACTCAGGAGACTCGGGCGGCCGCAGCAGAGCGTGCAGAGTGCTGCCGGCAGCAGCTCGAGGTCTTCGAGAGGGAGCGGAGAGAGAGGCGGGTCCGGGAACAGCAAGCACAGATAAGGAGCGCGGAGCAGAAGAGCCGGACCAGGAGGAATCCCCGTGCAGCTCATGGTCCCCCTTCCACCGGGACTGTGATAAAATTCAACATGCAGCACGGATGGGGCTTTATTAGAGACCATCATACCCCCGGCGACGTCTTTGTAACCCGCAGAGACGTAGAGAGCCATCTGCCGGAGGGACACAGAGGTCGTGACCTGTACGTAGGGGACGAGGTCACCTTCACCCGGCACAAGTGTGCCAAAGGACCCTACGCCCTCCATGTGCATCGCCTGACGGAGGAGGAGCTGCGGTGTGAGGAGGAGCAAGAGGATCCGGACGGGTCTGAAGAATCTAAAGAAGGAGCAGGAGGACGCCGTCGTTGAAGTACGGTAGAGAGAGACTGTACATAGTTACCCGTCTGGGTATAAGAACTGTTACTGCTGCTAGTTAAAATATAGTCCCCGTTGGGACCAGCCAAGAGTGAACTGTTAACCCCGTGTGTCCCTATTCCCACTGACCGAGGACTGAGAGCGGTCAATCCTCCCCAATACCTGGCCGAGGACTGAGAGCGGCCATATCCCCTTGTATATAGTTGCGCTTCCTAAAGCGCCCCCTACCGGTTTTATAGGAAACCGTGTTTCTTCAAGAGACTGTCGCACTTTACCCGGTCACAAGTTGCACCGTGACCGGAGGAACCAGAAACAAGAATGTTTATATGAAAAGTTTATTGCTGCTGATGATGTTTTATAGGTTTTATATGTTTATGTTTTATGAAAAAAAAAAAATGTATGTTTGTGGATGTTTATATCTTACAGCCCGAGGACGTGCTGTGATTTACCAGGGGGGAATGTAGCACCCTGAGGATTCGGCTGCTACAGGGGTATTGCACCTCAACCCAGAGGTGTGATATTCCACTCCCGGGTAAGGATGGAGTGTGGAACTGAGCTCAGTTAGCTGCATGCACACACATCCCATTTCCGAGGAACAGACCGATGGTACTCCCACTAGAGAAATGTGCAGGTACGACAGTGTCTGTTCCTGGCTGGAGTGGGAGGGGGGTGGAACATCCCAGTAGTGTAGGGGCAGATAGGGGGAGCAGTCTGGGTAATGCTAGGAGCTCATTGGGTGCTGGTCACCTGAGCTCACACATAGAGGGAGTATATAAGGTGGGAACCATCTTAGATCAGGGTCAGTCAGTCTGTCAGTCTTTTGTCAGAGCAGAGCAGAGGAAGAGAGCAGAGAAGAAGAGCAGCTCCAAGGCCCAGAGAGAGAGAGGAGAAAGAAAGACCCAGAGGGGGAGAAAGAAGGAACTCCAAGAGCCCAAATTAGACCAGAGGGTGAAGAGTTGGCAACAGGGTACCGGATCCCAAGCTGGCGGAGGCTACAGCACACCTTAGCCAGGAACCGGAGGTCGTGGGCAGGATCGATCTGCCACGATCACCCACTAAATCCACCCGGAAGGCAGACCAGGAATAGGGTCAGGGAACCCAGAGACAAGGGTTTACCACCAAGAGGCCCGAGGGAGCCGGACATAGGTGGATCCCTGGTGGGGAAGGCCAGAGAAGAGGACAGGACAGAAAGGGAGCTCAGGACCACGCTCCAGAATCACCTGGGGGTTGGCCGAGTCCAGGACCTGGTGGACGCAGCACGGCTCGGGTGGTCACTCAAGGCCGGAGTGACCAGAACAACTGCAGTAAGTAAACAAACCCTGAACTGCACAGCCCGACTCTGACTCTCATTTCCATCCCCGCTGCACCACCACAACCCCCATCCTCTGCAACTGACCCCCTGAGGCTATACCCCTCCCGTTGGGGGTTATACTACCTGAGCTGCACATACAACACCAGCCTCAGCGGACCCTGCTGCAGCGGCGGCCGTATTGACCGCAATTCAACGGGTGGCGTAGTCGACACAAAAGAACATCTAGTAACATCATAAGGACTGCCACACACTGAGCTTGACACCCTGGGCACGGACCGGGTCACAGCCACTCGGAGACTACAACCCCCATCTGATCCGGCTCCGGGTATCCCTAACAGCACTGGCCCAGGGGGCGCGTCAACTTGAGATCAGATTACTTACCAAAGTCCTCTCTGTTCTTTCAGGACCGGGAGCCCGTAGCAGGAGCCCAGCGCTGGTGACCGGGAGCCCGGCGCTGGTGACCGGGGGCCCGGAGCAGGGGGCCCGGAGCAGGAGACCGGGAGCCCGGAGCAGGAGACCGGGAGCCCGGAGCAGGAAGACGGGGGCCCGGAGCAGGAAGACGGGGGCCCGGAGCAGGAAGACGGGGGCCCGGAGCAGGAAGACGGGAGCCCGGAGCAGGAAGACGGGAGCCCGGAGCAGGAAGACGGAAGCCCGGAGCAGGAGACCAGGAGCACGGAGCAGGAGACTGGTACTGGAGCTGGAGATCAGAAGCAAAAGAATTAACAGGGACACTGGGGTGAGGCGGATTGGGATGGGAAGGGGGGTAAAAAGACAGGGGAGTGGGAAGAGGGGTAAAAAGACAGGGTGGGAAGAGGGGGATTGGGGTGGATGAGGGGAGATCAGAGATGGACTTACCAAAGGGTCAGCAGGACTGGAACAGAAGACCCGGTGCAGGAGACCGGGAGCCCGGCGCTGTTGACCAGGAGCCCGGCGCTGTTGACCAGGAGCCCGGCGCTGGTGACCGGGAGCCCGAAGCTGGTGACCGGGAGCCCGGTGCAGGAGCCCGGGAGCAGTAGACCAGGAGCCCGGAGCAGGAGACCGGTACTGGAGCTGGAGATCAGAAGCAAAAGAATTAACAGGGACACTGGGGTGAGGAGGATTGGGGTGGGAAGGGGGGTAAAAAGACAGGGGAGTGGGAAGAGGGGGATTGTGGTGGATGAGGGGAGATCAGAGATGGACTTACCAAAGGGTCAGCAGGACTGGAACAGAGGGCCCGGTGCAGGAGACCAGGAGCCCGGTGCAGGAGACCAGGAGCCCGGTGCAGGAGACCAGGAGCCCGGTGCAGGAGACCAGGAGCCCGGTGCAGGAGACCAGGAGCCCGGTGCAGGAGACCAGGAGCCCGGTGCAGGAGACCAGGAGCCCGGTGCAGGAGACCGGTACTGGAGCTGGAGATCAGAAGCAAAAGAATTAACAGGGACACTGGGGTGGGAAGGGGGGTTAAAAGACAGGGGAGTGGGAAGAGGGGTAAAAAGACAGGGGAGGGGGATTGGGGTGGATGAGGGGAGATCAGAGATGAACTTACCAAAGGGTCAGCAGGACTGGAACAGAAGACCCGGTGCAGGAGAACAGGAGCCCGGTGCAGGAGACCAGGAGCCCGGTGCAGGAGACCAGAAGCAAAAGAATTAACAGGGACACTGGGGTGGGAAGGGGGGTTAAAAGACAGGGGAGTGGGAAGAGGGGTAAAAAGACAGGGGAGTGGGAAGAGGGGGATTGGGGTGAATGAGGGGAGATCAGAGATGGACTTACCAAAGGGTCAGCAGGACTGGAACAGAAGACCCAGAGCAGGTGACCGGGAGTGGAGCTGGAGACTCGGACCAGAGCTGGAGACCGCTGCAGGACGCAGAAAAAAAAGGTAAGGGGGGGTAAAAAGAGGGAGGATTGGGGTGGATGAGGGGAGAACAGACTTACCAAAGTCTTCTCTGCAGGATCAGCAGCAGGCTCAGGAGCAGGAACCACAGCAGGTCAGGAGCAGAAGATCCAGGAGCTGGAGCAGAAGATCCAGGACGCTGGAACAGAAGATCCAGGAGCAGCGGCAGCAGCAGCGACTGGAACAGTGAGAAGATGGTCTTGTGGTGTCACAGAATATTCTGTGGCACTACAAGGCCCAGCACAGACACATCAGATGTGATCGCTCTGTAGAAATCCTCACCAAATGTGAGGGTCTGCAGGGCGGTCACAGGGTGATGATGGGGTGGTGACAGGTGGAGGTAATCTGATTGGAGCAATCATTGATGACATCGATCGCTCCAATGAGAGTACCTGAATACAGGTGACCAGGCGGTCACAGGGAGGTGTCACCCCTCTGTGACCCCCTGTGGTGCATGTTGTGCCCCAGCCATCTGATTGGTGACACTGATTGCACCAATCAGACATGGCTGGAGCAGAGCACGCACCACAGGGGGTCACAGAGGGGTGACACCTCCCTGTGACCGCCTGGTCACCTGTATTCAGGTACTCTCATTGGAGCGATCGATGTCCTCATCGATCGCTCCAATCACAGCAGTCTGGGGGCTTGAATCACATTACAGGGGGTCATGGGGCGGTGACAGGCAGGTCACAAGCCGGTCACCGCCCCATGACCGCCCTGTCACCGCGCGGTCGCGCTACGATCGGTGCGATCGATGTGATCGGCGATCGCACCGATCATAGCAGTCCGGGGCCAGGGCTGGGGTGTCCTAGCAACAGTCTAGGATCGGTGCTCATTGGAGCACCGATCCTAGGCTGCAGATCACTGTTTCCGGCAATCACATTGCCGGAAACAGTGAGAAATGCTGTGATTGGCTGTTCAGATTTGAACAGCCAATCACAGCGATCACTGGTGCGGGGGGGCGGCGACAGCCCCCGGGATGATGACGCCATCTACCAGGAGGTAAGATGGCACCGTAACTTTAATGCTGTCACCGCGACTTAAGTTGCGGTGCCGCATTAAAGATATGACGTACTAATACGGGTCTGGCTCTTAAGTCCCAGGGCACAGACGCGTATTAGTACGTCAGATGTTATTAAGGGGTTAAAGGTAGTTATTTGGCCATGAACTGCCAAGGCAAACATCAGGACCACACAATCAAGATATCAAGGTGCCGATAAAGTTAAAAGGAAGCCCCCACACTGTGTTAACTATTTAGATTCTATAATCACTATTGACAACAGAATCAAAGGGGTTAAACGTCCATGGTCTGTGCTAACACTGATCATGGCTGATGCAGCAAGTTGTCAGCTATAATGTACAGGTGACAGCTACAGGATAGTCACCTGTCGGGGAACGCTAGCCTCTTATACTGCAGATCAGTAAAAAGACGTCTATTGGTCAATAAGGGGTTAAGGATAACAAAGTCAATGTTTTGGAGCGGCCATCACAAAGCCCTGATCTTAGTCCTATTGAAAATGTATGGGCAAAGCTGAAAAGGCCGGTGCGAGCAAGACGACCTACAAACCTGGATCAGTTACACCAGTTGTGTCAGGAGAAATGGGCCCAAATTCCGACCTAAGAGTATGTGCCCACGTAGCGTTTTACAAGCGTATATGCTGCGGACTTTCCTCAGGGTAAACGCTTGTGAAACGCTAGGTAATCTGTCCCCCATGGTCCCCAAGGGGAATCCGCAAGTTCTATGCCCATGCTGCGGATTTTTCCGCAGCGTTTTTGATGCGCGCAATAATCCACAGCATGTCAATTAATTTTGCGTTTCCACAAGCGGAATTACCTTTGCAATGCAATAAAAAACGCAAGGCAATTCCGCATGTGGAAAACGCGCGATAAACGCAGGATAAACGCGCGTGGAATTCCGCATGTGGAAAACGCGCGATAAACGCAGGATAAACGCGCGTGGAATTCCGCATGTGGAAAACGCGCGATAAACGCAGGATAAACCCGCGTGGAATTCCGCATGCGTTTTTCTGGGAGAGGACGTGCGGAAATGAAGCAGAAATTTTCTGCTTCATTTCCGCAACGTGGGCACATAGCCTTATATTGTGAGAAGCTTGTGGGAGGAAATCCCAAATGTTTCACCCAAGTCATTCACTTTAAGGACAATGGTACCAAATACTAATGAAATGGATGGAAAGCTTTGACTTTGTTTTAAGCATTTTTATTACTTACTGCATTCTCGCTCTCTCATTATTCTGGCATTTGGCAAATATTACAAATGATGGTAATCCTAATTGACCTAAAACAGGAAAGGTTTATTCTGATTTCATGTCAGATATGGAGAGAAACATGCATATACTGTATGTCTTTTTATATAGTGTATGGAAACTTCTGGTTTCAACTGTATATGAGATATTGAAATTTAATTGTTCATATTGTAATTTATTTTGCATGAAGTAAGTGAATTCCCACATTAATTTGACATTATATAATAATGTCTTTATATTTAAATAAATCTCAAGTGATTTCAACAATACAACAGGATGTTATTTTCTTATAATAAAAAAATTAAAATAAAAAATTCTATTGTGGTGTGTTAATTTTGTAATATTGATTTCTTTATCTGTTTCATTTACAGAGGGTACGGAAAGTATTCAGACCCCTTTAAATTTTTCACTCTTTGTTTCATTGCAGCCATTTGGTAAATTCTAAAAAGTTCATTTTTTTTCTCATTATAGTACACTCTGCACCCCATCTTGACTGAAAAAAAAACAGAAATGTAGAATTTTTTGCAAATTTATTAAAAAAGAAAAACTGAAATATCACATGGTCATAAGTATTCAGACCCTTTCCTCAGTATTGAGTAGAAGCCCCCTTTTGAGCTAGTACAGCCATGAGTCTTCTTGGGAATGATGCAAAAAGTTTTTCACACCTGGAATTGGGGATCCTCTGCCATTCTTCCTTGCGGATCATCTCCAATTCCATCAGGTTGGATGGTGAACGTTGGTGGACAGCCATTTTCAGGTCTCTCCAGAAATGCTCAATTGTGTTTAGGTCAGGGCTCTGGCTGGGCCAGTCAAGAATGGTCACAGAGTTGTTCTGAAGCCACTCCTTTGTTATTTTAGCGGTGTGCTTAGAGTCATAGTCTTGTTGGAAGGTGAGCCTTCGGCCAAGTCTGAGGTCCAGAGCACTCTGGATGAGGTTTTCATCCAGGATATCTCTGTACTTGGCCGCATTCATGTTTCCTTCAATTGCAACCAGTCTTCCTGTCCCTGCAGCTGAAAAACACCCTCATAGCATGATGCTGCCACCACCATGTTTCACTGTTGGGATTGTATCGGGCAGGTGATGAGCAGTGCCTTGTTTTCTCCACACACGCCACTTAGAATTATCACCAAAAAGTTCTATCTTCATCTCATCAGACCAGAGAATCTTATTTCTCATAGTCTGGGAGTCTTTCATGTGTTTTTGAGCAAACTCTGAGGGCTTTCATATGTCTTGCACTGAGGAGAGGCTTCCGTCGGGCCACTCTGCCATAAAGACCCGACTGGTGGAGGGCTGCAGTGATAGTTGACTTTGTGGAACTTTCTCCCATCTCCCTACTGCATCTCTGGAGCTCAGCCACAGTGATCTTGGGGTTCTTCTTTACCTCTCTCACCAAGGCTCTTCTCCTATGATTGCTGAGTTTGGCTGGATGGCCAGGTCTAAGAAGACTTCTGGTGGTCCCAAACTTCTTCCATTTAAGGATTATGGAGGCCACTGTGCTCTTAGGAACCTTGAGTAATGCAGAAATTTTTTTGTAACCTTGGCCAGATCTGTGCCTTGCCACAATTCTGTCTCTGAGCTCCTTGGGGGTTCCTTTGAGCTCATGATTCTCATTTGGTCTGACATGCACTGTGAACTGTGAGGTCTTATATAGACAGGTGTGTGCCTTTCCAAATCAAGTCCTATCAGTTTAATTAAACACAGCTGGACTCCAATGAAGGAGTAGAACCATCTCAAGGAGGATCACAATGAAATGGACAGCATGTGACTTAAATATGAGTGTCTGAGCAAAGGGTCTGAATACTTATGACCATGTGATATTTCAGTTTTTCTTTTTTAATAAATTTGCAAAAATTTCTACATTTCTGTTTTTTTTCAATCAACATGGGGTGTAGAGTGTACTTTAATGAGAAAAAAAAGAACTTTTTAGAATTTACCAAATGGCTTCAATGAAACAGAGTGAAAAATTTAAAGGGGTCTGAATACTTTCCGTACCCACTGTATGTCTCAGTGTTTGAAAAAGGCCTTTTGCATAAGGCTGAAACGTTACATTGAATTTTGGGATTTCTTTATGAAATAAAGAATTGCATTATCATTATGAATATTTGAGTGCCGAGTATCTATATATACACTGGCATGCCAGGCATGTCAATCTCCACAAGGAGAAAAATGACACTTTAGATCCCAGTGAGAAGCCTCTCATACAGTCAAATCGGATCTCATGCTTTGTACTGACGAGGAGCAATACCCTGAAACACCGTGGCGGCAAATTGAGATTCTGGTTTGGCTTTTATCCCAAGTCATGTGACAAGGCTCGTTAAAGGGTCGATATTGACTTTTAGGATTGCTACTTCCAATAGACTTGTCACTTATCTCACTTTTAGCAAATCAGAATATACCGTAGATCATATATAATAGAAATAATCATTATCCACTGTCTGTCTTTCCAAAAGTGATAATAGGAAGTGCAGCCATATCGGTTGTGAGCTTTGAATTCATTTCTCAGAAACAGACAGTGAACAGTCATTTTGTCAGGATGTTATATCAATGACTAAGTCATTAGTTTCCAAGAAGCTGCTTTAAAATTGACAAACTACTTCTTCCTATTTTTGCAGCGGTGCAATATTGCCATCTTATTAGAGAAGAGCAGTTAAAGAGAATGTGTTATCAAAAAATAACCAATTGTTTAAATTACCTTTTTACATGAAATTTATTTTTTTCTTTTTTTTTCACTATAGTAACCATCTAAACTAAAAAAACACACCCACAGATCCTGCAATTATCACCCTGGCCAAAATTAGTTTCATATTTCCTGTTGTATGCAGAAGATTTTTCAGCAGTTTTATTATCATGACTGAAAATGACAATGAAAGATGACACCTCTATATAAAGCAGATAAAGTAGCCACCATTCACAAGAAATGATAGTCACAGCTCACCTCCTCACCCTTCCTTCACAATGAGTCTATTCTTAGGACTAGTGGCCAGTGTGAAAATTGTAAGACTTCAGGATTGGTTTTTTTGATTGTGATGTTAAAAAGTGAAAATCTAAAAAAAATGACATTTACAGTAAATTTAATGTAATCCCTTCTCACCATGGACAGTTTTAGTTTTTGGGCTTTTTCTTTGTCCCTCTCCTTCTTTCTCCCCTTTCGTGTGACATAGCTGTATGAGGGCTGTTTTTTTTACCCTACAATATACTGGAAAACTGGAACAAAAATTCCAAGCGAAGTTAAATGGGATTGCGTTTTTCATTGTATTTGGGTTTTGTTTGTAAGGTTTCATTGTGCAGTGAAAATGACCTGTGAACATGATTCTTCACGTCGAGCAAACTTGAAAAACCAGATATCAAACTTGTATAATTTTTATTTTGATGGTGAAAATATTTCAGCGATTCGGTCGATAGAGCTTTATGAGGGCTTGTTAATTGCTGAGGTTTTCATTAATATATACGATGTTTCAATCCCACTTTTTCATATACCAACATGGCAGCCATGGGGGCGGTCAGCAGGCTCATGGTTACCACTGAAATCCATAAGCAGCACTTTCACTTAGTGAAGGGGGGTGGAAGGCAACATCCCATGGGCATCCAAAATGGTGAACCTCTGGGACATCGCACCTTAACTACCACGGTCAGGGATTTACTGCAGCATCTAAGGGGTTAACAGCAGCAACTAGAGCTGCTCTAATAGCGGCTTTTACAGACAAATACCGGCAGTATAACACAGCTGGAATCTGCAGGTATATTGCGGGTGGAGTTGCAGAGTCCACTCCACACACTCGCACCCAACATGCACTATACATGTAGGGCAGATAGGGGTTAAACAACAGAGGACACGTTCCTTTTAAGCACTTAAGAATGTATTTATTTTTTACTTTGCAGATAGTATACTGGCATATGCTCTGTACTTAAAAGGAATGTCTGCATTAGTTAATGTCTTTTTGTTAGAAGGGCCCCAATATGCTGACTAAAGGATGATCTGTTGCTGGCAATCTCAGCGATAAGCCATTTGTTGAAAAATCTGGCAACAAGCATTTAATTCTCCTGCACTGCCACCAAAGGAAACAGGAGGTACTGCACAGTATCCAGTGAAATCAATAAGCTGACTATGTAATGAATGAAGTACTGGGACCTTCAAAGTGGGAATGACTCCATGTAACTGCTCTCTAGTCTGCATAAAATGGGTTCAGGTTTACAACGGAGAATCCCCACTATTAACCTGTATAGTGCCCCAAGTATGTGCAAGTGTTTCTAAACCAGACAACCTCATTAAGTCTCATAACACCTTTGTCAATAAACAGGTATTCTCAAGTTACTAAGTTGCTTTAATTCGTTAAACAGCATGAAAATACGCAAGTTTGCCACTGACTTGCTTTTTCTATCTGCTGTCGTTCTCCTGCAATGAGAGCTTTTATCTTACATAGTGTAAAGCTCATTTCCATGGAGTTCAGCAACTAGTAGACCTTGGTAGAGAGTGTGCAGTAGTCACATTCCAGGAGAAAAGTTAACTCCTAACATACTGTTATCTCTGTCCAGCCCATTAATTTCTATACACCAGTTAGCTGCTCCCTGCCTTCTCCCTTTTGGGTCTTGACGAGATGCTCTTATCCATCCTGTAGAATCACAATTCCTGCACCCAGTATCTAGGCTCTCATTGTCTGTGGCTGTGTGCTTGCTCAAATACCCTGTTGTCTCTGTGTAAAAAATAGTGATAGTGGTAGAGTACATTCCAGAACCAACCACTGATGGATGAATGTGTTACAGCAGAACTTGTGCTGAACTTTATAGTTCTAATAATACTACAGCTCTGCTGCTCATCAGAGCTATCACTCAGGAAGAAGAGCCCGTCCTGCCAGAAATCAGGAAGTAAGGAGACTGCACAGCTCTGAGCTGCTCAAGAGATCACTTATGAAAACTCCTTTTAGGCATCAAACATTTCCTTTGTTCAAATAGAAAGAATATAGATCTACATATTTTAGAATGTGTATGAACTACATGTCTGAAATAAAAATAAATGATTCTAAATACAGTACAGACCAAAAGTTTGGACACACCTTCTCATTTAAAGATTTTTCTGTATTTTCATGACTATGAAAATTGTATATTCACACTGAAGGCATCAAAACTATGAATTAACACATGTGGAATTATATACTTAACAAAAAAGTGTGAAACAACTGAAAATATGTCTTATATTCTAGGTTCTTCAAAGTAGCCACCTTTTTCTTTGACAACTGCTTTGCACACTCTTGGCATTCTCTTGATGAGCTTCAAGAGGTAGTCACCAGAAATGGTCTTCCAACAATCTTGAAGGAGTTCCCAGAGATGCTTAGCACTTGTTGGCCCTTTTGCCTTCACTCTGCGGTCCAGCTCACCCCAAACCATCTCGATTGGGTTCAGGTCTGGTGACTGTGGAGGCCAGGTCATCTGGCGTAGCACCCCATCACTCTCCTTCTTGGTCAAATAGCCCTTACACAGCCTGGAGGTGTGTTTGGGGTCATTGTCCTGTTGAAAAATAAATGGTCAAACTGAATGCAAACCGGATGGAATAGCATGCCGCTGCAAGATGCTGTGGTAGCCATGCTGGTTCAGTATGCCTTCAATTTTGAATAAATCCCCAACAATGTCACCAGCAAAGCACCATAACACCTCCTCCTCCATGCTTCACGGTGGGAACCAGGCATGTAGAGTCCATCCGTTCACCTTTTCTGCGTCGCACAAAGACACGGTGGTTGGAACCAAAGATCTCAAATTTGGACTCATCAGACCAAAGCACAGATTTCCACTGATCTAATGTCCATTCCTTGTGTTCTTTAGCCCAAACAAGTCTCTTCTGATTGTTGCCTGTCCTTAGCAGTGGTTTCCTAGCCGCTATTTTACCATGAAGGCCTGCTGCACAAAGTCTCCTCTTAACAGTTGTTGTAGAGATGTGTCTGCTGCTAGAACTCTGTGTCGCATTGACCTGGTCTCTAATCTGAGCTGCTGTTAACCTGCAATTTCTGAGGCTCGTGACTCGGATAAACTTATTCTCAGAAGCAGAGGTGAATCTTGGTCTTCCTTTCCTGGGGCAGTCCTCATGTGAGCCAGTTTCTTTGTAGCGCTTGATGGTTTTTGCAAGTTCACTTGGGGGCACTTTCAAAGTTTGCCCAATTTTTCAGACTGACTGACCTTTATTTCTTAAAATAATAATGGCCACTCGTTTTTCTTTAATTAGCTGCTTTTTTCTTGCCATAATACAAATTCTAACAGTCTATTCAGTAGCAATATCCGCTGTGTATCCACCTGACTTCTGCACAACTGATGGTCCCAACCCCATTTATAAGGCAAGAAATCCCACTTATTAAACCTGACAGGTCACACCTGTGAAGTGAAAACCATTTCCGGTGACTACCTCTTAAAGCTCATCAAGAGAATGCCAAGAGTGTGCAAAGCAGTCATCAAAGCAAAAGGTGGCTACTTTGATGAACCTAGAATATAAGACATATTTTCAGTTGTTTCACACTTTTTTGTTAAGTATATAATTCCACATGTGTTAATTCATAGTTTTGATGCCTTCAGTCCAAAACTTATCCAAAATTAATGGATATGCTTCAGATTTTTCCGCAATGATAATCCGCAGCGTAAATTTCCGCAGCATGTGCACAGTGTTGCACAGCTTCTGGATACCCACAGTTGCAGTATACAGTTAGGTCCATATATATTTGGACAGAGACAACATTTTTCTAATTTTGGTTCTAGACATTACCACAATGAATTTTAAACCAAACATTTCAGATGCAGTTGAAGTTCAGACTTTCAGCTCTCATTTGAGGGCATCCACATTAAAATTGGATGAAGGGTTTAGGAGTTTCAGCTCCTTAACATGTACCACCCTGTTTTTAAAGGGACCAAAAGTAATTGGACAATTGACTCCAAGGCTATTTCATGGGACAGGTGTGGGCAATCCCTTCGTTATGTCATTCTCAATTAAGCAGATAAAAGGCCTGGAGTTGATTTGAGGTGTGGTGCTTGCATTTGGAAGGTTTTGCTGTGAAGTAAACATGCGGTCAAAGGAGCTCTCCACGCAGGTAAAACAAGGCATCCTTAAGCTGCAAAAACAGAAAAAAACCATCCGAGAAATTGCTACAATATTAGGAGTGGCAAAATCTACAGTTTGGTACATCCTGAGAAAGAAAGAAAGCACTGGTGAACTCATCAATGCAAAAAGACCTGGGCACCCACGGAAGACAACAGTGGTGGATGATCGCAGAATAATCTTCATGGTGAAGAGAAACCCCTTCACAACAGCCAACCAAGTGAACAACACTCTCCAGGAGGTAGGCGTATCAATATCCATATCTACCATAAAGAGAAGACTGCATGAAAGTAAATACAGAGGGTTCACTGCACGGTGCAAGCCACTCATAAGTATCAAGAATAAAAAGGCTAGACTTGACTTTGCTAAAAAAAAAAACATCTAAAAAAACCAGCTCAGTTCTGGAAGAACATTCTTTGGACAGATGAAACCAAGATCAACTTCTACTAGAATGATGGAAAGAGAAAAGTATGGCGAAGGCGTGGTACAGCTCATGATCCAAAGCATACCATATCATCTGTAAAACACGGCGGAGGCAGTGTGATGGCTTGGACATGCATGGCTGCCAGTGGCACTGGGTCACTAGTGTTTATTGATGATGTGACACAGGACAGAAGCAGCCGAATGAATTCTGATGTATTCAGATCCGTACTGTGTGCTCAGATCCAGCCAAATGCAGCCAAACTGAGGGGTTGTCGTTTCATACTACAGATGGACAATGACCCAAAACATAAAGCCAAAGCAACCCAGGAGTTTATTAAAGCAAAGAAGTGGAATATTCTTGAATGGCCAAGTCAGTCACCTGATCTCAACCCAATTGAACATGCATTTCACTTGTTAACCCCTTACTTACCGGGGACGTATTAGTACGCATATCTGCGTACCGCCGGTTCAGTGAGGGCTCCGGCGCTGAGCCCTCACTGAACCGAGCACATGTCAGCTGATTCTTACAGCTGACATGTGCCCGCAACAGCCGCGGGTGGAATCGCGATCCACCCGCGGCTGTTAACCAGTTAAATGCTGCTGTCAATCTCCGACAGCAGCATTTAACGCGCGCTTCCGGGTAGCGCGTCATAAGCCCCGCCCACCGGCGACCCCGTCACGTGATCGCGGGTCGCCGATGGGCGTGCATGACAACCCAGGGTCTGCAGCAGACGCCTGTGGTTGTCATGATCTTGTCGCTATGAGCGCCACCTAGTGGTCGGCGCTCATAGCACAGGACCATTTCTGCTGCATGCAGGGGATCTGCTGGTCCCCTGTATGTAGCAGAGGCGATCGGACAGTTGCTGCTTCTAGTCTCCTATGGAGACTATAGAAGCATGCAAAAAGTAAAAAAAAAAAGTGTTTAAAAATATAAAAAAAAATAAAAAAATATAAAAGTTTAAATCACCCCCCTTTCGCCCCATTCAAAATAAAATATATAAAAAAAAACCCCACATACACATATTTGGTATCGCCGCGTTCAGAATCGCCCGATCTATCAAAATAAAAAAAGAATTATTCCGATCGGTAAACGGCGTAGCGAGAAAAAAATTCTAAACGCCAGAATTACGTTTTTTGGTCGCCGCAAAATTGCAATAAAATGCAATAACGGGCGATCAAAACATCGGATCTACCCCAAATGTTATCAATAAAAACGTCAGCCTGGCACGCAAAAAATAAGCCATCAACGAGCCCCAGATCACGAAAAATGGAGACGCTACGGGTCTTAGAAAATGGCGCTATTTTTTTATTTTTTTTTTTACCAAATTTTGGAATTTTTTTTCACCACTTAAATATAAAAGAACCTATACATGTTTGGTGTCTATGAACTCGTAATGACCTGTAGAATAAGAAGGGCAGGTCAGTTTTAGCATTCAGTGAACATGGTAAAAAAAATAAATAAAAAACAACTGGGGTATTGCACTTTTTTTGCAATTTTACCGCACTTGGAATTTTTTTCCTGTTTTCCCGTACAGGATATGATAAAACTAGTAATGGCGTTGAAAAGTACAACTCGTCTCGCAAAAAATAAGCCCTCACATGGCCATATTGACCAAAAAATAAAAACGCTATGGCTCTGGGAACAAGGGGAGCAAAAACGAAAATGCAAAAACGAAAAATGCTCCGGGGCTTAAGGGGTTAAAGACTAAACTTCAGACAGGCCCACAAACAAACAGCAACTGAAAACCACCGCAGTGAAGGCCTGGCAGAGCATCAAAAAGGAGGAAACACAGCGTCTGGTAATGTCCATGAGTTCAAGACTTCAGGCAGTCATTGCCAACAAAGGGTTTTCAACCAAGTACTAGAAATGATCATTTTATTTATAATTATTTAATTTGTCCAATTACTTTTGGTCCCTTTAAAAACAGGGTGGCACATGTTAAGGAGCTGAAACTCCTAAACCCTTCATCCAATTTTAATGTGGATACCCTCAAATGAAAGCTGAAAGTCTGAACTTCAACTGCATCTGAATTGTTTTGTTTAAAATTCATTGTGGTAATGTCTAGAACCAAAATTAGAAAAATGTTGTCTCTGTTCAAATATATATGGACCTAACTGTAAAACTTCACAGAGCAGATTACATGGGATAACAAGCTTTTACTTCTCAGAACAAGAGGTAAAGGAAAAAACGCACAGTCACACAGTACTGCACCAGGAAGTAAGAACAAAATAGAAAATACAAGAGAGACTTTTTTTTCTTTCACAATACAGTAAACAAGGAAACTTTACACAACATCGCCATCTACTGTCAGATCAGCATTAAGTCCTCCTTCACACAAACAAAGAAGTCAACAACTGTTGCATATACCAACACACAGCACATGCGGGTTATCATTGAGGACCATGGGGCACGCATTACCAAACGTTTAAGCGTTTTCGCTTTGAAAATTCCGCAGCAAAAACGCTTGAAAAACGCACAGTGGGCACGCAGCCTCAAAGTCGCTTCAAAACTGAACAGGTCCCTATAAAAATAAGTTTTGTAAATTTCCTTGAAAAAAATGAAAAATAACTGCTACATTTTTAAATCTTCTAAAATGCTAACAAAATAAAACCACATTTTACAAATGGTGCTGATGTAAAGCAGACATGAGGGAAATGTTATTTATTTCTGTTTTTGTGTGGTATGACTATTGGGATTAAAGGCATAATCAATCAAAGTTTGAAAAGTGCAATTTTTAAAACATTTTTGTTAAGTTTCTGATATTTTTATAAATAAACGGAAACCATATCAGCCTAAATTTACCATTATTATAAAGTATCATGTATCACAAAAAACAGTCTCAAAAGCTATGGGATATGTTGAAGCATTCCAGAGTTATTACTACATAAAGTGACACTGGTCAGATTTAAAAAAAATTGGTTTGGTCACAAAGGGGTTAAGCCACTTTGTTACCATTTTCGCAGTATGCTTCGGGTCATTGCTCATTTGGAGGACCCATTTCTGCTCAAGCTTTAACTTCCTGGCTGATGTCTTGAGATGGTGCTTCAGTATTGCCACATAATCTTCTTTTCTCATGAAGCCATCTACGTATTTTGTGATGTGCACCAAGTCCCTCTTGCAGCAAAGCAACCCCACAACATGATGCTGCCACCCCCGTGTTTCACAGTTGGGATGGTGTTCTTAGGCTTCTAAGCTTCTCCCTTTTTCCTCCAAACTTAACGATGGTCATTATGAACAAAAAGTTCAATTCTAGTTTCATCAGACCACAGGACATGTCTCCAAAAATTATGGTCTTTGTTCCTGTGTGCATTTGCAAACATGAATCTGGATTTTTTATGTTTCTTTTGGAGTAATGGCTTCTTCCTGGCAGAGTGGTCTTTCAGCCCATGTTGATACAGTACTCGTTTCACTGTGAATTGTCACTCTGACAATCTTACTAGCTTCTGCCATCCTCTTCACAAGGTCTTTTGCTTTTGTCCTGGGGTTGATATGCACATGTCGGACCAAAGCACGTTCATCTCTGGGACACAGAAGCCGTCTCCTTCCTGAGTGGTATGATGGCTGGACATTCCAATCATGTTTGTACTTGCATATAATTGTTTGTACAGATGAACGAGGCACCTTCAGATATCTTGAAATTGTACCCAAGGATGAGCCAGACTTGTGCAAGTCTACAATTCTCTTCCTGATATCTTGGCTGATTTATTTACACTTTCCCATGATGCTACACAAAGAAGCAGTGTGTTTCAGGTGTGCATTAAAATACATCCACAGGTGTGTCTCTAATTAACTCAGATGTTGCCCAAAAAACTATTAGAAGCTTCCAAACACATGGCATCATCATATGGGCAGTCGAGAATTGTTTAAATACATAGTAATCTTAGTGTATGTAAACTTTTGACTTTGCAGTAAGTAATAAAAATGCCTTAAAACAATCTCTCTCTCATTATTCTGGCATTTGGCAAATATTAAAAATTATGGTAATCCTAATTGACCTAAAAAGGGAAGGTTTATTCTTATTTCATGTCACATATTGAGAAAAACATGCATGTGTCTTTTTATATAGTGTATGTAAACTTCTGGTTTCAACTGTATATATGTATATATGTGCACATCTCATTGCTATAGCAAATCAGTGGGAGTCATCAACAGTGATAAAGTAATAGAAAAAAAAGGAAGAAAATTGAATCCTTAGAGGAAAAGTAAGATGATTTGTCTAAAAAATGCCAGTGTAAGGAGGCTCGTAAGCTCCCCGGGGAGCCATTGCATGGTTTATAAGCCTCCTTACTCTGGCATTTCACTCTCCTCACTAGGACCTAAGGGGTAAAGTTTTTCCTTCTGAAGTCTCTCACACAGCTAAATCAGATCTCATGCTTTGCACTGCTGAGGGGCAACACCCTGAAACACCATGGCTGTAAATTGAGATTCTAGTTTGCCATTTATCCTAAATCATGTGGCAAGGCTTGTTAAAAGGTTGATATTGACTTTTAGGATTGCTACTTCTAATAGGTTGCACTGGAAGAGGCAGTTTGCAAGTTTTGGGTAGAATTTCTCTTCAATAAAAATACTTTTTGATTACACCAGTGATTTTTTTCCTTTCTTACAGACTGGACCAGTCATTGGGGAAGCCCTCGCTGTTTCTTTCTGGATAGATTCCACTTCCTACCACTATGAAATGGAATAAATGCTATGTTTTAGAGAAATTAACAATAGTAATGGTAATAATCTGACACCATATGATGGCAAATCCAAGCAATACGCCGTCATTTGTAACAATGGGAAAGCCTTTTTTTAAGAGGTTGTCCAGAATAAGGATGCCATATTTCATCGCTTTGTGGAAAAATAGGTAAATCGTTTCTCATGTTATATTCTCTGAACTGTAAATCATAAACAGTTTCACAAATTTGGTTGAATGCCAGTGGACCCAAAAAAATGCTAATTTCTAATAGTAAATTTAAAAATGACTTTTTTTTACTTTTATTTATTTCCAGATAAAGTGAAAGATCGAGGCTCTAATACAATTGGGTCAAGATTGAACCGTGTCGAGGACAAGGTAAGAAAATAAGATAAAACCATATATATTTATATTATGCACAGCTACTACTTACACATACACACATGGAGTACAGGATATACAGACAATTACCACATACTACATACAGAATATTCCTCACTCTCTGAAAAAGTGTAAAATACATAATGGTGCATCCAGACACCAATTCTACAGCGCTGCTCATACACTGCAAAGAGTCTAAATACCTGTGGTCATCTGTGACTTGCACACACAAGTTAAGGTGGCCACACACAATAACTGAACGTTGATTGCTGGTTCGGCCGTCCACTACCTCTCCCAACTCTCATACACGAGAAGGTTTGGCTTGGTTAAATGTTAATGTGTTTTCAAAGTGGAGAACTGTGAAAATCACTGCCAAACGGCTCTGGCAGCAGCTTATCACCTGAATAACAAAAGGGTCGGGCATTAAGGGTCAGGCAGTTTGAATTTTACCTCCTCTGACCTCATCTGTCAGGGAAGAGTCTGGATGTCCCCTTAGACTATTAGCTTAGTCTATTGTGTATGGAGGCTTAAAGGGGTTTTCCATTACTCAGACAACTCCATCTCAATCCATATGTGTGTCCCCCAGTAAAATAATAACACCTATACTCACCTCCAGTGCCAGCACTATTCCAGCGGTGTCTGCACTGGCTCTCCTGGGGATTGCGTGTGTCATGGGTGTGTCAGAAGTGACAGACAGTCATCCTGCAGTTGGTTGCAGGAGATCTCTTCATTTGGCCTTACAGACAACTTCTTAGAATATGTATCTCTAGGACCCAGCGGCTAGCTTCCTTCTGGCTAATTAACACCCTGGCCTGGATGTATAAATACCTGTTGTGAGCCAGAGGGAGGTGCCGGCGATATTCATTACCCCTTGTGAAGGCTTGAGCAAGAGCAGTACTTCTTCCTCTCCGGTGCTAGAGAACGTGTGCGCATTTGTCTGGAGTGGACTAAAGCTAAGCGATTTTCCCTTGTTTGACCCCCCTTGTTGTCTTTAGTGTTCAGTGGGGATCAACTAGTGCTCATCCTTTCTGTTCCCTAGCCTGAGCCTAATGGCAGGGAAAGACAGGCCGAGGTACGCATGCGGCGATTGGTGAAGAACCAATAAAGGGACATTAGTGGAGACAGGGTGACACTAGATCAGCCTAGGAGTTCTCCACTCCCCACTTTCCCTAGTCTGGGTTCCCTTTCCCTTTTCCCTTTGTGTTGCACTTAGTCTTTCCCACACCTTGCGTGACAACATGACATATCTCATGATTCCTAGGGGCAATCAGCGCTGACTTTACTCTCCCCACCTTTGGCCAACTTGCATACATCCAGAGGAAGTGAGAGCTGTTGCTGCTCTTACTTCCTCCGGATGTACAGGTATGTGCTATAACTGGAGGCAGGGAGAGTGAAGCCAGCGCTGATTGGCAGCAGGGATCACTTGACATAACAATGTCACGTGATCCCAAGGAGAGCCAATGCCGACACGGCTGGAACACTGGAGGGGAGTATAGGTGTTATTATTTTACAGAGGGCAAAAATATATATATGGAGAAGGAGATGTCTGAGTAGTAGAAAACCCCTTTAAGTGTTGGCTACTACTTTCATGGATGTGGACAGAAAGCTCTTTCTGAGTTCATTAAGTAGTTCAATCTGACAAAGGTTTCCAATAGAGTTGGTGCGAGTCAATTCGCAGGACCCAGTCCATCAGCCACATCCATAATCTGTGACCGCTGCATCGGAGCCCTGAGAACCACCTCCTACATCCCGGCATCCACAGCTGTTCTACTGATTAGCCGGCCTGATGCAATGTCACATATGCATCATGCTGTAACCATAAAGATGCAGCTAATCAGAAGAGAAGCAGGGAATCTTGGAAGGTAGAAGGCAGGTCTTGAGGCTCCTGTCCAGCATCCAAAGATTACTGACGTGGCCGATGGACCGAGTGCTGCGAAACGAATCGCACCAACTCTAGTTTTCAAATAAAACAACAATGTCTAAATGGCTAACCAATATTGCATTAAAGGATCTATCTACTTTATTTCTCCCCAAAACTGTGCCTCTCTTGTCCATGGGGTGTGTCTGGTATTGCAACTCAGTGCCCCATTGATTTGGTTAGGGATAAGCTACAATATCAGGCAGCGCTCACGGGTAGTGTGAAATGTGTATGGAGTGTGGTCTGTATCTATGCTATTCTCTTTGTTTGAATTTTTTTTTATACATTTGTAGGTAACTCAAATGGATCATAAACTCAATCTCATAACCGATATGATTCACCACCTGATAGCAAACCAACAAAGCGGTCAGTCTACCAACAGAACACCGCACCGGAGCAACTCTCTGAACGACGGGAGCAGCCTCTCCAGTACTCTGCCTACCTACCAACAGTTACAGTGCCAAGACGAGACCAAGATAATGCATCTTGATGAACAAACACAAACTCGTTCTTCTACTGTCCTCAATGCAGATATTCATTATTTTAATGAATGCATTTATAAGCAGAAAGTAAAATGAATGATGAAATTAGACTGAGTATGGAGTAAGTGTGTAACACTGTAAAGGACGTCTTGTCTATTCTCTGTAGATCCTATCAGGGTTCATTGAAGGTTTCTTAGAGGAAGGGACATGGAACATATGTGTATTGCTCCATGTAGAAACATGCAAGAAAGCATCTGATACATTGATGAATCCTTTCTCAGGAAGATTGTAGCTCATCGGCCTGTGGGATCGTAAATCGCTACGGGTCGTGCTGTAAAACTGGCAATACAACTGAACAATTACCCTGATTTTTTTTATTGTATTAAAATACACTTTTTACATTGATTTTCAATTTTTGGGGGGCCTAAAATGAAAATTCATTTGAGAAAAATAGAAATAAATATTGTACTGTAGAAAATTACACTTCTTTTTTTTTACAATGTATTTTTGGTAAAAATGGTATTAAAGAGTTAATTTTTCTTTATGATTTCTGATCACAATTTTTTTTTTATGGAATATTTTTTGACATCTGATCAAATGTATTGTATTTTCTCACAAATGTTGATATTTGCACATTGATTGGTTTAAAGCAGTGATGGCGAATCTTTTAGAGACCGAGTGCCCAAACTGCAATCCAAAACCCACTTATTTATCGCCAAGTGCCAACACGGCAATTTATCATAAATATTGAGGTTTTACTGATACAAACAACTGATACAAAGAGCAGGCGAGGGCAGCATAGAGCAGCCACAGACAGGAGCAGGGGTAAGAGACTGCAGAAATAAAGAATGTGCTCACCCCCATCCTGGTATATGTGCTGGCCCTCCCCTCAGTCCTGGTATATGTGCTGGCCCTCCCCTCAGTCCTAGTGTATGTACTGGCCCTCCCCTCAGTCCTGGTGTATGTGCTGGCCCTCCCCTCAGTCCTGGTGTATATGCTCCCTCCCCCCCCCCCCAGCCACTGTGCATCGCATATTAAAAAAAACAAAACAAACACATAATAAACCCTCCTCCTCACCTTCCTTCTTCTCCCGCGCAGCGTCCTCTCCTGTAGTCGGCACATCTAGCAGAAGTGTATTGCAGCGCACGTACTAGCCAGGCCCGTGCGCGCTGCAGTACACGCTGCCGGCCAATCAGAGGCAAGCGGCCGCTGGCCTCTGATTGGCCGGCCGACGTCATGCTGGCCTCTGATTGGCCGGCAGCCGCCTCTGATTGTCCGGAAGCCGCTAGCCTGTGATTGGCCGGCCAACGTCATGCTGGTCTCTGATTGGCCAGAAGCCGCAGGCCTCTGATTGTCCGGCCGACGTCATGCTGGCCTCTGATTGGCCGGCAAAGGCTGGCCTCTCATTGACCGGCCGACGTTATGCTAGCCTCTGATTGGCCGGCAGACGCTGGCCTCTGATTGACCGGCCGACGTCATGCTGGCCTCTGATTGGCCGGTAGCGTGTATTGCCGCGCACGGGCCTGGCTAGTTCGTGCGCTGCAATACACTTCAGCTCGATGTGTTTCCGTCCGAGAGAGATCGCACATCTAGCTGCAGTAGCGGAGCTGGTGCCGGCACTCGGCGGCTCAGAGTTCTCCCCGCCGGCCCGATCCAGTAGCGCTAGTGCTGCGGCCATGGTGCCCCCCAGGAGGGCTCTGCTGCCCCCTCTGCACGCTGCCATAGGTTCCCAGCACTGGTGTAAAGCATTTCTTCTTTTACAGCTGACGACCCAAAATTGGTGATTTTCTGGAAAAAAAAAAAAAAAATGGCCAGTCTGCATTATATATGGTGGAAGTGAGAATGTATCATCTGGATAAGGGGGTGGTCTTCACAGAGGGATCTATGGAGAGATGTCACTTTATAAGGAGCACATAGCATGGAATACCGGTGGGGAAGCCTTCTGGCTCCTTATGTTGCACCAGTCCGGAATGCTCCACTATGGTCCATCCTTCTATAGTTCTTCTCTTACACTTTCTGCTGGTCGGTATATGGACGTATTCGCTCTATGCTGACAGGCGCTCCCTTAGTATAGCCCATGTAATGCACGGCACCACAATGTTGTAGGTTCTGACTACTGTGTAAAAAAAACACCCACCCAGAGACCGGCCATAATCTTATAGTCTGGGTGTGAATACGCTGTAGGTATAGCTACACTTTTGTTGTGGAAATTTTGGTAATTTTATTTACCTTTTTGCATTTACCCGAATGAGGCTTGTGAGAAATCCTTAAATATGCTGCAGATTTCTCCTGTATGATTCTGACCAATCATAAGCAAGCAGCAACACTCAAAGAAAAGAAGATCACTCCCCCACCATAGCTCAATGCGGGTTTCTTAGGGTATAAAGCTACTTTCTCACAATGAGTTTTTAGTGAGTTTTTTCGCTGCATATTGTACAAATAATGCAAGTAACCTATCTTAATGGGTGCAGAAATTCTGCAACATCAAAAACTCACCAAAAGCTCATCGTGGGAACCTAGCCTAAGATGTATAATGATGGAGAGTCCTGATCTCCTGGTCTAACCTTCTGCATGATTAGAAAGCAGAGATAACAGCTCTTAGACAAGGAAGGAGCCGCACAGCTGAGTTTCTCTGTGTCACATTACAAACCCTTTTATTGACTCTCCTGATTATGGAGTGTGCCAGTATCACACTTATGTCTTCTGTGCTCAAGCAACTTGTATTCTCTCTGCAGTGATGTTAGGCTGTTATTACACCTCACACAGGAGCAGTGTGTTCTGGGTTACTTCTATGGTGAAATGTAATGACAGTCTGCTCTAATCTCACTGCAGAATGAGTACAAGTTGAGCACAACGGATCTAAGTGTGATACTGACGCTGTGCTCTCATTTCTGGACAGGCAGTATGGGATCGGCGCAGTACAGCTGAGGTGAGAGTGCCATAGGAGGAGGAAAGCTGTTAGAAAGGTTTGTAATGTTGCACAACTAAACTCTCTTGTGCTGCCCCTTCACCCACAGAGACCTTAACTGAAAGGTATTAGTCAGTTGTGTGCTCTACTCATGCAGGAGGTTAGCCCAGGAGACCAGGTCTGTATCCTTACATCTTAGACACTGAGAAATCTGCTCTAAGCTATGGTGGGGATGTGATCATCTTTCTTTTCAGTGTTGTCGTCTGCTTATAATTGGTCAGCATCATGCAGGGAGAAGAATTTCGCACCCCTAGTGAAAACTCTGATAACATCTACTTGGACTTAATTTTTTAACTCATTAGGCGCCAAATACTTTCATTGCTAATATCTCCGCAAATGAAAGATAAAATAGAAAAAAAAAACATGAAAAATTTGGTGACAGGTCCTCTTTAGGATAAGACAACCCCTTTAAATGTAAGAATTGAATTTTAGTCGAAAAAATGTATGCAACAAAAATGCTACATGTGATTTGATCCAAAAACATGCTGCATTTCAGGATGAGAGAAGCAAGTATTTGCAAAAAAAAAGTTAAAAGGGGTGTTCACTGTTATGATTTTGATCACTTATACTTAGGATGGACCACCAAGATCAGATTGGTAGAGTTCCAACACTCTGCCACCCCATTGATTCCATGCTGGAGCTGGTAACAGCTGATTGGTGGTGTTAGGATTTGGACACCTATCAATCTGATACTACTGACTTATATTGATGCCTTCTCCTAATTGATAAGTGGTAGCATACCCCTTTAAAACAATACTTAGTTTTTATTTAGTTGTAAGATGAAAGTGACTCTACACATTAAGGCGTGTCATGGTCTGAGCACAAAATGATTCTAAGATTAGTTGCTGGCCTCTTGACCCGAACTTAAGAGCTTAAGGCCATGTTCATACATTCAGTAATTTGGTCAGTATTTTACCTCAGTATTAGGAAGCCAAAACCAGGAGTGGAACAATTAGAGGAAAAGTATAATAGAAACACGTCACTGATGAAACTTACTGAACGTGTGAAGGTGCCTAATAGAGACGCTGTGGAGAAGGACAGGAGCGCACACAAAATAGGGCAATAGCGTCTGATAAGGGGTCGGGATAATTGATGGCAGCGCTCACCTAGAGGTGTTGTGTGCAGTCACCACAGCTATAATGGTGTAGAAAGCCGCTGCTGCCCTGTGGCTGGAGGAAAGGTTCTTCAAGAGGTGGAATGGCAAAAATGGAAGCTGGCACATTTAGGTGGGCTGTGCTGCGGGAGTGAAGAGCTTGTTTTTTTTTATACCTTGAGAAAGGCCCTGGTCCATTGCAGAAACGCATTGATATTAATAAAAAACGTTTGGGAATCCCAAGGCTCTTCATTCCCACAGTGCAGCCCACCTAAACGTGCCAGCTTCCATTTCTGCCAATGTGGCCTAATAGACGTATATGAGGCTGTCAAAGATCGGGGCAGGAGACTCGCAAACAGCTTGTGCATCACGATCTATGACACACAGATGTGTGAATACGCCATTACTCTCATATAAGATTACCTGCATCAAGTTTCAAAGGAGCAATTGTAACCCTCTTTCAATTATTTAAAGGCATTTTCCCACAAACAAAATTCATTTTAATCAATAGATCTTGGAATAATAATAAGTTCCACAATTGGATGTGTTTAAATAAAATGTTCCTGTGCTGAGATAATCTTAGAAATATGCCCCTGCTGTGTACTGTGTAATGTCTGACCATACAGGAACATGGTCTGAACATACCACATCTCCTGGACGGGGAGGATGCAAGAGAGTATACAGACATTACAGCCGGGGATCACAGCTGATTCTTTATGTGAGGTAAAACAAGTTTTTAAACAGGCCGGGAAATGTTTTACCTCACAGAATCAGCTGCCATCCTGTGGTGTCCTGTCTGTATACTCTTTTGCTTCCTCCCATGGCCAGCTGCATTCACACTGAATTACTACTGAATGTAAAGGTGTGGGATGACACATGATTAGCTACAGCTTAGTTCTGCTGTACTGCTTTTTGTAGGGTCCTGTTCTGTGCTCCGGCCCTCCGTCTGTAGGTCCATTATGCATTCATTTGCTTTTCATGGCAAAAAAGGTGCAGCATGCAGCGCTATTCCTACCATCCAAACAATGCAGACCTCGAAGACCACTCAGCGGCTTGCGTCAATGGGATCCAGGGGTGCCATATGGCAATGGATCCGCAGGGATCCAGCATTGAATTTTATTTCCCCGAATAACTGACTTAATGATGCCCCTTCTAACACATCAGATGACTGTATGATGCCAAGAATACAAATAAAGTAAAGAGCATAATTGCTGTCCAGACACTGAACAAGCAGGCTATGCAGTAAAATTAAGAATGATCAATGGAGATATGGAAGAGAATAAGGTATAACTCAGGGCCAGTGCAAGACAAGTAATTCTATCTAGTAACAAAGTTGCTCAATTTATTATGTAGATTATAAATGGATGTAATATAAAATTGTTTTGCGGATGAATCGCTGCTCTGAGTGTTAGATTTTCAAAGTGGTAAAAGGGTTTATCTGCCAGTAATGATATTTACCTGGGGACATCCACCTATTGGAGACAGGCCATTAAAACTGGCCAAACTTTCTCCTTACTTTCTTGGCCACTGTGGGTCTTTTTGGATTGCAAATGGTTGATAAGTGTTGGTAAGAGTTTTTGAAGTATATATGTCATAAGTGTCTATGGCTGGAGAACCCCTTTAAAGAAAAACATTGGTCACCAATTTTAGGAATTGTAAGGAAGGTTAGAAGATGTTTGGCTACGGTCACAGTCTGGTGGTTTCACATTTTATATAATTTAGGCTTTGCATGTGTTAGTTCACTATATCGCACCTCTGATCTCTCTATTGGACCATGTAAAACATAAAAAACCTAATGACAGAAGAAAAGATCAGCAGGATCGGTGATGGTAGTTACTGGGAACCCCACCATTCACTAGAGTGGGGATCCCTATCCTCTCTTATGGAGGAAATAGTATGGAGCCGTTGCCAGGCATGCGCACTGCCACACTCCATTCAGTGTCTATGGGACTGATGGGGACAGCCGAGAACATCAGCAGCCGCGTATATATATATATATATATATATATATATACGCGGCTGCTGATGTATATACAGTACAGACCAAAAGTTTGGACACACCTTCTCATTTAAAGATTTTTCTGTATTTTCATGACTGAAAATTGTACATTCACACTGAAGGCATCAAAACTATGAATTAACACATGGAATTATATACTTAACAAAAAAGTGGGAAACAACTGAAATTATGTCTTATATTATAGGTTTTTCATAGTAACCACCTTTTGCTTTGATGACTGCTTTGCACACTCTTGGCATTCTCTTGATGAGCTTCAAGAGGTAGTCACCGGAAATGGTTTTCACTTCACAGGTGTGCCCTGTCAGGTTTAGTAAGTGGGATTTCTTGCCTTATAAATGGGGTTGGGACCATCAGTTGTGTTGTGCAGAAATCTGGTGGATACACAGCTGATAGTCCTACTGAACAGACTGTTAGAATTTGTATTATGGCAAGAAAAAAGCAGCTAAGTAAAGAAAAACGAGTGGCCATCATTACTTTAAGAAATGAAGGTCAGTCAGTTTGAAAAATTGGGAAAACTTTGAAAGTGTCCCCAAGTGCAGTTGCAAAAACCATCAAGTGCTACAAAGAAATTGGCTCACATGAGGATCGCCCCAGGAAAGGAAGACCAAGAGTCACCTCTGCTTCTGAGGATAAGTTTATCCGAGTCACCAGCCTCAGAAATCGCAGGTTAACAGCAGCTCAGATTAGAGACCAGGTCAATGCCACACAGAGTTCTAGCAGCAGACACATCTCTACAACAACTGTTAAGAGGAGACTTTGTGCAGCAGGCCTTCATGGTAAAATAGCTGCTAGGAAACCACTGCTAAGGACAGGCAACAAGCAGAAGAGACTTGTTTGGGCTAAAGAACACAAGGAATGCACATTAGACCAGTGGAAATCTGTGCTTTGGTCTGATGAGTCTAAATTTCAGATCTTTGGTTCTAACCACCGTGTCTTTATGCGACGCAGAAAATGTGAACGGATGGACTCTACATGCCTGGTTACCACCGTGAAGCATGGAGGAGGAGGTGTGATGGTGTGGGGGTGCTTTGCTGGTGACACTGTTGGGGATTTATTCAAAATTGAAGGCATATTGAACCAGCATGGCTTCATTAGGAGAATATTTCTGTGTGAGCACATATAAAGGAGCAGGTGAGATTAGGGTCCCAGCACTATACACTCGCTCTCTTTCTTATTTGTGAGGTATGTACAAGGACCCTTCTTCACTGATAAAGCCATGTACAATAGTTTAGTTATTATATTCTGTAACGTTCATTAACTTGTAAATAACCTGCAGTCTATAATGAGCCGTGTTAATAATATGATCCCACCAATAGTGACAATAAACTGTGTTGGTATAGTACTTTTTTTTTTCATCACTAGATGGCAGTGCAGCAGTGTAAATGTGTGAGAGAATGGGATGATGGCGCCATTATTGATCACTGGCGGCATTTTCTCTGTATTGGGTAAACTGGAGATAAACCGCTCTTGTCAGCAGATAGAATATTTCAGACTTTTGCCATATTGATTAATTTGCACATAATTTTCCTGTTTACAGTTTAGGCACCTGGATGGTGGAGGCCTCCATTACACATGTGGACATCTACAAATTCCAGGACTTAAACACATCATATATATCTTGTTTTTTCACTTCAAAGTCCATTATTATCCGTAAATAAGCCGGAGCCTTCACAATTTTACTTACTTAATAATAATCTATTAATCTTGAATAAATGCTCCAGATCCTGGATTTTACAATTTGGCTATTATGTTCCATTATGTAAAATCAGGAGCTGACCTTCTTTATTGGTAAATCACGATGTAATTCAGGTTAATGATTCTTATGATTTTGCTAATAAAAACACTATTGCATTGTACATGTGTTGTTGTGTGATTGATCTAGATCCCAGCAGCCTCAATTGTCCGCTATTATTGAGAAGTCTTGGCTGCTAGATATGGCAGTGTCATCAATCTCAAGAAGCCTTTTATTCTCACATACATGATAGAATCCAATAGTAAACATCAGCATATCCCTTCCAGGAGCGGAACGACATCGGTCACAGAGGGTGCGACCGGGCCCGTGCAGGAGGGGGGTCGGCCGCCACCAGCACCTATTTCAGTTAGAGGTGCATGCAAGGACACACATTCAGCTGAAATGTATTGAGACGCAGAGACCATCTGTGTCCCTGCACCGCAATACACCCTGCCAGCCAATCAGAGGCCGGCTGTTGACATTGGTGTGCCAGTCACAGGCGGCACATGACCGTGACGTCATGCACCATGCCAGCAAGACGAAGTTAGATGCCAGTTCCTTCAAGTGCTATAGAAGAATACGCTGAGAGTTGTGGGAGTGGAGGAAGGGAAGAAGAATAATTTATTTATTTTTAAATGTATTGGAGAAGAACAGGAAACATTATTAATGGAAGGGGCACAGGATGGGGGACATTATACCAGGAAGGGTACAATAAGAAAGCACAGCAACACACTGCAAGGGACAATACATATGCTGACACTGAGAACATAAGAGCTAAACTGCATTATTGCTAAATAAAATGTACTTACAAAAAATGAAGGCTCTAAGCGCACAAATTGGCCAATTCATGTATGCCCATCAACCACGACAAGGTAGCCTCCACATGATGGGTAACTAACCTCTTAAACATGCCTCTCTTGGGCTATAAGCCTACAATATAAATGGGCAAACATGCCTCTCTTAGGAGAGAAACCTACAAATTTAAGTGGGCAGGTAGAAACCAACACTAATTAAAAGCACCCGTGGGCTGATGGGTGATTATACCAGGAAGGGTCCCAGGATGGAGTGCATTATACCAGGAAAGGTCCCAGGATGGGGAACATTATACCAGGAAAGGGCTCAGGATGGGGGACATTATACCAGGAATGTGCTCATGATGGGGGACATTATACCAGGAATGTGCTCAGAATGGGGTACATTATACCAGGAATGTGCTGAGAATTAGGTACATTATTCCAGGAAGATGCCCAGGATGGAGTGCATTATACCAGGAGGTGCTCATGATGTAGTGCATTATACCAGGAAGGTGCTCAGGATGGGGAACATTATACCAGGAAAGGGCGCAGAATAGAGCACATTATACAAGGAAGAGGCCCAAGATGTACAGTTGAAACCAGAAGTTTACATACAGTATATAAAAAGACACATATGCATGTTTTTCTCAATATCTGACATGAAATCAGAATAAACCTTTCCCGTTTTTTTAAATGCCTTAATACATTCTCTCTCTCCTTATTCTGGCATTTGGCAAATATTAAAAATTATGGTAATCCTAATTGACCTAAAACGGGAAAGGGCATCAGCGTTCCCATGTAACTTCCCAGGCCTATGCTCTACGTGAAAGTTGAAGTCCTGAAGAGCTAGGAACCATCTAGTTACCCTGGCATTGTTACCCCTCTTTTCCCTCAACCATCTCAACGGGGCATGGTCTGACACCAACTTAAACTTCCGGCCTAGTAGGTAGTATCTTAATGTATCTACGGCCCACTTTATGGCTAAACACTCCTTTTCTACTATTGCGTAGTTTTTCTCGCAGGAGGACAGCTTCCGGCTCAGATAGAGAATGGGATGTTCTTCCCCATTTATCCATTTATCTCTTGAGAGAGAACAGCTCCTAGACCAAGCTCTGAAGCGTCTGTCTGGACCACAAACTCTTTCTTAACCCCTTTACCCCCGAGGGTGGTTTGCACGTTAATGACCAGGCCAATTTTTACAATTCTGACCACTGTCACTTTATGAGGTAATTACTCTGGAAAACTTAAATGGATCCCCCTGATTCTGAGACTCTTTTTTCGTGACATATTGTACTTCATGATTGTAGTAAAATTTCTTCGATATCACTTGCGTTTATTTGTGAAAAAAATGGAAATTTGGCGAAAATTTTGAAAATTTTGCAATTTTCAAAATTTTAATTTTTATGCCCTTAAATCAGAGAGATATGTGACACAAAAGAGTTAATAAGTAACATTTCCCACATGTCTACTTTACATCAGCACAATTTTGGAACCAAATTTTTTTTTTGTTAGGGAGCTATAAGGGTTAAAAGTTGACCAGTGATTTCTCATTTTTCCAACAAAATTTACAAAACCATTTTTTTAGGGATCTCATCACATTTGAAGGTACTTTGAGAGGTCTTTATGACAGAAAATACCCAAAAGTGACACCATTCTAAAAACTGCACCCCTCAAGGTGCTCAATACCACATTCAAGAACTTTATTAACCCTTCAAGTGCTTCACAGGAATTTTTGGAATGTGGAAGAAAAAAATGAACATTTAACTTTTTTCACAAAAATGTTAGTTTAGACCCAATTTTTTTTATTTTTGCAGGGGTAACAAGAAAAAATGGACCCCAAAATTTGTTGTGCAATTTCCCCTGGGCACGCAGATACCCCATATGTGGGGAAAAAACACTGTTTAGGCGCACGGCAGGGCTTGGAAGGGAAGGAGCGCCATTTGACTTTTTGATTGTAATATTTGCTTGAATAATTAGTGGACGCCATGTCGCGTTTGGAGAGCCCCTGTGTGCCTAAACATTGGGGCTCCCCCATAAGTGAACCCATTTTGGAAACTAGACCCCACAAGGCACCTATCTAGATGCATAGGGAGCACTTGGAACACCCAGGTGCTTCACAAATTGATTCGTAAAAATGAAAAAGTGGAAAAAAAAACACTTTTTTATTTTTACGGATTAATTTGTGAAGCACCTGGGGGTTCCAAGTGCTCAATATGCATCTATATAGGTGCCTTGGGGGGGTCTAGTTTCCAAAATGGGGTCACTTGTGGGGGAACTCCAATGTTTAGGCACACAGGGGCTCTCCAAACGCGACATGCTTTCAACTTGTTAGCGGACACCATGTCGCGTTTGGAGAGCGCCTGTGTGCCTAAACATTGGATCTCCCCCACAAGTGACCCCATTTTGGAAACTAGACCCCTCAGGGAACTTATCTAGATGTGTGGTGAGCACTTTGAACCCCCAAGTGTTTGGCAAAGGTTTATGACGTAGAGCCGTGAAAAAAAATATTTTTTTTTCCACAAAAATGCTCTTTTAGCCGCAATATTTGTATTTTCACAAGGGTACTAGGAGAGATTGGATCCCAAAAGTTGTTGTGCAATTTCTTCTGAGTACGCTGATACCCCATGTATTGGAGAAAACTACTGTTTGGGCGCATGTCAGGGCTCGGAAGGGAAGGAGTGACGCTTTGGAATGCAGACTTTGATGGAATGGTCTGCGGGCGTCATGTCACGTTCTCAGAGCCCCTGATGTGCCTAAACAGTGGAAATGCCCAACAAGTGCCCCCTTTTTGGAAGATACCTGATTTGTCAATTTTATAATGTAGTGTTATACGCCAGTTGTGTAGGACAACCTGACAAACACTACACAACTGAAGTATGACAACCTGACGAACATTACGTCAGCTGTGTAGTGTTTGTCAGGTTGTCATACATCAGAAATTAATTCAATAGTCCATGGAAGTATGGTACCTTTTGAAGCAGTCTTTCATGCAGAGGCCAGGTTTGTCGGGGCAGGTGTCACATTGGTAAATGGTGTCCTTGCGTATTCCCCTTCGGTAACACACTCGGCACTTCTTTTGTGACTTACCTTTTTTTCCGCTGTGAGGGATCTGCCCCAGGAAATGCTGGCCAGGTACAATTCTAGGTCCTTCAGTTCCAGAAGTAGAGGGGCCCGCTCCACCACCACTGCCAAATATCAGGGCCTTGATAACTGTCTCCTGGAAGTGAAGGTACGACGTAGAAGTCTGGCCTGCACATTTTGACAGAAGGAAAGCGTTGTGCATTGCCATCTGAACAATGTGCACGGCCGGCTTCTTATACCATACCTTGGCCTTTCTCAAAGCACTGTACAGCTGGAGGACTTGATCGGAGAGATCAACTCCCCCCATGTACTTGTTGTACCCCACTACACAGTCTGGTTTGGCGACCTGTGTAGTGGAGCCTCTTACAGTGCTGAGGGTGCTGCCATCACCATGTATGGTGGTCAAGAGAAGGACATCCCTCTTGTCCTTGTACTTGACCACCAACAGGTGGTCGCTACATTGGGCTCTGCTCTCACCCCTTCTGAGCAGCTGCCCACTTAGCGCCTTTGGGAGGCATTTCTGATTTTTGCGGACAGTACCGCAAGCTGCGGTATGTCGCGCAGAGAGGGACTTGAAGAGCGGGTTACTTGTATAAAAGTTATCCACGTACAGGTGATAACCTTTATCCAGCAGTGGGTGCACCAAGTCCCACACAATTTTCCCACTCACTCCCAGAACAGGGGGGCATTCAGGGGGTTCAATCCAGGAGTCCTTCCCTTCATAAACTCTAAACTTGTGAGTGTACCCTGAGGTACTCCCCCAAAGTTTATACAGCTTGATCCCGTACCTGGACCTTTTACTGGGCAGGTACTGCCGGAATCCAAGCCGCCCCTTAAAAGAAATTAAGGACTCATCCACGCAGATGTCCCTTTGGGGCACGTGCACTTCACCAAACTTGTTGAAGAACTCGATGACCGGCCGAACTTTGAAAAGACGATCAAAGTTTGGGTCATTGCATGCAGGACACATTGCATTATCTTGGTAATGCAAGAACTTGCGGATGGCCTCAAAACGTGTCTGGGTCATGACCATTCGGAACACTGGAGTGTTATACAAAACGTCAACATCCCCATATGAAGGACCAGGCCCCAAAACTTCATCATTTCTTCTGCGTCTACAGGAGACCAGTTAGAAAATGATGAAGAGGGGTTTTGTTCCAAAAATTGATGAGCATACAAATTAGTTTGGCCCACCATGAGGTTTATAAAATCCTCAGAGAAAAAGACTTTGAAAAAGTCTATTTCTGTGAGGCCGGTGGTGTCAAACTTGATTCCTGATTCCGCCACGAAATCAGGAATCAGTGGCTCAACATTTTCGGGGGGCGAGGTCCATATGGGGTCAGTAGTGGGGGGCGCTGGAACATCTTCTCTCCTGCGACGACTGCGGGGCGGTCCAGCAGCACCTGAGGAGGAAGAGGAGGAAGAAGAGGAGGAAGAGGAGGACGATGAGGCGTCGGAAAAGTAAAGAAATGTGGGATCCTCGCCCTCGCTGTCAGTCTCAGTGTCGGAGACAACAATAGCGTATGCCTCCTCCGCTGAATAGCAAGTTTGGGATGAGCCGGACATTTTTTTTTTCTCGTGTATGTGGTGCGTGTGTGTCAGTACTTTATTTAGAGTGTGTGTGTGTCAGTGTGCTTGGTGTGAATTTTTTTTTTCTGAAAAAAAAAAGAGAAAAAAAGGAACTACCGTAGGTGGTGCAAACAGCGAGCACGAGTGCGGATCGGTGAACTATGTCACCTATCAACTCTCGGCAGCTGATGGGTGTGTGCGCGGATGTGGTGCAAAGGTGGGGGGGGGGGGAATTGACAGGGGCAAGAAAAAGTCCTGAAAAGCAGCGAGCACGGACGTTGATCAGTGACATAGACACTGCTCAGCGCTCGGGGGGGGGGGGAGGATTGGGGGTAAAAGGAGGGGGGGGGGAGGAGGGGGGTAGAGGGGTGAATGAGGGGAGAACAGAGATGGACTTACCAAAGTCTTCTCTGTTCTTCTTTCAGCAGGATCAGCTGCAGGTTCTGGAAGAGGCTCTGGAGCAGGATCCGCAGCAGCTGGATAAGGAGCTGGAGACCCAGGACCCTGGAGACAGCAGCAGGACGCCGAAGTTGGAGACCCAGCAACCTGGAGACAGCAGCAGGATGCCGGAGCAGGAGATCCAGGACCCTGGAGACCGCAGCAGGATGCCGGAGCAGCAGCAGCCACTGGAGCAGGTAGGAGAAAGGTCTTGTAGTGTAACAGAAGATTCTGTGGCACTACAAGGCCCAGCACAGCGCAGATCAGACGTGACCGCTCTGTAGAAATCCTCACCAAGTGTGAGGATCTGCAGGGCGGTCACAGTGGGGTGACAGGGTGGTGACAGGCAGGTCACCGGCTGGTCACCACCCGGTCACCTCCCGGTCAGGTACTCTGATTGGTGAGATCAATGATGACATCGATCGCACCAATCAGAGATGGCAGGGGCCTGGGCAGCATCACAGGGGGTCACAAAGAGGTGACAGGCAGGTCACAAGCCGGTCATCGCCCTGTGACCGCCCTGTCACCTGTGTTCAGGTACTCTGATTGGAGCAATCGATGTCATCATCGATCGCTCCAATCAGACCTGGCTGGGGCTTATTTGACATCACAGGGGGTCATGGGGAGGTGACAGGCAGGGTTACTAGGCAACAGCATAGGATCAGTGCTCTTAGGAGCACCGATCCTAGGCTGCACATCACTGTTTCCGGCAATCTGATTGCCGGAAACAGTGAGAAATGCTGTGATTGGCTGTTCAGAATTGAACAGCCAATCACAGCGATCGTGGGTGTGAAGGGGCGGCGACACCCCCAAGATGCTGGCACCATCTACCCTAAGGTAAGATGGCACCGGAATTTTAATGCTATCACCGCGACTTCGGTCGCGGTGCCGCATTAAAGATAGGGCGTATTAATACGTATCTGGTCCATAAGGCCCAGGGCACAGATACGTACTAATACGCCCTATGTCGTAAAGGGGTTAAAGTCTGGTGCGACCAGGACCGGTTGTTTACACAGTGCTGACTTCAATAGTTGGAACGTGGTCTCTGTTTTCTCCGTCCACTTCCCCATGGTTGACCTGGTGCCTTTTAGGAGATCCGTCAGTGGTGCAGCCATCATGGCAAAATTTGGGTTAAACTGCCGGTAATATCCCACCATTCCCAGGAATGCTCTCACTTGCTTCTTGGAGAGAAGTTGCGGGCAGGTCTGGATTGCCTCCACTTTATTAACTTGCGGCTTTATTTCGCCTCTCCCGACGACATAGCCCAAGTACTTGGCCTCCTCTTTTCCAAAGGTGCATTTTTTCAGATTTATTGCAAATCCCGCCTTCCTTAGAGCATCCAGAATGGGCTGTAGTTTAGTTCTAAAGTCTGGGCTAAAAACTACAATGTCGTCAAGGTAGGCTGCGGCATACTTCTTATGTGGGGCTATGATCCGATCCATAGCCCTCTGGAAGGTGGCTGAGGCCCCCTGTAACCCAAATGGCATCCAAGTGTATTGAAAGCACCCATCTGGGTGTAGAGAAAACCGTCTTCTCCTTGGCCACCTGGGACATGGGGATCTGCCGATAGCCCTTCGTCAGGTCGAGAGTGGTGATGTATCTCGCCGGTCCAAGCCTTTCGATGAGTTCGTCAACGTGGGGCATCGGGTACGCATCACACTTGGACACCTCATTCAGCCGGCGCTAGTCATTACAAAACCTCCACTCTCCGTTGGGTTTTGGTACGAGGACGATTGGGCTCGACCACCCACTCTTTGACTCCTCTATCACATCGAGGTCTAACCTCATTTTCACCTCGGCCGAGATCATTTCCCGGCGTGCTTCCGGAACCTGATACGGCTTCAGATTCACTCTTACATGTGGTTCTGTTAACTCGTCATGCTCTACCACCTGAGTATGCTCCGGCAACTCTGAGAACAGCTCCCGATTCCACTGTAGTAGTTCTCGACACTCTTGCTTCTGGGCTGGCAATAGAGTCTCTGAAATAGTGACCTCTTCCACCTTGCCTTTGGGAGCGGCTCCCAGGCAAGGAGTTTCCACAGGCTCCCGGTTCCGCCACAGCTTGAGCAAGTTCACATGGTATACTTGGTGCGGCTTTCTTCAGCCATGCTGGTGGACTCGGAGTTCACTTAACTGAGTTTCTCCACCATCTCATATGGGCCCTGCCACTTGGCCAGGAACTTACTTTCGACAGTGGAAATGAGAACCAGAACACTATCCCTGATCAAGGTCACCAGACTCCTGGAGTCCAACAGCCCATCACTCCATTAACGGACATGGCACACCCCTGCGGCCCCTCGCCGTGTCGACAGTCCACACTGCATGTTGGGTAAGCATAGTATGATCATCATCTGCCTAGGCTCAGCAGATGTATGACACTGGGCGGCTACGTGTCCCGGACTGCGACATCGCCAACAAATCACATCCTTCACAACAGACCTTGCAGTCTCTTCAGTGGAAATGGAATTCCATCAGTTGTAGCTCTGAATCCCTTCCATGGTGAACCTATCCCCTTTTGGGCACTCCAGTAAGGGTAGGTGGCTATGTCGGGTTTCCCCAGGGATTTTTCGACCACTTGGTATCTTTCTACCAGACCTACGAGATTGTCTGCGTCCGAGGGTCACCTTGGGCAAACCAGGTCTGCATCAGCCTGGTTAGGGAATGGATGAACCTGTCCATCACCACACGCTCAACCATCTGGGCAGGAGAGGAAGACACTGGCTGCAGCCATTTTTGTACAAGATGTAACAAGTCGAACATCTATGAGCGTGGAGATCTGTCGTCAGCATACGCCCAGTGGTGGACCCTTGGTGCTCTGACAGACATAGTCACTCCTGAGCGTGCCAATATTTTGGTTTTTAATTTGGCGTATTCCTTTGCGTCCTGTAAAGTCAGATCGTAATAAGCCTTCTGCGGCTAGAAATGGGGGCTTTGTGGGCAGTACACAATGTTAGTACTAGTATAGTTGGCTATCATACAGTGTGAGGAGTATTATACTGTGTACACAGGAGATGTGGGCCATTATAGTGTATACTAGATGGTGGCCCGATTCTAATGCATCGGGTATTCTAGAATAGGTATGCGGCCGACCGGGCGCAATCAGCAGAGCTGTGTTTAAATTTGGGGCCAAAATCGCTGATTGGTCGCGTTCGGCAACCGCGACCAATCAGCAAAGCGGTGTTTAAATTTGGCGGCAATATCGATGATTGGTTGCGGGCGGCGGCCGCGACCAATCAGCGATGCGTGTTAGTGAGGACTGGAGAGCGTGTTTAAATTTGGCACCAAAATCGCTGATTAGTCGCGACCAATCAGCAGAGCAGTGTTTAAATTTGGCGCCAATACTGCTGATTGGTCGCCGGCCGCGATCAAACAGCAGAATGTTGTTTAAATTTGATCAATCAGCAGAGCAATGCAGAGCGGGGTTTAAATTTGGCGCCAAAATCGCTGATTGGTCGCCAGCCGCGACCAAACAGCAGAGTGTTGTTTAAATTTGGCGCCAAAATCGCTGATTGGTCGCGGTCGCTGGCCTCGACCAATCAGCAGAGCGTTGTTTAAATTTGGTGCCAATCTCGCTGATTGGTCGCGGATGGCGGCCGCGACCAATCAGCAGTGCGGTGTTTAAATTTGGCACCAAAATCGCTGATTAGTTGCGACCGCGACCAATCAGCAAAGAGGTGTTTAAATTTGGCGACAAAAGTGCTGATTGGTCGCGGCCGGCGACCGCGACCAATCAGCAGAGCGATGCAGAGCGGGGTTTAAATTTGGCGCCAAAATCGCTGATTGGTCGCCGGCTGCGACCAATCAGCAGAGCGGTGTTTAAATTTGGCACAAAAAGCGGCCGGTGGTTGCTGACATCCAATTGGTCGTGGACGCTATTTAAAATTGCCGCACAAATCGGTGATTGGTCGCTGTCTTGGCCCGCGATTTGGATTTGGGCGCCAAAATTTAAATATCGGCCGCAACCAATCACCGATCTTGGCTCCACATTTAAACACCGCTGTGGTGATTGGTCGCGGCCGATATTTAAATTTGGCGCCCAAATCGGTGATTGGTCGCGGCCAGCGTCGGCGACCAATCAGCACAGCGGTGTTTAAGTTTTGCGCTAAGATCAGTGATTGGTCGGGTTCGAAGACCGCGACCAATCATCGAATAGTCTTGGTGAGGACCGGGGAGCGGCGCTGCCTGTGCGGCTACTTACGCTGCGAGAACCCGGGACATCGCGGGCGCTCGCAGCAGAAGTATCCCGACCCGCAGCGCCGCTCCCCGGTCCTCCCTTCCGCATGGAGGTCAGCGGCGCCGGCGGTCCTTCCGCTGATACCGGCCGCGCCGCTCATCTCCCGGCTGCATCTCCGTCCCGCAGATGGGTCCGGCGGTCGGGTTCCTTCTGCTGTTGCCGGCCGGGAGATGAGCGCCTCGCGGTGCTCATCTCCCGGCTGCATCGCCGCTCAGCTCCATCCCGCAGATGAGCCGCTAACGGCCGCCATCTTTTTTTAGAAATCCCCCGGCGCTGATTGGCCGCTGCCGGACCAATGAGCGACGCGGGATTTCCTGGACAGACAGACAGACAGACAGACGGGATAAGACGATTATATATATAGATATGGGAGCTATGCGGACATCCTGGTGTAGAGAGCATTATACTGAGTATTGGGGGCTTTGAGGATATTACACTGTATTAGAACTACAGTAGAGTTGTAGGAAACTATTAAAAGGTAGTTGCAAAAACAAAGAAAATATCCATCTATCCATTATCATCTATCTGTCTGTACTTCATGTCTGAGTGTCTATTTATCTCTCTACTAGAGATGCGTCAAACTGCTAAAATTCAATGAGACAAATTCACTTGAATTCGGCCAGAAAATGTGATTTGCGGCAAATGTATTCAACGCAAATTGAATTACTGGTAAACTTGTGATGGGTAGATGTTACATAAGATGTTGTTAAGCATCCAGCAACTAGGGTGGTTAACAGGGTGCAGCTAAGGTGAGTGGTCAGGCCTGCCCCAGTGAGACTGGGTAGTGTCAGTTCTGAGCTGGAGAGCCAGCTTAAGGCTGTGTGCCCACGATGCGTTTTTTAAGCGTTTCCGCAGCGGCAAAAACGCTGCATAAATGCATGGTAGAAAGCCTGCCATGTTCCCCAATGGTAATCCGCATGTGCTTTGCACATGCTGCGGAAATTTCCACTGCGGGTTATCATTGTGGGAAAAAACGCAGCACTACCAAATATTTTGCGGAAGCACAGCGTTTTTGCCGCCACTGACTTTCATTGGAACGCATGGAATCCGCATCACTACATCTGTAGATGCGGAATCCAAACGTTTCAATGTGCGGATGGTACCAGGGTCTGGAGGACAGGAGACTCTCCTCCAGACCCAGGTACCATAGAACCTGTAAAAGAAAGAATAAAATATATATTATACTTACCTTCTGATGGCCCCCGCTGCTATCGTCTTCACTTGCCGGCAGATCGCGGTGGACTGAAGGACCTGCGCTGACATCATAGTCATGTGACGGCAGGTCCTTCGGTGTAGTGTACCGCGAGCTGGGCATCGTGGGCACATATCCTTAAGGATACAGACCTCTTCATTAGGCTGATGAGGATACTGGGACTCTCCCACTGTGACTGCCATTTAGTTGCTAGTGGTATCTATAGTAGAAAGTAGTGGAGAAAGGAGTTAACTGTTGTTTAGCAAAAGCAAGGATTGAACACCACATCTGAGGACTGGACTCATCCTTCCATTCTAATCGCCCCATCGTACCTCACAACACTAGAAGGTAAAGCCTGTGACACTGTGGACCGTGGACTGCTGGTGGGAGCATTGCTGTTGTGGGAGTATAGAAGTGTGCTACTAAAGAGACTTGATCTGTGCTGCACTGTACTAGTAAGAAAGACTGTTTATTAATGTGCTTTTAAGAAGAAACTATTTATTACTGGAGCCTGTTGCTCAAGGGACTTAAATTGCACTGGCCGTGCGGCTTCATTAAATGCGACTGTTCATGAGGACTCGTGTCAAATGTGTCTGGTCAGCAAGTGAATCCAGCTATATGTCTGTGCCTGAGGGTGAATGCCCCTGTATGACTGAGAGAAACTGCAGTATATGGTCACCCTGAGTAACGGTTCGCCCAGGATTCCAAAGAATTCATGAACCTGTCTCTCCACTATCTAAACCTAGCGGTGTGCACGTAACATTGGTGGCCCGTACGGGGAGTCCTGAGCGGGAATTAGCGTATAGGAGGGAGAAGAGGCAAAGTGTCTGGAAAAACATAGCAGCAAAGCACCTCAATTCAACCCTGGTATACCAGTGAAAAGGGAAGACAGCCAGTGATGACTGGGAAGAAATAAGGAGATAAAATACAGAGAAACAGGCACCTGCAAAATGCAAGACTTGACACATGTTGTACAGTTAAAATGGTGTCTGTTTTTGTTAAAAGCACAGTGGGGAAGAAGAAGGACATCCCATCTTGTAGGAGTATATGATAAAAGAGCGCCAAACAGGGCCAAACCTCCTGCAGTGGAACAAGCTGGGGAAGGCTGGCCTCAGAGAAAAGACACCCCAACCACCAGCATGTTGGACCAATGGCCAGTGAGGTACTGTCCCAGAGGAGGAGGAATAAGAGTGAGCTGGAGCTCTTCTGGCCAGAAGAACTCCATTCTGGTCAGGAGTGAAAAGGAGAGGAGAGTGCGAGTCATAGTGCCTGCCAGTATGTCGGAGCTAGGAAGGTGTGCTATGTCCCAGCAGCCTGCAGCAAGAAGAGAAGCAGGGGAGGACGCAGCCCTTCATCACCTCATCCACAACCGCGAGGTACCGGGCAATACCCAGCCAGGCCAGGGCACGGCCGCACCGCCTCATCAGAATCCGGAGGCAGCCCGAAGGCAGGAGTTGGGACCCCGAGGTCTGCCGTCGGACCCTGTGCCCATCCCACCACCAACTGTGGACCGTGAGCCGATGTCCGGAGCCCCGGCTGTCATCCCGCCGCAGGCCACCGCGTAATCCTGCCCAGCACCGGACCCACCTGAAGGACCGCTGCTCGTTCCAGAACGATTCCGACCAGTACCGGACTCACCGGAGGACCTGCTGCCCACAGGTACCCTGACCGTGACCTGGCCCACCGCACTGGAAGCCACCACTGGGGCCGTGACGTCCGCCCCGACCTCCGCTCTCGAGAGAGGGACGGGACTTCTGATCGGGACCAGCGTGCACAGCGGGACCGGAAGGAAGATGGCGGCGCTCTGTGTTCCTGCCGGTGAGTCACTAGCCCCCGCTCTCCAACTGATACCAGTAGTGATGATCCGCTTGGACCGCCACTCACCCCGCGCAAGGGTGAGGGAACCCCCGGCCTCATTCCATACCCATATGATGGTCACCACCAAGCAGGGACCGGTCGTAAAGCCGCCAGCGGAGGAAGAGGAGTTGGATTACTCTCTGTTATCATTACCTGGAGAGCAGTGGATGACCAAACTGCCACCTCCACGGGGTCCATTCTCACCCCCTAGGGCCTACTGTGTGAATCCCAAGTATGGGGGAGTGAGGGGATGGATCCGGGAAATACATGATATAGCCTGGATAGCCAGAGGAGGTGAAAGGATGGGGGCCTGGAGGAAACAGGAGTCATATGCATTCCCCTTGCCTATCAACACCAGGAAACCAGTACCTACCCTACCACCTACTCCACCGGGGGCACCTATCCCACCACCTGCCGATGTTGTTGCTCAGCCTGGCCAGGCTGAAAGGTCTGTTCCTGTGCCCATCATCTCCAAAGAAGAACAGGAAGAATACAACTTCCAACAACGCCTGGCTGCATGGAAAGAAAAGATCATCCAGGAGAAGAGACGGATGGAGGAGTATGCCCAGGAGTGGAGAGAGTACCCAGGAAGGGACTGCCTGGAGGATCGATGATCAGAGGTACGGTCATAAATTTTTATCAGCTAAAGGGATTTGGCTTCGCCTGGACATATTTGTCAACAGGAGGTCGGTGGAGAGGGATTATGCCCTAGGACGGACCCGGAGTCTCTGGCCAGGAGACAAGGTCAGATTCTTAAAGATGTGGGGACCTCGGGGCTGGTACGCCATTTCAGTCTCCCGCATAGTTGAAATGGAGTAGTACCACCCCGAGGATTGGGCAGATGCAGAAGAACCAAGAGCTTCGTGTCAAATGAGAGGATTCTTCCCCATCTCTACTGGGCCCCGCTTCAGGATTCGTCCCAACTGGGAGAGCAAACCTGTCCCACAGGCCACAACCAAGGAGGGGGCCACTTCTGCTGGGGTGGCAAGAGAGTAACCCCTCCCAGCATCAGTTCAACTCCCCACTATCAATGCAGCGCAGTGTCCATTTACTGTAGACTGGTACCAACCAAAGAATAAAAAGGACTAGGACAGTGTTGCTCTCTCTCAAAAAGAAAAAAAATCACCGAGTTGTGTTGGTTGCATGCCGTGTTCCAGTGATAGTTCCTCATCTCTGCCTAGGTAATGTGATGTGTTCTTTCCTTGAAGGCTGGTAAAACCACCAGAGACTGTGACCACAGTAGAAGGACCGCTACTGCTTCCCTGTTAAGGCCGGATAGGCCTATGGTATATTAAAAACTACGGTAGTAGCTGGACAAGTTGATATTTATTTTTGGTTTTGCCTTATTTTTTTTATTTGCACCTGTTGTGTCCTTTTCTGCTGGATATGCGGGCACCTCAAGCGAGTTGGGGAGTCTTCACTCTCAACTTATGGACTGTGCCGTATCCTGTCCAGGAACTGTTTTCCAAATTTCACTTTATGGACTGTGCCTTAGATGTTTACAAGAAACGGACATTGTTTCTGCCCCCGTTTTAAAGGACTGTCTCCCTTGCCTGTTCCAGGGTCCTTACCTAGAAGGACCGAGGACCCCGTGCCTTAAGAAACAAAGGACTGTGTTCTTAAAGTGGCACACTCTCTCAAGAAAATGGGTTGTGTTGAATATATGTGTTCTATTTCATGCCAAATATTTTACAAAGACTATGCTATATTTAACATTTTTGCACTTGAATTTGAAAAATGTTTAGTGGTAGTTAGGGAGAGCCGGTTGAAGACGAGCAAAAATCTCCAGCTGAAGAATAGTTGTTGGTTAAAATTGTGGTTAAATCTGTGTATTTCTTGCAGGAGACCGATTGACAAGAGATGTAGATAGGGTAAGTGTGCTGTATGTGTAAATTGCTTAAAGGGGTCCATAGTGCCTAACTACCAACTCACCTTTAAGTAAAGAGGCAGTATTGGGGGAACACTATCTGAGGATAGTTAGGGGAGAACTACCACAACTCCAAGAGGCTGGTTAAGGTAACCAGGTAGAAGGCAAACGTCGAGGACGACATTCAAAAAGGAGGGAAGAGTGTGACAGGTAGATATTACATAAGGTGTTGATAAGCATACCTGTCAGCAGAATTGTGCTTAGTAAACTACATACACTGTCAGGTGGGTGCCAATGATACCTTTGATTATGAAATCCGTCCAGTGGCTCTTTTATAATCTTTAGTTTCAGTTCTGCCATAATGATATGCATGTGCTCTGGTGCTCTGCTTCTGTATTCATGTATTCCTATCTCTGGCCTCTGACAAGTCTCTGTGCTTTCAATGACCTGCCTACTATTTTAAATACTGGCTGTGTAATTTCTCTGCCCATCTGAAATCTACATATCCCAAAATGTCCGCCCAACACCCACGCATGCGCTGTAGCAACTTTCGGTTGCCAAGAGATACTACTGCGCACGCACAAGCACCATTTTGCTTTTGGAAAAAGAGCGTGGGTGCAGAAATATGGCGCCGCATGTGAGCAGTAGCATCTCTCGACAACCGAAAGATGCTACTGCGCGGGCATCGGGCGGCCATTTTGGGATATGTAAATTTCACATGGGCAGGGAAATTACACAGTCAGTATTTAAAATAGTAGGCAGGTCACTGAAAGCACAGTGACCTGTCAGAGGCCAGAGATAGGAATACATGAATACATAATGAGAGCACCAGAGCACATGCATATCATTATGGCAGAACTGAAAATAAAGATTATAAAAGAACCGCTGGACGGATTTCATCATGAAAGGTATCATTTTACTCAGTGTAACGGTGTCCACCTGTCAGTCTATGTAATTTTTTTTTTTTAAACCAATTATTTTTATTTAGGTTTCAAAAAATTTTAACAGCAAACAGTTATCAATATACATATAACAATTCACATAACGTGTAATAATACAGTCAAAACCCTCTCCCCCCTCCCCCCTCCCGCCAATACTCCTTATGCCGGGCATACCTGGGAACATTGACAATCATATTACCGCCATCCATGCGGACCATATTTTCCCAAAAGTTCTCTCTCCATGCCTCCGCCTATAAATGCATTACCGTACGTGTCTGAGCAATAAATTCCCTCCTAGTGGGGGGTTCCGAATCTGTCCATTTTCGTGCTATTAGTTTGCGTGCCACATATAGCAATCGCGCTATCGCCACTTTGTAATGTTCTGAGACAGGTATTCCATCCACCTCCCCCAAAACACACAGCACCGGGTTTCTGTCAATTATACATGTATAAGCCCTCTCAATTTTGCTGACAACGAACAACCAATAAGCCACCAACCGTGGGCATGACCATAGCATGTGTAGCAGTCCGGCCTGGTCCGTGCCACATCTAGGGCAATTGGAATCTCCCCTCAAGCCCGCCTTGTACAGGCGCAGCGGTGTTTTGTATGTCCTATGTATTATGTATAATTGGGAAATCCGTGCCTGCTCGCTTAAAGAGATCTTCGGGACATATTCTAGAATCGCCTCCCATTGTTCTGTTGTGAGGGTACCCACCTCCCTTTTCCATTTACTCTTTGCAATGAGGTGATTCCCCCCCAGATAGGAGTGCAGTAGGTCATGATATAAGCTCGATATGACTCCCCTCATCCCTCCCTTCATACACACAAAGTCTAGTACAATGTCACCCTGAACCGTCATGTCTCCCAATCCACACTGTGCCCTCCAAGCATGTCGAAGCCTATAGTATTGAAATCCCCATACCAAAGGCAAATCAAATTCTTCTCTCAATTTCTCAAAGGTCTTCAGGTCCGTTCCACTCTGCAGCTGGCACACATATCTCACTCCTTGCGCCTTCCAATTGCCCATTTGACACAGCTTATTAAGTTCCGGCAGATGTTCATTGCCCAACACCGGTGAGTACTTAGTCAGCCCGTCCACCCCCCTGATCTTTTTAATAGTGTCCCATACCTTCTGAGTCAAGCCTAAGGTAGGATATATTGCTCCCAATTTCTTAAAGGTACCATCCTCTAACGCCTGGACCAGTGGGCGTCTCCCCGACACATGTACCAGCACCCGGCAAGCTGCCCCTCCACAATCGGGCTCTCTCCATCCCCTGACATGCTGGCCTTGTACTGCCAAGAAATAGACCCAGGGATTGGGAGCGGCCAATCCTCCCTCCTCCTTCCCATTTTGCAGCGTTCCCAATTTAATCCTTGCCTGCCTCTTGCCCCATATCAAGGATCTGAAAATAGAATCAATACCCTGAAACCGTTTTTTTGGTAGCCATATCGGTGAGTTGTGCAAAACGTACATTAGTTGTGGCATAAGGACCATCTTAATCAGGTTAGTTCTACCCGTCACCGTCAAAGCCAATTGGCACCATGCGCCTATTTTCTTTTTAAATTTCTCTAGCAGAGGAACTAAATTCAGATCCGTGAATCATGTCAATGGAAGCGCCACCCATATCCCAAGGTATTTAAATTGTGAAACCAGCTGGAGCTGCTTCCCCCTCTCATCTATCTCCTCCGCTTTTATTGGTCTATCTACAGCCATGACATAAGACTTGTGCCAGTTTATCTCCAGTCCCGAAATGCTCCCAAATTGTTTAATTACATCCATCGTGCACCCCAATGTCTCTCCTGCATTTTCCAGAAATAACAGGATGTCATCGGCATACAGTGATATTTTTTCTTCCAGCCTCCCAAATTTAAATCCGACCACTCCTCTCTCAGCTCTTATTTTGGCCGCCAGGGGCTCCACAGCCACCGCAAACAATAGCGGGGACAGCGGGCACCCCTGCCTTGTGCCCCTATGTAAGTCAAACATCCCGGACCGTTCACCATTCACCTTAACTACCGCCCTTGGGGATGAATACAATAACTTCACCCAGGCCATGAATGCGGGGCCAAATCCCATTATTTCCATGATTTTCCATAAATATTCCCATTCCACGCTATCAAATGCTTTCCTAGCGTCCAATGACATCACTATTCTCCCGCCACCATTATCAGCAGGCAGCTGCATATTAAGAAATAATCTTCTCAAGTTAACAGCCGTGGAGCGGTTGGGCATAAAGCCCGACTGGTCCTCGTGAATAACAGTATGCGCAACCCCGGTGAGCCGGGTGGCCAGGATCTTAGCGAGTATTTTGACATCCGTTGTCAACAACGATATGGGCCTATACGACTCCGCATCCATGGGGTCTTTCCCCTCCTTTGGCAGAACCACTATCACCGCTTCCTCCATTGATCTCGGTAACGCCCCCTTCTCCAAAGCCTCATCAAACACAGATTTCAATTTTGGGGCTAGCAGTTCCACCAGCTCCCTGTACACCTCCCCAGGTAGACCATCAGCACCCGGTGATTTGTTATTGGGCATAGACAGAATTGCACATTCCACCTCCTCCACACTCACAGGTTCATCCAACCTTAACCTATCTTCCTCAGACAATTTAGACAGTGAGATGCCCTCCAAGAATTCCTCTACGGCCCCCTCTGTGTCCCGTACTCTTGAATTGTACAGTGCCATGTAATATTCCTTAAAGACCTCCAATATGTCCTTTGTGTCTGTCAGAGTCGTCCCCGCTTGGTCTCTCAACCTGTACACCCTGGAAGACTCCCTCTGTGCCGCAGATATCACCGCCAACAAGCGACCCACTCTCTCTCCTTCCTCAAAGAATTGGGCTTGCTGAAATGCCCTTTTCCTCTCGGCTTGCATCATGTGCAGTTCATTAACTGCCTCCTGTGCCAATTTTAGTCTATTGTGAGCTACACTCGTTGGCGCCAAAATCATGTCTGCCTCTGCCCTTGTCAAGTCATCCTTTATTTGTTGATCTGCCAATTTAGTTTTGGTCTTACACCGTGAGATCTCACTTATAAAGAGTCCCCTCGTAAATGCCTTCATAGCCTCCCACACCACTGTAGCCTCAGCACTCCCTTCATTAACTTGGAAGAAGTGCTCTAGTTCTTTGGTTATGCCACCCATATCCACCACTTTAAGCCACGTCGGGTGAAGACGCCAACCTCCCCTCTGACCCTGAGCAGATCCCACTAGAAGCGTGACAACCATAGGACTATGATCCGATAGAGTCCTCTGTAGGTATTCCACCTCCCCCACCATCCCATCCATAGCAGTATCCCCAAAAGCCAGGTCTATCCTTGACAGTGTTCCGTGTGTAGCCGAGTGACACGAGAAGGTCCTCTTACCCTCATTTCGTACTCTCCACAGATCCACCAGCCCCAGCTCCCCCACGTAGGTGCCAAATGCAGTCATTCCGTCCCGTCCAGCTTCCATACCTGCCGGACGTACTTTATCCCAGTGATCATTCATGGTGTTGTTAACATCTCCCATAATCAACATCGGAGCCTCCCCCCATCTGGCCGTCAAGGCCATTACTGCTTGAAGTTCCTTTTTAGAATAAGGTGGAGGGATATATAAAGCCACTAAAATCATTTTGTGTCCATACAATCTGCACGCAATCCATACATACTGCCCTTCACTGTCTACTTGCACTGCCAGCTCTTCATAATGAGCGTTTTTGTGTATTAGGACTGACACCCCCCTGGAGTACGAGGAATAAGTAGAATGATATGTCTTTAACATCCACCCTCTCGATAGCCAGTGCCTAGTATCTCTAGTGAGATGGGTCTCCTGTAAGCACGCAATCATAGGATCACAAGATCTGATGTGATTCAGAACTGCTGCCCTCTTAATCCTGTCAGATATACCACGTACATTCCAACTTAAAATCCGAACCGTACGGTTACTCATTGTGCATTAGAAAAAAACAATCCACCATCATCAAGTAACATCTTTCCATTTTGTTCCCCAGCATACCAGGTCAAACAGCATAAGCAACCCCATTTTCCCGCAAATCCAACCCATCCACCTCCCCCCCTCCCTCCCCCTCCCCCCACCCCCTCCCCCCACCCTTCTCTTGTCACTCTCTTCCCAACGTGAGAGTGGGAGCTCAAAGAACCTGAGCAACATCGTAGTATACCGCATATCAACATGCGCCGTGTCCTCCTCCAGCATTGGCAGTCTCTCCACCACATAATCAATAGTATGCATAGTCCCGAACCATTAATCAAACAAATTAACTATAAAACTATAAAACGTAGATCCCAGCGGGGGTTTCTCCCCCTCCTCTGCGGTTTCGCAGAGCAATGTAGAACCACAACCCTGTCCAGTAGTCAGGATAGCAGGGTCGTGTATTCACCGTGCCGAGTCCTCAGCTTCTCTCAATTTGCTCCGGTTCCGCTCCAACCACGAAGCGGCCTCTACTGGTGACGGGAAAAAATTGACCTTTCCAAAGGCTTCCACTCTTAATTTAGCAGGATAAATTGTAGAATATTTCACATTCAAAGAGCGGAGCTGTTTCTTCACTTCACCATACCGTAGTCGCAGCTTTTGCACCTCAGCCGAGTAATCCGGGTATATTTCAATGCGTTTGCCCTCCAGGGTGAGATCTGTCAATTTTCTGGCCTTACGTAAAATAGTGTCCCGGTCTCTGCAGTTCAGGATTCTGGCTAACATCGTACGAGGGCCCTCTCCAGGCACTGGGGGTCTCATGGGCACACGATGGGCACGCTCCACAGCAAACACCCTCGACAGGATATTAGACCCAAACTTTCCCAGCAGCCAGGTTTCAACAAAGGTCGTGGGGTCAGCACCCTCAGCTCTTTCAGGGATGCCCACAATACGCAAATTGTTCCTGCGTGACCGGTTTTCCAGGTCATCGTTTTTATTAGCCACTACCGTGATCCTCTGAGTGTGCTGTTGTTGCGTCTTTTGCACTGAGGTTAAATGATCTTCTGTTACGCCAACTCTGCCCTCCACCTCAGTCAATCTGGCTGTAACTTTCTGCATAGAAGCCTCAATGCCTCCCATGTCGGCTTTCAGACCATTCACCTGCTTTGTCAGAGCAGTTAAAGCAGTCTTGCAGTATAAGACAGCCTGGAATACATCTCGCAGAGTCTGCTCTGCCTCATCTGAACTTTCAGCTGCCAGCACAGTGTCACCATCCCCCTCCTCCTGCTGTACATTATGTAGCACAGGCATCTCCTCACCGTCTTCCTCCTCATCTCCATGCTTCTCACTGCCTTCACTTCCTTCTTCATCTGCCTCCATGCCCCTCGCATACCTGTGCAGCCGTGCTGAAGCCTCCAGCCTCCGTGCATAGGCTGTGTTCCTCCTTCCCGCCTCTTCCTCTGTCTCGGTGCCATCTTGGGCTGAGGCACTGCTGCAGGCCCCGGCATCCTTCTGCCTTTTGCGGCCCATGTTGGTCTCTCTGAGTCTGGCAGAAGCTCGCCTCTGACTCCCGGGACCCTCAGACAGCAGTTCCTGATAAGGGATTTGGCTGATTCGGGCTCTGTGCAGGATAATTGAAGCTAATGGTGGTGGAGAGGCACTGCCACCCGACCTCTCACATCAAGAGCTAGGTCACGCCCCCCCCAGTCTATGTAATTTACTAAGCACAATCCTGCTGGCAGGTGCGCTTTAAGCATCCAGCAACTAGGGGGGTTAACAGGGTGCAGCTAAGGGGAGTGGTCAGGCCTGCCCCAGTGAGACTGGGTAGTGTCAGTTCTGAGCTGGAGAGCGAGCTTAAAGAAGTTGTCCACTACTTTCACATTGATGCCCTATCCAAAAGATAGGTCATCAATGTATGATCGGCCGTGATGCCGTACCCGGCACCCCTGCTGATCAGCTGTCATCGGTGCCGCCGCCGGCCAGAAGTGCTTACCTGCGGTGCTTGGCCGTCCATCTGTAGTGGCCGCCGCGGGATACTGCACATCCACCTCCCATTGAATTGAATAGAAGGCAGATGTGCAGTAACAAGCACTGGCCACTGTAACTTGATGGCCAGGTAAGCACTTCCTGCCGGCGGCTGCCGCCACCAATAACAGCCGATCGGCAGGGGTGTCGGGTGCAGGACCCCAGACGATCATACATTGATGCCCTATTCTACAGATAAGGCATCAATATGAAAGTAGTGGACAAACCCTTTAAAAGATACAGACCTCTTCACCAGGCTGATGAGGGTTCTGGGACTCTCCCACTGTGACTGCCTTTTAATTGCTAGTGGTATCTACAAGAGAAAGTAGTGGAGAAAGGAGTTAACTGTTGTTTAGCAGAAGCAAGGATTGAACACCACATCTGAGGACTGGACTCATCCTTGCGTTCTAACCATCCCTCGTACCTCACTGCACTAGAGGCTAAAGCCTATGACACAGTGGACCGGGGACTGCTGGTGGGATCATTACTGTTATGGGGCATAGAAGTGTGCTGCTAAAGAGACTTGATCTGTGATGTACTGTGCTAGTAAGAAAGACTGTTTGTTAATGTGCCTTTAAGATGAAACTGTTTGTTACTAGAGCCTGTTGCTCAAGAGACTTAAATTGCACTGCCATGTGTGGCACCCCAGGGGTCCGGTTGCCACAGTGGCATTGCCTCCCTCACAAGAGGTGATGCCATGACTGGAAGTAAGTAGGGGTCCCCTAATCAGGTTTTGCTAAGCACGCAACACGTTCCTGGCTCCAGACCAGCAAGGGGAGCTCCTCCCCTTGGCAACTGGGATCTGGAGGCGGGGTTAGTGAGACTTAGTGTGAGGAGTTGAAGTCAGGACATCGAAGAGAGAGGAGCTGGGGACTGGAGCTGCGCGGCAGCTCACCCCAGAAGGACCGGCACAGAAGAACCGGACACCACAGTCCGAGGCTGTGGGGCACTGAAGGCCCAGCAGCAGAAACCGGAGGGCAGGAGATTGCAGGTCTCCTGGCCCCATCAGACGCCCGGAGGCTCAGCAGCACTACAGGGCCCAGCACCGCCACGTGGGAGCGACGCACCATCAAGGCCCGAGCTGCCTGCCATACGGGTGAGCACAGAACCGTTGCACTCAGGGACGAGGGCCACCGCACAGCTACAAGCAGCAGGGCCATAGAGTTTAGTGGAAAGGGAAGGCCTCCAACTTCACCTGGCAAGGGGGATTCTTTACTTGCTTCCAGGCTGCCCGGACTTCCACTTCTAGCCAGTACCCTAGTCCAGGCTTGTCTACTCACCATCAGTAAAGATAAGAGGAAACCGTCATTAAGTTGTGGACTGATTATTGCTGTGCCATCAACCCCTGCACTACAATGCCCAGCACCACCTATAACATCCTCACTGCCCTGGAGCTAAGCTCTACCCGTGGAGAGCCACACAATCCCTGCTGCACTAACATCAGCTCCAGAGGACCTGCTCCGCAGCGGCGGCTCCCTGTAGCCGCATACCACAGGTGGCGTCACAAACTTTATACAAACACTATAAATCCCCTATAAATAAACCCCTTTTATTGACCACCCTGGGTCACGGACCGGGTCTCCGCCACTGTGACATCCCCCAGCATCTACCGGCCCGGCACCGGGTACCCCAAGGCCCAGTGGCTTCATTAAATGCAACTGTTCAACTGTTCATGAGGACTCGTGTACTGGCCTGTACCCCCAGCTCACTATCAATGTACCAAAGGAATGTTGCAGGAGATGAAGGAGGCTGGGGTGATCAGAGATAGTTGTAGCCCCTGGGCAGCTCCATTAGTTCTCGTTAGAAAGAAGGATGGTACCATGAGGATGTGTGCTGATTACAGGCAAATTAACCGCATTACACATAATGATGCCTACCCATTACCCAGAATTGAGGAGTCATTAGCTGCACTAAGATCTGCTAATTATTTCTCCACTTTGGATCTCACCAGTGGGTACTGGCAGGTTCCTGTGGCAGAGGCAGACAAAGAAAAGACTGCGTTTACCACGCCAATGGGCCTCAGCGAGTTCAACTGCATGCCATTCGGGCTCTGCAACGCCCCAGGAACCTTCCAGCGGTTAATGGAGTTCTGCCTAGGACACAAGAACTTCGAAACTGTCCTGCTCTACCTGGACGACGTAATTGTCTACTCAAAGACATATGAAGACCACCTGGAGCACCTGGCCGAGGTGTTCGAAGTCCTATCTGGTTTTGGGCTGAAGGTAAAGCCGTCCAAATGCCACCTGTTGAAGCCCAAGGTGCAGTACCTAGGTCATGTGGTAAGCGCCGAAGGTGTAGCGCCAGACCCTGAAAAAGTCAACGTAATCAAGGACTGGCCAAGACCCTCCACTATCAAGGAAGTGCGGCAGTTTCTCAGGCTGGTAGGCTACTACAGAAGATTTATCAAGGGTTTCACCAAGATAGCAGCACCCATGCAGGACCTCCTGGTAGGCCAGTCCAAGAAGGCCAAGAACCCGAAACCTCCGTTCAAATGGGATAAACCAGAAGACGAATCTTTCACCCGACTGAAGATGGCTCTGACCAGAGATGAAGTCCTGGCCTACCCCGACTATGGCCAACCCTTTATATTTCATACCGATGCCAGCAACGTGGGATTGGGAGCGGTGCTGTCCCAGGTACAGCAAGGCAGAGAGCGAGTGATTGCATACGCCAGCAGGAAGCTCTGGCCCACGGAAACGAACCCCGACAACTACAGTTCCTTCAAGTTGGAGTTTCTCGCCATAGTCTGGGCTGTAACAGAGCGCTTCAAACACTATCTCGCCTCCTCCAGATTTACAGTCTTCACAGATAACAATCCGCTGACGCACCTGGAGACTGCGAAGCTTGGTGCCCTAGAACAACGATGGATGGCCCGACTGTCTAACTACGAGTTTACCATCAAGTATCGGGCGGGGCAAAAAAATGCAAATGCTGATGCGATGTCCAGGATGCCCAACTTGCCAGATGGGGACAAGACCCAGAAGAGCTGGAGGAGATAGAGATACCCGCTTTCTATCGTCATGGGGTGACCCAGTGCTCCCACTGTGTGAGGGACAAGCGCCCCGCCAACAGAGAGGCCATGTTCAACACATTGCCCCACCATGAATGGGCAGAGACGCAGGATAGCGACCCGCTGTCCGCCTAGTCAAGGAGTTGCTGATGCAAGCTGACTCGCACCCTGATCCAGATGCTCCACAGGAGACCCAACAGTTGTGGAAGGAGAAGGGCAAACTGTTCATCTACGAAGGAAAGCTGTGTCGAAGAAGCATCAACTCCCAGACACATGAACTGGTCTGGCAGGTGGTAGTCCCGAGGCGGGATGCGTTAATGGTCGTAGAAGCGTACCACGATGGAGCAGGACACTTCGGGTGGAAGAAGTTGGAAGTCCTGCTACGTGAGAGATTCTACTGGGCTGGCATGAGGAAAGGAATTAAGAGATGGTGTCGAGAATGTGGTCCATGCAACCTGAGACGAAAAGACCGTGACAGCAAGAGGGCTCCCCTGCAGCCCATAATCAGCAAACAGCCACTTGAACTGGTAGCCTTGGACCACGTGAAGCTAGCCCCAAGCCGGTCAGGCTATGTCTACGCTTTCACCATAGTAGACCACTACTCCCGGTTCTTGGTAGTAGTGCCAGTGAAAGACCAGACGGCTCAGACGGAAGCCAAAGCGTTCCAACAGCACTTTTGTCGCCCGCACGGTTACCCTGAACGGGTACTTACCGACCAAGGTCCAGCCTTTGAAGCAGAACTGTTCCAGGAATTCTGTGACTTGTACGGCTGCAAGAAAATCAGAACGACGCCGTATCATCCCCAGACTAACGGGTTGTGTAAAAAGATGAACCAGGTGGTGATAGACCTGTTGAAGATGTTGCCCCTTGAAGAACGTAGCCTGTGGCCAGAGAAGTTGCCAGATTTGGTGAACCTATATAATCACATCCCGGTGAACTCCACCAACTGTACATCCGCTTACCTGATGAGAGCAAGACCTGGTAAGCTACCCATCGACTTAGACATGGGAGTCTTAACACCAGAGACGAAATCACCAGATGCGGATTGGGATACCGAGTGGCAGCAGCAATACCGCAAGGTGCAAGAGTGTGTTGAGAGAAGTTTGTTCCAGGTGAGACAGAAGCAAGAGAAAACTTATAATCAGCACGCACCTGCCGTTCCCTTGTCACCTGGAGAACAGGTACTTAAGAGAAAGAGATGACTCCACAAATTAGATGACCAGTGGGAGGTAGAGCCATACACAGTCCTACCCTCCAATTCCGATAACATCAAAGTGTGCCTCATCAGTAAGGATGGAGGGGAAACTTCAGCGGCAGTCTCAAGAGATCACTTGAAGATATGTCCTGAACAGTTGAAACACACAGAAGAAGATCAAGACAACACTCAGCCCACAGAAGGAGTGGAGGAAGTGGTCCAAACAGTACTCGGAGAACTTCCCCGGTCTTGGATGCAGGTGAACAGTGCAATTATAGTACCGGTCCTTACCTTTCTCCAAGCGGCCTCACCGGAAGCTGCAGAAGTTCCAGAACAGCTGGAAGACCAGTCGGTCCCAGAGACAGAAGTTTCATCATCAGCAGACCAGGAGAATCTACCCTCTGCTAGCAGTGAACCTGTCGTACTCAGGGTGAGCCAAAGAATTCGTAGGAGATTACCCAGCTTACCTGTGTTACCTCAAACTACCCGTAGGGTAGTTCACACAGAACCCACCACACCAGGGGTAGACACTAGGGACCAGGGTAGAGTAGTGACAACTAACGTACTACGTACATCGACCAGAAGTTCAAAAGGTCAGCTCCATGCCCGCTGCAGAAACTAAAGTGTAAGAGAATAAAAGTGTATGTTGTATATAGTTGTACCCGTTAAATAAAATGGAAAAGTATATTTGTTAAATTTATGGACAATTGGACCACAGGACTAGGTGTGGTCAGGACAATGTTGGATATAGTTACTAACAGGCCTAGAAAATAAACCGCAGGCGTGGCGGAAGACCAGGCCCAACGAAAGAGTGCCCCGAAGCCATGCCCAGGGACGACACACAAAGTGGGTTGATGCAGTTCCCACCAGCCAAATTACAGTTACCAGGATTGTGGCGTAAAGACTAAGCGCCGTAGTGACTGCTTTCAAATTTTGTTGGGTTTTTGTAATTTTTGACTGTTGTAACCTGATTAAATTGTTAATTGTTAATTTTAAAGGTATCCTCAGTCCAGGAGTTGTGAAGTTAACTAGGGGGGAATGTGGCACCCCAGGGGTCCGGTTGCCACAGTGGCATTGCCTCCCTCACAAGAGGTTATGCCATGCCTGGAAGTAAGCAGGGGTCCCCTAATCAGGTTTTGCTAAGCATGCAACACTTTCCTGGCTCAAGACCAGCAAGGGGAGTTCCTCCACTTGGCAACTGGGATCTGGAGGCGGGGTTAGTGAGACTTAGTGTGAGGAGTTGAAGTCAGGACGTCGAAGAGAGAGGAGCTGGGGACTGGAGCTGCACGGCAGCTCACCCCAGAAGGACCAGCACAGAAGAACCGGACACCGGAGTCCGAGGCTGTGGGGCACTGAAGGCCCAGCAGCAGAAACCGGAGGGCAGGAGATTGTAGGTCTCCTGGCCCCATCAGACGGCCGGAGGCTCAGCAGCACTGCAGGGCCCAGCACCGCCACGTGGGAGCGACGCACCAGCAAGGCCCGAGCTGCCTGCCATACGGGTGAGCACAGAACCGTTGCACTCAGGGACGAGGGCCACCGCACAGCTACAAGCAGCAGGGCCAAAGAGTTTATTGGAAAGGGAAGGCCTCCAACTTCACCTGGCAAGGAGGATTCTTTACTTGCTTCCAGGCTGCCCGGACTTCCACTTTTAGCCAGTACCCTAGTCCCGGCTTGTCTACTCACCAGCAGTAAAGATAAGAGGAAACCGTCATTAATGTTGGAATAATACATATTAATCTGTATGTGTATTGCAACAACTACTGTGTGCTGTTTCATATGTTGTGCATATTGTGAGGTTGTTAACAAAGTTGTGTTTTAAAAAAAAAAACTCACACAGACAGGATGCCCCCTCCTTCTCTTCCTGTATTGTTGATATATGTTTTGTTTCTCCTCATGCTGCAGTAACACCAGACTCCATGCTGTGCCTATGCTGGATATGAATAAACCTACATTCTGTGTTCTAAACTCTGGATGTCACGCGGATTAATACTCTGCTAACAGGTTATGGGCCCAGATGTACCAGAGTCCCCAGAGTTCCCAGAGTCACAGATCCCCAGAACACAGAGGAAAGAAAAGAAAGAAAGACAGCAAACTGAGAAGAAGCAAAGATGGCCACCACCAGCAGCTCCATGAAATTTACAGTGCCAAGTCTCACTAACCAGAATTATCAATCCTGGAAATTCAAAGTGAAAATGCTGCTGATAAGAGAAGGTACGTGGAAATACACACAGGAGCCTATACCTGACCCAGTGCCACAGGAGTGGACAGAGATGGATCAGAAAGCACAAAGTACCATATCACTCAGTATAGATGATGACCAGATTGTGCATGTGTGTAAATGTAATACTGCAAAGGAAATGTGGGAGCAGTTGCAAAAGGTACATGAGAGGATAAATTTAAGCAATAAGCTCTATCTCATGAGAAAGCTATACCAGTCTAAGCTACAGAAAGGCCATGATATGCAGGATTACATAAGAAGTGTTCTGGAAGTTGTAGAACGCCTGAGAGGCATTGGGGAAGATCTAAAGGACTTTCATGTGGCCGCATTACTGCTTAGTGGCCTTCCAGAGAGCTATGATATGCTTGTAACTGCACTAGATGCGCGTCCAGATGATGAGCTTACACTGGAGTATGTCAGGAGGAAGCTCATAGATGAATATAAGCGAAAGGCAGAAGGTATAAACAGTAGGATATGCAGCACAGAATCTGCTTTACAGACACAAAACCTAACTGATAACAGGAAGCACACAAAAGAAACACGTGAATGTTTTGTTTGCAAGAAATCAGGACATTTGAAAGCTGACTGCAGAGTCTGGAAAGCTAGAATGAATCAGCTGAAAAAGCAAAGCAGTCATCAAAGGGTTAAAAGTGCTGTATCTGGAGAAAATGATTCTGTGAATACTGAAACTGCATTTACTGTCAGTGCAAATACATCAAAGCATGCATGGTGTATAGACTCTGGAGCAACTAGTCACATGACTAATAACAGAGACTTCTTTTCTAAGCTTGACCAAAGTAAATCAGAGAAAGTGATTATGGTTAATGGTCAGTACATGACTTCAGAAGGCATAGGAGATGGTTATATTGATTGTCAAATCTCACCAACACAAAGCAGGAAGATCCCAGTAAAGGATGTGCTGTATGTGCCTAGTCTTGAAAGTAATCTACTATCTGTGAAGAAACTCACAAAACAAGGAAATGAAGTTACATTTAAGCATGATAACTGCATCATCTCAAAGGAAGGCCACTCACTAGCAGAGGGAAACATCACAGATGAACTTTATCAGCTGAAATGCAAAGAGTGTGTGTATACAGCGCAACAAGAAGAGCATAAAAACTGTATACATGTGTGGCATAGGCGTCTGGCACACAGAGACCCAGAAGCAATAAGAAAGTTAGTCCAAAAGCAACTAGCTGAGGATATTACAATTGATCTATGTAACCAGACAATGAAGTGTACTAGCTGCATCAAAGGGAAAATGTCTAGGAAAGCTTTTCCTAAGAGAATTAGTACAACAACAGCACAGCCACTAGATTTAATACACACAGATGTCTGTGGTCCAATGAGCACTCTGACTCCAGGGAAGAAGAGATATTTTCTCACATTTATTGATGATCATTCAAGATATACAGTTGTCCACCTGCTTCACAGCAAGAAGGAAGTTCCAGAGAAACTTGAAATATACCTAGCTGAAGTATATAATAAATTTGGAAGAATGCCAAAGATTCTACGTGCAGATAATGGGACTGAATATACAAGTAATGAGACACAGAGCATTTTAAAGAAAAATGGAATCCTATTTCAGACCACTGTACTGTACAACCCAGAGCAAAATGGTGTCGCGGAAAGAAGGAACCGAACACTATGTGAAAGTGGAAGAAGCATGTTATTTGATGCAAATCTGCCCACAGCATATTGGGGTGAAGCAATCATGACAGCTTGCTATCTTCAGAACAGACTACCAGGTAAAGCTACAGAGAAAACTCCATTTGAGCAATGGAATAGCAGAAAGCCAAAACTACATCACATAAGAATATTCGGAAGTAAAGCATTTGTACATGTTCCCAAAGAAAAGCGAACTAAGTGGGAATCTCACTCTAAGGAAGGTATCCTGGTAGGCTACAGCGAAACCCAGAAAGGTTATAGGATTCTACACCCAGAAGCAAACAAGGTCACAATAAGTAGAGATGTAGTGATTGATGAAAACTTTGTATCACCTAAGTTTTGTGACATCACGCCAGTAGTCCAGCTGAAGTCACAATTACAAGACAGCAACAAAGAGGATGTAGAAGTCTGGCTGGATTCTTCAACTAATGAAGGAACAACAGAAAAATCAGGTGAATCTGAAATCAGGAGATCGACAAGATCAAACAAAGGTATACCAGCTAAACGTCTATCCTACATTGTCAAGACACTAACTGAATCAGAGCCGAAGTCATGGGATGAAATGCAAGCACTACCTGTCCATGAAAGAACAAAGTGGATCGATGCCGCTAATGAGGAAATCAAATCGCTTCATCAACTCCAAACTTGGAAACTCACCAAGCTACCACAGGGCAAAAAGGCAATCAAGTGCAAGTGGGTCTTCAAAACCAAATATGACTCTGAAGGTAAAGTCCACAGATTCAAAGCAAGGTTGGTCGCAAAAGGATATTCTCAAAAGTATGGCGAAGATTACGATGCTACATTTGCTTCAGTCGCTAAACAGACCACGTTCAGAGCTTTGTTAGCTGTGGCTGCTGTACAAAAGATGTATGTCAGACATTTGGATATAAAAACTGCCTTTTTAAATGGTGACATTGAGGAGGACTTATACATGACTCAACCTGAAGGTTATGTAAAAGGAGGTGAAGAGAATCTTGTTTGCAAACTACAAAAATCTCTCTATGGTCTTAAGCAATCAGCAAGAGCATGGAACACCAAGATGAATAAAGTCTTGTTGGAAGAAGGATTTAAAAGAGGTCAAGCAGATCCGTGCTTATACACAAAATATACAGATGGAAAGTGGATGTATATTCTCTTATATGTGGACGACGTGATTGTTGTTCATCAAGACGACGCAGAAATTGGAAAAATGACTGAAATTCTGAATCAGCACTTTGAAACAAAAGACCTTGGAAGTGTGACATATTATCTAGGAATCCAAATCCAGAGAGAGGAAGATGGAAGTTTTCTTCTAAACCAAAGTGTAAAAATTAATTTGATTCTGAATCAGTTTAAAATGTCAGAGGCCAAAGGTATATCAACCCCAATGGAACCATCCTACCTGAAGCTGGAAGGAGAAGATGACCTGTTGCCTAACAATGAGAAATATCGTCAGGCAGTGGGGGCACTTCTATACATATCAACTATGACTCGACCGGATATCACAACAACAGTTGGAATCCTTTGCAGATATGTGGAAAAACCGCGCCAAAGAGACTGGAATGCTGTTAAGAGACTTCTCCGATATTTGAAAGAAACGCAAGATGTAAATTTAAAACTATCTGCAGCAGGAGATCTAGAACTTACCGGCTATGTAGATGCGGATTGGGCTGGTGATTCGCGTGATCGTAAATCCACAAGTGGATACTTGTTTAAAGTTGGAGAAAGTTCAATCTCCTGGTCTAGTAGGAAACAAGTGTCTGTTGCCTTGTCATCTACAGAAGCGGAGTATGTGTCCGCAGCCTATGCAAGCCAGGAGGTTGTTTGGCTAAGACAATTGATGGACGATCTTGGCAAACCGTCAACTCAGCCGACTGTAATTTATGAGGACAACCAAGGATGCATTAAACTTGCATGCAGTGAAAAGATCAGTGCTAGAACCAAGCACATTGACGTCAGACATCATCATCTACGTGATTTGATAGATCGTGGCAAAATTCAGTTTGTCTATTGTGAAACTGATAAGATGGTAGCTGACATTATGACAAAGCCATTGCCACGAGCTAGGTTCCAAGAATTGAGAACCACAATGGGACTAAGAGGATAAGTAGTTGTTGAGTGGGGGTGTTGGAATAATACATATTAATCTGTATGTGTATTGCAACAACTACTGTGTGCTGTTTCATATGTTGTGCATATTGTGAGGTTGTTAACAAAGTTGTGTTTTAAAAAAAAAAAAAACTCACACAGACAGGATGCCCCCTCCTTCTCTTCCTGTATTGTTGTTATATGTTTTGTTTCTCCTCATGCTGCAGTAACACCAGACTCCATGCTGTGCCTATGCTGGATATGAATAAGCCTACATTCTGTGTTCTAAACTCTGGATGTCACGCGGATTAATACTCTGCTAACAATTAAGTTAAAAAAACCAGACAATGTGAACTGAGGTCTAAGATGGCAGACATACAAGAAACAGAGGCATGTTCACACTAGCAAAAAAGAAGCAAGACAAAAATATATCTCATACCCTACCATAATTATATATAAATGTAAAGCAAAATTGCATAATAAATATAGGGTACTTAGTGAACTATTTTTGATCAAAAAAAGTATACAAGCCGTCCCACCAGCGGCAAGGTGACCCTAAATTGGGACGGTACCTATACTGCCTATATTAAAAACCTTACTGTATATCAAAGTTGAAGTAATGCATATAAAAGGGTAGACAAATAGGACCGGGTCCCAACTCCAGACCACCTAGGCTCGTGGTAAGCTACATATATACCAATCAGCTCAACAAAGGGCATGCCACACCCTTAAATTGCACAGAATGCAAACAAGTCAAAAAACCAGACAATGTGAACTGAGGTCTAAGATGGCAGACATACAAGAAACAGAGGCATGTTCACACTAGCAAAAAAGAAGCAAGACAAAAATATATCTCATACCCTACCATAATTATATATAAATGTAAAGCAAAATTGCATAATAAATATAGGGTACTTAGTGAACTATTTTTGATCAAAAAAAGTATACAAGCCGTCCCACCAGCGGCAAGGTGACCCTAAATTGGGACGGTACCTATACTGCCTATATTAAAAACCTTACTGTATATCAAAGTTGAAGTAATGCATATAAAAGGGTAGACAAATAGGACCGGGTCCCAACTCCAGACCACCTAGGCTCGTGGTAAGCTACATATATACCAATCAGCTCAACAAAGGGCATGCCACACCCTTAAATTGCACAGAATGCAAACAAGTCAAAAAACCAGACAATGTGAACTGAGGTCTAAGATGGCAGACATACAAGAAACAGAGGCATGTTCACACTAGCAAAAAAGAAGCAAGACAAAAATATATCTCATACCCTACCATAATTATATATAAATGTAAAGCAAAATTGCATAATAAATATAGGGTACTTAGTGAACTATTTTTGATCAAAAAAAGTATACAAGCCGTCCCACCAGCGGCAAGGTGACCCTAAATTGGGACGGTACCTATACTGCCTATATTAAAAACCTTACTGTATATCAAAGTTGAAGTAATGCATATAAAAGGGTAGACAAATAGGACCGGGTCCCAACTCCAGACCACCTAGGCTCGTGGTAAGCTACATATATACCAATCAGCTCAACAAAGGGCATGCCACACCCTTAAATTGCACAGAATGCAAACAAGTCAAAAAACCAGACAATGTGAACTGAGGTCTAAGATGGCAGACATACAAGAAACAGAGGCATGTTCACACTAGCAAAAAAGAAGCAAGACAAAAATATATCTCATACCCTACCATAATTATATATAAATGTAAAGCAAAATTGCATAATAAATATAGGGTACTTAGTGAACTATTTTTGATCAAAAAAAGTATACAAGCCGTCCCACCAGCGGCAAGGTGACCCTAAATTGGGACGGTACCTATACTGCCTATATTAAAAACCTTACTGTATATCAAAGTTGAAGTAATGCATATAAAAGGGTAGACAAATAGGACCGGGTCCCAACTCCAGACCACCTAGGCTCGTGGTAAGCTACATATATACCAATCAGCTCAACAAAGGGCATGCCACACCCTTAAATTGCACAGAATGCAAACAAGTCAAAAAACCAGACAATGTGAACTGAGGTCTAAGATGGCAGACATACAAGAAACAGAGGCATGTTCACACTAGCAAAAAAGAAGCAAGACAAAAATATATCTCATACCCTACCATAATTATATATAAATGTAAAGCAAAATTGCATAATAAATATAGGGTACTTAGTGAACTATTTTTGATCAAAAAAAGTATACAAGCCGTCCCACCAGCGGCAAGGTGACCCTAAATTGGGACGGTACCTATACTGCCTATATTAAAAACCTTACTGTATATCAAAGTTGAAGTAATGCATATAAAAGGGTAGACAAATAGGACCGGGTCCCAACTCCAGACCACCTAGGCTCGTGGTAAGCTACATATATACCAATCAGCTCAACAAAGGGCATGCCACACCCTTAAATTGCACAGAATGCAAACAAGTCAAAAAACCAGACAATGTGAACTGAGGTCTAAGATGGCAGACATACAAGAAACAGAGGCATGTTCACACTAGCAAAAAAGAAGCAAGACAAAAATATATCTCATACCCTACCATAATTATATATAAATGTAAAGCAAAATTGCATAATAAATATAGGGTACTTAGTGAACTATTTTTGATCAAAAAAAGTATACAAGCCGTCCCACCAGCGGCAAGGTGACCCTAAATTGGGACGGTACCTATACTGCCTATATTAAAAACCTTACTGTATATCAAAGTTGAAGTAATGCATATAAAAGGGTAGACAAATAGGACCGGGTCCCAACTCCAGACCACCTAGGCTCGTGGTAAGCTACATATATACCAATCAGCTCAACAAAGGGCATGCCACACCCTTAAATTGCACAGAATGCAAACAAGTCAAAAAACCAGACAATGTGAACTGAGGTCTAAGATGGCAGACATACAAGAAACAGAGGCATGTTCACACTAGCAAAAAAGAAGCAAGACAAAAATATATCTCATACCCTACCATAATTATATATAAATGTAAAGCAAAATTGCATAATAAATATAGGGTACTTAGTGAACTATTTTTGATCAAAAAAAGTATACAAGCCGTCCCACCAGCGGCAAGGTGACCCTAAATTGGGACGGTACCTATACTGCCTATATTAAAAACCTTACTGTATATCAAAGTTGAAGTAATGCATATAAAAGGGTAGACAAATAGGACCGGGTCCCAACTCCAGACCACCTAGGCTCGTGGTAAGCTACATATATACCAATCAGCTCAACAAAGGGCATGCCACACCCTTAAATTGCACAGAATGCAAACAAGTCAAAAAACCAGACAATGTGAACTGAGGTCTAAGATGGCAGACATACAAGAAACAGAGGCATGTTCACACTAGCAAAAAAGAAGCAAGACAAAAATATATCTCATACCCTACCATAATTATATATAAATGTAAAGCAAAATTGCATAATAAATATAGGGTACTTAGTGAACTATTTTTGATCAAAAAAAGTATACAAGCCGTCCCACCAGCGGCAAGGTGACCCTAAATTGGGACGGTACCTATACTGCCTATATTAAAAACCTTACTGTATATCAAAGTTGAAGTAATGCATATAAAAGGGTAGACAAATAGGACCGGGTCCCAACTCCAGACCACCTAGGCTCGTGGTAAGCTACATATATACCAATCAGCTCAACAAAGGGCATGCCACACCCTTAAATTGCACAGAATGCAAACAAGTCAAAAAACCAGACAATGTGAACTGAGGTCTAAGATGGCAGACATACAAGAAACAGAGGCATGTTCACACTAGCAAAAAAGAAGCAAGACAAAAATATATCTCATACCCTACCATAATTATATATAAATGTAAAGCAAAATTGCATAATAAATATAGGGTACTTAGTGAACTATTTTTGATCAAAAAAAGTATACAAGCCGTCCCACCAGCGGCAAGGTGACCCTAAATTGGGACGGTACCTATACTGCCTATATTAAAAACCTTACTGTATATCAAAGTTGAAGTAATGCATATAAAAGGGTAGACAAATAGGACCGGGTCCCAACTCCAGACCACCTAGGCTCGTGGTAAGCTACATATATACCAATCAGCTCAACAAAGGGCATGCCACACCCTTAAATTGCACAGAATGCAAACAAGTCAAAAAACCAGACAATGTGAACTGAGGTCTAAGATGGCAGACATACAAGAAACAGAGGCATGTTCACACTAGCAAAAAAGAAGCAAGACAAAAATATATCTCATACCCTACCATAATTATATATAAATGTAAAGCAAAATTGCATAATAAATATAGGGTACTTAGTGAACTATTTTTGATCAAAAAAAGTATACAAGCCGTCCCACCAGCAGCAAGGTGACCCTAAATTGGGACGGTACCTATACTGCCTATATTAAAAACCTTACTGTATATCAAAGTTGAAGTAATGCATATAAAAGGGTAGACAAATAGGACCGGGTCCCAACTCCAGACCACCTAGGCTCGTGGTAAGCTACATATATACCAATCAGCTCAACAAAGGGCATGCCACACCCTTAAATTGCACAGAATGCAAACAAGTCAAAAAACCAGACAATGTGAACTGAGGTCTAAGATGGCAGACATACAAGAAACAGAGGCATGTTCACACTAGCAAAAAAGAAGCAAGACAAAAATATATCTCATACCCTACCATAATTATATATAAATGTAAAGCAAAATTGCATAATAAATATAGGGTACTTAGTGAACTATTTTTGATCAAAAAAAGTATACAAGCCGTCCCACCAGCGGCAAGGTGACCCTAAATTGGGACGGTACCTATACTGCCTATATTAAAAACCTTACTGTATATCAAAGTTGAAGTAATGCATATAAAAGGGTAGACAAATAGGACCGGGTCCCAACTCCAGACCACCTAGGCTCGTGGTAAGCTACATATATACCAATCAGCTCAACAAAGGGCATGCCACACCCTTAAATTGCACAGAATGCAAACAAGTCAAAAAACCAGACAATGTGAACTGAGGTCTAAGATGGCAGACATACAAGAAACAGAGGCATGTTCACACTAGCAAAAAAGAAGCAAGACAAAAATATATCTCATACCCTACCATAATTATATATAAATGTAAAGCAAAATTGCATAATAAATATAGGGTACTTAGTGAACTATTTTTGATCAAAAAAAGTATACAAGCCGTCCCACCAGCGGCAAGGTGACCCTAAATTGGGATGGTACCTATACTGCCTATATTAAAAACCTTACTGTATATCAAAGTTGAAGTAATGCATATAAAAGGGTAGACAAATAGGACCGGGTCCCAACTCCAGACCACCTAGGCTCGTGGTAAGCTACATATATACCAATCAGCTCAACAAAGGGCATGCCACACCCTTAAATTGCACAGAATGCAAACAGGTCAAAAAACCAGACAATGTGAACTGAGGTCTAAGATGGCAGACATACAAGAAACAGAGGCATGTTCACACTAGCAAAAAAGAAGCAAGACAAAAATATATCTCATACCCTACCATAATTATATATAAATGTAAAGCAAAATTGCATAATAAATATAGGGTACTTAGTGAACTATTTTTGATCAAAAAAAGTATACAAGCCGTCCCACCAGCGGCAAGGTGACCCTAAATTGGGACGGTACCTATACTGCCTATATTAAAAACCTTACTGTATATCAAAGTTGAAGTAATGCATATAAAAGGGTAGACAAATAGGACCGGGTCCCAACTCCAGACCACCTAGGCTCGTGGTAAGCTACATATATACCAATCAGCTCAACAAAGGGCATGCCACACCCTTAAATTGCACAGAATGCAAACAAGTCAAAAAACCAGACAATGTGAACTGAGGTCTAAGATGGCAGACATACAAGAAACAGAGGCATGTTCACACTAGCAAAAAAGAAGCAAGACAAAAATATATCTCATACCCTACCATAATTATATATAAATGTAAAGCAAAATTGCATAATAAATATAGGGTACTTAGTGAACTATTTTTGATCAAAAAAAGTATACAAGCCGTCCCACCAGCGGCAAGGTGACCCTAAATTGGGACGGTACCTATACTGCCTATATTAAAAACCTTACTGTATATCAAAGTTGAAGTAATGCATATAAAAGGGTAGACAAATAGGACCGGGTCCCAACTCCAGACCACCTAGGCTCGTGGTAAGCTACATATATACCAATCAGCTCAACAAAGGGCATGCCACACCCTTAAATTGCACAGAATGCAAACAAGTCAAAAAACCAGACAATGTGAACTGAGGTCTAAGATGGCAGACATACAAGAAACAGAGGCATGTTCACACTAGCAAAAAAGAAGCAAGACAAAAATATATCTCATACCCTACCATAATTATATATAAATGTAAAGCAAAATTGCATAATAAATATAGGGTACTTAGTGAACTATTTTTGATCAAAAAAAGTATACAAGCCGTCCCACCAGCGGCAAGGTGACCCTAAATTGGGACGGTACCTATACTGCCTATATTAAAAACCTAACTGTATATCAAAGTTGAAGTAATGCATATAAAAGGGTAGACAAATAGGACCGGGTCCCAACTCCAGACCACCTAGGCTCGTGGTAAGCTACATATATACCAATCAGCTCAACAAAGGGCATGCCACACCCTTAAATTGCACAGAATGCAAACAAGTCAAAAAACCAGACAATGTGAACTGAGGTCTAAGATGGCAGACATACAAGAAACAGAGGCATGTTCACACTAGCAAAAAAGAAGCAAGACAAAAATATATCTCATACCCTACCATAATTATATATAAATGTAAAGCAAAATTGCATAATAAATATAGGGTACTTAGTGAACTATTTTTGATCAAAAAAAGTATACAAGCCGTCCCACCAGCGGCAAGGTGACCCTAAATTGGGACGGTACCTATACTGCCTATATTAAAAACCTTACTGTATATCAAAGTTGAAGTAATGCATATAAAAGGGTAGACAAATAGGACCGGGTCCCAACTCCAGACCACCTAGGCTCGTGGTAAGCTACATATATACCAATCAGCTCAACAAAGGGCATGCCACACCCTTAAATTGCACAGAATGCAAACAAGTCAAAAAACCAGACAATGTGAACTGAGGTCTAAGATGGCAGACATACAAGAAACAGAGGCATGTTCACACTAGCAAAAAAGAAGCAAGACAAAAATATATCTCATACCCTACCATAATTATATATAAATGTAAAGCAAAATTGCATAATAAATATAGGGTACTTAGTGAACTATTTTTGATCAAAAAAAGTATACAAGCCGTCCCACCAGCGGCAAGGTGACCCTAAATTGGGACGGTACCTATACTGCCTATATTAAAAACCTTACTGTATATCAAATTTGAAGTAATGCATATAAAAGGGTAGACAAATAGGACCGGGTCCCAACTCCAGACCACCTAGGCTCGTGGTAAGCTACATATATACCAATCAGCTCAACAAAGGGCATGCCACACCCTTAAATTGCACAGAATGCAAACAAGTCAAAAAACCAGACAATGTGAACTGAGGTCTAAGATGGCAGACATACAAGAAACAGAGGCATGTTCACACTAGCAAAAAAGAAGCAAGACAAAAATATATCTCATACCCTACCATAATTATATATAAATGTAAAGCAAAATTGCATAATAAATATAGGGTACTTAGTGAACTATTTTTGATCAAAAAAAGTATACAAGCCGTCCCACCAGCAGCAAGGTGACCCTAAATTGGGACGGTACCTATACTGCCTATATTAAAAACCTTACTGTATATCAAAGTTGAAGTAATGCATATAAAAGGGTAGACAAATAGGACCGGGTCCCAACTCCAGACCACCTAGGCTCGTGGTAAGCTACATATATACCAATCAGCTCAACAAAGGGCATGCCACACCCTTAAATTGCACAGAATGCAAACAAGTCAAAAAACCAGACAATGTGAACTGAGGTCTAAGATGGCAGACATACAAGAAACAGAGGCATGTTCACACTAGCAAAAAAGAAGCAAGACAAAAATATATCTCATACCCTACCATAATTATATATAAATGTAAAGCAAAATTGCATAATAAATATAGGGTACTTAGTGAACTATTTTTGATCAAAAAAAGTATACAAGCCGTCCCACCAGCGGCAAGGTGACCCTAAATTGGGACGGTACCTATACTGCCTATATTAAAAACCTTACTGTATATCAAAGTTGAAGTAATGCATATAAAAGGGTAGACAAATAGGACCGGGTCCCAACTCCAGACCACCTAGGCTCGTGGTAAGCTACATATATACCAATCAGCTCAACAAAGGGCATGCCACACCCTTAAATTGCACAGAATGCAAACAAGTCAAAAAACCAGACAATGTGAACTGAGGTCTAAGATGGCAGACATACAAGAAACAGAGGCATGTTCACACTAGCAAAAAAGAAGCAAGACAAAAATATATCTCATACCCTACCATAATTATATATAAATGTAAAGCAAAATTGCATAATAAATATAGGGTACTTAGTGAACTATTTTTGATCAAAAAAAGTATACAAGCCGTCCCACCAGCGGCAAGGTGACCCTAAATTGGGACGGTACCTATACTGCCTATATTAAAAACCTTACTGTATATCAAAGTTGAAGTAATGCATATAAAAGGGTAGACAAATAGGACCGGGTCCCAACTCCAGACCACCTAGGCTCGTGGTAAGCTACATATATACCAATCAGCTCAACAAAGGGCATGCCACACCCTTAAATTGCACAGAATGCAAACAAGTCAAAAAACCAGACAATGTGAACTGAGGTCACATCTTAGACCTCAGTTCACATTGTCTGGTCTTTTGACTTGTTTGCATTCTGTGCAATTTAAGGGTGTGGCATGCCCTTTGTTGAGCTGATTGGTATATATGTAGCTTACCACGAGCCTAGGTGGTCTGGAGTTGGGACCCGGTCCTATTTGTCTACCCTTTTATATGCATTACTTCAACTTTGATATACAGTAAGGTTTTTAATATAGGCAGTATAGGTACCGTCCCAATTTAGGGTCACCTTGCCGCTGGTGGGACGGCTTGTATACTTTTTTTGATCAAAAATAGTTCACTAAGTACCCTATATTTATTATGCAATTTTGCTTTACATTTATATATAATTATGGTAGGGTATGAGATATATTTTTGTCTTGCTTCTTTTTTGCTAGTGTGAACATGCCTCTGTTTCTTGTATGTCTGCCATCTTAGACCTCAGTTCACATTGTCTGGTTTTTTGACTTGTTTGCATTCTGTGCAATTTAAGGGTGTGGCATGCCCTTTGTTGAGCTGATTGGTATATATGTAGCTTACCACGAGCCTAGGTGGTCTGGAGTTGGGACCCGGTCCTATTTGTCTACCCTTTTATATGCATTACTTCAACTTTGATATACAGTAAGGTTTTTAATATAGGCAGTATAGGTACCGTCCCAATTTAGGGTCACCTTGCCGCTGGTGGGACGGCTTGTATACTTTTTTTGATCAAAAATAGTTCACTAAGTACCCTATATTTATTATGCAATTTTGCTTTACATTTATATATAATTATGGTAGGGTATGAGATATATTTTTGTCTTGCTTCTTTTTTGCTAGTGTGAACATGCCTCTGTTTCTTGTATGTCTGCCATCTTAGACCTCAGTTCACATTGTCTGGTTTTTTGACTTGTTTGCATTCTGTGCAATTTAAGGGTGTGGCATGCCCTTTGTTGAGCTGATTGGTATATATGTAGCTTACCACGAGCCTAGGTGGTCTGGAGTTGGGACCCGGTCCTATTTGTCTACCCTTTTATATGCATTACTTCAACTTTGATATACAGTAAGGTTTTTAATATAGGCAGTATAGGTACCGTCCCAATTTAGGGTCACCTTGCCGCTGGTGGGACGGCTTGTATACTTTTTTTGATCAAAAATAGTTCACTAAGTACCCTATATTTATTATGCAATTTTGCTTTACATTTATATATAATTATGGTAGGGTATGAGATATATTTTTGTCTTGCTTCTTTTTTGCTAACAATTAAGTTGTGGACTGATTATTGCTGCGCCATCAATCCCTGCACTACAACGCCCAGCACCACCTATAACATCCACACTGCCCTGGAGCTAGCTCTACCTGTGCAGAGCCACACCATCCCTGCTGCACTAACATCAGCTCCAGAGGACCTGCTCCGCAGCGGCGGCTTCCTGTAGCCGCATACCACAGGTGGCGTCACAAACTTTATACAAACACTATAAATCCCCTATAAATAAACCCCTTTTATTGACCGCCCTGGGTCACGGACCGAGTCACCACCACTGTGACATCCCCCAGCATCCACCGGCCCGGCACCGGGTACCCCAAGGCCCAGGGGGCGCGTCACATGCGGCTTCATTAAATGCAACTGTTTAACTGTTCATGAGGACTCGTGTCAAATGTGTCTGGTCAGCAAGTGAATCCAGTTACATGTCTGTGCCTGAGGGCAAGTACCCCTGTATGACTGAGAGAAGCTGCAGCACATGGTCTATGGTCGCCCTGAATAAACAGTTCCCCAAGGATTCCAAAGAATTCATGAAACCTGTCTCGCCCCTATCTAAACCTAGCGGTGTGCATGTAACAAAATCTTTCTATTTCTCTCTGAGGTCTCTCCAGAATGCAGGGCACAATAAACAGACAGGTTATAAAAGAAGTACAATATACTTATGTTGCACCTCTCCTGTCTCTGCCCAGTCCTCCGCTGGCTCGCTTACTCCCTTTTTCCCATCTGACTTCACTCTTCAGAACCTCCAGTGGTCACTGGGACTTAAATGACGTCCTGTTGAGCATCACCCAGTGATGTCATGATGTCTCTTGATGCCTAATGAGCATTGAATTGCAAAAATTTGGGTTCTGGAAAATCCAATTTTTTGTGAAATTTGAAGCAGAGAGACAAAAATAAGACAGCCCCCAAAAAGGGAATGGTATTATAGTATCTAGTTTTGCATTTTGCATGAGTTCTTGTAAATACTGCTATCATAAGGCGGTATCTGCAGCCCATTCAGGTTGCACAGGTTGTCCAGTGCCTAAAGGATAACAAAGAGGTTTGCCATGTCTTTCAGCACAGTCCCCAGAGCATGGAGGAGATTCCAGGACACTGTCTGTGGCACATTATTATTATTATTATTTGGCACTTTTCATGTGAAAAAGGGGGTATACATATGTAGCACCCTGAGGACTCGGCTGCTACAGGGGTATTACACCTCAAGCCAGAGGTGTGGTATTCCACTCCCGGGTAAGGATGGAGTGTGGGACTGAGCTCAGATAGCTGCATGCACTACATACATCCCATTTCCGGGGGACAGACCGACGGTACTACCACCAGTATATGTGCAGGTACGACAGTGTCTGTCCCTGGCTGGAGTGGGAGGGGGGTGGAACATCCCAGTAGTGTAGGGGCAGATAGGGGGAGCAGTTTGGGTAAGGCTAGGAGCTCATTGGGTGCTGGTCACCTGAGCTCACACATAGAGGGAGTATATAAGGTGGGCACCATCTTAGATCAGGGTCAGTCTTCTGTAGAGGGTCAGTCAGTCCTGAGAGAGGTCCAGGAGCGCCTGCAGAGAGAAGAGAGAGAGGAGAAGAGAAGGACCCAGAGGGGGAGAAGAAGGAACCCCAAGAACCCAGTATACAACCAGAAGGGTGAAGGGTTGGCACGCAAGGGAACCGGATCCCAAATTAGTGGAGGAGAGAAACAACCCTCAACTAAGAACCGGAGGCTGCGACATTACATGTGGAGCAGCCCCTCACCAAGTCCACTAAGAAGGCACACCGAGCATAGGGTCAGGGAAGCCAAAGAAGGTTCACCCAATAGGAGACCCGAGGGAGCCGGACATAAGTGGACCCCTGGTGGGAACGGCCAGTAGAGAGGACAGTCAGAAAGGGAGCTCAGGACCACGCTCCAGAATTGCTTGGGGGTTGGCCGAGTCCAGGACCTGGTGGACGCAGCACGGCTCGGGCGGTCACTCAAGGCCAGAGTGACCAACAGAACAGCAGTAAGTAAAAACCCTGAACTGCACAGCCCGACTCTGAGTCTTCTTACCATCCACACTGCACCACCACTACCACCATCCTCTACACCTGACCCCCTGAGGCTATACCCCTCCCGTTGGGGGTTATACTACCACAGCTGCACATATACCACCAGCCTCAGCGGACCCTGCTGCAGCGGCGGCCTTTTGACCGCAAATCAACGGGTGGCGTAGTCGACACTAAGAACAACTAATAACATCTGTAAAGACTGCCACACACTGAGTTTGACACCCTGGGCACGGACCGGGTCGCCGCCACTCGGAGACTACAACCCCCATCAGATCCGGCTCCGGGTAATCCCCAAACAGCACTGGCCCAGGGGGCGCGTCACATAGCAAACACAATTGCAAAAATCTTGAACAAAAACGCAATGGCAAACTGGTACTGGAGGAGAGAGGACCCTACCTGCGATGTCTCACAATCTTCAAGGGATGGGTGAGGATACAGTAGGTGAGGGTAGAGCTGGTCATGCAGCGGTGTGGTGGAGCAATGATTACTGCAGGTTGTAGGCTTTTCGGAAGAGGTGGGTTTTCAGGTTCCTTTAGAAGGTTTCCTCAGTAGGCAAGAGTCTGATGCTTTGGGGTAGAGAGTTCCAGAGTAGGGGGGATACACGGGAGAAATCTTGTATGCGATTGTGAGAAGAAAAGATAAGAGGGGAGTAGAGAAGGAGATCTTGTGAGGATCGTAGGTTGCGTGTAGGTGTGTACCGGGAGACTAGGTCACAGAAGTATGGAGGAGAAAGGTTGTGGATGGCTTTGTATGCCACGGTTAGGGTTTTGAACTGGAGTCTCTGGGCAATGAGGAGTCAGTGAAGCATTTGACAGAGAGGGGAGGCAGGTGGATTAGTCGGGCAGCAGAGTTTAGGATAGATTGGAGGGGTACGGGAGTGTTAGCGGGGAGGCCACAGAGCAGGATTTTGTAGTAGTCGAGGCGGGAGATGATGAGGGCGTGCACTAGTGTTTTTGCAGATTCATGGTTGAGGAATATGCGGATCCGGGAGATGTTTTTGAGTTGGAGTCGGCAGGAAGAGGAAAGGGCTTTGATATGTGGTTTGAAGGAGAGGTTAGAGTCCAGGGTTACCCTGAGGCAGCGAGCTTATGGGACTGGGGAAAGTGGACAGCCATTGATTTTGATGGATATGACTCGCCCCCAGGGCCATGGGGTACTCGGCAGCCGGGCCTTATGGCTGCTTGCAGGGGGGATATCACGGTGGCTGGCCCGGTTCGTGACCCAGGGCGGTCAGTGCAAAAAGGGGATATAATTGTTAGGGACATTTTGTGACGCTGACTCGCCCCCGGGGGCCTGCAGCTGATCGCCAGGGTTATCACGGTGGCTGGCCCAGGGCGGTCAGTGCTCAAAGGGGTATCAATTATTAGTAGAAGTTCAGAGATTTCGTGACGCCACCTGTGGTGTCTGGTGAAGGTCCTCTGAGACAGATGTCAAGGCAGCTAAAGATGGTACAGCTCCCCAGAGGCGGAGCGGGCCTCAGGGCAGTGTAAATAGATGAATGGTGCACTGGGCGTTGTAGTGCGGTGATGGAAAATGGCGCCGGTGAAGAAACAGACAGAGGCTGTTCGATGCAGTCGTCCAAGGTTTTACTTACAGTTCTTAGGCAATTCACAAGTGCACTTTACAGGTGAAGGCCTCCCGCGTCGCGCTGCGTTCACCAGGCAGGGGTTCAGTCCTTCCTTAAGCAGCTTAGTGCCTGGCAGAACCCCACTTTCTCGTGTTCCTACTCTGACCATCTTTACACTTGGTCCTTCTCACCGCTGCCCTACGCTGCCCACTCTCAATCCCGCTGGGGTATGCTGAAGTCCTTCCTGTACGTCGGATCCGGGACCAACCTGACCCCCTGGGGATTAGAATGAAGCAAACCGATCCCTCCTGACACCTGGCAGGAGCGGGGCATACGGGTGCCGTCCTGCACGCGCCGTACCCCCTGGGATCCTTTTTGGAGAATGGAGCCTACTCCCTGCTCCACTCCGGGGCCTCTATCCTGAGCCCTAACTTGCGGAACAGAGTTCTGACTGAGCCTCTGCTCCCAGACAGTCTTCACTAACTGACCTCAACTCCAAATATGGCTTCCTATTATATACCTACTGTATAAGTGCTTCCTGTATCTGCTTCCTCCACCCACACCCACTACTGGTTCCCCCTACCTTTGGATTCCCCCCTACTCCAGCCAGGGTCGGGGCTCAGCAGAAACTACATTGCAACTTGCTCCTCCTGCTGGCCTGGAGTGGTGTAGTGTTGGATGTGGGTGTTTGGGGTTCCGTGCAGCACACCTATCTTACCCGAGAGAAGGAAGACACCACACCTCTGGGTGAGGTGCAGTATCTCTGTGGCGACCGAACCCTCAGGGGCGCCACAATGCCACCTGTGGTACCTGGTGAGGATCACCAGCACTGCAACAGTCCTCTGAGGCAGATGTTAGGGCAGCTAGAGATGGAACGGCTCCCCACAGGTGGAGCAGGCCTCAGGGCAGTGTAAACGATGCAGGTTGCGCTGGGCGTTGTGGTGCAGGGGGAACGATGGCGCAGTAGGAGTAACGGACAGAGACAGGGAATTTGCTTTGTTACCTTTACTCATGCAATTGTTAGGTATGGTCCAGGGTACTCCATAGGATAGGTGCACTTCAGGACTTCGCCCCAGTGAGCGGGTATAAGGCGGCCTCCTGATCCGTGTTTGCCTCTGTGTATGCTCCTGGCCAGCCTGCAACTGGGCCTAGATTATGTGTTACTTCACCTGTTGCTCAGAAGTAGGACCTCCGGTTGGTAACCACTTTCCCTGGACGTCGGGGCCTTCGTGGTTCCTGGTCCTGTGTGTGTCTAGCTTTGAAGTTTTGCCAGGGACTTGTAGTCCTCCTGGGATTCCGGTTGACCCTACTGGGTGTAAAGGGTCCCTGTAGGCACGGACCCGGAGTCCGGTATGTATAACGGGGTGAGCTTACTATGCTCCTCTGCCCCCTTGGTTCCACTCTCCTTTCCTCCTCGCCGTCGGCCACACTCGGGGACATCACTACTCGGCAGCTGACGTGCTGCGTCTTCACCGCTCTCTGAGCATCGGCACGCTCTCAGACTCTCTCTGTCTGACTGCTCTGTTCTGCTCTGAGCACTGACTAAACTCAGACTGACTCTGACTAACTAACTCTGACTAACCAACTGAGCTGCCTGGCTCCACCTTCCCTTTATATGTCCCTATCAGGGCTCCCTCTGCTGGTATGAGGTGGAAGGTGGAGGTGTGTGAATGTAGTGAGGGCCTCTTGTGGAGAAGTCCATCCATGCACCCATATGGGTCTGTGGCACCAAAGTCAGATGGGGGGGCTGAGTGAAATGGGGGAAAGATGATGAATTCTGTTTTATCCATGTTAAGTTTTAGAAATCTAGCAGAGAAGAAGGATGAGATAGCGAACAGACATTGTGGGGTTCTGGTTAGTAAGGAGGTGATACCAGGTCCAGAGAGGTACATCTGTGTGTCGTTAGCATAGAGATGATACTGAAAGCCGTGGGACTCTATGAGCTGTCCCAGGCCGAGGGTGTAGATGGAGAAGAGCAGGGGTCCTATGACTGAACCTTGGGGAACACTGACAGATAGGGTGCGAGATGAGGAGGTGGTGTGTGAGTGAGAAACACTGAAGGTTCTGTCTGTTAAGTATGACTAGATCCAAGATAGGGCCAAGTCTTTGATACCAAGAGATGAGAGAGTCTGTAGTAATAGGGAATGGTCCACTGTGTCAAGGGCAGATGACAGTTCCAGGAGGAGAAGGACAGAATAGTGTCGCTTGGATTTGGTGGTTAGTAGGTCGTTGGTGACTTTAGTCAGGGTAGTTTCAGTAGAATGGTGCGGTTGGAAGCCAGATTGTAAGCGGTCAAAGAGGGAGCAGGAGGAGAGGTGGGAGGACAGTTCAAAATGGACGTGCTGTTCCAGTAGTTTTGAGGCATAGGGGAGAAGTGATATGGGGCGATAGCTAGTCAGAGAGGATGGGTCAAGGGAGGGTTTTTTGAGGATGGGTGTGATGGAGGCATGTTTGAAACATGAGGGGAAGACACCAGTTGTTAGTGACAGGTTGAAGAGGTGGGTTAGAGTTGGGATGAAGACTGTAAGGTTAGGGATGAGGTGGAATGGGATAGGGTCAAGTTCACAGGTGGTGAGGTGTGACTTAGAGAGTAAGGAGGAAAGTTGATCTTCTGAACTGGCGGAGAAGCTGGTTTTGGAGGAGGAGGATTGAGTAGATATGAGGAGGGGCTGTGGGGACTTTAGGAAAAAGCTTTGTCTGATGGTATCAATCTTCTGCTTGAAGAATGAGGCAAAGTCCTCGGCTGAGATGAAAGTAGAGGGAGGAGGCGATGGGGGGCGGAGGAGAGAATTGAAAGTGTTGAATAGCTGTTTAGGGTTGTGTGACAGGGAAGTTATGAGAGATGAGAAGTAGGTTTGTTTTGCTGCAGTGAGTGTGGACTTGAAAGTAGTGAAGGACTGTTTGAATGCGATAGAGTGCTCGTTGGAGTGGGACTTTTCCCATTTCTGCTCAGCAACCCTGGAGGTCAGTCTCAGTTCTTTTCAGGCTGGTGTGCCAGGATTGCCTGTTGATTGTGCGAGCTTTGTTATATGTAAGGGGGGTGACCGAATTTAGAGCTGTAGCTGTTGTGGTGCTATATGAAGCAGCAGCAGCATCTGCATTGTGTAAGGAACTTATGTCTGTAAGAGGGAGAAGGGACTAAGAGAGTGAGTGTAGGTCAAGGTGTTTGAGATTTCTGCAAGGGTATGCAAGTTTGTCAAGTGGGGATTGTGCACCGGGAGAGGAGAGGGAAGAGAATGTTAGTAGGTTGTGGTCAGATAGAGGGAGAGGTGAGTTGGAGAGGTTAGATAAGGAACAGAGGCGGATGAAGATGAGGTTCAGTGTGTGGCCATCTTTTTGGGTGGCTGCGGAAGACCATTGAGGAGGAAGGAGGAAGTGAGGGATAGAAGCTTAGAGACAGATGAGTGGGAAGTGTCAATGGGGATGTTGAAGTCACCCATGATGATAGTGGGGATGTCAGCGGAAAGGAAGTGAAGCAGCCAGGTGGTGAAGTGGTCGAAGAAATTGGTGGCTGGCCCTGGAAATGACAGCCAGTTGGAGGTTGGAGGGGGAGTAGATGTGTAAACAGTGCGCCTCGAAAGAGGGGAAAGTAACAGAGGGCGACAGTGGAATTGGGGAGAAGGAGCAGTTATCTGACAGGAGGATACCAATTCCTCCGCCATGCTTGCCGCTGGAGTGTGGGAAAGATGGGATCCACAATAGGAAAGTGCAGCTGGAGAACCTGTGTCAGAGGGGGTGAGCCAGGTTTCTGTGATGCCGAGGAAGGAGAGTTTGTTAGTAATGAAAAGATCATGGATGTAGGAAAGTTTGTAGCAGACAGAGCGAGCGTCCAGAGAGCTCCTGTTAGTGGGACTGGGGAAGCGGGGGCTGGGCGGATGGGTATAAGGTTAGAGAGGTTATGGAAATTTGTGGTAGGTTGTGGGTAGGAGGTAGAAGTGACTGTGGGGATGTGGTGAGGAAGGCCAGGATTTGGAGAGATATCGCCAGCAGTGAAGAGGAGAAGAGAAAATGTTAGTAGGTGGGAGCATGAGAGAGCATGAAGTGGCTGTCTGTGTTTGGAGACAGAGGATTGAATATTAAAGAAGAATTCTGAAGAGGAGGTGAATTGAAGGGGTAGGATGGGGGGAGAGATGAACAGTTCATTACGAGGTGTAGGTATTAGGGGGGTTAGTAGAAAGTAGAGGACTATAGGGGAGAGAGTGAAAACACGTAGAAACATTGCTTATTGTGAATGTGTACTATCTTTCAGTGCATAGTTAAAGAGGGTATAAAGTGTGGCTACCTGACTCCTGCAATGACTAACTGCCAAATGTAATAACTGCCCACACTTGGCGCCGATGACATTCAGCGCAAGACACGTGCATGTGACGCGCCCCCTGGGTCGTGGGGTACCCGGTGCCGGGCTGGTAGATGCTGGGGGAATATCTCAGTGGCGGTGACCCGGTCCGTGACCCAGAGCGGTCAATAAAAGGGGTTATGTAAGGGGATTTATAGAGTTTTTATAGAGTTCATGATGCCACCTGTGGAATGCGTCTAACGGGAGCCGCCGCTGCAGAGCAGTCCTCTGAAGCTGATGTTACTGCAGCAGGGATGGTGTGGCTCTCCACAGGAAGAGCTAGCTCCAGGGCAGTGTAGATGATGTTGCAGGTTGTGCTGGGCGTTGAAGTGCAGGGGTTGATGGCGCAGCAAGAAACACAGAGACAAGATAGTGCAGTCCCAGGGTCTTTACTCACAGTTGTTGCAGTCCAGATTACAGGCGCCAAAGCAATCTCCCTCGTCGTGCTGCGCTTACTCAGTGAGGGGCTCAGTCCACCCTTAGATAGCTCCGGAGTACACAGCAGGACCCCCTTCTGTGTCTTCTCTCTGGCTGTCTCCCTGAACCTCATACCAAGTGTTCCAGTCTAGTACCTGCGGGCCTTGGCGGGCAACGTCTGCTCCGTCCCCTGGGTCCTATATAGCTACCTTCCTGGTGAGACTGGTATGGGATGTTGGCTACATGACATAATGTTCTGCAGCCTCCGGTTTCTAGCTGAGACGTTCAATCTTCTACTAGTTGAGGGACCGGTTCCCTGTGTGCAGCCTGACCCCTCCACCTCCCGGTAGATTCGGGCGCACGGGTGGCTTCTCACATTGCCCGTACCCCTGGGGTCCTCTCTTCTGTTCCTGGAGCCTTTCTGCTCCATCTACTCTCTTCTCTCCTTCTCTTCAACCTTGGGCCTCACTGATTAGGCCCGTCTCTGGAGCAGAGCTCCTACAGAGCCCCTGCACCTTCCACTCTCCTCCTCTGACTGAACTGACTTTCTAAGATGGCTTCACTATTTTATATCTTTCTTCTATGTGCTCCCCTTAACTACGTCCTCCACCCACACCCACTACATGGTTCCCCCTTACTAGGCCCCCCCCCCACTCCAGCCAGGGTCCAGGGATTGTGCTCTCCTGTAGGAGCAATCTCGCCCTGCCCTCTGAAGTGTGGTGTAATGAATGCAGGTGTTAGGGTCCTGAGCTGTACTCCTTCCTTGCCTGAGGGTGAGATACCACACTTCTGGGTGAGATGCAGTACCTCTGTGGCGACCAAACCCTCAGGGGCGCTACACATGCACCCCACACGCGTGCACCCCTTAAGCAGCTTCTAAATTTATGGAGCAGAACTGTAGAAGAGCATCAACTGAACATCAGGACCAATATCTGCTCCTTTGTGTAAGTATGAACAGGAGGACTGCAAAGGCCCTACAACATAACCAGAAGCACGTTACACCCAAAATTGTCAGAAACAGACTCCATGAGGGCGGTATGAGGGCCCGACATCCTGTAATAGGACCTTACTCACAGCTCAGCACCTTGCAACTCAATTGGCATACACCTGAGAACACCAGAATTGTCAGGTCCTACGTTCTCTGTACAGGTGATAGCAGGTTCACATTGAGCAAGTGATAGATGTGAAAGTCTGGAGACGCCGTGGTGAATGTTATTCAGTCTGCACCGTCACCCAGCATGATGGGCACCATGTGATAGCCAACGGCAACCTGACTGCTGTTAGGTACACGGATGAAATCCTTAGAGCCAATGTCAGACCTTACTGTGGTGCAGTGGACCGTTGGTTCCTCCTAGTGCAGGACAATACCCTTCCTCATGTGCCATTCTGGGAAGGCAGTTCCTGGATGATGAAAACATTGATGAGCTCACTTTCCCCAGACCCAGGTGCAAACCTGGTACAACTTGTGTAGCTACACAGGGGTCCAAAAGGTAAGAGGGGCCACTACCACTTCCAAAACAGGTGGAATTGTCTGTGTCCACTCATGCCCAGACCTGAATCCAATTGTGAATCTTTAAATCATTATGTATCAATGCATCCAATGCCGGGGTCTGGGAGGCTGTGGTTGGTGTGACCGAAAAGGATGATTGCAACAGACTCCATGGATGGGCGGCTTATGACTGGTAGTGAACAGAAGGGCGGCTATATTAAAGGGGCCAGAGCCGTACTTATAAGCAGAGGCCCACATGACGGTGATTGGGCCAGGAGAGAAAAATAAAGTTTGAATGGGGTCTATGGTTTTGGATCAATAGGGAGTGGGAGGGGATAGTAAAAGGGAGTATAAAAGGAAAAGTGTGGGAAAAGGGGCCATTCCTGTGGGGACAGCAATGGGAAAAGTCTCACCTGCACACCCTCTTTTTTCAGGGAATTTAGAGATATCTAATGGAAATATATAGTACAGACCAAAAGTTTGGACACACCTTCTCATTTAAAGATTTTACTGTATTTTCATGACGATGAAAATTGTACATTCACACTGAAGACATCAAAACTATGAAATAACACATGTGGAATTATATACTTAACAAAAAAGTGTGAAACAACTGAAAATATGTCTTATATTCTAGGTTCTTCAAAGTAGCCACCTTTTGCTTTGATGATTGCTTTGCATACTCTTGGCATTCTCTTGATGAGCTTCAAGAGGTAGTCACTGAAAATGGTTTTCACTTCACAGATGTCCCCTGTCAGGTTTAATAAGTGGGATTTCTTGCCTTATAAATGGGGTTGGGACCATCAGTTGTGTTGTGCAGAAGGCAGGTGGAGACACAGCTGATAGTCCTACTGAATAGACTGTAAGAATTTGTATTATGGCAAGAAAAAAGCAGCTAAGTAAAGAAAAACGAGTGGCCATCATTACTTTAAAAAATGAAGGTCAGTCAGTGCGAAAAATTGGGAAAACTTAGAAAGTGTCCCCAAGTGCAGTTGCAGTAACCATCAAGCGCTACAAAGAAACTGGCTCACATGAGGACCGCCCCAGGAAAGGAAGACCAAGAGTCACCTCTGCTTCTGAGGATAAGTTTATCCGAGTCACCAGCCTCAGAAATCTCCGGTTAACAGCAGCTCAGATTAGAGACCAGGTCAATGCCATACAGAGTTCTAGCAGCAGACACATCTCTACAACAACTGTTAAGAGGAGACTTTGTACAGCAGGCCTTCATGGTAAAATAGCTGCTAGGAAACCACTGCTAAGGACAGGCAACAAGCAGAAGAGACTTGTTTGGGCTAAAGAACACAAGGAATGGACATTAGACCAGTGGAAAGGTGAACGGATGGACTCTACATGCCTGGTTCCCACCGTGAAGCATGGAGGAGGAGGTGTGATGTGTGGGGGTGCTTTGTTGGTGACACTGTTGGGGATTTATTCAAAATTGAAGGCATACTGAACCAGCATGGCTACCACAGCGTCTTGCAGCGGCATGCTATTCCATCCGGTTTGCGTTTAGTTGGACCATCATTTATTTTTTAACAGGACAATGACCCCAAACACACCTCCAGGCTGTGTAAGGGCTATTTGACCAAGAAGGAGAGTGATGGGGTGATACGCCAGATGACCTGGCCTCCGCAGTCACCAGACCTGTACCCAATCTAGATGATTTGGGGTGAGCTGGACCGCAGAGTGAAGGCAAAAGGGCCAACAAGTGCTAAGTGTAGCGTCGGCGTCCCTGCCGCCTGCTAGGCAGGGACGCTGTTCCCCTCACCTCTCCGCTCCGTGCCCGGCGTCCTCCTCCCGCTCTGCTGGCAGCGCGCGCTGCTTCCCGGCAACTGTGCTTAGGGCGCGCGCGTTCCCCCTCTCTTAAAGGGGCCGTGCGCACCGTCCTAAGGAGTCCCCGGCCAATGGCCGGAGGACCTCACCATATATAAGGCATCTCCTCCAAAATGGAGGTGCCCGAGCAATGTTATTGCAAAGCCTTCACTCTGCTTCAGCCCTCAGGTCCCGTTACCAGTTACCTGCCAGTCACCTGCCAGATTCCTGCTTGATACCTGCCTGATATCCGCTTACCTGCTTGCAAGCCTGCGGTCCGACGGTCTGCCTTCCGACACCTGTCAGTCTGTCTATGGACCAGCCTGCCCGCTCACCAGGGAGCGCTCACCTGCTACCTGCCTGCTAGCCTACCTGGAGGCTCTGCCGTCACTTGCCGTGACCACCTGCCAGTCCAGAGACTCTTGCCCGCTCACCTGGGAGCGCTCACCTGCTACCTGCCTGCTAGCCTACCTGGAGGCTCTGCCGTCACTTGCCATGACCACCTGCCAGTCCAGAGACTCTTGCCCGCTCACCTGGGAGCGCTCACCTGCTACCTGCCTGCTAGCCTACCTGGAGGCTCTGCCGTCACTTGATGTGACCACCTGCCCGTCCAGAGACTCTTGCCCGCTCACCTGGGAGCGTCCACCTGCTACCTGTCTGCTAGTCTACCCTGAGACTGTCCCTGTCACTTGCTGTGACTACCTGCCCTTCTACCCAGAGACTGTCCCTGTCACTTGCCGTGACTACCTGCCCTTCTACCCAGAGACTGTCACTGCCACTTGCCGTGACTACCTGCCCGTCTTCCCTGGGAGCCACCCGCTTCCTTACAAGGACCGCCCCCTTGTATAGTTGCTCAGGGGTTCCGCCTCCCAGACCCGTTACACTAAGCATCTCTGGGAACTCCTTCAAGATTGTTGGAAGACTATTTCCGGTGACTACCTCTTGAAGCTCATCAAGAGAATGCCAAGAGTGTGCAAAGCAGTCATCAAAGCAAAAGGTGGCTACTTTGAAGAACCTAGAATATAAGACATATTTTCAGTTGTTTCACACTTTTTTGTTAACTATTTAATTCCACATGTGTTAATTCATAGTTTTGATGCCTTCAGTGTGAATGTACAATTTTCACAGTCATGAAAATACAGAAAAATCTTTAAATGAGAAGGTGTGTCCAAACTTTTGGTCTGTACTGTATATTGTTATGTTTTATGGCTCGGGCTTATGATGAAGGTTATAAATTTTTACTGTGAGTCACAGTGGCTGGGGCAGTAGGGGGGGTCTTTGGGGTTGGTGGAATTTTTTATGGGTGGGAATTTACAGAGATGGTTCCCTTCAGGATGGAATTACTAATTGGCTGATCTGGCACTTAGTGGGGCTCTGGACAGGGGTGTACTTTTGGAGCCAGTGGTGGTGTTTCCTTTACCACTGATTGTGGTGTGGTGCCCTTGAGCTTGGGGTTACGGCTGAGAGTAAAATAATTCTATGGAAAAATGCCTTGTTCTACATGTGCCGGATCTTGTAGCCCCAAGGACCTCCGCCAATTCTTTCATTGGTTATTGTTGTTTGTTAATAAATGGCCGATATGGCAAATTATATCCAAAAAAAAAGTCTCCTGTGTATCATTTATTATAAGTTAAGTGGTATGAGACACTGCTTGGGGAGAAAGAAAATAATTAATATGAGGGATGGTTTCAGGAGAACGATTTGTGCCATACACCGTCATGATCACAGATATATTTTTTTAAATGTCAGAAATGTATTTTTTAACATTTTGATTTCTTTGATTAACAGTTCTGCACACAGAGATATTCCCCTAAGGCCACATTCACACATTCAGTATTTGGTCAGTATTTTACATCAGTATTTGTAAGTTAAAACCAGGAGTGGGTGATAAATACAGAAGTAGTCACGTGTTTCTATTATACTTTAACTCTGATTCTTCCACTCCTGGTTTTGGCTTACAGATACTGATGCAAAATACTGACCAAATACCGAATGTGTGAATGTGGCCTAAGAAAGACAAAACCTCACTTCTATTTTTGTAAATATTCAGGTTTCGGATTTTATTAACCTTTATGATTAACCAGCAGCACTGTAGTTGTTCAATACTAAAATTAATCATTAAAAATACAAATTGTGCACTCCATGTATATCTGTATACTGTATGTATACATCTGCAAAAGTTTGGTTCCCCATCCTTCAAATTTGATATCTATCTATCTATCATTGTGACATTAGAATAAAAATGATGTCACAAGTGATGTGATGACATCACCACATCTATATCCCAGTGTTCCGTCCTAAGGGAAACCACTGCCTTACAGACTCCCAAGGGTGAGGCAGCCCCTTTTGTTTTTCGTGACAAACGAAGCAAAAATTGATTTTAAAATGGATAATTACAGAAGAGCCCAAAGAGATCGGGTTCTCAGAGAGAAGAGAGGAATAAATGAAGAGCAGGTACTATTGTTCGCTTTAGGGCGAAAAGACTTTATACTACCGGACGTGGACACTGACGCCTCAAAAATGGCGTCCAAACGTCAAATTCTAGACAAAATGAGAAAGACCAAAAGACATGAGATCGTTACAGAGAGAAGGAAAATGGAGACCCTCACGGAGTCTCACTCTGCAGCCTCCGCTGAGCTTCAGAAGGCCATTCTTATCTCCTTGAGAAAACTCGGAGATCTGGTCCCTGAACTACGGAGGAGAAACAAAGAAGCCATCCTCAATAAGAGGAGAAACATCAGCGCAGAGTTAGAGCTGGAAGAGGTTCTCCAAGAGACACCGAGACAAGTCACATCCTCCAGATCTGAAAGTCTGGAGGCACCGAAACTACAAAGAGCGGCAGCCCAGAAGAGGATCAGGAACAGCAGAGACTGGGTTGTCCAATGTAGAAGACGTCTCATCTACGCTAAATCCATTATAAATGGGAATGGTGCATTACGGAGGTCGAGGTCATCAGCTGAAAACATCTCCATCCCAGAGAACAAACAGCTGAGTGTTTCTCCACCAAACACATCACTGGATACAGATGGACCAGGTAAGATGGAAACTGCTCAGTGTAATAAGACTGGGGGTGAGGAGGATTATACTCCTAATATTATGTACTGGCATCAATTATCACAAGTGCAGAAAAACTGTCCTTGTTGCCCATAGCAACCAATCACAATGCAGCTTTCATTGTTCCATAGAATGTTAAGAGATGGAATCTATGCTGTGATTCGTTGCTATGGACAACAGGGACATTTTTATTATTGGACAGTTTTGATAAATGAGAGCCCAAATATTAGACATTTCCTGCTCATTTACATAATTCTATTTAAAATTATAATATTTTCTTTTAGTTATATTTGTTAACCCCTTCTTGACCGGGTAACCTTTTGTTGTTTTTTCCTTCCTCCTTCGAAAACCCATAACTATTTATTTTTTAATTTGTCTCCCAATGTAGCTGTATGCGGACTTGATTTTTTAGTGGACGAGCTGTAGTTTTGAACATTATTTATTTTACTATTCAATGTTCTTGAAAAAGATTCAAAATGTGGTAAAATTGTGGAAAAAAGTGATTCCGCCATTGTTTTTTTTTACTGTGTTCATTGAGTGGTAAAAATGACCTGACAGAATGATTCTCCATGTCAGTTACAACTATGATAATGCTGAACAGGCATAGGGGTTATAATTCACTGAACTGGTAGAAGAAAATTAGGAATTTTATAAAAAATAAATTGGTTTGTGTCCCTATATTCTGAGACATTATATCTTTTGGATTTTGATAGCTGGATGGAGCTGTGCGAGGACTTGATTTAGTTTTTTTTGCGTGACAAGTTGTAGCTTTTATAGATAACTTTCTCGGGTAGACAAGACATTGTGATATCTTTTATTACAATTTATTAGATGTATACTGCGCCCTCACAAAAACACTATTCTGGTCTTTACATTTATTTTCTCATTTCAGTGTTTACTGTTTGGGTTAATTAATGTTCCGGATGTGGTTATACTAGATATTCAAATTATTACTATTATTATTATTATTATTATTATTATTAATGGGGAAGTATTTTTTTTACATTTTATTATTTTTTTTACTTTTTTTTGTTACTTCTTTTCTTTATTCTCCTTTGGGGACTTGAACCTGCGATATTCTGATTGCTTCTACTAGATACTGTGATAGAACTGTATATAGCTAAATTAAAAATCTCATATGAAAGCCAGGCTGGTCTTAACAGGAAGAGGAAAAGACAGGGGCTTTCAGCAGGCTGAGGTAGTCATTTCCAATAATGTGTTCACTAAGGGGTTCAAATTTTTTATATCATCTCAGCAGATGGAATCGATAAGACGCCCTACGACACAACGGACATACCGGCACAAAGCCTTGATGATGCCAGTTTACAGATTTCTGACCCAAGAGAACTGGTCCACACAGACCAACCTATAGACTTTTCCAATCTCGAGTTCTGGAAAGTTCTTGGAAAAGGAAACTATGGAAAAGTAAGTGTCCATTTATATTGTCCGTGTTCCCAATGTATCCTGCACCAGATACACAGGAGAGATGTACATATTCATTACAGGATGCTCATATGTAATGATAATTGGGATTAACTAGTGAACTACTACACAGTAATAGATGAGAGTTTGGTCTGATCTGTTGTGATTTTTCTCCAGGTCGTCTTGGCATCAGATCCAGTCAGTGAAGGGCTGCTGGCCATCAAAATCATGGACAAAAGTTCTTGTGAGGACTTAATCTCTACAGAGCTAGAAGTCCTGAGAATGGCTGCCGGTTGCCCCTACCTAATGACTATGCGGGCGTTTAGGGAAACACCTACGGAGTATGAAATAGCCATGGACTATATGGCTGGAGGAGACCTGTTTGGCCACATGAAAGATTCAATGATGTTTAACACAAAGACAATAAGGTAAATGTCCGGTACTGAATGTGAATAATCCGCTGCCGGCACATTGTAGTCTTAGATCAATGGACAACGACAACAAGAGAAACTAATGATGTGAAAAGGACACGTGTGTGATCTCCTCATGTTCTCTGTATGATTGTGCATGTAACCACTGATCCATCCTTTCTACTCCACAGACTCTTTGCGGCAGAGATGGTGTGCGGACTCCAGTTCCTGCATGAACGCGGCGTCATACATAGGTAATCATTTCACCTTCATAAATCTGTCACCTGTGACTCTCTGTTGTCTCCTTACATATCTATTGTAGAAAGTTCTTTCCATGAATTGTCCTCACAATCAGTGTCTGCTCCTTCTCCCTGCAGTGACCTGAAGCCAGAGAACATCCTCCTCCAAGACACCGGACACATCAAAATCTCAGACTTTGGCTTAGCAGCCATGTATGTATTTGAGGGTGACATAGTGGAATATACTGCTGGCACTAAGGGTTACATAGCGCCCGAGGTAAGGAACATCTCTGTGTGATTGATGTCGATAGTAGGATTGAGGGATAATCTGATCCCAATGTATTCTGCTCATATCTAATCACAGACCGGTCCTCATAGTCTCTGTGTGTAAATCCCCTTCCCTGTATATTCAGATTCTCTCCAATCTCATGTTCCCATAGGTAATGGACGGTGAAGGATACAACCATCTGGCAGACTCCTTTTCCTTTGGCGTAATCTTATATATGATGACTGTAGGTGACTGGCCATTCTATACCAGAGGCACAATGGACGAATACCACCAGTCTCTGTATGACGACATCCCTTCTTTTCCACCTGGGATCTGCTGTCATGCCATGGATATCATAAAACGGGTGAGTAAGATCAGATGGACAATGATAATGGGGGATTACAAGAAGATATAGAAGATAAGATATGGACAGTCCATAGACATTGTGTAATAATTTATCAGTAATAATACATAATATAATGACTAATGCTTTGTTTTCATTTTCTAGCTCCTCTGCAAAGCTCCATCTGCCCGATCTGCCATTACATCATCCATCAGATCGCATCCGTTTTTCTATTCTATAGACTGGAGCGATGTGGAGTCCGGCAGAGCCGACCCACCATTCCCATATTACTATGTAAGTACAGCACATACAGACATCCAAAGTGTTATCACTACCCAGTAACACACTTACCCACTATACACCTTATCGCTATATCCCCCTAGTACTGTATATACTGTATGTGAGGGGCTGATTCTCAGACATGTATATTTCTCTTCTTCCAGCAGGAGTATTAGGCTGATAAAAATCAGCCCCATTCCAGTAACATCCAGGAATGAAGATTTACATTAATCGGATGAGACACTTACACTGGACTTTCTTATTTACCGGACTGTGACAAACCTACCAAGCTTCCACCACATAACATCCAAGTAGATTTGAGCACCAAACATCCAGGGATTTATTCCGATCGCCATATTTGGGGTCAGGAAGGAATTTTTTTCCCTTGATATGAGGATGATGCAACAACGAGTCCTCAGGGTTATTTTTCGCCTTCCTCTGGATCAACATAGCAAGTAATTAAAGGCTGAAATTGAAGGACTTCTTTCAGCCATACTTGTTATGTCACCATCTGGACGACTCATCTACAATGTGGTGGTAAGGAGACGACTACAAGATATGGACATAAAGAAGGAAGCGGCTGCTCCTTCTCCTACTTGGCCATGTACAGACAAAGGAAGCGGCTGCTCCTTCTCCTACTTGGCCATGTACAGACAAAGAAAGCGGCTGCTCCTTCCTCTACCAGGCCATGGTCAGACAGAAGGAAGCGGCTGCTCCTTCACCTTCCTGACCATGGTCAGACAGAAGGCCATTTGGCTGATCGCGATGCTGTAGGAATCCAGGAAAACTCCAACTACACAGATCACAAGTCACACATTCCTGCTCTTCTCCTCTCTCATGTGTGATCCAGACCTGGATGTCCAAAAGCGGTAGAAGTGGCCGAGGCCTGAGGAGCGGAATCATCATCATCTGCTCCTTTCCACAGAAAGTGACTATATCTACACACTTTCTTTTTATATATTTGCATAAGATTAACAACTTTTATGCATAAAAATAAATATATAAAACATCTATGTTGTTTTTGGTTATATTACAGACATGCTTTTTGGTATTTTTATTAATATCATGATAAGGTATTTTGCTGCCTTAGGCAGATGACGCAAATGGCTTCCCCCCCAAGAAAAGGAATAGGTGAGAAACTATGGTAACTGGACCTCTAACTTCCTCGTCTGATCCATCAGGTAACAAGCTCTGATGACCACTTCCTTTACAATGTCAGACCCAAGAATAGTCATGGAAACTAATATAGCTTAATTATAATGGGGGCCGTTTGGTTTTAATTAATGAGATACAATAGATGCAGCTTGTAACAAAACCGATGGTTGTTCTACTGCCGTATTCCTGTGTGGCGCCATCCTCTAACAGGGGGCAGACCGTCCATACCCTGCGTATTGCGGGAATTACCGCCAGAACATCGACCTGATTACAGCTCCTCTGCTCCTGTCCTGGGGGCAGCGTTCACATTGTCTTAAAGACACAAATGCATTTCAATGCAGAGAGGGAATGAGAACCAGGGCGCAGGTGTGGCACCCCAGGGGTCTGGTTTCCACAGTAATGTAATGTTATGTCTGAGAGCAGGTGGGAGGTCCTTTGGTCAGGGATCCTGTGCATGCCACACCTCCTGCCCAGTCTTGGGAGGGGAAGAACTTCCCCTGTATAAACCCGGGGCTGAGGCAGGGTTAGTCAGTCAAGGAGAGTAGAGACAAGAAACAGTCACAGGAAGAAACAGCAGAAGCTCAGTGGGAGCAATACTACTACAAGTCAGGGGCTGGCAGCTGCAGAGCTCGCCCTGACTGAGAAGCTTTCTTACCGGACCCGGCGTCCGAGGCTGTGGGGACTAACTCTTACCCAGCAGCAGAAGCCGACCGGCAGGGGATTTCAGGTCCTCAGGCCCAGAAACCCGAAGGCACGGTCACACGCGTGGGACCAGCACCGCCATCGTGGAGCGGAAGCCATTAGAAGGCCCCGAGTCACCGGCCATACGGGTGAGCACCACACGGTACACTCAGGGACGTGGGCTACTTATATCCGCTTCCAGCAAGGTAGCCAGAAGAGTACAGTCAGTTTGGGAGGCCTACAACTCCGCCTGGCCAGGGGAGATCCCATCTGCTCAAGGACTGACCAGGCCCCGTTCGCTAGCAAGTACTCCGGGAGGGTCTATCGTTGTTACCAGTAAAGACCCTGAATTACACCGCACCGTCTCTGAGTGGTTCCTGCTACCCTCATCTTCCACGTCGGCTGCCCTGAGGCCATACCCCTCCCGTTGGGGGTTATACTATCACGCTGCACCATCCTTCCACCGGCCTCAGCGGTCTGCCCTGCAGCGGCAGCTCCATAGCTGCAAATCAACGGGTGGCGTAGTCGACACTCAAATAACATCTATCAAGACTGCCACACACTGAGTTGACTCCCTGGGCACGGACCGGGTCCCCGCCACTCGGAGACTACAACCCTCATCTGATCCGGTTCCGGGTAAGCCCCCGTGCGCGAGACGCTGCGCGACACAGCAGGCCCAGGGGCGCGTCACAGGCGTTGAGCGGTGTTAGTGACCCACTGACTCCTCTCACCTTTGTTCCTGTGTACCGGCTGTCAGCATGCTAAATGTTTGCGGCAGGAGGAAGGTGCCAGTTGACTGCAGGCGTTCAATAATGTCAATTTTTTTTCTTAAACTGCTCCCCCCTCAGAGAGGTAGCGTCCTAGGCGGGTGCCTACCCCTTGTCCCGGGCCTGCACTGGTGGTTCAGTTTGGATCCTCTTGCAGGAATAGTGCCATACACTATTGCAGTCAGTACAATGGAAATCATTGACTTGTCAAATTTAAAGGCTTTTTTGCGAAGAAGAGAAAAATGAAGACTGTTTACTGGGTTTTTTCAACCATAGCTGTGATTAAAGCAATGCTCCTTTGCTCATAGGGGAAATCAGTTTTATCAATCGCTTTGTTGGGGAGCTGTCCACTCCATTCTGGTCTTTCAGTCGTCCCACGTTACTTCTGACTCTCAGAATCCTACAGGATCTTATACGCGGTGTGGAAGACAATTTCTCTATATAATGAGCCTTGATGTGACTCTCATAGGAATGCAAAGTGAGATTCATTCACCTCTACATCACTAGTCGGAGCTGTAGACACCAGGTTAATTTAATGAAATATCAGACCACCACTTTCAGGCCATATTCACACGTTCAGTATTTGGTCAGTATTTTACCTCAGTATTTCTAAGTCCAAACCAGGTGAGGAACAATCAGAGGAAAAGTATAATAGAAACACGTCACCATTTCTGCATTTATCACCCACTCCTGGTTTTGCCTTACACATACTGATGTAAAATACTGACCAAATACTGAATGTGTGAACGTGGCATGACATTTATTGCACTAGTCCATGTGCCGTCTGTTTTTTAATAACAGTTCCGTGTCTAATCCGTGAGACTCAGAGCAGGTTCTAATCTCATTCATTTTGCAGATCAGACTCAGCCATTAAAGTCGATGGAAATCCATGTACAACGCATGAAGCACTGAAGACTTTTCTTTTCCTTTAGTGCTCCATCAGTGTTTCATCCATTTTTAATAGATCCATTAATAGTCAATGGATAAATAAAAGTTCAGACTGTCTACCTGCTTCAGGTTTTGCAAATGTATGAGGAAAAAATATATCTATACAACATGGATATAAAATGGAGACAATGCGGAGACACATGGGAGAAAAAGGTTCTGTTTTACAAGGATATAGAAATAGACAAGGATTTGTGAATGTAGCGTCCTCTGAAGAATAGGTAAAATCCATCAAGCTAAAGACAAGACAGACTGATAACTCAGTGAGGAATACAATAGAAGCTGCCTATTGAAGTCTACGGAGAGGCTCCGGACATCACTAGGTAGGCTTCATTTCTACACATGAGCTTGATGTATCATCCATTACTTTTTCTGTACATTTATTAGCATTTGTTATGTTTGTAGCATGGTATTCTACAGTTAGCATTACTAGTCGTATATGCCTTTATATATGACGCGCCCCCTGGGCCGTGTGTGTGGGAATGCCCGGAGCCGGGTCTCTGTGTGATGTCAGGGGTTGTAGTCTCCGTGGCGGCGACCCGGTCCCGTGGCTCAGGGTGGTCAAACCAGTGGCGGATCTGTTTACTAGGTTTTTAATGTTGAAATGTCCGACTACGCCACCCGTGGATTGCGATCACTGAGAACCGCCGCTGCAGGGCACACCGCTGAGGCTTATGTTGTGTGCGCAGCAGGGGGTAGTATAACTCCCCACGGGAGGAGTATAGCCTCAGGGCAGCATGTGTAGATGGTGAGGGTTGTGGTGCATAGGTGCAGCAGAAATGACTCAAAGTCCATGCAGTGCAGTTCAGGGTCTTTACTGTTGGTGATGAAGGAGACCCTGCTGGGAGTACTGGCTAACATTAGAGGCCTGGTCAGTCTGTGAGCGAACAAGAATCCCCCTGGCCAGGTGGAGGTATAGGCCTTCCCGTCTAACTGCACTCTTCCTGGCTACCTTGCTGTAGTCGTGTAGTAGCCCACGTCCGTGAGTGTACCGTGTGGTGCTCACCCGTATGGCTGGTGACTTGGGGCCTTTGGTTCCTTCCGCTCCTCGATGGCGGTGCCGGTCCCTTGCATGTGACTGAGCCTCCGGGCTTTCTACGGCCAGAGGACCTGAAATCCCCTGCCAGGTGGTTTCTGCTGCTGGATGTGAATATCCTCACAGCCTCAGACTCCGGTGTCCGGTTCTCTGCGTCTTCAGCCAGGACAAGCTCTGCTGCTCCAGTCCCTGGCTCTCAGCTCCTGTCTCCTACAGGGCTGCTTGCTGCTCTATCCCTCTCTCTGGAACTAACTAGCTAACCTCGCCCCAGATCCAGTTTATAAAGGGTAGGTTCCTCCCCTCCCTGGACTGGGGCCGGAGGCGTTGCATGCAAATGTGCTCCTGACCAGGAAAACCCATGCTCGCTCTCAGACATGGTATTTCTACCACTGTGGCAACCAGACCCCCTGGGGTGCCACATTCCCCCCTAGTAAACTTTAGTACTCCGGGACTAAACACTTTTTTTTTTGAAAACACACATAACAGGGTATAAACAATAACACAACAATATATGTACAAGGAGTTCAGTCTTGATAGGTCACTGTTAGAACCTTGCTCTTAGGTTTTTTTTCCTTTACTGGTCACATGACCTTGTTGGCCTATTTAATCCTGCTCCGCCCTTCTGGCTTTGCTGGACTTCATTGTATTACTACTTTCTAGCTAGCCTGTGCTCTGTATCTAACTCTGTTAGTTTGCTTGGTCTACGGACCTCTATGTTCTATATATTTTGTTTGTTCATCTGTCTGCTACTATTTCTGTTAGGAGGTGTCCATTTTCCTCCCAGTCCTTAGTACTTGTAGGGATTCCTTCCCCACATCTATAGGTCTCCGTACAGACTAGCTTAGGACTTTAGCAGGTCTGATCGCAGGATCAGGTTCCCTGTTACATCGTAGGGATTCAGCTGAGTTCTATCATAGGGACAGATCTCCTCTCTTTCCTTAGCTCTGGTAGCAGAACATAACAGTAAGTCCAGCCTGCAAATTCTCTAAGGAAAGATTTTTCTGTTCCATCATGGTGTCGGTTCAGGATTTGGCTCATCGCCTGCAGGGACTCTCTCTGGAGGTGGCCGAGCTCCGTCAGCACGTGAGTAACTGTCCTGGAGCACATTTCTTGGAGCCTAAGGTATGTTTGCCGGATTTATTTTTTGGTGAACACCGAGAATTTTTTTCATTTAAAAATGCTTGCTTATTGTATTTTCGTTTGAGACCCAAGTCCTCTGGGGATGAATCCCAGCGCATAGGGTTCATAATGTCACTTTTGCGCAAAGAGCCTCAGGAGTGGGCCTTTTCTTTGCAACCTAGTGATACATGCTTCAGATCAGTGGATAGTTTTTTTTCTGCTTTGGGGCTATTATATGATGATCCTGACCGTGTCGCATCAGCTGAGACTGAGTTAAGACGTTTGAGACAGGGATCAGGTAATGTGGAAAAATATTGTACTCATTTCCGTCGATGGTCTACTCAAACAGGGTGGAACGATTCTGCTCTGAAAAGTCTATTTCTTGCTGGGCTCAATGAAAGGGTTAAAGACCTGCTAATTGCTTATCCTACACCTGAAGAAAGAAAAAAAAAATGGTCAGTCATGCCCGTATTGCCTGTTTAAATTCCAAGGGTGTATTTTTAGCTGCTTCCACGATTGCTCAGGAAAAATTAGTGGAATTTCGGGTGTTTGTCGATTGTGGGTCTACTCTGAATGTAATTGATGGGGGATTCTTGGAAAGACTCAATTTAAAACCCGAACCTTTATCATCCCCCATTGCTGTGGTTTCTGTGGATGGTTCCCCTTTGAAGAATATTACTCTCAAGGTCTGTGAATTTCCTCTCACTATTAATGGTGTTCACCATGAGAAATTGGATTTGGTAGTGTTGAATAACTTGCCTTCTCCAGTAATATTGGGATTGCCCTGGTTAAAATTTCACAATCCTGTACTGGATTGGTCTACCAGTGAAATTAAATCCTGGAGCCATAAATGTTATGACAAGTGTTGTAACGGGCGTATTGCAGCTTTGGATAGGGGAGAATTGCCTGTTCCTATTCAGGATTTTTGGAGAGTTTTTTCTGAGAAGGAATCGCAGGTTTTGCCTCCCCATAGAGACTATGATTGTTCTATTGAATTTGTCCCTGGAGCGACTCTTCCTAAAAGTCGTTTATTTAACCTTACTATTCCTGAGAGGAAGGCTTTGGAGGAATACATACAGACAAGTTTGGCCGCCGGTCACATTAGGCCCTCTAAGTCTCCTGTGGAGGTTGGATTTTTTTTTGTAAAAAAAAAGGACGGCGGTTTACGTCCTTGTCTGGATTTTCGTGAGATTAACAAAATTACTGTACGCAATCCTTACCCACTGCCATTGATTCCTGATCTGTTTAACCAGTTAATGGGGGCCAAGTGGTTCTCTAAAATTGACCTTAAGGGGGCATACAATCTGTTGCGCATGAAGGAGGGTGACGAATGGAAGACTGCTTTTAACATTCCTGTGGGTCATTTTGAGAATCTGGTTATGCCTTTTGGTCTTACTAATGCTCCTGCATTTTTTCAGAATCTGATTAATGACATCCTTAGACCTTTGATCGGTAAAAATGTGGTTGTGTATTTGGATGACATTTTGATTTATTCGCCGGATCTGGAGTCTCATTGGCGGAGCGTGCGTGAGGTATTACAGTTATTAATGGACAATTCGCTTTTTGCTAAGCTGGAGAAATGTGAGTTCGCTGTACAGAGAATTAGTTTTTTGGGCTACATTATCTCCAGCAAAGGTTTTGAGATGGATCCGGTTAAGGTTCAGGCTGTGCAGGAATGGCCTAGGCCTATTGGTTTGAAATCGATACAGAGGTTTTTGGGTTTCGCCAATTACTACAGAAAATTCATAAAAAATTTTCTAGTATTGTCAAAACTCTGACTGATCTCACCAGGAAAGGTGCTGATGCGGTTCAGTGGTCTTCTGAGGCCATTGAAGCTTTTGTGTATCTCAAGGAGAGGTTCACCTCTGCTCCCATCCTTATGCAGCCTGATGTTACTAGGCCGTTTTTGGTTGAGGTTGATGCTTCCTCTGTGGGGGTTGGCGCAGTATTGTCTCAGGATAACGGGGATGGATTACATCCCTGTGTCTTTTTTTCAAAAAAATTTTCGGAGACTGAACTGAATTACGATATTGGTAATCGGGAATTATTGGCTATTAAACTCGCATTTGAACACTGGCACCACTTCTTGGAAGGTGCGGAATTTCCCGTTCAGGTTCTTACGGATCATAAAAATCTGATATATCTTGATGCTGCCAAGCGCCTGAATGCCCGTCAGGCTAGGTGGGCACTGTTTTTCTCGCGGTTTAATTTCTCCGTTACTTACATCCCTGGTACTAAGAATGTTAAGGCGGATGCCTTGTCTCGCAGTTTTTCTCCCATAGTCGGTGCTGAGAAAGAGGAGAACATTTTACAAGAAGGTGTTGTGATAGCTGCTTTGGATTCCGTTTTGGAAAATGAGATTCTTAAAGCACAGGAGAATGCCCCTTCTAACACTCCTCATGGGAGGTTGTTTGTGCCTGGGACCTTTAGGAGAGATTTGTTTGTTGAGTGTCACGAATCTCGGTTGGCAGGTCATCCCGGAATCTCTGAGACCAAGAGACTGGTGGGTCGCAGTTTTTGGTGGCCTGGATGGCAGAAGGAAGTCATTAAGTGGGTGCGTCAGTGTACTATATGTGCTAGATCTAAGTCCTCACATACTCCTGCTGCGGGGTTGCTTTGTCCTTTGGAGGTTCCCAGTGCTCCTTGGACACATTTGGCTATGGACTTTATAACTGACCTTCCCCCCTCTGAGGGTTTTACTGTCATCTGGGTGGTCGTGGACCGTTTTAGCAAGATGTGTCACTTGGTTCCTTTCGTCAAACTGCCCTGCGCTAAAACTCTCGCTAAGGCCTTTGTCAAGGAAATTGTCAGACTTCATGGCGTTCCTACTGACATTGTTTCTGATAGGGGTCCTCAGTTCGTGGCTCGTTTTTGGCGTGCCTTTTGTGATAGGTTGGGAGTTCATTTGTCGTTCTCGTCCGGATATCATCCTGAATCTAATGGCCAGACAGAAAGGAAAAACCAGGATGTTGAGCAGTTCTTGCGTTGTTTTGTGGCAGACAATCAAGAGGGGTGGTCTGAGTTTCTGCCACTTGCTGAATTTGCTCTGAACAATCATACATCTTCTTCTGCGGGTTGTTCGCCTTTTTTTTGTTGTTCTGGGAGACATCCGTCGTTTGGGTCGTTCTCCAAGTTGGGATCTGCCGTGCCTGAGGAGGAGAATTTTTCCGGTGATTTGGAGAGAGTTTGGACGGATGTGCGTGGTAATCTTCAGGAGGCCAACAGAAAATCTAAAGACTACTTTGATAGGAAACGACAGGAGGTTTTGTTCGCTGTTGGTGACATGGTTTGGTTGTCCTCTAGGAATCTGCGGTTGAGGATTCCTTCAAAGAAATTGGGTCCCAAGTTTGTAGGGCCCTTTAAGGTGCTTCAGGTTGTCAACCAATCTGCTGTTAGGTTGGAGGTTCCTACCTCCTGGAGAATTAATCCGGTATTTCATGTCTCTCTGTTGAAAAAAGCTGTTGTATCGGATTGTGACGCCTCTGCCTCTGTTCCTCCGGTGGTGGAGGACGGGGAATATGAAATTTCTCGCATCCTTAACTCTAGACGGTATAGAGGTAGTTTGCAGTATCTTGTGGCCTGGAAAGGTTTCGGTCCCGAGGATAACTCTTGGGTGAGGTCGGATGATGTTTCCGCGTCCAGACTTATCAGAGCGTTTCACAGGAGATTTCCCGATAAGCCTGGTCCTAGGGGATCCGGAGGATCCTCTTAGAAGGGGGGGTACTGTTAGAACCTTGCTCTTAGGTTTTTTTTCCTTTACTGGTCACATGACCTTGTTGGCCTATTTAATCCTGCTCCGCCCTTCTGGCTTTGCTGGACTTCATTGTATTACTACTTTCTAGCTAGCCTGTGCTCTGTATCTAACTCTGTCAGTTTGCTTGGTCTACGGACCTCTATGTTCTATATATTTTGTTTGTTCGTCTGTCTGCTACTATTTCTGTTAGGAGGTGTCCATTTTCCTCCCAGTCCTTAGTACTTGTAGGGATTCCTTCCCCACATCTATAGGTCTCCGTACAGACTAGCTTAGGACTTTAGCAGGTCTGATCGCAGGATCAGGTTCCCTGTTACATCGTAGGGATTCAGCTGAGTTCTATCGTAGGGACAGATCTCCTCTCTTTCCTTAGCTCTGGTAGCAGAACATAACAGTCACGGCGCTTCCGTAACCAGGTGTGTGTGTCACCCAAGATGCATTTTGAGGGACCCGTCCCAAACCCTCCACGTAGGCCCTGGGGTGGCTACAGGGCATCGATGATCCGGCGTTGGACCACGTCTTCAGCCACCTCCACGGGTTTTTGTTCTGTGGTCTGGCCCAAAAGGGGCACTTAACAGGTGCAACTATTTACAAGGTACAGTTCCGGTTATTCATTGTCCATAACCTGTCCGTCCATAGACCCTGTCGGGTAACTTGAGAAACATAATCAGTATTGAGGTAACAAACATAAAACATTACAACATTTGCAATATACGGGTATATATCATTTCTCCTAGATTCTCCAGCGAGCAGGCTTCTGACCTCTAGTGCTCCTTGTTGACCTACGTAACACACTATCTGATGGTGTTCTTTCTGGGTCCCCTGTTTCCACCCCTTGTGTAGTGGGCTCGCTAGTGTCTGCACTACAGGTGTTTGGAGATGTTACGGGTCGGTTGGGCAGCTTTCTGCGTACTCTTTGGCTTACCACGGGCACGGCAGGCTCACTACTAGCAGAGGGTTGATTCTCCTGGGCTGCTGGTATGGAATCCTCTGCCTCCAGGGCCGGTTGCTCTTCCAATACTACTTGCTCTTCTGTAGGCCCTTGAGGGGCTGGCTGGAGAAAGGTAAGGACGGGTACCACTATAGCGTTGTTAATTTGTGTCCAGGACCGGGGAAATTCTCCGAGTACTGTACTGACCATTTCTTCCCTTTCCTCTGCGGGTTGAGGGCTATCTTGGTCTTCATCAGTGCTTTGCAGCTGCTCGGGACACTTCTTCAGGTGGTCTCTAGAGACAGTGGCTGTGGTCTCGCCTCCATCCTTACTGATAACGCATACTTTCGGGTTTTCATGACTTGAGGGCAGTACTGTGTACGGGTCTTTCTCCCACTGGTCATCCAACTTATGGAGCCGCCTCTTCCTCTTCAAGACCTGCTCTTCAGGTGCCAGGGGAACAGCGGGAGCATGCTGGTTGTAAGTCCTCTCTTGCCTTTCTCTTGCTTGAGACAAACTTCTCTCAACACTCTCCTGCACTTTCCGGTACTGCTGCTGCCGTTCTGTATCCCAGTCTGCCTCTGGCGAGGTATCCTCGGGTGTCAGGACTCCCATATCCAGGTCAATAAGCAGCTTACCAGGTCTTGCTCTCATTAGGTAAGCCGGGGTGCAGTTGGTGGAATTTACTGGGATGTGGTTATACAAGTCCACCAGATCAGGCAGTTTTTCAGGACACAGACTGCGTTCTTCCAGGGGCAACGTTTTCAGCAAGTCTATCACCACCTGGTTCATCTTCTCACACAATTCGTTGGTTTGGGGGTGATAGGGCGTTGTCCTTATCTTCTTGCAGCCATAGAGGTTGCAGAACTCCTGGAAGACCTCCGCTTCGAAGGCTGGACCTTGGTCTATCAATACTTGCTCTGGATACCCGTGTGGATGGCAGAAGTGCTGCTGGAAGGCTCTAGCTGCTGTCTGAGCTGTTAAGTCCTTGACAGGGACAACCACCAGGAACTGGGAGTAGTGGTCTACGATGGTGAGAGCGTAGACGTACCCGGACCTACTTGGAGCCAGCTTCACATGGTCCAGGGCTACCAGTTCTAGTGGCTCATTGGTGATGATGGGCTGCAGGGGAGTCTTCTGGCTGGCACGGTCCTTTCTTCTCAGGTTGCACGGGCCGCAGTCTCTGCACCATCTCTCAATGGCCCCTCTCATGCCTACCCAGAAGAACCGTTCACGCAACAGGAACTCCAACTTCTTCCATCCAAGGTGTCCTGCTCCGTCGTGGTATGCCTCCAGGACCATAGCCGCGTCTCGTCTCGGGACCACTACCTGCCAGGTCAGCTCATGTGTCCGGGAGTTAACAATTCTCCGGCACAGCTTCCCCTTGTAGAGAAGCAGTTTACTCTTCTCCTTCCACAGCTGTTTGGTCTCTTCCGGAGCGTCTGGGTCAAGGCGGGCATCAGCCTGTGTCAGCATCTCTTTTAACAGGCGGACGGCTGGGTCACTGTATTGCGTCTCCGCCCAGCTGTAGTGGGGTAAGGGATTGAACGTGGCAGAGTGTTTGTCCCTTACACAGTGGGAACACTGGGTAATCTCATGACGGTGGAACGCAGGGAGTTCAATCTCTTCCAGTTCTTCTGGATCTTCCCCTCCGTCCGGCTAGTTCGGCATCCTGGACAGGGCGTCTGCGTTGGCATTTGTGCGTCCCGCCTGGTATTTGATTGTAAATTCATAGTTGGATAGGCGGGCCATCCATCTCTGCTCCAGGGCACCAAGTTTCGCAGTGTCCAGGTGTGTCAACGGGTTGTTGTCCGTGTACACGGTGAACTTGGAAGAGGCAAGGTAATGCTTAAAGCGTTCTGTAACTGCCCACACCACTGCCAGGAACTCTAGCTTGAAGGAGCTATAATTTTCGGGGTTTCTCTCTGTAGCCCGGAGCTTCCTGCCGGCATAAGCAATTACCCGTTCTCTGCCCTGTTGGATCTGGGACAGCACCGCCGCTAGCCCGATGTTGCTCGCGTCCGTGTGGTGGATGAAAGGCTGGCCGTAATCAGGGTAAGCCAGGACCTCATCCCCCGTGAGGGCCATCTTCAGCTGGCGGAAAGACTCATCCTCCAGCTTGTCCCATTTGAAGGGTGGCTTCTGATTCTTGGTCTTTGACTGACCCAACAGGAGGTTTTGCATAGGGGCTGCCATTTTGGTGAACCCGGGGATGAATCTTCGGTAGTAGCCTACCAACCCGAGGAACTGCCGCACTTCCTTTATGCTGGAGGGTCTTGGCCAGTCCTTAATCACTGTAATTTTATCAGGGTCTGGAGCTACTCCGTCAGCACTCACCATGTGTCCCAGGTACTGTACTTTTGGTTTCAGTAGATGACACTTGGAGGGTTTCACCTTTAGGCCGTAGCCTGCCAGGGCGTCAAACACCTCTGCCAGGTGTTTCAGATGGTCCTCATATGTTTTGGAATACACGATGACATCGTCCAGGTATAGCAGGACCGTCTCGAAATTCCTGTGCCCCAGGCAGCGCTCCATCAACCGCTGGAAGGTTCCTGGTGCATTGCAGAGCCCGAATGGCATACAGTTGAATTCGCTGAGAACCATCGGGGTGGTGAACGCGGTCTTCTCCTTGTCTGCCTCTGCTACAGGAACCTGCCAGTACCCGCTAGTAAGATCCAAAGTGGAGAAGAAGTTAGCAGACTTTAATGCAGCTAAAGATTCCTCTATCCTAGGTAACGGGTACGCATCTTTGTGTGTGATACGGTTGACCTTTCTGTAATCTACACACATTCTCATGGTGCCATCTTTCTTTTTCACAAGAACTAGTGGAGCTGCCCAGGGGCTACAGCTGTCCCTGATTACCCCAGCCTCCTTCATGTCTCGCAACATCCCCTTGGTATTCTGATAGTGTGCAGGGGGTACAGGTCGGTATCTTTCCTTTATGGGTGGATGGTCTCCTGTGGGGATGTGGTGTTCTACCCCCTTTACTTGCCCAAAGTCTAGCGGGTGTTTGCTAAAGACTCTTTCGTACTCCTGCACCACCCGGTAGACTCCCTGTTTTTGGTGTGAGGGAGTGGAGTCGGTGCCCACATGCAGCTTCTGACACCAGTCCTCCATTCGTTTCTTGGAGCCGTTACCCTCCTCTAGTTGAGATGGAGGCAAGGGTTCCATGGCCTTTATTGAGTTTTGGTTAACGGTGAACAATTTGGCTAGAGTGGCATACTGGGGCAAGTATACTTCTCTTTCCCCAATGTTTAGGATGCGGACGGGTACCTTCCCATGGCATACATTGACCACCCCCCGTGCCGTCAAAATGGTGGGCCTACTGTCTGAGTAGACGGGTTCTACCATGGCTTGGTAGTCCCTTCCTCTTAACCCGATTGCAGTCCGGCACCAGATCATCATCTCACTCTTTGGGGGCATGGCGATAGGGAACGGGTCACTCATCCTTACACTACCAATCTCACCACCAGACAGTTCTACCTGCTGCCTTTTCATCAGGGCTCTGATCACTTTTTGTGGGACATGCTACTGGCTGGAGCTGGCGTTCACCGCAACCTGCTGTAATATGACAATTATCTCTGCAAGACAATTTTCAATAACATTAGTACCCAAGGTTATCTTAGGGTGGCTTTCACGACGGTCAATGTCCACAATAATCAGTCCTTGCGCTGGCAGTTCAACTTTACCAATCTTTATGGTCACCTCCTTGAATCCCACCTGCGGCACGGGCTGACCATGGCTTGCGATGATGCTCAAATCGTCATCTGGGTAGCGGGTAATATCTGAGTCATTCCAGTACCGCTTAAAGAGCACATAGGGGATGGTGGTTACCTGTGACCCGGTGTTCAGTAGTGCACTCATAGGAATGCCATCCAGCACCACAGGCAAGACCGGTCGTCCCCCTACGTACTTATCATGCCAGCTCGATGGGCCTTATGATCTTATGCCTGGGGGTCGGTCCTCTGCCCCAGGTCGGGCCCATTTAAATGACAGTACCTTGCCATATGTCCTGGTTGGTTGCAGTGGCGGCAGATGGGTTGTCCGTCCTGGTCATAGCGGTCGCTGGGCCTTCCTCTGAACGATGGGATCCTCCTCCGTTGGCTCCAAGGGACGTCCTCCGGACTGGAAGCCAGCTGGATCTTTCCTGGGGAAGACACCTGTAAAGACTGCACAGTTCTTGTTAGCGCGGCAACGCTTTTGGTCAGATCTTGGACCTGATGGTGCAGGTCTACAGCCGGGGCTTTGTCCAAAGCCTGTGTATCAGCTCCCACAGGCTCTGCAGGCAAGGGTGCCGCCTCCTGGTGATAGCAGGGCGCCTGTGGGTTACAGCGCCACCTGGTGCCGGTTCTCGGAGCACCCGGATGGCCTTGTCTTTAAACTGCGCAAAGTCCAAATCAAGGTTCTGCAAGGACATTACACGCAACTGGGTTCGGTGGGCGCTGGACAGTAGACCCTCAATGAACTGTTCAGTCAACAGCTTATCCTCATTCCGCACGCTGTCAGGGTCTGCCTACTTAATGGCTCTCAGGGCCTCCTGCAAATTCAAAGCATAGTACCGTATACTGTCTTGTGCCCGCTGCTTGCATCCATAAAATTTTAGCTTGATCTCTGCTGAGGTGCGGTATCAAAAGTGCCAGTATTTCCTTTACAGTCCCCTTTTCCCTGGCTGACCAGGACTTCACTTCTCTTTGGGCTGCTCCAATTAACTGACCTATCAGGATGCTCACTTTATGTTCCTCGGACAGGGGGTATACTTTGAATGGGCTATACAGTCTTTCTTTAAAGTTGCTCAGGGTATGCGACTCCCCTGAGTACTGGGGTAACCATGCCGCTCCAGGGATATACGGCATCGTGAACGGCATCACTGCGGCACTGCCGCACTGGCGGTAGGAGCTCCCTCCATTCCTGGTGTCTTCCTCCCCCCTAGTTAACCGTGGCCTACCTTCCATTGCTTCTTCTCGTAGGCCGCGGCTCCGCAGGCGATCGTCGGGGTCGAGGACCTTGCGTCGCGCGCTGGTGACGTCGGCGTCCGCTAGGCTCCTTCCAGGTCCTTGCGCAGTGTCAGTACGTAAGGTGGGGCTTCAGCTCTTGCGCGCTTTTGGCGTCCACGCCCCTCTTCTTCCCGCGCGGCGTCCCAAAAATGGCGCCCAATAGCGGGAAAATGGCTGCGGATGGTGGGAAAACGTTTGCGGATGGCGGGAAACTTCACCACGGTAAGTATCACAGTCTTTCTTCAGGCACGCAGTACCCGGTGGTTGCGGGCACGAGATCCTGCCGACTACGCCAAAGTTGATGCGCCCCCTGGGCCGTGTGTGTGAGAATACCCGGAGCCGGGTCTCTGTGTGATGTCAGGGGTTGTAGTCTCCGTGGCGGCGACCCGGTCCCGTGGATCAGGGTGGTCAAACCAGTGGCGGATCTGTTTACTTGGTTTTTAATGTTGAAATGTCCGACTATGCCACCCGTGGATTGCGGTCTCTGAGAACCGCCGCTGCGGGGCAGACCGCTGAGGCTGATGTTGTGTGCGCAGCAGGGGGTAGTATAACTCCCCACGGGAGGAGTATAGCCTCAGGGCAGCGTGTGTAGATGGTGAGGGTTGTGGTGCATAGGCGCAGCAGAAATGACTCAAAGTCCGTGCAGTGTAGTTCAGGGTCTTTACTGTTGGTGATGAAGGAGACCCTGCTGGGAGTACTGGCTAGCATTAGAGGCCTGGTCAGTCTGTGAGCGAACAAGAATCCCCCTGGCCAGGTGGAGGTGTAGGCCTTCCCGTCTGACTGCACTCTTCCTGGCTACCTTGCTCTAGTCGTGTAGTAGCCCACGTCCCTGAGTGTACCGTGTGGTGCTCACCCGTATGGCTGGTGACTTGGGGCCTTTGGTTCCTTCCGCTCCTCTATGGCGGTGCCGATCCCTTGCGTGTGACTGAGCCTCCAGGCTTTCTACGGCCAGAGGACCTGAAATCCCCTGCCAGGTGGTTTCTGCTGCTGGATGTGAATATCCTCACAGCCTCGGACTCCGGTGTCCGGTTTTCTGCGTCATCTGCCAGGACGAGCTCTGCTGCTCCAGTCCCTGGCTCTCAGCTCCTGTCTCCTACAGGGCTCCTTGCTGCTCTGTCCCTCTCTCTGGAACTAACTAACTAACCCCGCCCCAGATCCAGTTTATAAATGGCAGGTTCCTCCCCTCCCTGGACTGGGGCAGGAAGCGTTGCATGCAAATGTGCTCCTGACCAGGAAAACCCATGCTCGCTCTCAGATATGGTATTTCTACCACTGTGGCAACCAGACCCCCTGGGGTGCCACATATACATATATTTTCACACTTTTTGAATGGGCTATGTATGGACTAGCTTTGGTTGTACTCAGGGCCTGTTTTAGAGATAGTGGGGCCCCAAATGCTCACATATTGCACCATCACACAGAAATATTTTGGTTGTATTTACATGCGCTGAGTTCAGGCCATTAAACGAGCGCGATCGACAATATTGAAGTCATTCGACGCTTGTTTCCCGGGTTCTTTACACCGGCTGAGGAAGAATGATGGGGACAGAACAGTCACTAGTAGATCAATCTGTCCCCTTACAGTATCATTTTATTAGCAGTATATCTGCAGATTACACCAAACGATGTGCTGCTGAGAACAATGAGCTTTGTTTTGGCATAAACAATCCAATCACTCGATGAATAGGCAGCATTGTGCTCCTTAAGTACAATATGCCCCATAGTCCTCCATATAGTATAATGTGCCCCATAATCCTCCATACAGTATAATGTACTCTCCATAGTTCTCAATACTGTATAATGCAGCCCTCATATAGTACAATGCACTCCCCATAGTCCTCAATACAGTACAATGCGGCCCCCATAGAGTATAATGCTGCCCCATAGAGTACATATACTATAATGCACCCCCCATAGCCCTCCAGCCTTGTGACCACCATGTTCTCAATGATGTAAAAAAATAAATACAATACTCACCTCTCCCCATTCCCCCACTGCTCCGGTCTGTGCAGCATGTCTGCTTGGCCTCAGCTGCTCCACTGCCTGGCACACAATTAAGTGACATAAATGACGCGCCCCCTGGGCCGTGGGGAGACCCGGAGCCGGGCCTGTAGATGCTGGGGGTTGTAGTCACTGTGGCAGCGACCCGGTCCGTGACCCAGGGCGGTCAAACCAGGGTAATCTATGTGTCTCAGTTATTGATAGTCTGACTATGTCACCTGTGGATTGCGGTTATTGGTAACCGCCGCTGCAGGGCAGTCCGCTGAAGCTGGTGGTATGCGCAGCAAGGTAGTGTAACTCCTCACAGGAAGAGTGTAGCTTCAGGGCAGCGTGTATGGATGATGGTGGTGATAGTGCCTGGATCAGTAATAATAACACGGAGTCTTTGCAGTGCAGTCCTAGGGTCTTTACTGGTGGTAATTATATAGGCCCCAACGGGAGTACTTGCCAGGGATGAGGGCCTGGTCAGTCTGGGAGCAATCCTAGAATCCCCTGGCCAAGTGGAGTTGTAGGCCTGCCGTTCCGACTGTACTCTTTTGGCTATCCCGCTTATAGTCGTGTTGTAGCCCACGTCCCTGAGTGTAACGTGCTGTTCACCCGTATGGCTGGCGACTCGGATCCCGTGTATTCCTCGCTCCTCTGTGGTGGTACTGGTCCTTTCGTGTGGCTGAGCCTCCGGGCTTCTGTCAGCCAGGAGACCTGCAATCTCCTGCCTTGCGGTTTCTGCTGCTGGATATACAATCCTCACAGCCTCGGACTCCGGTGTCAGGTCTTCTGTATCCACTGGCCAGGACGAGCTCTGCACAGCTCCAGTCCTCAGCTCCTTGCTCCTTAGTCCTAACTGACTCCTGACACTGAACTAGACTCTCACTAGACTGACTAACCCCGCCTCCAGATCCAGTTATATAGGGCAGGATCCTCCCCTTTTCTGGTCTGGAGCAGGAGGTGTTGCATGTAGTGTGTTCCCTGACCAGGAAACTCCTGTTTTGCTCCCAGACATGGTATTACTACCACTGTGGCAACCAGACCCTCTGGGGTGCCACATTCCACCCTAGTAAATTTCAGTACTCCGGGACTGAACATATTTTGCAAAAATACAACAGGTAACAATACATTAACATATTTACAACCATTAGAGTCTTTAAAGGTCACGGTATCATCCGCAACCAGGTGTCCATTTCACTGAAACAAGGTGCAATCAGAGGGACCTGTCCCAAACCCTCAACGTAGGCCCTAGGGTGGCTACAGGGCATTGATGATCCGGAGTTGGACCACATCTTCAGCCACCTCCACGGGTTTTTGTTCTGTGGTCTGGCACCAAAGGGGCACTTTACAGGTGCACTATTTACAGGCAGAGTTTTTGGTTATTCATTGTCCATAACCTGAAAGTCTTTTTGGACCCTGTAGGGTAACTGGAAAAACATATTCAATACACACACAAAACAATTCAACATTACAGTTATAGTTACATTTAAATTTTCCAACGAGCAGGAATTTGACCTCTGGTGACTCTGGTGGACCTGCGTAACACACTGTCTGTCTGTGTTCCACTCTGGTCCCTTTTCCCTACCCCTGGTGTGGTGGGCACTGTGTGACCTGCACTACTGGTATTTTGAGGTGTCACTGGTAGGTTGGGCAGCTTCCTACGGATCCTTTGGCTTACCGTGGGTACGACAGGCTCGCTACTAGCAGAGGGTAGATTCTCCTGGTCTGCTGATGAGGAATCTTCTGTCTCCGGGGCCATTGGTTCTTCCAACTCTACTGAGACTTCTGTAGGTGCTTGAGGTGCTGGTTGGAGAAATGTAAGGACAGGCACAACAATGGCATTATTCACTTGTGTCCATGACCGGGGAAATTCTCCGAGTACCGTGCTGACCATTTCTTACACTTCCTCTGCGGGTTGAGGGATATCTTGGCCTTCTTCAGCATGCTGTAGCTGCTCGGGACATTTCTTCAGGTGGTCTCTGGAAACTGGAAACTGTTGCTGTTGTCTCACCTCCGTCCTTACTTATGAGGCACACCTTGGTATTATCATGACTTGATGGTAGAATGGTGTACGGCTCTTTTTCCCACTGGTCATCCAACTTGTGGAGTCGCCTCTTCCTCTTTAGGACTTGCTCTCCAGGTGACAAGGGGGCAGCAGGTGCATGTTGATTGTAAGTCCTCTCTTGCCTTTCTCTTGCTTGGAACAGACTTCTTTCAACACTTTCCTGTACCTTGCGGTATTGTTGTTGCCACTCAGTGTCCCAATCTGCGTCTGGTGAGGCGTCCTCTGGTGTCAGAACTCCCATATCCAGATCGATGGGCAGCTTACCAGGTCTCGCTCTCATCAGGTAAGCTGGTGTGCAGTTGGTGGAATTCACTGGGATATGATTGTAGAGGTCCACTAGGTCTAGCAACTTTTCTGGCCACAGACTGCGTTCCTCCAGGGGCAATGTCTTCAGTAGGTCTATCACCACCTGGTTCATCTTTTCACACATCCTGTTGGTCTGGGGGTGATAAGGCGTTGTCCTGATCTTCTTGCAGCCGTACAGGTTGCAGAACTCTTGGAATACCTCCGCTTCGAAGGCCGGACCTTGGTCAGTTAGCATAGGTTCTGGGTAACCATGCGGGCGGCAGAAGTGCTGTTGGAAAGCTCTGGCTGCTGTCTGAGCTGTTTGGTCCTTGACTGGCACTACTACCAGAAACCGGGAGTAGTGGTCTACGATGGTGAGAGCGTAGACATAGCCTGACCTGCTTGGGGACAGCTTCACATGGTCTAGGGCTACCAGTTCGAGCGGCTGCTTGGTGATGATGGGCTGCAGGGGAGCCCTCTGGCTGTCACGGTCTTTCCTTCTCAGGTTGCACGGTCCGCAGTCTCGACACCACCTCTCGATTGCTCCTCTCATGCCGACCCAATAGAACCGTTCACGCAGCAGGACTTCCAGCTTTTTCCATCCGAAGTGTCCTGCTCCATCGTGGTACACTTCCAAGACCATAGACGCGTCCCGCCTCGGGACTACCACCTGCCAGACCAGCTCATGCGCCTGGGAGTTGACAGTTCTTCGACACAGCTTCCCTTCATAGATGAACAGCTTACTCTTCTCTTTCCACAGCTGTTTGGTCTCCTCTGGAGCATCTGGGTCAGGGTATGAGTCGGCTCGTGTCAGCAACTCTTTGACTAGGTGGACGGCCGGGTCACTGTCTTGTGTTTCTGCCCAGCCGTGGTGGGGCAAGGGATTGAACGTGGCCTCTTTGGTGGAAGAGTACCTGTCTTTCACACAGTGGGAGCACTGAGTTATCCCATGACGGTGGAAAGCGGGGATTTCTATCTCTTCCAGTTCTTCTGGGTCTTCTCCCCCATCTGGCAAGTTAGGCATCCTGGACAGTGCATCTGCATTGGCATTCTTGCGCCCAGCCCGGTACTTGATGGTGAACTCATAATTGGAGAGTCGGGCCATCCATCTCTGCTCCAGGGCACCAAGTTTCGCAGTGTCCAGGTGTGTCAGCGGGTTTTTGTCTGTGAATACTGTGAACTTGGAAGAGGCGAGGTAATGTTTAAAGCGCTTTGTCACTGCCCATACCACTGCGAGGAAGTCTAGCTTGAAGGAGCTGTAATTTTCAGGGTTCCTTTCTGAGGGCCGGAGCTTCCTGCTGGCATAAGTGATTACCCGTTCTCTGCCCTGCTGGATCTGGGACAGCACCGCTCCCAGTCCCACGTTGCTCGCGTCCGTGTGGAGGATGAAGGGCTGGCCATAATCAGGGTAAGCCAGGATCTCGTCCCCCGTGAGGGCCATTTTCAGCTGGTGGAAGGACTCATCTTCCAGCTTGTCCCATTTGAATGGCGGCTTCTGGTTTTTGGCCTTCCTGGACTGGCCTATCAGGAGGTCCAGCATGGGTGCTGCCATCTTGGTGAGGCCTGGAATAAATCTTCGGTAGTAGCCTACCAACCCGAGGAACTGCCGCACTTCCTTTACGGTGGAGGGTCTTGGCCAGTCCTTGATTACTGTGATTTTATCGGGATCTGGAGCTACACTGTCAGCGCTCACCCCGTGCCTCAGGTACTGTACCTTGGGCTTCAGCAGATGACATTTTGAGGGCTTCACCTTTAGACCAAAGCCAGCCAGTGAGTCAAACACTTCCGCCAGGTGCTTCAGATGGTTCTCATACGTCTGGGAGTATACAATGACGTCATCCAGGTACAGCAGGACTGTCTCGAAATTCTTATGTCCCAGATAGCACTCCATCAACCGCTGGAAGGTTCCTGGGGCGTTGCAGAGCCAGAATGGCATGCAGTTGAACTCGCTGAGGCCCATCAGGGAGGTGAATGCGATCTTTTCCTTATCCACCTCTGCTACAGGAACCTGCCAATACCCACTAGTAAGAGCCAAAGTGGAGAAATAGTTAGCAGACTTTAATGAAGCTAGTGATTCCTCTATTCTGGGTAACGGGTATGCATCTTTGTGTGTTATGCGGTTGATTTTCCTTTAGTCTACACACATTCTCATAGCGCCATCCTTTTTCTTTACAAGAACTAATGGAGCTGCCCAGGGGCTACAACTGTCTCTTATTACCCCAGCCTCCTTCATTTCTCGCAACATCCCTTAGGCATTTTGGTAGTGTGCAGGGGGTACAGGCCGGTACCTTTCTTTAATGGGTGGATGGTCTCCCGTGGGGATATGGTGTTGAACCCCTTTTACCTGCCCGAAGTCAAGTGGATGTTTATGGAAGACCCTTTCGTATTCCTGTACCACCCGGTACACTCCTTGTTTTCAGTGTGGAGAGGTGGAGTCAGTGCCCACATGCAGCTTCTGGCACCAGTCCTCCATTTATTCCTTGGAGCCGTTATCCTCTGCCTGTTGGGATGGAGGCAAGGGTTCCACTGTCTTTATAGAATTCTGGTTGACAGTGAACTGTTTGGCTAGAGTGGCATACCGGGGCAAATGGACTTCTCTCTCCCCAATGTTTAGGATGCGGACGGGTACCCTCCCATGGCGGACATCAACCACCCCCCGGGCTGTCAAAATGGTGGGCCTACTGTCAGAGTAGACGGGCTCTACCATGGCCTGGTAATCTCTACCCCTTAGACCAATAGCTGCCCGGCACCATATCATAATTTCACTTCTTAGGGGCATGGCAATAGGGAATGGGTCACTCATCCTGACACTGCCAATTTCACCACCAGACAGTTCTACCTGTTGTCTTTTCATCAGGGCTCTGATCTCTCTTTGTAGAACCGGCTGCTGGCTGGATCTGGCGGTCTCCGCAACCTGCTGTAACAAGACAATTATCTCTGCAAGACAATTTTCAATGACATTAGTGCCCATGGTTATCATGGGATGACTTTCTCGGCGATCAATGTCGACAATAATCAGTCCTTGTGCTGGCAGTTCCACTTTGCCAACTTTATGGTCACTTCTTTGAACCCCACCTGAGGAACGGGTTGACCATTGCTGGCATAAATGCCAAATGTTCATCTGGATGGCGTGTGATATCAGAGTCAGTACAGTAAAGAATGTAGCGGATGTTGGTCACTTGGGATCCAGTGTCCAGCAACGCGCTCATTGGAAAGCCGTCCAGCACGACAGGTAGGACCGGTCGTCCTCCCACATATTTGTCTCGCCAGCTTGATGGGCCTGGTGGTCTTATGCCTGGGGGTTGGCCCTCTGCCCCAGGTTTTGCTCGCTTAAATGACAGTACCTTGCATAATGTCCTGGCTGGTTGCAGCGGCGGCAGATGGGTTGTCCGTCCTGGTCGTAGCGGTCGCTGTTCCTTCCTCTGGATGGTGGAATCCTCTTCTGTTGGCGCCACGGGTTGTCCTCCGGACTGGAAGCCAGCTGGATCTTTCCTTTGGGATACACCTGCAAGGACTGTACAGTTTTGGTTAGTGCTGCTACACTTTTAGTTAGCTCTTGGACCTGATGGTGCACTGTCCAGAGTTTGCGCATCAGCTCCTACAGGCTTCGGGGAAAAGGGTGCCACCTCCTGGTGGTAGGTGATATCTGGGCGGCGGTGAGCTGTAGCGCCACCTGGTGCTGGTTCTCGTAGCACCCAGATGGCCCTGTCCTTAAACTTAGCAAAGTCTAAGTCAGGGTTTTGCAGAGCCACTATGCGCAGCTGGGTTCGGTGGGCGCTGGACAGTAAACCCTCAATAAACTGCTCAGTTAACAGTCTGTTTTCATCACGCACACTGTCAGGGTCTACCTGTTTGATGGCCCTCAGCGCCTCCTGCAGGTTTAAAGCATAGTTCCATACACTGTCCTGTGCCCGTTGTCAGACCATGCCCCGTTGAGATGGTTGAGGGAAAAGAGAGGTAACAATGCCAGGGTAACTAGATGGTTCCTAGCTCTTCAGGACTTCAACTTTCATGTAGAGCATAGGCCTGGGAAGTTACATGGGAACGCTGATGCCCTTTCCCGTTTTAGGTCAATTAGGATTACCATAATTTTTAATATTTGCCAAATGCCAGAATAAGGAGAGAGAGAATGTATTAAGGCATTTAAAAAAACGGGAAAGGTTTATTCTGATTTCATGTCAGATATTGAGAAAAACATGCATATGTGTCTTTTTATATACTGTATGTAAACTTCTGGTTTCAACTGTACATCTTGGGCCTCTTCCTTGTATAATGTGCTCTATTCTGCGCCCTTTCCTGGTATAATGTTCCCCATCCTGAGCACCTTCCTGGTATAATGCACTACATCATGAGCACCTTCCTGGTATAATGCACTACATCCTTGGCACCTTCCTGGTATAATGTTACCCTTCCTGAGCACCTCCTGGTATAATGCACTACATCCTAAGCACCTTCCTGGTATAATGCACTACATCCTTGGCACCTTTCTGGTATAATGTTACCCTTCTTGAGCACCTCCTGGTATAATGCACTCCATCCTGGGCATCTTCCTGATATAATGTACCCCATTCTGAGCACATTCCTGGTATAATGTACCCCATTCTGAGCACATTCCTGGTATAATGTCCCCCATCCTGAGCACAATCCTGGTATAATGTCCCCCATCCTGGGCCCTTTCCTGGTATAATGTTCCCCATCCTGGGACCCTTCTTGGTATAATGCACTCCATCCTGGGACTCTTCCTGGTATAATGCACTCCATCCTGGGACCCTTCCTGGTATAATGCACTCCATCCTGGGACCCTTCCTGGTATAATGCACTCCATCCTGGAACCCTTCCTGGTATAAGCACCCATCAGCCCAAGGGTGCTTTTAATTAGTGTTGGATTCTACCTGCCCACTTAAATTTGTAGGTTTCTCTCCTAAGAGAGGCATGTTTGCCCATTTATATTGTAGGCTTATAGCCCAAGAGAGGCATGTTTAAGAGGTTAGTTAACCATCATGCGGAGGCTACCTTGTCGTGGTTGATGGGCATACATGAATTGGCCAATTTGTGCGCTAAGAGCCTTCATTTTTTGTAAGTACATTTTATTTAGCAATAATGCAGTTTAGCTCTTATGTTCTCAGTGTCTGCATATGTATTGTCCCTTGCAGTGTGTTGCTGAGCTTTCTTATTGTACCCTTCCTGGTATAATGTCCCCCATCCTGTGCCCCTTCCATTAATAATGTTTGCTGTTCTTCTCCAATACATTTAAAAATAAATAAATTATTCTTCTTCCCTTCCTCCACTCCCACAACTCGCAGCGTATTCTTCTATAGCACTTGAAGGAACTGGCATCTAACTTCGTCTTGCTGGCATGGTGCATGACGTCACGGTCATGTGCCGCCTGTGACTGGCACACCAACGTCAACAGCCGGCCTCTGATTGGCTGGCAGGGTGTATTGCGGTGCAGGGACACAGATGGTCTCTGCGTCTCAATACATTTCAGCTGAATGTGTGTCCTTGCAGGCACCTCTAACTGAAATAGGTGCTGGTGGCGGCCGACCCCCCTCCTGCACGGGCCCGGTCGCACCCTCTGTGACCGATGTCGTTCCGCTCCTGGAAGGGATATGCTGATGTTTACTATTGGATTCTATCATGTATGTGAGAATAAAAGGCTTCTTGAGATTGATGACACTGCCATATCTAGCAGCCAAGACTTCTCAATAATAGCGGACAATTGAGGCTGCTGGGATCTAGATCAATCACACAACGACACGTGTACAATGCAATAGTGTTTTTATTAGCAAAATCATAAGAATCATTAACCTGAATTACATCGTAATTTACTAATAAAGAAGGTCAGCTCCTGATTTTACATAATGATCAGTAATGGCGCCATCATCCCATTCTCTCACACATTTACACTGCTGCACTGCCATCTAGTGATGAAAAATAAAAAGTACAATACCAACACAGTTTATTGTCAAATTGGCCATACAGAGTCACTATTGGTGGGATCATATTATTAACACGGCTCATTATAGACTGCAGGTTATTAACAAGTTAATGACACGGTGGTTGGAACAAAAGATCTCAAATTTCGACTCATCAGATCAAAGCACAGATTTCCACTGGTCTAATGTCCATTCCTTGTGTTCTTTAGCCCAAACAAGTCTCTTCTGCTTGTTGCCTGTCCTTAGCAGTGGTTTCCTAGCAGCTATTTTACCATGAAGGCCTGCTGCACAAAGTCTCCTCTTAACAGTTGTTGAAGAGATGTGTCTGCTGCTAGAACTCTGTGTGGCATTGACCTGGTCTCTGATCTGAGTTGATGTTAACCTGCGATTTCTGCGGCTGGTGACTCGGATAAACTTATCCTCAGAAGCAGAGGTGACTCTTGGTCTTCCTTTCCTGGGGCGGTCCTCATGTGAGCCAGTTTCTTTGTAGCACTTCATGGTTTTTGCAACTGCACTTGGGGACACTTTCAAAGTTTTCCCAATTTTTCGCACTGACTGACCTTCATTTCTTAAAGTAATGATGGCCACTCGTTTTTCTTTACTTAGCTGCTTTTTTCTTGCCATAATACAAATTCTAACAGTCTTTTCAGTAGGACTATCAGCTATGTATCCACCAGACTTCTGCACAACACAACTGATGGTCCCACATTTATAAGGCAAGAAATCCCGCTTATTAAACCTGACAGGGCACACCTGTGAAGTGAAAACCATTTCCGGTGACTACCTCTTGAAGCTCATCAAGAGAATGCCAAGAGTGTGCAAAGCAGTCATCAAAGCAAAAGGTGGTTACTTTGAAAAACCTATAATATAAGACATAATTTCAGTTGTTTCACCATTTTTGTTAAGTATATAATTCCACATGTGTTAATTCATAGTTTTGATGCCTTCAGTGTGAATGTGCAATTTTCATAGTCATTAAAATACAGAAAAATCTTTAAATGAGAAGGTGTGTCCAAACTTTTGGTATGTACTGTGTGTATATATATATATATATATATATATATATATATATATATATATATATATACGCGGCTGCTGATGTTCTCGGCTGTCCCCATCAGTCCCATAGACACTGAATGGAGTGTGGCAGTGCGCATGCCTGGCAACGGCTCCATACTACTTCCTCCATAAGAGAGGATAGGGATCCCCACTCTAGTGATTGGTGGGGTTCCCAGTAACTACCATCACCGATCCTGCAGATCCTTTCTTCTGTCATTAGGTTTTTTATGTTTTACATGGTCCAATAGAGAGATCAGAGGTGCGATATAGTGAACTAACACATGCAAAGCCTAAATTATATAAAATGTGAAACCACCAGACTGTGACCGTAGCCAAACATCTTCTAACCTTCCTTACAATTCCTAAAGTTGTTGACCAATGTTTTTCTTTAAAGGGGTTCTCCAACCATAGACACTTATGACATATACTAGATGGTGGCCCGATTCGAACGCATCGGGTATTCTAGAATAGGTAAGCGGCCGACGGGGCGCAATTAGCAGAGAGGCGTTTAAATTTGGTGCCCAAATCGCTGATTGGTCGCGTTAGGCAACCGCGACCAATCAGCAAAGCGGTGTTTAAATTTGGCAGCAATATCGGTGATTGGTCGCGGACGGCGGCCGCGACCAATCTGCGAACCGTGTTAGTGAGGACTGGAGAGCGTGTTTAAATTTAAATTAGTCGCGTCCAATCAGCAGAGCGGTGTTTAAATTTGGCGCCAATACTGCTGATTGGTCGCGGCCGCCGACCGCGACCAATCAGCAGAGCGATACAGAGCGGGGTTTAAATTTGCACCAAAATCGCTGATTGGTCGCGACCGCGACCAATCAGCAAAGAGGTGTTTAAATTTGGCGACAATACTGCTGATTCTTCGCGGCCGGCGACCACGACCAATCAGCAAAGCGATGCAGAGCGGGGTTTAAATTTGGCGCCAAAATCGCTGATTGGTCGCCGGCCGGGACCAATCATCAGAGCGGTGTTTAAATTCGGCGCCAAAATCGCTGATTAGTCGCGGCTGACGGCTGCGACCAATCAGCAGAGCGTTGTTTAAATTTTGCGCCAATACTGCTGATTGATCTCGGCCAGCGACCGTGATCAATCAGCAGAGCGTTGTTTAAATTTGGCGCCAATCTCGCTGATTGGACGCGTCTGGTGTCCGCTACCAATCAGCAGAGCGTTGTTTAAATTTGGCGCCAAGCTCGCTGATTGGTCGCGGCTGGCGTCCGCGACCAATTAGAACAGCAGTGTTTAAATGTGGCGGCAAGATCAGTGATTGGTCGCGGCCGCTATTTAAATGTGGCGCCCAAATCGGTGATTGGTCGCGGGCAGCGGCCGCGACCTATCAGCAGAGCGGTGTTTAACTTTAGCGCCAAGATCACTGATTGGTCGCGTGCGGAGAGAGCGACCAATCAGCGAATCGTATTGGTGAGGAGCAGGGAGCGGAATCGTATTAGTGAGGACCGGGGAGCGCCGCTGCCTGTGCGGCTACTTCCGCTGCGAGAACCCGGGACATGAGCGACTGCTCGCAGCAGAAGTATCCCGACCCGCAGCACCCCGCTCCCCAGTCTTCCCTTCACACCCTAGCCGCTGATCTCCCCACAGTATCCGCATGGTGTTACAAAGGTCCGGACATTTGTGTTAAAAATCGTTGATTGGTCGCTGGCGCTGCCCGCGACCAATCACCGATTTGGACTCCACATTTAAATAGCGGCTGCGACCAATCAGTACAGCGGTGTTTAAATGTGGAGCCAAGATCGGTGATTGGTCGTGGCCGATATTTAAATTTGGCGCCCAAATCGGTGATTGGTCGCGGGCACCGCCAGCGACCAATCAGCGATTTTTAACACAAATGTCCGGATCTTTGTAACACCATGCGGATACTGTGGGGACATCAGCGGCTAGGGTGTAAAGGGAGGACCGGGGAGCGGCGCTGCTCGTCGGGATACTTCTGCTGCGAGCGCCCGCTCATGTCCCGGGTTCTCGCAGCGGAAGTATCCGCACAGGCAGCGTCGCTGACATCCATGCGGCAAGGGTGTGAAGGGAGGACCGGGGAGCGGCACTGACATCCAATTGGTCGCGGCCGCTATTTAAATGTGCCGCACAAATCGGTGATTGGTCGCGGTCTTGACCCGCGACCAATCACTGATCTTGCGGCTAAAGTTAACCACTACTGTGCTGATTGGTCGCGGCCGATATTTAAATTTGACGCCCAAATCGGTGATTGGTCGCGGGCAGCGTCCGCGACCAATCAGCACAGCGGTATTTAACTTTTGCGCTAAGATCAGTGATTGGTCGGGTCCGAAGACCGCGACCAATCATCGAATCGTCTTGGTGAGGACCGGGCAGCGGCGCTGCCTGTGCGGCTACTTCCGCTGCGAGAACCCGGGACATGAGCAGGCGCTCGCAGCAGAAGTATCCCGACCCGCAGCGCCGCTCCCCGGTCCTCCCTTCCGCATGGATGTCAGCGACGCCGGCGGTCCTTCCGCTGCTGCCGGCCGGGACATGAGCGCCTCGCGCCAATCATCTCCCGGCTGCATCTCTGTCCCGCAGATGGGTCCGGCGGTCGGGGTCCTCCTGCTGGTACCGGCCGGGAGATGAGCGCCTCGCGGCGCTCATCTCCCGGCTGCAACGCCGCTGAGCTCCGTCCCGCAGAAGAGCCGCTAACGGCCGCCATCTTTTTTCTGAAATCCCGCGGCGCTGATTGGCCGCTGCCGGACCAATGAGCGACGCGGGATTTCCTGGACAGACAGACAGACAGACAGATAGACAGACAGACAGACAGACAGACAGACGGGATAAGACAATTATATAGTAGATACTTCGAAAACTCTTACCAACACTTATCAACCATTTGCAGTCCAAAAAGCCCCTCAGTGGCCAAGAAAGTAAGGAGAAAGTTTGGCCAGTTTTAATGGCCTGTCTCCAATAGGTGGATGTCCCCAGGTAAATATCATTACTGGCAGATAAACCCTTTTACCACTTTGAAAATCTAACACTCAGAGCAGCGATTCATCCGCAAAACAATTTTATATTACATCCATTTATAATCTACATAATACATTAACCAACTTTGTTACTAGATAGAATTGCTTGTCTTGCACTAGCCCTGAGTTATACCTTATTCTCTTCCACATCTCCATTGATCATTCTTAATTTTACTGCATCGCCTGCTTGTTCAGTGTCTGGACAGCAATTATGCTCTTTACTTTATTTGTATTCTTGGCATCATACAGTCATCTGATGTGTTAGAAGGGGCATCATTAAGTCAGTTATTCGGGGAAATAAAATTCAATGCTGGATCCCTGCGGATCCATTGCCATATGGCACCCCTGGATCCCATTGACGCGAGCCGCTGAGTGGTCTTCGAGGTCTGCATTGTTTGGATGGTAAGGAATAGCGCTGCATGCTGCACCTTTTTTGCCATGAAAAGCAAATGAATGCATAATGGAGCTACAGACGGAGGGCCGGAGCACAGGACAGGACCCTACAAAAAGCAGTACAGCAGAACTAAGCTGTAGCTAATCATGTCATCCCACACCTTTACATTCAGTAGTAATTCAGTGTGAATGCAGCTTTGAGCTATGATACAAGTACAGAATCATTTTTTACAAACTTATGCTACATTTGAAGACGTTCTGAAGATTTATGATCTGGGTAAACGGGTGAAATGGTGTATAAAGGTGAACCTATGCGTTACATGGATCAACAGCTGCAGCTCAATAACTAGCATCTATCTCTAGGCGGACATCTTCAGTGTCACATTGGACCTCCACACTACACTGGGCCTTACTATAATAGCTTTGTACCTGACATCATTACTGATGACTGCACTTTTACTGTGTCGTGTCATAAACAGACTCCCACTGGAGCGAACATGGTGTGCACATAACACAGCTGGCCATGGGAGGAAGCGAAAGAGTATACAGACAGGACAGCACAGGATGGCAGCTGATTCTGTGAGGTAAAACATTTCCCTGCCTGTTTAAAAACTTGTTTTACCTCATAAAGAATCGGCTGTGATCCCCTGCTGTAATGTCTGTATACTCTCTTGCATCCTCCCCGTCCAGGAGATGAGGTATGTTCAGACCATGTTCCTGTATGGTCAGACGTTACACAGTACACAGCAGGGGCATATTTCTAAGATTATCTTAGCACAGGAACATTTTATTTAAACACATCCAATTGTGGAACTTATTATTATTCCAAGATCTATTGATTAAAATGAATTTTGTTTGTGGGAAAATCCCTTTAAATAATTGAAAGAGGGTTACAATTGCTCCTTTGAAACTTGATGCAGGTAATCTTATATGAGAGTAATGGCGTATTCACACATCTGTGTGTCATAGATCGTGATGCACAAGCTGTTTGCGAGTCTCCTGCCCCGATCTTTGACAGCCTCATATACGTCTATTAGGCCACATTGGCAGAAATGGAAGCTGGCACGTTTAGGTGGGCTGCACTGTGGGAATGAAGAGCCTTGGGATTCCCAAACGTTTTTTATTAATATCAATGCGTTTCTGCAATGGACCAGGGCCTTTCTCAAGGTATAAAAAAAACAAGCTCTTCACTCCCGCAGCACAGCCCACCTAAATGTGCCAGCTTCCATTTTTGCCATTCCACCTCTTGAAGAACCTTTCCTCCAGCCACAGGGCAGCAGCGGCTTTCTACACCATTATAGCTGTGGTGACTGCACACAACACCTCTAGGTGAGCGCTGCCATCAATTATCCCGACCCCTTATCAGACGCTATTGCCCTATTTTGTGTGCGCTCCAGTCCTTCTCCACAGCGTCTCTATTAGGCACCTTCACACGTTCAGTAAGTTTCATCAGTGACGTGTTTCTATTATACTTTTCCTCTAATTGTTCCACTCCTGGTTTTGGCTTCCTAATACTGAGGTAAAATACTGACCAAATTACTGAATGTATGAACATGGCCTTAAGCTCTTAAGTTCGGGTCAAGAGGCCAGCAACTAATCTTTGAATCATTTTGTGCTCAGACCATGACACGCCTTAATGTGTAGAGTCACTTTCATCTTACAACTAAATAAAAACTACGTATTGTTTTAAAGGGGTATGCTACCACTTATCAATTAGGAGAAGGCATCAATATAAGTCAGTAGTATCAGATTGATAGGTGTCCAAATCCTAACACCACCAATCAGCTGTTACCAGCTCCAGCATGGAATCAATGGAGTGGCAGAGTGTTGGAACTCTACCAACCTGATCTTGGTGGTCCATCCTAAGTATAAGTGATCAATATCATAACAGTGAACACCCCTTTTAACTTTTTTTTGCAAATACTTGCTTCTCTCATCCTGAAATGCAGCATGTTTTTGGATCAAATCACATGTGGCATTTTTGTTGCATACATTTTTTCGACTAAAATTAAATTCTTACATTTAAAGGGGTTGTCTTATCCTAAAGAGGACCTGTCACCAAATTTTTCATGTTTTTTTTTCTATTTTATCTTTCATTTGCGGAGATATTAGCAATGAAAGTATTTGGCGCCTAATGAGTTAAAAAAATTAAGTCCAAGTAGATGTTATCAGAGTTTTCACTGGGGGTGCGAAATTCTTCTCCCTGCATGATGCTGACCAATTATAAGCAGACGACAGCACTGAAAAGAAAGATGATCTCATCCCCACCATAGCTTAGAGCAGATTTCTCAATGTCTAAGATGTAAGGATACAGACCTGGTCTCCTGGGCTAACCTCCTTCATGATTAGAGCACACAACTGACTAATACATAGAATCATAGAATCATAGAATCATAGAATGGTAGAGTTGGAAGGGACCTCCTGGGTCATCTGGTCCAACCCCCTGCTCAAAGCAGGATTCACTAGATCATCTCAGACAGATGTCTGTCCAGCCTCTGTTTGAAGACGTCCATTGAAGGGGAACTCACCACCTCTCGTGGCAGCCTGTTCCACTCATTAATCACCCTAACTGTCAAAAAGTTTTTTCTAATATCTAATCTGTGTCTCCTCCCATTTAGTTTCATCCCATTGCTTCTAGTCTTTCCTTGTGCAAATGAGAATAAAGATGATCCTTCTACAATGTGACAGCCCTTGACATATTTGTAGACAGCTATTAAGTCTCCTCTCAGTCTTCTTTTTTGCAAGCTAAACATTCCCAAATCCTGCAACCGTTCCTCATAGGACATGGTTTGCAGACCAGTCACCATTCTGGTCGCTCTTCTCTGAACTTGCTCCAGTTTGTCGATGTCTTTTTTAAAATGTGGTGCCCAAAACTGTACACAGTATTCCAGATGAGGTCTGACCAAAGAGGAGTAAAGACGGATAATGACTTCACGTGATCTAGACTGTATGCTTCTGTTAATACATCCCAGAATTGTATTTGCCTTTTTTGCTGCTGCATCACACTGTTGACTCATGTTCAGTCTATGATCTATTAGTATACCTAAGTCTTTTTCACATGTACTGTTGCTTAGCTCTATTCCTCCCATTCTGTATATGCTTTTTTCATTTTTATTGCCCAGATGTAGTACTTTGCATTTTTCCCGGTTAAAAACCATTCTGTTGGTTGCTGCCCACTGCTCCAGTTTATTTAGGTCTTTTTGAATCCTCTCTCTCTCTTCTCTAGTATTAGCTATCCCTCCTAGCTTTGTGTCATCAGCAAATTTAATCAGTTTACCCTCAATTCCTTCATCTAAATCATTGATAAAGATGTTGAACAATACAGGTCCCAGGACGGAGCCCTGTGGTACCCCACTTGAGACATTCATCCAGCTGGATGTGAAGCCATTTACAACCACCCTTTGAGTCCGATCACTAAGCCAGTTATGAATCCACCTAACAGTTGCCTGGTCCATTGCATACTTGGTCATTTTTTCAATAAGGATGATGTGAGATAAGGTCTCTGTGGGTGAAGGGGCAGCACAAGAGAGTTTAGTTGTGCAACATTACAAACCTTTCTAACAGCTCTCCTCCTCTTATGGTACTCTCACCTCTGCTGTACTGCGCCTATCCCACACTGCCTGTCCAGAAATGAGAGCACAGTGTCAGTGTCACACTTAGATCCGTTGTGCTCAACTTGTACTCATTCTGCAGTGAGATTAGAGCAGACTGTCATTACATTTCACCATAGAAGTAACCCAGAACGCACTGCTCCTGTGTGAGGTGTAATAACAGCCTAATATCACTGCAGAGAGAATACAAGTTGCTTTAGCACAGAAGACATAAGTGTGATACTGGCACACTCCATAATCAGGAGTCAATAAAAGGGTTTGTAATGTGACACAGAGAAACTCAGCTGTGCGGCTCCTTCCTTGTCTTAGAGCTGTTACCTCTGCTTTCTAATCATGCAGAAGGTTAGACCAGGAGATCAGGACTCTCCATCATTATACATCTTAGGCTAGGTTCCCACGATGAGCTTTTGGTGAGTTTTTGATGTTGTAGAATTTCTGCACCCATTAAGATAGGTTACTTGCATTATTTCTAAAATATGCAGCGTAAAAACTCACTAAAAACTCATAGTGAGAACGTAGCTTTATACCCTAAGAAACCCGCTTTGAGCTATGGTGGGGGCGTGTTCTTCTTTTCTTTGAGTGTTGCTGCTTGCTTATGATTGGTCAGCATCATACAGGAGAAATCTGCAGCATATTTAAGGATTTCTCACAAGCCTCATTCGGGTAAATGCAAAAAGGTAAATAAAATGACCAAAATTTCCACAACAAAAGTGTAGCTCTACCTACAGCGTATTCACACCCAGACTATAAGATTATGGCCGGTCTCTGGGTGGGTGTTTTTTTACACAGTAGTCAGAACCTACAACATTGTGGTGCCGTGCATTACATGAGCTATACTAAGGGAGCGCCTGTCAGCATAGAGCGAATACGTCCATATACCGACCAGCAGAAAGTGTAAGAGAAGAACTATAGAAGGATGGACCATAGTGGAGCATTCCGGACTGGAGCAACATAAGGAGCCAGAAGGCCTCCCCCCGGTATTCCATGCTATGTGCTCCTTATAAAGTGACATCTCTCCATAGACCCCTCTGTGAAGACCACCCCCTTATCCAGATGATACATTCTCACTTCCACCATATATAATGCAGACTGGCCATTTTTTTTTTTTCAGAAAATCCCCGATTTTGGGTCGTCAGCTGTAAAAGAAGAAATGCTTTACACCAGTGCTGGGAACCTATGGCAGCGTGCAGAGGGGGCAGCAGAGCCCTCCTGGGGGGCACCATGGCCGCAGCACTAGCGCTACTGGATCGGGCCGGCGGGGAGAACTCTGAGCCGCCGAGTGCCGGCACCAGCTCCGCTACTGCAGCTAGATGCGCGATCTCTCTCGGACGGAAACACATCAAGCTGAAGTGTATTGCAGCGCACGAACTAGCCAGGCCCGTGCGCGGCAATACACGCTGCCGGCCAATCAGAAGCCAGCGGCGGGCGGCCAATGAGAGGCCATAGGCTGTCGGCCAATCAGAGGCTAGCATGACTTCGGCCGGCCAATCAGCGGCTGCCGGCCAATCAGAGGCCAGCATGACTTCGGCCGGCCAATTAGAGGCCAGCGTCTGCTGGCCAATCGACGGGGCATATGATGTTGGCTGGCAGCGTGTATTGCAGAGCACGGGCCTGGCTAGTAATACACTTCAGCTAGATGTGCCGACTACAGGAGAGGACGCTGCGCGGGAGAAGAAGGAAGGTGAGGAGGAGGGTTTATTATGTGTTTTTTTTGTTTGTTTTGTTTTTTTTTAAATATGTGATGCACAGTGACTGGGGGGGGAGGGAGCATATATACCAGGATTGAGGGGAGGGCCAGCATATATACCAGGATTGAGGGGAGGACCAGCATATATACCAGGATTGAGGGGAGGGCCAGCATATATACCAGGATTGAGGGGAGGGCCAGCATATATACCAGGATTGAGGGGAGGGCCAGCATATATACCAGGATTGAGGGGGGGCAGCATATATACCAGGATTGAGGGGAGGGCCAGCATATATACCAGGATTGAGGGAAGGGCCAGCATATATACCAGGATTGAGGGGAGGGCCAGCATATTTACCAGGATTGAGGGGAGGGCCAGCATATATACCAGGATTGAAGGGAGGGCCAGCATATATACCAGGATTGAGGGGAGGGCCAGCATTTATACCAGGATTGAGGGGAGGGCTAGCATATCTACCAGGATTGAGGGGAGGGCCAGCATATATACCAGGATTGAGGGGAGGGCCAGCATATATACCAGGATTGAGGGGAGTGCCAGCATTTATACCAGGATTGAGGGGAGGGCCAGCATTTATACCAGGATTGAGGGGAGGGCCTGCATATATACCAGGATTGAGGGGGGGGGGCATATATACCAGGATTGAGGGGAGGGCCAGCATATTTACTAGGATTGAGGGGAGGGCCAGCATATATACCAGGATTGAGGGGAGGGCCTGCATATATACCAGGATTGAGGGGGGGGGCATATATACCAGGATTGAGGGGAGGGCCAGCATATTTACTAGGATTGAGGGGAGGGCCATCATATATACCAGGATTGAGGGGAGGGCCAGTATATATACCAGGATTGAGGGGAGGGCCAGCATATATACCAGGATTGAGGGGAGGGCCAGCATATATACCAGGATTGAGGGGAGGACCAGCATATATACCAGGATTGAGGGGAGGGCCAGCATATATACCAGGATTGAGGGGAGGGCCAGCATATATACCAGGATTGAGGGGAGGACCAGCATATATACCAGGATTGAGGGGAGGGCCAGCATATATACCAGGATTGAGGGGAGGGCCAGCATATATACCAGGATTGAGGGGAGGGCCAGCATATATACCAGGATTGAGGGGGGGCAGCATATATACCAGGATTGAGGGGAGGGCCAGCATATATACCAGGATTGAGGGAAGGGCCAGCATATATACCAGGATTGAGGGGAGGGCCAGCATATTTACCAGGATTGAGGGGAGGGCCAGCATATATACCAGGATTGAAGGGAGGGCCAGCATATATACCAGGATTGAGGGGAGGGCCAGCATTTATACCAGGATTGAGGGGAGGGCTAGCATATCTACCAGGATTGAGGGGAGGGCCAGCATATATACCAGGATTGAGGGGAGGGCCAGCATATATACCAGGATTGAGGGGAGTGCCAGCATTTATACCAGGATTGAGGGGAGGGCCAGCATTTATACCAGGATTGAGGGGAGGGCCTGCATATATACCAGGATTGAGGGGGGGGGGCATATATACCAGGATTGAGGGGAGGGCCAGCATATTTACTAGGATTGAGGGGAGGGCCAGCATATATACCAGGATTGAGGGGAGGGCCAGTATATATACCAGGATTGAGGGGAGGGCCAGCATATATACCAGGATTGAGGGGAGGGCCAGCATATATACCAGGATTGAGGGGAGGGCCAGCATATATACCAGGATTGAGGGGAGGGCCTGCATATATACCAGGATTGAGGGGAGGACCAGCATATATACCAGGATTGAGGGGAGGGCCAGCATATATACCAGGATTGAGGGGAGGGCCAGCATATATACCAGGATTGAGGGGAGGACCAGCATATATACCAGGATTGAGGGGAGGGCCAGCATATATACCAGGATTGAGGGGAGGGCCAGCATATACACCAGGATTGAGGGGAAGGCCACCATATATACCAGGATTGAGGGGAGGGCCAGCATATATACCAGGATTGAGGGGAAGGCCAGCATATATTCCAGGATTGAGGGGAGGGCCACCATATTTACCAGGATTGAAGGGAGGGCCAGCATATATACCAGGATTGAGGGGAGGACCAGCATATATACCAGGATTGAGGGGAGGGCCAGCATATATACCAAGATTGAGGGGAGGGCCAGCATATATACCAGGATTGAAGGGAGGGCCAGCATATATACTAGGATTGAGGGGAGTACCAGCATATATACCAGGATTGAGGGGAAGGCCAGCATATATACCAGGATTGAGGGAAGGGCCACCATATATACCAGGATTGAAGGGAGGGCCAGCATATATACCAGGATTGAGGGGAGGGCCAGCATATATACCAAGATTGAGGGGAGGGCGAGCATATATACCAGGATTGAGGGGAGGGCCAGCATATATACCAGGATTGAGGGGAGGACCACCATATATACCAGGATTGAGGGGAGGGCCAGCATATATACCAGGATTGAGGGGAGGGCCAGCATATATACCAGGATTGAGGGGAAGGCCACCATATATACAAGGATTGAGGGGAGGGCCAGCATATATACCGGGATTGAGGGGAGGGCCAGCATATATACCAGGATTGAGGGAAGGGCCAGCATATATACCAGGATTGAGGGGAGGGCCAGCATATATACCAGGATTGAGGGGAGGGCCAGCATATATACCAGGATTGAGGGGAGGGCCAGCATATATACCAGGATTGAGGGGAGGGCCAGCATATTTACTAGGATTGAGGGGAGGGCCAGCATATATACCAGGATTGAGGAGAGGGCCAGCATATATACCAGGATTGAGGAGAGGGCCAGCATATATACCAGGATTGAGGGGAGGGCCAGCATATATACCAGGATTGAGGGGAGGGCCAGCATATATACCAGGATTGAGGAGAGGGCCAGCATATATACGAGGATTGACGGGAGGACCAGCATATATACCAGGATTGAGGAGAGGGTTATTGTGTGTGGCCACCTTAACTTGTGTGTGCAAGTCACAGATAACCACAGGTATTTAGACTCTTTGCAGTGTATGAGCAGCACTGTAGAATTGGTGTCTGGATGCACCATTATGTATTTTACACTTTTTCAGAGAGTGAGAAATATTCTGTATGTAGTATGTGGTAATTGTCTGTATATCCTGTACTCCATGTGTGTATGTGTAAGTAGTAGCTGTGCATAATATAAATATATATGGTTTTATCTTTATTAAAGGCTATGGAGTCCCACATTTCTTCCATGGTATGCATCACCTTCTCCAGGGAAAACTCCTAATAAGAAAACACAGAAACTTTTCACTAGTAGCAGATTCCTCTTTGTTCCGACAAAGATGGGGGAGCAGCATATATACAAGGATGGGGGGCAGCATATCTACAAGGATGGGGGAGCAGCATATATACAAGCATGGGGGAGCAGAATATATACAAGGATGGGGGAGCAACATATATACAAGGATGGGGGAGCAGCATATATACAAGGATGGGGGAGCAGCATATATACAAGGATGGGGGAGCAGCATATATACAAGGATGGGGGAGCAGCATATATACAAGGATTTGGGGGAGCACACACAAGGATGGGGGAGAAGCATATATACAAGGATGGGGAAGCAGGATATATACAAGGATGGGGGAGCAGCATATAAACAAGGATGGGGAGCAGGATATATACAAGGATGGGGGGTAGCACATACAAGGATGGGGGAGAAGCATATATACAAGGATGGGCAAACATATACCAGGATGGAAGGGGGAGCATATTTTTTCTATCTGCAGTCTCATACCCCTGCTCCTGTTTGTGGCTGCTTTCGGTTCCCCTCGCCTGCTCTATGTATGAGTTGTTTTTCTAAACTAAAACCTCAGCATTCTGGTTAAATGACCGTGTTGGCACTATGGGATAAATAAGTGGGTTTTGGGTTGCAGTTTGGGCACTCGGTCTGTAAAAGGTTCGCCATCACTGACCTAGGATATTTTGGAGATATTGTCACTGCAGTATTCAGGTGTCACCATCTAGAGGTCAAAATGCAAATTACTACATGGATTCTTAAATTAAGTAATAGGGAGTCACATAGCAAGAGTGATTTGTATCATACTATCAAAAAATACTGCATCTTTTTGTAAAAGCATCTCATATACAGTACTGTGCAAAAGTTTTAGGCAGGTGTGGAAAATATGCCGCAGAGTAAAAAGCTTTAAAAATAGAAGTGATAATAGTTTATTTTTAAGAACAGTTATTAGGCTATGTTCACATGCTGCGTTTTTTCAACCCTTTGCATAACTAATAATCTTTATAATAATAATATTTTTATTTATATAGCGCCAACATATTCTGCAGCTCTTTACAATTCAGACAATTCACAGACATTCTGGGCGCTGTCCCCATCAGGGCTCACAATCTACATTCCCTATCAGTATGTCTGATACAAATGGAAGCAAGGGGACCTGTTATAGGACGGAAAATAATACTCCAATATTTGCAGTGGGTTTTTCTGCTGCAATTACTGAACATGTGCACATACCCTTATGACGTTTCTTTATATTTTAGTGGTTAAAAAAAATTCAGACCCTTAAATTGTTTGTTCCTCCTTATTCTGAGACCTGCATCTTTTCGCTCATGGAGCTGAATGAGGTCTTGGTTATTTTTCGCTGGGAGCTGATGCTTTTAACCCCTTCACCACCTTGGGTTTTCCATTTTTGCGTTTTCGTTTTTTGCTCCCCTTCTTCCCAGAGCCATAACTTTTTTTTTCCTTCTTCATGTTTAACATATTGTCTGAATAATTTAATATTTCGATAGATCGGACTTTTTTAGTCATGACGATATCAATTTTTTTTTCCATTTTTCCATTTTTGAATGGGGACAAAGGAGGTGCAGTTTTTTATATATTTTTATTTTTTAAATGGAACCTATCATGTGAAAAAACGCTATCAACCTGCAGGTGTGGGATTACTCTGAACTTGCTCGGCGCCCGCACTTTGAGCCCTGCTGCCAGGAGGAAGCTTTATTCCTCCCGGCATTGGTGTAACCGCACCCCCCGGCATTGACTGACTGCAGCTCAGCAGTACAACCGGACGACAGTCAGTGCTGGAGGCGCCACTCTCTATGTACAGAGCAGTGACTGAACCCGCGCCACCGCACCTATGACTGGAAGCTGACCGCTGCCAGGAGGAATACACATAATTTCCTCCCGGCAGCGGGGCTCTAAGTGCCAGGGCCAGACGGGTTCAGAACGCTATTAACCTGCAGATTAACCCTGTTTTTTCACGTGACAGGTTCCCATTTTTTTATTTCTACTATTTTTGTACCACTAGGGGATCTCAACCTGCAATTGTTCGATTGCTTACACTATACTTACCGGCTGCCATGGTAATGTGACGCCCCTGCGGGTCCAGTTGCCACAGAGGTACTGCATCTCACCCAGAGGTGTGGTACTCCACACTCAGGTAAGGACGGAGTACTACCCGGGACCCACACACCCACATCCAATATTCTTCACTACAGTAGGGAAGGGCGAGATTGATCCTAAGGGAGAGCAGTCCCTGGTCCCTAGCTGGAGGTGGAACTAGGTACAGGAGGTGGGTGGAGGAAGAAGTTCAGGGGAGCACAGACAGAAAGAGTATAAAAGACAAGGGAAACCATCTAGAAGCGGACAGTACAGAGAGGAGCTCAGTTGGGAGTGGGAGCTCAGGAGAGCAAGGAAGGAGAGAGAGGAGTCGGACCTAGTAAGAGAAGCCCAGGAGGAGAGTGAGAGAAGATGGGAGCAGCGAGAGAAAGGCTCCAGAGACAGAGGGGATCCCAGGGGCACGGTGAGCGCAGGAAGCCACCCGTGCGCCCGAATTCATGCTGACGTGGAGGGATCAGGCCGCAGAGGGGTACCGGCCCCAGACTAGTGGAGAACAACCAGGCTCAGCTAGCCAACCGGAGGCTGCAGCATTTGCAAGGTGTTGCAGCCAATATTCACAATTATATCGCTGAAAAGGTGGCCACATAGGGTACAGGAGATTGCAAGTTGCCCGACAAGGCCCGAGGCCACTGGCTTGGGACACTGATTGTGAGGTGCAGGGTAGGAGGGTGAGAACCAGCGCTGTGAGACGACCAGGAAAGGTACATTGAACGGGGTCCCGTCTAAGTGCTCCTGAGGTACCTTAGAGTTTGCTGGATCACTACCCCGGAGGACACAGGGCGACATGGGAAGTTGCACACTGGTGACTGTAACCTGAGGAACTTAACAACTGTGAGTAAAACCTGAAGACTGCACCCCACTGTGTCCTTGAATAATTGCTGCGTCATCACCTGCATTACACCGCACCAACAACATCTACCTTCAAAATTCATCTTATTCTGCCCTGGGGCTAAGCTCTGCCTGTGGAGAGCTGAACCAACTCTGCTGCGTCACCTTCAGCTCCAGTGGATCTGCACCGCAGCGGCGGCCCCATATAGCCGCATACCACAGGTGGCGTCACAAACATTATCTCTAAAAAACTTTATTCCCCTTTTACTTTTCCTTTAATTTGACCACCCGGGGCCACGGACCGGGTCACTGCCACCGTGACATCCCCAGCACCAACCGGCCCAGCTACCGAGTACCCCACAGCCCCAGGGGGAGCGTCAGTAACCCATCAGCTCCCTGCAATCGCCATTCAGTGATTGACAAAGGCATTTAGATGGATAAACCTCAGCGATCGGAGCGAGCTCCGGTTGCTGCAGTTACAGGCAGTTTTTGGCTGTGTAGCACAGCCGGCATCTGCTACATATGATGTGAGCTCTACTACTGAGTTGGTTTCATACAGGCCTTAGAGACCTGGGACAAAACTACATCATGGGTTAAAGGGAACCTGTCATGTAAAATAACACTATTAACCTGCAGATATGGGATATGGGGTAAATCTGCAAGTAATAGCATTGTGACACTGTGCGGTGCCTGCACTGAGAGCCCCGCTGCCAGGAGGAAATTAACTTTATGTCACCCAGCAGCCTCTCTCTGTCAGTCACAGCGGCGGCGCCTGTGCGGCTTCAATCACCGCTCTGTGTATAGTGAGCGGCAGCTGTAGAAAACCCAATATCCAAATGCCACCTTATGGGAATCTGAAGTTCTGTATTCTCATCCATTAGTCAGAATGAAAACGACCACCAAACAGCGTCTCCTGCCCTGGAGGACCCAACACTTCCATGATTTCCAGGTACAGCCCAGTGATTACAGAGAATCATGTGTAATACTTCATTTCTCCTTTGGAGGCGCTGTAGAGAAATTCAGAACCTGCTGCCGGGTACTCGCTTACTGCAGAAGGGATCAGTTTGGTCTTTATCCGCAGCACATTGGGGTTTCACCTCTGACCCATATGGAGAAACCTTACATGAGACCGTATGACCCCATCAAGACTCAGGGGCGAAACCCACATTCACTACATGGACGACCAATAAAGACAAGAACAACGATGTAGGGGGTAAACGAAAGATTTTATTTATAGATGGGGTTATTATATGTTATAGTATCATGTATATGTGTAAATTATTCTTCTATCAGAATAATCCTATTTATGGGCCGCATTGATCCAGAGGAAGGCGAAAACCCCCTGTGAGGAATAAGCCAATTGTCCTCATATCAGGGGGGAAAATTCCTTCCTGACCCCAAATATGGCGATCAGAATAAATCCCAGGATCAAGGGCTGAGACCGAAATTAAATTAATTTCTAAAAAATGTATTAAACTATTTATCTTTTCCTTATTTAAGTTCAAAGCTACGTATATATTATACATTATCTGAAAATCTGCCTATACTTTAAAATGTTTTTATGTATTTATAATAAGCCATTAATCTGGGAATTACTTATATAACTGTCAGTTTATATCTATTTAAGGCCGTGTTGATCCAGAAGAAGGTGAAAAATTCCTTCCTGATCCCAAATATGACGATCGGGATGAATCCCAGGATCAAGGGCTCATAGCTAATGTGTGATACGTAAGTGTACATTTTTTATTTAAATATTTAATTATTTTCAATTTTTGGACTAATTTATTTTTATATTTATATTAAATAATTTTTCTTAAACCAAAAAATAAATTATTTTTTTAGATATTTTTTCATTATAAATATAAGAACCTACTTATTTCTTCTATTTTACTAAACCTATCTATGGGCCGTGTTGATCTAGAGGAAGGCGAAAACCCCACGTGAGAAATGGGCCAATTATTCCCATGATGGGGGAAAAATTCCTTCCTGACCCCAAATATGGCGATCAGATTAAATCCCAGGATCAAAGGCTCGTACCTCCCTGTGTGTAATGGAAGTGAGATTTTTAAAAAATATATTTACATTTTTTAATTGTTATATATTTAGACTAAAAATGTTTTTGGTTTGTGTAAAATAAACTATTTTTGAATTTTATTTTTTTAAACTTATTTTTTTGCACTACTTATGTGTGAATCTACTTATTGATATATTACTAAACCTATTTAAGACCGTGTAGATCCAGAGGAAGGCGAAAACCCCCTATGAGGAATGGGCCAATTATCCTCATATTAGGGGGGAAAATTCCTTCCTGACCCCAAATATAGCGATCAGATTAAATCCCAGGATCAAAAGCCGAAATCTCTATCTACGTCCTATGTGTCTATGTGTGTGTGCCTATACCTGTAGTGTAGTGTAGGGTTTACACCTATCATGTACTGTGGATGTGACGGATGATGGGTGCAGTACTTACCCGGCGTGCGCTGAGGTAAGTTCAGGGATAATGGCCAATATTATACTATTGTTCCTGAACTCACCAGATGGAAACTTAGCACAGGCCGCTCCTGGGGCGCAGAAGACCTTCGGGCTGGAGGGATCTCAGATGCCAGCCATGGATTGGAGGAGGCCAAGTCAAGGGCCTGGTGCAGCGACACGATGGCAGTGGTCCGACATGAAGGTGTTAATGAGAGACATGATGTTCTAGGGCAGCCGAGGTGACAAACAGCAGCAGAGACGTGAGGTACGGGTCAGGAGGCAAGAAGTTCTGGGCAGTTGGCACGGGTTCATCCTGCAAGACATAAGGAGGAAGACATTTCAATAACTTCTATCTCCTGAATCCTCTGTTATCTTAGAGGAATGGTCATTATAATGAACCATTCCCCTATGTAACATCAGATATAATGTACACATCTAATGATCGGTGTCCTGTGTGTACAGCGGTCACTCACCAGATGGTCGTGGATTCTTTCACAGCCCAGATATTCTCATCCACCTAAGAATGACAGAGACATAGTCATTGACAGAAACAGTGGGAGAAGACAAAGATGGTCATAATGGCCACAAGGTGAGAAGAACATTTGATGGGATTTATCCTCACAGAGGATGATCTTACCGGGCCCAGCTTGATGACACATAATTGAATCCGGCCACGGGGTTAAAGGCTTTCTTATCCTCCAGCCACTGCAGATGATGGTTCTCCAGAACTGGCCTGAATGGTATAAATGGCGGCTTTGCTCTCCTTTTCTCTAGATCCTCCCAGCCGATGTTGGTAAAGAATGGATGCTCTCTGATGTTCCCGCACACATCCAAGCGCTTCTCAGAATTTTTGCACAGCAGCTTCTTGATAAGATCTTTCAAGTCAGCATCAAGCCAAGATGGAATTTCAGGCTCTCCTCTGGTTATCGCTGTGTAAGCCATTTTGCTGACGGAGCCGGTGTAAAATGGGGAGCGTCCTGTTGCCATCTTGGACACCACAATCCCCAGGCTCCACCAATCCACTGCTGTGCCATATCCTTTTTTGAGAAGCACCTCAGGGGCCATGAAGTGGAAAGTGCCCGTCACTCCAGAGATGTTATTGGAGGAGGTGACCCCATCTTGGGCGAGCCCCAGGTCAACTACACGGATGTGGCCATCGGCATCCAACATGATGTTTACTGGCTTAATATCTCTGCAATGAAATAAGAAAACATAATAAGAAATCTGCCCCATGATACAGGAGATGGAAAATGGGTCACTGCAAGATCAGGTGGACTAGGCAGACAGGAGCCCAGGAAAGTTGGGGGCAATTTTTTGAGCATGTAGAGGGGACAGAGAGAAGGAGGAAAGTTGTGCTTACCGGTGGACGATGTTGTGTCCGTGGAGGAACTGGAGACCACATACAATCTCTGCTGTGTAGAATCTGATGGAGAGAACAGAGTGTAGTATCAATGTCATCACTGATACCTCCTTCCCTCCTGGGCTACATGACCTGCCAGTCCTCTCCCAGCTACATCTCCACCTCTGCTTTTATTTTCACCCCTCTGCTCTCTTTTTCGTATATCTTCCTCATACTCACCTTACGCTGTCGATGTTCAGGCAGCCGCACATGTCAATCAAAGCCTCGAGGCTGCCGCCGGACAGATACTCCGTGATGAAATACGCCAGCTTCCGAGACTGCTGTGCGGCATAGAGGTGACATAAGAATGGGCAGTCTCGGGCCGCCAGGAGTATCCGCCGCTCTCTCATAAGGATGTTTTCCTTCACCTTCTTTTTCTTGATCATTTTTACAGCCATAAAGATGTTTCGGCTGGGGACTGATGTCAGGACCACCTGAAGAAAGAAATAGGGAATGCTTAGAAAATGTGTATGGGAGGTGGAGAACAGCTGGTTTATCACTGCACAAGAAACGGGTGGGCTGAGTGGTGTGTGAGTCTGATGGTAATGGGGCGCCCCTGAGGGTTCTGTCGCCACAGGGGTACTGCATCTCTTTAATGAGGTGTGGTATCTCCTCTCCGAGGTAAGGATGGAGCACCTGTCAGGACCCCACCACTGCATTCAACACTACACCTCTCCCACCTGTAGGGTTCTTATATGCACCAGGGTGCTGCCCCAGCCAGTATAAGAGGAGATGGGGGGGAACCAAAGCTAGGGGGAACCTAGTAGTGGGTGAGGGTGGAGGAAACACCAGGAGGTTACACTTGCTAATACATATTTAATAAACGGCCATCTTAGGTTCAAGGTCTTTTGATTGAGATCTTCATCGCTGAACTTGGCTTTCTGCTAGAACCTGCAGCTGTTGAAGATACACGGTCCTCGTACTCTGGCCTTGAGGCGAGGAGCGGGTTAGAGTTAACGGCTGTCTCTACCCGGTCAAGGTCCCTACCTAAGAAGGCCTGGAGGGGAGCAGAGGAGTAAAGCTCCACAGGCAAAAGGATCCCAGGGAATTCGGACGGAGCGGTTTACGCCACCTGTACTCTTCATTCTGGCCTAGTCAGAGGGACTCCTGCTGCAAGAGGGGACCGGCACCCGTTATCTGACTTTGTTACTTCACGTCCTAGTCAGAAAAGCTCCGGAGGCTTGGTGGATCCCACCGGGTAACAGACGGAGCGGAATTGCCACCCGTACCCTTGTTCTGTGAGTAACCAGAGGGAGACCCAGCCTTACTACACGCACCACACACGAACAGGAGAGGACCTAGTGGGAGTTTCTAGGAACACTCTGGTGCTGGGGTTCCTGATTGATGCACCCGAACTACCCGGAGAGTGCCGAACCCCCTTTCCTGGTGGCCGCAGCGCGCCGTGAGGAGCAAGGAGAAGCCTTGCAGCTGACCATTGACAACGTGAGTAAAGCTTGGAAGACTGCATCCATTGCCTCCAGTCCTTTATTCTAGCGCGACACCACACCACAACATACAACCCACTACTACTCTCCTGATCCCTCTTCGCTGCCCTGAGGCCCTGCTCCGCCTGTGGGGAGTAGTACCATCTGCTGCTGCCACGACATCCCGCCTCAGAGGACTGCTGCAGCGCTGTTGGCAATCACCGGACACCACAGGTGGCGTAGTCGAGTACCTTTCCATCATCCCTCCTAGCCCGTATTTTTATGTGACAACCCTGGGCACGGAGCGGGCCTAGGTCACAACTGCAACCACCCTACACGAAGGCCCGGCTCCGAGTACCCCAACTCTCAGGGTGGGCTAGCGAGCGAGTCCCCGTGAGGGGAGGCGTCACAGTAACCTGGACCTTATAGCTGAGCAAAGCTAATCTATCGGCATAATGCATTATCTGCTCCATGAATGCTCTATGGAGAGGTCTTAAAGGGTATTCCATTATCACCATATGGGAACAAATATGACAAACACTGGATGGCACTTTGAGCTGGTTGGAGTCAGTATTGGTCTTATATCAATGTGCAACTGATTTAAAGTTTACTGAAACATAGAGGGCAAAGTATATATTGTATCCTGATAGGAGCATATATGTGTGGCGCCCCATAGGTACTGCATCTCACCCAGAGGTGTGGTATCCCACTCTCAGGTAAGGATGGAGTACTGCCCGGGACCCATACACTTGCATCCATTACACTCCACTTCAGAGGGAAGGGCGAGATTGCTCCTAAGGGAGAGCACAGTCCCTGGTCTCTAGCTGGAGGGTGGAACCATGTAGTGGGTGTGGGTGGAAGAAGTAGTTTAGGGGAGCACTTCAGTAGGTGTATAAAAAGGGGAGCCATCTTGAGAGAGTGTGGTCAGTCTGAGAGAGAGATAGTTGGGAGCAGGAGCTCTGGAGGAACTCTACTCAGGAGGAGAGGAGGAAGGAGCGGGTCTAGTCTGGGAGGCCCAGGAGAACAGACTGAGAGAGAGGATGGGAGCAGAGGGAAGGCTCCAAGAGGAACAGGGGGGATCCCAGGGGCACGGGAAGTGCGGATGCCACCCGTGCGCGCGAATTTACCAGGAAATGGAGGGATCAGGCCGCAGAGGGGACCGGCCCCTAACTAGTGGAGAACTACAAATCTCAGCTAGAAACCAGAGGCTGCTGTACTTGCAAGGTGCAGCTGCCAACCACCACAATTACATCGCCGAAAAGGTGGTCACAGAAGGTCCAGGGGACTGCAGGTCGCCCGACAAGATCTGAGGCTACCGGCTTGGGGCACTGATTGTGAGGCGCAGGGCAGGAGGGTGAGAGCCAGTGCAGGAAGACGACCAAGGAAGGCACATAGAACGGGGTCCCGTTTAAGTACTCCGTTTAAGTACTCCTGAAAAAGGAAGGCACATAGATCGGGGTCCCGTTTTAGTACTTCGTTTAAGTACTCCTGAAAGAGGGATTGCTGAACCCCTTCCTTGGTGAACGCAGGGCGACGTGGGTGGTTATAAGCTGGCAGTTGTAACCAGGAGCAGCGTGATAACTGAGTAAAATCTGAAGACTGCACCCCACTGTGTCCTTGAATGACCATCACCAGCCCTGCACTACACAGCACCAGCAACATCTTCCTCATAAAATCACTATATCCTGCCCTGGAGCATAGCTCTACCTGTGGAGAGCTGAACCAACTCTGCTGCATCACCATTAGCTCCAAGGGATCTGCACCGCAGCGGTGGCTCCATATAGCCGCATACCACAGGTTGCGTCATGAACATTAAACTATAAAAACTATAATCCCCTTTTATTGACCGGCCTGGGTCACGGACCGGGTCACTGCCACTGTGACATCCCCTGCACCGACCGGCTCGGCACCGTGCACCCCACGGCCCAGGGGGCGCGTCATATGGACCAGGGCATGGACGGAAATAAATCTTGTCCCCCCAACTCCCCACAGATGTGATCCCAGAGATCAGCTCTTCAATGAATCAGAATACCCATTTATAGAATAGATGAGCTAATATGTGAAATAATCATGGGCTCAGGGGAGCGTCTGGATGTTTTTTCAGTCATCCCATAGACGAGCACTTCAATGAATATATATCGACAGAACAGGGCCAACCCCAGGTTTTCATGGGCACCGGGTGAAAAAGTCTAAGTGGGCCCCTTTAACACATACCACCATTCATGATGCACAGATACGGTAGAGAAATATAGGTATAGTACAATGCCAAAGATTTCACTTACATGAGTGATATCTATTGTAAATTCTACAATAACTCAGAAACCGGCGAATCCTCGCAACGCACAGTGCAGACCGGACAGTATAGAACTGCATACAGTATTATAGGCACCACATAGTCCTTCATACGGTATTATGGAACCAACATAGTCCTCCATACAGTATTATCGGCACCACATAGTCCTCCATACAGAATAATGGGCCCCACGTAGTCCTCCATACAGTATTATAGGCACCACATAGTCCTCCACACAGTATTATGGCCCCACATAGTCCTCCATACAGTATTATGGGCACCACATTGTCCTCCATACAGAATAATGGGCCCCACGTAGTCCTCCATACAGTATTATAGGCACCACATAGTCCTCCATACAGTATAATGGCCTCACATAGTCCTCCATACAGTATTATGGGCACCAGATAGTCCTCCATACAGTATTATGGGCACCACATAGTCCTCCATACAGAATAATGGGCCCCACGTAGTCCTCCATACAGTATTATAGGCACCACATAGTCCTCCATACAGTATAATGGCCCCACATAGTCCTCCATACAGTATTATGGGCACCACATAGTCCTCCATACAGTATTATGGGCACCACATAGTCCTCCATACAGAATGATGGGCCCCATATAATGCTCCATACAGAATAATGGGTACCATATATTGCTCCATACAGTATGGGCCCAATATAATACTCCATATAGAATGGGCACCATGTAATGCTCCATACATAATGGGCCCCATATTTTGCTCCATACATAAAAAAAATCAAATACTCACCTCTCCTCGCTGGCCGCTGCTCTGCTTCGGACTCCTCAGTGTTAGCGTCTTCTGGCTCTGAGCACTTCTCAGTACAGAGGGTGCTTCTGTAGTGACGTCATCGCTCCCTCCGTCCTATGACAATGTGGCGCCCCTGAGGGTTCGACTGCCACAGGGATACTGCACTTCTTTAATGGAGTGTAGTGTTCCTCCTCTGAGGTAAGAACAGTGTGATGGTCAGGACCCCACCTCCACATCCAACACCACACTTCTCCCACCAGAGGGGGCTAGAATGCACTAGGTGCTTCCCTCTTGGGTACTCGGGAGACTGGGGAACCAAGAGATAGGGGAACCATTTAGTGGGTGAGGGTGGAGTACTCACATTTTAGTGACAATAATTCATATTTAATACACAGCCATCTTGGTCATTGGTCGTCGTCTTTTGGCAGTCTGTCCTTTGCAATGGTTCTTTGACTGTCCTCTACTGTGATCTCCCACCCTGAGCGTGGATCCTGTGTGGACCTGCAGCTGATGGAGACACAGCTCCCGTACCTTGGCCTTGGGTCGAGGGGCAGGTTGCACATAATGTATGTCTCAACCCGGTCAAGGACCATGACCAAGAAGGCCCGGAGCTTAAGAGTGTAGCTCCACCGCAAATGGATCCCAGGGAGGATGCAGACGGAGCGGTGTACGCCACCTGTCCTCGCTATGCTGATCTATTCAGAGGGATTCCGGCTGCAAGAGGGGTACCGACACCCGACCTTGCTACTCCACGTCCTGGTCGGGAAAGCCCGGTAGGCCCTGAGGATCCCACCGGGTAATGGAAGGAGCGAAGCTGCCACCCGTACCCTGTTTCTGAGAGGAGTTCAGAGGGAGACCTGGCCTATCTACACACGCAGACAGGAATGGACCCAGTCTGAAGTCTAGGAACACTCTGGTGTGGGGTCCTGATTAAACACTTGTATTACTCGGAGGTGGTTGGACCCTCGTTCCTGGTGACCGCAGAACTCCGCGAGGAGCAGGGAGAAGCATTGCAGCTGTACTCTTCAACGTGAGTAAAAACCCTGGAAGTTAACCCCTATGGCCTCCGGACTCTTTATTCTGCACTACTCCGCACTACACGGCACAAGAACTCCTAGACTACTACCCCCTCCATCCTGTCTCTCTGCCCTGAGGCCCTGCTCCGCCTGTGGGGAGTAGTAACAACGACGGCTGCCGTAACATCCCGCCTCAGAGGACTGCAGCAGCGCTGGTGGCCTTCACCAGGTGCCACAGGTGGCGTAGTGGAGATCAGCCACTCAACCCGGATAAGCCCGTACCATCCCTTTTTAATGTGACGGCCCTGAGCACGGAGCGGGTCCGGGCCACGGCTGCACCCCATCTACAACATAGGACCCGGCTCCGAGTCCCCCATCTCCCAGGGTAGGGCTTTCGTGAGGCGTCACAACATCACAGAGTCAGAAGACGCCGAAGACACCGGAGCTGTGGTGGAACAGGGAGAGGTAAGTATTGCAAGTGCCGGTGCCCTGAGCAAGCGGGGGGCCCCTCTCACGGGCTTTGGCACCAAACTCCGCTTACTCACAGGCAGGAGTGGGCTGGGCCTGGGGGAAGAGGGGCAAATGCCCCCCGGGCCAGTTCCCCAGCAGAGGCTTTGAGCCGTCGGCTGCCAAGAAGACAGCAGCCAGCACTTTAATTGTATATAAGTGCTGGTCCGGCCATCCCTGTATTGCCGGCTGTGTGACCCTATCTCTTGAACTCAGTAGCACGCCGGCCTGCTGGGTCTTCACCGGAGAGAGGTCAGCAGGGCCAGGGCAGGAGGTCAGGGCTGGATCCTGAGTGTCTTGTGTCAGCGATGCTCTGAGGTCTCATGAGTTATTACTGCAGCTTCATCAGGTCGCGCTGTCTGTAGCCAGATCTGCAGGAAAGTCCCAGAGCCACTGCAGACTGTATACATACTCCAACACTGACTGCTCCTGAGCCTGGATCCAGGACATCATACATTATATATACTGCTATACATGATAATATGTGATGTTCTGTAGCCAGGTCCAGGTGTAATCAGTAAGGGTGTATTCACACTGCGTTCTGGCGCTCGTTCATTGGTCCCGCTGGGGCCTACTTCCGAATCCCCAGCAAAACGGTATATAATATATATACAGCTGTCATATACTATCCTGTATATACCATCAGATGTCTGTACACATAGTATAATATACAGCAGTCACATACTATCCTGTATATACCATCAGATGTCTGTAAACATAGTATAATATGTAGCAGTCACATACTATCCTGTATATACCATCAGATGTCTGTACACATAGTATAATATACAGCAGTCACATACTATCCTGTATATACCATCAGATGTCTGTACACATAGTATAATATACAGCAGTCACATACTATCCTGTATATACCATCAGATGTCTGTACACATAGTATAATATACAGCAGTCACATACTATCCTGTATATACCATCAGATGTCTGTACACATAGTATAATATACAGCAGTCACATATTATCCTGTATATACCATCAGATGTCTGTACACATAGTATAATATACAGCAGTCACATACTATCCTGTATATACCATCTGATGTCTGTACACATAGTATAATATACAGCAGTCACATATTATCCTGTATATACCATCAGATGTCTGTACACATAGTATAATATACAGCAGTCACATACTATCCTGTATATACCATCTGATGTCTGTACACATAGTATAATATACAGTAGTCAGTCACATACTATCCTGTATATACCATCAGATGTCTGTACACATAGTATAATATACAGCAGTCACATACTATCCTGTATATACCATCTGATGTCTGTACACATAGTATAATATACAGCAGTCACATACTATCCTGTATATACCATCAGATGTCTGTACACATAGTATAATATACGGCCGTCACATACTATCCTGTATATACCATCAGATGTCTGTACACATAGTATAATATACAGCAGTTACATACTATCCTGTATATACCATCAGATGTCTGTACACATAGTATAATATACAGCAGTCACATACTATCCTGTATATACCATCAGATGTCTGTACACATAGTATAATATACAGCAGTCACATATTTTCCTGTATATACCATCAGATGTCTGTACACATAGTATAATATACAGCAGTCAAATATTATCCTGTATATACCATCAGATGTCTGTACACATAGTATAATATACAGCAGTCACATACTATCCTGTATATACCATCAGATGTCTGTACACATAGTATAATATACAGCAATCACATACTATCCTGTATATACCATCAGATGTCTGTACACATAGTATAATATACAGCAGTCACATACTATCCTGTATATACCATCTGATGTCTGTACTCATAGTATAATATACAGCAGTCACATACTATCCTGTATATACCATCAGATGTCTGTACACATAGTATAATATACAGCAGTCACATACTATCCTGTATATACCATCTGATGTCTGTACTCATAGTATAATATACAGCAGTCACATACTATCCTGTATATACCATCAGATGTCTGTACACATAGTATAATATACAGCAGTCACATACTATCCTGTATATACCATCAGATATCTGTACACATAGTATAATATACAGCAGTCACATACTATCCTGTATATACCATCTGATGTCTGTACTCATAGTATAATATACAGCAGTCACATACTATCCTGTATATACCATCAGATGTCTGTACACATAGTATAATATACAGCAGTCACATACTATCCTGTATATACCATCAGATGTCTGTACACATAGTATAATATACAGCCGTCACATACTATCCTGTATATACCATCAGATGTCTGTACACATAGTATAATATACAGCAGTCACATACTATCCTGTATATACCATCAGATGTCTGTACACATAGTATAATATACAGCAGTCACATATTATCCTGTATAGGTGGACGGTTTTGTCTATTTTACAATAGAGGCAAGAATATATTAATCCTTTCCTCATAGATTGTAAGCTTGCGAGCAGGGTCTTCTCTTCTCCTGGTATCTGTTGATTTATGTGATCATCGTTATTTTGTAATGTCTTTTATTTTCTGAACAAGTCCCCTCTAAAATGTAAAGTGCTGCGGAATATGTTGGTGCTATAAAATTAAAAAATATTATTATTATATTTTTAATCAATTCTGAAGACATGATGCAATTTACCAGCCGCATACTTTTGTTTCTAACACACTTTTCAGAGCTCATCTTCCTGTAGCCCCTCTGTCACTGCAGATTGCTGAATCGTGATAGAGCGCTGTGCACACACTGTCACGATTCCTTCGTATTTCCAGCGTAGTGATCACAAGTATGAGTTTGCATAGTTATGGTCGCATGCCGATTAGTCTCAGACACCTCTCTGAGCAGCTCACTGATAGAAGTGGATGAGAATCTAGTCGGCATTTGACCACAACTATCCCATCATTACTCCGGCTTTATGTTTTTAAAGTCTTGTACCTTCTGCTCCCTTTATGAAATAGCCATAGGTAAATACAAAAAAGATGGGCCGCTGCTCATGAGCCGCTGCTGTGTGCTTGCCCCCTAGGCCAAAATTTGCCATCCAGCCCCACAGGTCTCACAGTGTGCCAGTATCCTGACGGTGAGTGTGCTCCCCCGCTTCCTCAGGGCCCTGGCGCTTTCCCGGGTGTGCCGGCTGGTGATGCCGACCCTGCTGCAGAAAACAACAGATGGAGATAACATGGCAAGTATAGGTGATGAAGAAAAATATATAAAAACTTACTTGGCCAAAACTGCCCCTACCCAAGATATCATGGATGGTAAAATTGCTGATGTTAAGCCTGGGGTAGGGGCTGGATGTTCCGGGGTCCCTGCTGCATCCAGGTGTTGGCTGTTCATCCTCCAGTCCATTGCCTTTGGCCCCTCTCCTCTTCTTTGTGATATTCTTGAATCCAGAAGTATCACTGTCCTCTTCTCTCTTCCTCTTGTCTTCTCTCTGCTTCTCGCTTTCTCTGTGTCCAGTAGACGCCATTTGCAGTAATATCTTCCAGTCTGTAGACTTCCGTCCGATCTCTTCAGCCGACAGTTGAAAGTAAACGGCAGTTGGTCGTGTGCAGGCAGCGGCTCGTGGCCCGCTCTGCCCGATACACTGATGTGGGCATCATGGGTGACAGTTTAGGGTCCAGAGGAACGGCACAGAACTTCATGGCGGCTTCTAGTGCTGTTTTTTTTTTTATTTCATAATAGCTCTTCCCATTACCAATGTAATTCTAGGGTTTCCATATATTTAAAAAAATCATTACTTTTATCTTTCATGTTATAATACTATTTCTCATATATCATGGTTACTAGGGATGATATTTTTAAAATATTTAGAAACCCATGTATCATTTCCATTACACTTCACAAATACTTGGTACTTTGTGTTGTTGTATCACATAAAATCCCAATAAAATACATTTAAGTTTGTGGATGTAACATGGAAAAATATGGAAAAGTTCACAGGGTATGAATACTTTATCAAAGCCATTTTCTGCAATTTAATAATTTTTTTCCTTCCATATTTCCTCTGTTACATTGAGTCTTTTCTACTTATTGAGTATTTTTTACTATCCTTGTATGTTTCCTGGGAACCCCTGCTCTTATTTGGAGTATGGGGTGGGTTGCCCTTTCCGTCCATGACTTGGAACATGGATTGGTCATTTTGCACACGTTGATGTGTTTTTTAGATTTTTGTGATCTGTGGATTTGTTCTGCTTTCCTCTTGATAGCGTTGACAATAAAGATATCCTATTATACAGTTATATGAAAAAGTTTGGGCACCCCTATTTATCTTAAGCTTAATGTTTTATAAAAATTGGTGTTTTTGCAACAGCTATTTCAGTTTGATATATGTAATAACTGTTGGACACAGTAATGTTTCTGCCTTGAAATGAGGTTTATTGTACTAACAGAAAATGTGCAATCTGCATTCAAACAAAATTTGACAGGTGCATAAGTATGGGCACCTCACCAGAAAAGTGACATTAATATTTAGTAGATCCTCCTTTTGCAAGAATAACAGCCTCTAGGCGCTTCCTGTAGCTTTTAATGATTTCCTGGATCCTGGATGAAGGTATTTTTGACCATTCCTCTTTACAAAACAATTCCAGTTCAGTTAAGTTTGATGGTCGCCGAGCATGGACAGCCCTCTTCAAATGATCCCACAGATGTTCAATGATATTCAGGTCTGGGGACTGGGATGGCCATTCCAGATCATTGTAATTGTTCCTCTGCATGAATGCCTGAGTAGATTTGGAGCGGTGCTTTGGATCATTGTCTTGCTGAAAGATCCATCCCCTGCGTAACTTCAACTTTGTCACTAATTCTTGAATATTATTGTCCAGAATCTGCTGATACTGAGTGGAATCCATGCGTCCCTCAACTTTAACAAGATTCCCGGTGCCGGCATTGGCCACACAGCCCCAAAGCATGATGGAACCTCCACCAAATTTTACTGTGGGTAGCAAGTGTTTTTCTTGGAATGCTGTGTTTTTTTGCCGCCATGCATAACGCCTTTTTGTATGACCAAACAACTCAATCTTGGTTTCATCAGTCCACAGGACCTTCTTCCAAAAAGAAATTAGCTTCTCCAAATGTGCTTTTGCATACCTCAGCCGACTCTGTTTGTGGCGTGCTTGGAGAAACGGCTTCTTTCGCATCACTCTCCCATACAGCTTCTCCATGTGCAAAGTGCGTTGTATAGTTGACCGATGCACAGTGACACCATCTGCAGCAAGTTGATGCTGCAGCTCTCTGGAGGTGGTCTGAGGATTGTCCTTGACTGATCTCACCATTCTTCTTCTCTGCCTTTCTGATGTTTTTCTTGGCCTGCCACTTCTGGCCTTAACAAGAACTGTCCCTGTGTTCTTCCATTTCCTTACTATGTTCCTCACAGTGGAAACTGACAGGTTAAATCTCTGAGACAGCTTTTTGTATCCTTCCCCTGAACAACTATGTTGAATAATCTTTGTTTTCAGATCATTTGACAGTTGTTTTGAGGAGCCCATGATGCCACTCTTCAGAGGAGATTCAAACAGGAGAACAACTTGCAAGTGGCCACTTTAAGTAGCTTTTCTCATGATTGCATACACCTGGCTATGAAGTTCAAAGCTCAATGAGGTTACAAGACCCAAAAAAGTGCTTTAGTAAGTCAGTAAAAAGTAGGTAGGAGTATTTAAAACAAGAAAATGATAAGGGTGCCCATACTTATGCACCTGTCAAATTTTGTTTGAATGCAGATTGCACGTTTTCTGTTAGTACAATAAACCTCATTTCAAGGCAGAAACATTATTGTGTCCAACAGTTATTACATATATCAAACTGAAATAGCTGTTGCAAAAACACCAATTTTTATAAAACATTAAGCTTAAGATTAATAGGGGTGCCCAAACTTTTTCATATCACTGTATATTTGGATGTCCGATCCTTTGTTTTTCTTGTTGACAATATTGTAACTGTGCATTTTTGGCTGCCACTCTGGTCTTTATTTAGGTTGCACCCTCCCAAGAACCAACAAAAATACAACCAATTAACTTAAAGTGAATGTGTCACTGGGTTTTTGCTGCCCCATCTGAGAGCAGCATGATGTAGGGGCTGAGACCCTGATTCCAGTGATATATCACTTAATGGGCTTCTTGCTGCAGTTTTTATTAAATCACAGTTTTCCCTGCAGCAGATCTAAAAATGCAGAGCTCTGTATAACCCTGCCCACATCACTGATTGGCACATTTCTGTGTACACTGTGCATAGGCATAGCTGCCAATCAGTGATGGGGGGCGAGGTTATATAGAGTTCATGAATATGGAGGACTACCTGGCAGCAGGATTAGTAGTCGTCTAGTGATAATTTCCTGTTAAAAAACAGTGATTTTATCAAAACTACAGCAAGCAGCCCAATAAGTGACACATCACTGCAATCAGAGCCTCTACATTATGCTGCTCTCAGATTCAGTAACAAAAACCTGGTGACAGATTCCCTTTAACCTATTAATAAAAAAAGACTAGACAAGGTTAGTTTGGATAAAGAATAGGTTACTTAAAACATAAATTAATAAGTCAATAAATATTAAAAACCATGGAATAAATTAATCAGTCAGTAATCAAATAAATAATCAACTGTGACTATCAAAAATGGACCTAGTCCTCCCAGCCTTAGCCAACTGATAGGCATCGCAACAAAAAGAGGGTGGGTGGCCAACGCTGGTGACTTGCTGTGCATGGACTACCCCGGACTTTGGTGAAACTGGGCCTTTTATGCAGAAATATTCCCGCGCTAGCATTAGTTCTCCCATCAGGATAAAGATGCATCTTCCTGCGCAAACAACAGAATCTTCTATAACTTGCTGGTAGAGGATCACAGCTGAGACAACAGTGACTCTGAAATGATAAGTACCATTGCCGAAAAGAGTAGGAGGAGAAAGAAGAACGGAAAGGGGAGCACAAATACAGCCAAAGTATAGCCAAAATTCTTACCTCCAGAACAAATATTCTACTGGGCCTGTAAAACTATGTGTTCCCCCCGCTAACCTCTCTGGGGGCCCTGCCCTGACATTAGTGTCTTACCAGACATTGCTCCTTATCTGAATAATCTGTTCACACTATGTTTTTGCCTATTTGACACTACAGACAAAGGACCACCTATTACCAGGTCCTAGAGGGTCCTGTCCCAACTTCTACTACCTCATCTGAAAGAATCCACTTAATGAGTTGGATTTATACTACTTAAGAAGTTGTCCACTACTTTTACATTGATGCCCTATCCTACAAAACTAGTGGACAACCCCTTTAAATATAAGGACTTCTATATGTGCCTTTTTAATGGACATTAACCCCTTTATGACATAGGGCGTATTAGTACGTATCTGTGCCCTGGGACTTATGGACCAGATACGTATTAATACGCCCTGGCGATTTCGCCCGTACACAGGCTGTGCGGGCGCGATCGCCGCCGGGTGTCAGCTGATTGTCACAGCTGACACCCGGGGCTATGTGCAGGGAGCGGTCCCGGTCCAGCTCTGAGGTGGCTACGATAGAGGAGAGCATGGCTTCTCTATCCTCATCTCAGTTGCCTCTGGAACCATGTCTTACCCTGCTTCAACATCTGACCTAGTGAATAATATTGGCCTCACTATGTGTACACCTGATATGCCCAAACCAATCCATCACAGCTGTGCCAGGTGCTGTCTAATCCTAGTGTACATGGTATGAGCTGATCAGTCTACTGATTGGCTGCAGCAGTCACATGTGGTACGGTCATGACGCAGTGGCATACTGCTAACAGCAGATAAACGTATGGCTGCTATGAGGCCCATGAATCTGAGGGATCTTGGGTAATCATACTGTTTGTGGACCATCGTACTATTTGGAGGGCTAGGTGGGGGCCATCATACTATTTGGAGGGCTATGTGGGGACCATCATACTATTTGGAGGGCTATGTGGGGACCATCATACTATTTGGAGGGCTATATGGGGGCCGACATACTATTTGGAGGGCTATGTGGGGGCGGTCATACTATCTGGTTGGCTATGTGGGGGCAGTCATACTATTTGAAGGCCATCATGCTATTTGGAATGCTATGTAGAGGCCATCATACAATTTGGAGGACCATCCGTCTCATTTCAGTGACTTTTTGATTATCAATCTACATCATGTGTTGGATTATATATATCTTACTCTAATGGTCTCTTTATTACTAATCTATATCATGTGTTGGATCGGTCCTAGAGTACTTTGTCTTTTTGCCCACCACTAATGTATCTGCGCCATTATGGTTTATATGTAAGTCATTTTTTTAACTTTGGATAATAATAAACTTTGTATTTTTAATATTACTATGTTCTTGTACGTCATTCTCTTTATATGAATCATTATTTGAGACGTTGAACAGACTCTGTTTTTCTGATATGTGACCTATATTGTCAAATTACTTTGCCTCATAAAGACTACAAGGTAGACAGACACGGGGGAAAGTAGCTTAGCTTTAGCCGACTTCGTAGAGATAACGCCAGGCGTCCTCCTACCACCACAGAGGAAGTTAGCAGTGTGAGAGCTGCAAGCATTCACAAGGAAACGTGACTATCACCGGCCCCTCCCTGCTGCAAAGTGAAACTATTTAAACACCCAGGCCAGGGTGTCAATTAGCTGGTGGGAGGTAGCCGATGGGTCTTAGAGGGAAACAGCTAAGAAAGTGTCTGTATTGCCAAACGAAGAGATCTTCTGCAACCAACTGCAGGGCAACTGTCTGTTACATTTGACATACCCATGACACTAGCGCCACCTATTGTAAGTATTAATTTCAAAAGTCAATATCGATTCTTTAAAGGGTATTGTCACATGACTTAGGATAAAAAGGCCAAACCTGAAACTCCATTTTCAGGACACGTGTTTAAGGATGTTTTGTCCCTCATCAGTGCAAGACAGGAGAGAACTTGCTTGTATGGGTGAGTGACCTCTGACAGGGGATCCAAGGGATACATTTTCTCTTTGTGGAGAAGTTACCTACTTTGCTAAGTTAGCTACTTGGCAACCCCTTTTGAATTCCTATGTTTACCCTCAGTTAAAATAACAAAACTTATACTTACCACCGGCGCCGTTCCTACGGTGTCCCTTCCAGTGCTCCCTGCGATCCCTTTGGCCAATCAGCGGTGGCTTCACTTTCCTCTGCTATGGATAGAATTGACATCCAGGGGAAGTGAAAGAGCAGCAGCAACTCTCACTTACTCCGAATGTCTTGATTTGTATGAAGGAGGGAAAAGTGAAGCAGTGCTGATTGGCTGCAGGGATTGCGTGATATAACAATGTCACACAAGCCCCGGGAGAGCCAGTGCCTACACCGCTGGAACAGCGGCGGCACTGGAAGTGAGTGTTATTATTTTACTGGGAGACACATAGGGATTGAGAAGAGGTTGTCCGAGTAGTGGACAACCCCTTTAAATTCCCAGTGGAGATCTGCATATGACTTATATTTTTTGCTTGCAGCAGTAAATCCCTTTAAGAAGATTATGATTTTACACTGTAAGTTTTCTAATAATTCAGAATGATTCCTAAAATATCTTATGTCCTAGGCGCTGGGTACTATCCATCTGCTGAGCCTTTGTGCTATGACCTAGGACAGTGCTGGCGAACCTATGGCACGCGTGCCAGAGAGGGCACGCAGAGCCCTCCCTAAAGGGCACGAGCGCCATTGCCTCAGCACTAGGACCGGGCCTGGCGGGTAATTACTTGGAGCCCCCCGACTTCAGCTAGATGTGCGTTCTCTGACACACATCTAGCTGAAGTGTATTGCAGTGCACGAACTTGCCAAACCCGTGCGCGGCCATACACTCTGCCAGCAGGCGGCGTCAGCGTACAAGCGACTGGGCGCATGGCAGTGACGTCATGCGCCCCGTCTATAGGACGCTGAAATCAGCTGCCGGCTACAGGAGAGGACGCGGCGTGGGAGAGGAAGGAAGGTGAGTAGGAGAGTTTATTATGTTTGTCTGTTTTTACTACGCGATGAGCAGCTGCGCAAATACAAGGATGGGGGAGCATATTCATGGGTGGGCATGTACCAGGATGAAGGATGGGAGACGACAACATATCTACAAGGATGGGGGGCAGCATATACACAAGGATGGGGGGGCAGCATATATACAAGGATGGGGGAGAAACATATATACAAGGATGGGGGAGCAGCATATCTACAAGGATGGGGGGCAGCATATATACAAGGATGGGGGAGCAACATATCTACAAGGATGGGGGAGCAACATATATACAAGGATGGGGGAGCAACATATATACAAGGATGGGGGAGCAACGTATATACAAGGATAGGGGAGCAGCATATATACAAGGATAGGGGAGCAGCATATATACAAGGATGGGGGAGCAGCATATATACAAGGATGGGGGAGCAGCGTATATACAAGGATGGGGGAGCAGCATATATACAAGGATGGGGGAGCAGCATATCTACAAGGATGGGGGGCAGCATATCTACAAGGATGGGGGAGCAACATATATACAAGGATGAGGGAGCAGCATATATACAAGGATGGGGGAGCAACATATATACAAGGATGGGGGAGCAGCATATATACAAGGATGGGGGAGCAGCGTATATACAAGGATGGGGGAGCAGCATATATACAAGGATGGGGGAGCAGCATATCTACAAGGATGGGGGGCAGCATATCTACAAGGATGGGGGAGCAACATATATACAAGGATGAGGGAGCAGCATATATACAAGGATGGGGGAGCAACATATATACAAGGATGGGGGAGCAGCATATATACAAGGATGGGGGAGCAGCATATATACAAGGATGGGGGAGCAAGATATATACAAGGATGGGGGAGCAGCATATATACAAGGATGGGGGAGAAACATATCTACAAGGATGGGGGAGCAACATATCTACAAGGATGGGGAAGCAGGATATATACAAGGATGGGGGAGCAGCATATATACAAGGATGGGGGAGCAGCATATATACAAGGATGGGGGAGCAGCATATCTACAAGGATGGGGGAGAAATGAGATGGAGGGAGGGAGATGAAAAAGCATCTGATATCCGAACATTAGGAAAAAATTCCAAAAAAAATCCTTAAATAAATCAAAAAAGAAAAAAATGAACAACCATTTATGGAGGAGCGACTTGCAACAGTATATCAGTTTATTTATCATGGTGTCATTGTTATTATCTGTTTTGTTGTATGTGTCCTCATGTATTTATATGTATTTTTCCATTTTTTGTTTCCTCCCCCCTCTCTTCCTTTTCATCTCCCTCTCATGTCTGTATACTCATTTCTTATCCCTCGTATATGTGGCCGGATCTATTCACATTCCCCTTTATTCTTGTACTGCATGACAGTCTTTATTAGTACGGAGCGGTACTTCTTTAGAGTGCTGTATGGGGAACCGTCCTCGGAGTCGTACTGTGCACGTGTGCGGGGGATTCACTCCCCCTGCTCTCGCGTCGCTCATCTCTATGGCGCCGATGCGCTTCCCGGATGTAGTCTTTTGACACTTCCGGGTCACGCCGACGTCATGATGGGCGGTGCGGGACCTCGGGGGGCGTTGACTCTCCCAGTGTACGCGCCGCTGACGGTCATCCTGAACTGTCACATGACCACACATGTGATATATTGAAGGGGCGGAGTTATACATTTAAAAAGGTCCTTGTACCCTTGTTATCTACGCCTCTTGATAAAGCACCCGCGAAACGCGCGTCGAGGCAGCCTCTCTTGACAGACACTGGCCCTCGCTTGTCTCTAGTCACGTGTGATACCTTGGGGTGAGTTTACTTTTACCATGTACTTGATATTTATTGGAATAATGATGCAACTGTGCAGGACTATGGTATATGTACTCCCCATATAATAAGTGTCACACTCTTTGAGGCAGCCCTTTTCTGGTAGATATTGGCCCTCATCTGTCCCTAGCTAGGTGTGATACTTTGGGCTGAGTTACCCCTATTATGCATTTGATACACACTGCAGCAATAGAAACATTGTGCAGGATTATGGTATTTGTGCCCTCTATACATTAAGTGTCACATTATTATTTTTTATTTTGCTCTATCTCACGACTTATTATTTTTGCTTCTTGGATCTGTTTGTCAGCACCTTACTGTCTTATTTATATATGGACTTTAAATATGAAATTATAATAAACTTTTGTATGCCATTATACTTGTGTTTCTCCTGGTTTATTATTTTAATCCAATGTATATGGGGACTGAATCTTTACTTTAAAGCTTTGTTTTTCTATTTTCTCACATAGACACTAATACAAATGGCGCCTGACCCAATACTTTAATGACATTTTTATCATATTGTGCATTTTCGCTTTAGCTTTTTCTTCCTGTCCAACGACGAAATGCTAGAAATTCTCTCTGAGACTAAAGATCCTCTGCGGGTCCAACCACATCTAAAGAAGGGCTTTGAAGGCATCGCAAAGCTGGAGTTCCTTCCTAACCTGGACATCAAAGCCATGTACAGCACCGAGGGGGAACGCGTAGAGCTCATCCAGACCATCTCCACCTCCGAGGCTCGGGGGGCCGTGGAGAAGTGGCTCATCCAAGGGGAAGATGTCATGTTAAGGAGCATGCATGATGTTATTGCTCGGTCACGAATGGTACGGATCTACCTACAGACCAAAAGCATTAATTGGAACTAATCTAGTACTTTTATATTTGTATAAGATTATTTGGCAGCAGTGAATGATTTGTGGATGATGTATCTCATTGCTATAGAGCCAGGTAGCAGATCTTCTACCTGCAATCGGTAGAAATGAATTTGCTAGATAATACTAGTAAGGTTGTCCCTCTCTTAAATGCTTCTGTCAACGTAATTTAACTTTGTTTTTAAAAAGGCATACCCTGAGACTGCAAGAAAAGACTGGGTGAGGGAATGGCCGGGACAGGTCGTGCTCTGTGTGTCTCAGATGTTCTGGACAAGTGAAGTGCATGAAGCTATCGGCAGTGGCCCAGAGGTACGGCATAAGCTCCTTTACTGATCAAGGTTGCTTCACTATAAACAGTCATGGCCGGAAGTGTTGGCACCCTTGAAGTTGTTCCAGAAAATGAAGTATTTTTCCATGAAATTATTGCAATTGCATGTGTATTTTTGGTTATACACATGTTTATTTCCTTTGTGTGTATTGGAACAACACAAAAAAAAACAGAGATAAAAAAGGCAAATTGGATATAATTTCACACAAAACCCCAAAAATGGGCCAGACAAAATTGTTGGCATCTTTCCAAAATTGTGGGTAAACAATTTTGTTTCAAGCATGTGATGCTCTTTCAAACTCACCTGTGGCAAGTAAAAGGTGTGGGCAATATGAAAACCACACCTGAAACCCGATACAAAGGGGAAAAGTTGACTCAATCTTTGTGTTGTTACATGCCACACTAAGCAGGGAGAACAGAAAGAGGAGAAGAGAACTGTCTGAGGACTTGAGAACCAAAATTGTTGACCAATATCTTCTTTTTGTGTTGTTCCAATACACACAAATGAAATAAACATGTGAACAACAAGATGTGTAATTGTAATAATTTTCTGGGAGAAATACATATATACATTCATAGACAGACTTCATGAGTTCTCCTGCTAATAGACTGTCATACCTAGGGACGCAGCTTATAGGAGTTTCCAGGGGCGGATATACCACTGGTGCAACAGAGGTAAGGGGACCCACATTCACATCAAAAGATGCAAGTAGCTTCTTTCACAGTACGTTGTTAGACTGCGAAGAGCCCATGTACTGTTCTTGCCCAGGGGTCTTCTCCTGGGGGTTGCAGTTGTACAGCGGCTCAATATCTTGAAGGTACCCAAAAGGCTCCATAGTATTGTTGGGATTTTGCATTGATTCATGCATCTTGTCTAGAGATGAGCAACTAAATTTGCAGGACCTTGGTCTAAGAGAGCAGGTTAGTAGTCTGTGGCTGTTGGATGGGAGCCTTGCTAACCGCCTCTTACATGCCGGCATCCCTGGCTCCTCTTTTGATTAGCCGGCCAGGCGTGATGTCATTTGTGCCTCACATCACAGCTATGACATCGACATCAAAAGAGGAGCCGGAGATGCCGGTTCATGGAGCTCCAGTCCTGCGGCCGTGGAATACTGACCCGACTGTTGGACCAGAGTCCTGCAAATCCATTCGCTCATCTCTACTCTCGTCATATCTACCAATAAGGGAAGACATTGTATGGGATTTCCCATAATACCAGCATAAAATGAATCCATCTGCATTGAGTTTTCCATGCTGTTTGTGGCAGGGTTTTATAGAGGTACATCTGGGTATTTGGAGCTCTGGGTTCAATCCAGATCTCCAACTTCTATAAAGATATGTTGTAAAATTGTTGTGTACATTATAAAGTGCCTGCATATTGTGGAGTTCTCAATCTAGTCTGCAGCTTATAATCTGTATAGATTTCAGCGCCCTTGCAATATGTATGTTCTATGAATGTTTCTGCAGATGATTTTGTGGCACCCCAGGGGTCTGGTTTCCACAGTAACGGCAATGTTATGTCTGAGAGCAGGTGGGAGGTCTCTTGGTCAGGAATCCTATGCATGCCACACCTCCTGCCCAGTCCTGGGAGGGGAAGAACTTCCCCTATAAAAACCTGGGGCTGAGGCAGGGTGAGTGAGTAGAGAAGAAGTAGAGACAGAGAAGCAGATATAGGAAAAGAACATCAGGAGCTCTGTGGGAACAGTACTACAAGGAGTCAGGGGCTGGCAGCTGCAGAGCTCGCCCTGACTGAGAAGTTATCACCGGACCCGGAGTCCGAGGCTGTGGGGACTAACTCTTATCCAGCAGCAGAAACCAACCGGCAGGGGATTGCAGGTCCTCTGGCCCAGAAACCCGAAGGCACGCGTGGGACCAGCACCGCCGTCGTGGAGCGGAAGCTACTAGAAAGCCCCGAGTCACCGGCCATATGGGTGAGCACCACACGGTACACTCAGGGACGTGGTCTACTTATACCCGCTTCTAGCAAGGTAGCCAGAAGAGTATCGTTAGTTTGGGAGGCCTACAACTCCGCCTGGCCAAGGGAGATCCCATCTGCTCAAGGACTGACCAGGACCCAATCGCTAGCCAGTACTCCGGGAGGGTCTATCTTTGTCACCAGTAAAGACCCTGAACTACACCGTACCGTCTCCGAGTGGTTCCTGCTACCCCCATCATCCACGTCGGCTGCCCTGAGGCCATACCCCTCCCGTTGGGGGTTATAGTATCACGCTGCACAATCCTACCGGCCTCAGCGGTCTGCCCTGCAGCAGCAGCTCCTTAGCTGTACTCAACGGGTGGCGTAGTCGTCCAACATCTACCGCTAATACAGCGCCACTTAGTCTGACTCCCTGGGCACGGACCGGGTCACCGCCACGAGACTACAACCCTCAACAGATCCGGCTCCGGGTAAGCTCCCGCGTGCGCAACGCTGCACGACACAGGCCCAGGGGCGCGTCAACTTTTGGCGTAGTCGGGAGGATTTCGTGCCGGCAACCACCGGGTACTGCGTGCCTGAAAAAGACTGTTCAAACTTACCTGTGGTGAAGATTCCCGCCATCCGGCGCCATCTTCCGCTTTCTTCCCGCCATCGGTGGAGTTTTCCCGCCATCCGGCGCCATCTTCGGCCTTCTTCCCGCCATCCGTGGAGTTTTCCCGCCATTGGACGTCATCTTGAGGACGCCGCGTGGGAAGAAGAGGGGCGTGGACTCCGAAAGCGCGCGAGAACTGAAGCCCCGCCTCACGTCCGGACGCTGCGTAAGGTCCTGGAAGGAGCCCAGCAGACGCCGACGTCACAGGAGCGCGACGGAAGGTCCTCAACCCTGACGATCCACTGTGGAGCCGCGGCCTACGGAAGAGGATCATCGCAAGGTAGGCCACGGTCCACTAGGGGGGAGAAGGATGTCGGATACGGAGGAGAGCTTCACCGCTCCAACCCCCGCCAGCGCCACCGCTGTTGCGGTCATGCCTTTCACCATGCCCTATATCCCGGGGGCAGCCTGGCTACCCCAGTACTCAGGGGAGTCACATACCCTGCAGGACTTTAGAGAAAAGCTGGATAGCCTCTTCCAGGTGTACCCCCTCACAGAAGAGCAAAAAGTGAGCATCCTGGTGGCCCAATTAACCGGGGCAGCCCAAAGGGAGGTAAAGTCCTGGCCACCTGGGGGGAGGACTGTCGCAGGGATACTAACCCGGCTGAGGGACACCTTTGATACCCGCACCTTAGCCGAGATCAAGCTTAGATTCTACGGGTGCAAACAGCGGGCACATGAGAGTATAAGGGACTATGCCCTGAACCTACAAGAGGCCCTGAGAGCCGTTAAACAGACCGACCCTGACGGCGTGGGAGACGAGGACAGGCTGTTGACTGAACAATTTATAGAGGGTTTATATTGCAATGCCCACCGAACCCAGTTGCGGGCAATGGCCTTACAGGACCCTCATCTGGGATTTGCACAGTTCAAGGACAGAGCCATCCGGGTGCTCCGAGAACCGGCACCGGGTGGCGTTGTGACCCACAGGCGCCCAGCTATCACTTACCACCAGGAGGCGGCGCCCTTGTCGGCAGGGCCTGTGGGGGCTGATGCGCAGGCTTTGAACAATGACCCGGCTCCAGACCTGCACCATCAGGTCCAAGAGCTAGCTAAAAGCGTTGCTGCGCTAACCCGAACTGTGCAGTCTTTACAGGTTTCCACTCCAGGGAAGATCCAGCTGGCATCCGGACCGGAGGACATCCCGTGGCTTCGACCAAGGAGGACCCCACCGGCCAGAGGAAGACCCAGCGACCGATACAACGAGGACGGACGACCCATCTGCCGCCGCTGCAATCAACCCGGACATATGGCAAGGTACTGTCCTTTAAACTGACACAACCTGGGGTAGAGGGCCAACCCCCAGGAAAAAGATCACCAGGCCCATCGAACTGGCGCGACAAATATGTGGGAGGATGTCCAGTGTTGCCTGTGGTACTGGATGGCATCCCTATGAGTGCCCTACTGGACACCGGGTCACAGGTCACCACCATCCCGTACGTGCTCTTCAAGCAGTACTGGAATGACTCGGATATAACCCGCTACCCTGACGACGACTTGAGTATTATCGCCAGCAATGGTCAACCTGTGCCGCAGATCGGATTTAAAGAGATGACCATCAAAATCGGTAGAGTCGAACTGGCAGCACAGGGACTGATCATTGTAGACATTGACAAACACGAGAGTCACCCAAAGATAACTCTAGGAACTAATGTAATTGAAAATTGTCTTGCAGAGGTGATTTTCCTTTTACAGCAGGTTGCCAAGAACGCCAGCTCCGGCCAGCAGCGAGTGCTCCAGAAAGAGATCCGGGCACTGATGCGACGGCAACAGCTAGAACTCTCCGGTGGTGAGATTGGTAGCGTAAGAATGTGTGACCCTTTCCCTATTGCCATGCCCCCAAAAAGTGAAATGATGATTTGGTGCCGGGCAGCTATTGGTCCGAGAGGTAGAGATTACCAGGCAATGGTAGAACCAGTTTACTCAGACCGTAGGCCCACCATTTTGACAGCACGGGGGGTGGTTAATGTACGCCATGGGAGGGTGCCCGTTCGCCTAATAAATATCGGGAAGAGGGAAGTATACCTACCCCGGTATGCCACGCTAGCCAAATTATATACCATCAACCAAAACTCTATACAGTCTGTGGAACCCTTGCCTCCATCTCACCCGGAGGAAGGTAACGGCTCTAAGAAAGTAATGGAGGATTGGTGTCAGCAACTACACTTGGGAACTGACTCCACTCCCTCCCACCAGAAACAGGGAGTCTACCGGGTGGTTCAAGAGTATGAGAGAGTGTTTAGTAAACACCCGTTAGACTTCGGGCGAGTCAAGGGGTAGAACACCACATCCTCACGGGAGATCATCCTCCCATAAAAGAGAGGTATCGACCGTACCCCCTGCACATTACCAACACGCCAAGGGGATGCTTAGAGACATGAAGGAGGCTGGGGTAATCCGGGATAGCTGTAGCCCCTGGGCAGCCCCACTAGTTTTAGTCAAAAAGAAAGACAACACTATGAGGATGTGTGTAGATTACCGGAAAATCAACCGTATCACACACAAGGATGCGTACCCTTTACCAAGGATAGAGGAGTCTTTGGCTGCTTTAAGATCTGCTAACTTCTTCTCTACCTTGGATCTCACTAGCGGGTACTGGCAGGTTCCTGTAGCAGAAGCGGACCGGGAGAAGACCGCATTCACCACCCCGATGGGACTTAGCGAGTTTACCTGCATGCCGTTTGGACTTTGTAACGCACCAGGAACCTTCCAACGATTAATGGAGTGCTGTCTGGGACACAGAAACTTCGAGACGGTCCTGTTGTACCTGGACGATGTCATCGTATATTCCAAGACTTATGAGGACCACCTGAAACATCTGGCGGAAGTGTTCGAAGCCCTGGCAAGTTACGGCCTGAAGGTGAAACCCTCTAAGTGTCACCTCCTGAAGCCAAAGGTGCAGTACCTGGGACACGTGGTGAGCGCTGACGGAGTGGCTCCCGACCCTGATAAGATCACCGCAATTAAGGAATGCCCAAGTCCCTCCAGTGTAAAGGAAGTGCGGCAGTTCCTCGGGTTGGTAGGCTATTACCGCAGATTCATCCCCGGTTTCACCAAAAAGGCAGCTCCTATGCAGGACCTCCTGATAGGCCAGTCCCGGAAGGCCAAGAGCCAGAAGCCGCCCTTCAGATGGCAGAAGTTAGAAGAAGAGTCCTTCCGCCAGCTGAAGATGGCCCTCACGGGGGATGAAATCCTGGTGTACCCTGATTACAGCCAGCCCTTTATCCTCTACACCGACGCAAGTAACATCGGGCTAGGAGCTGTGCTGTCCCAGATCCAGCAGGGGAAAGAACGAGTAATCGCTTACGCCAGCCGAAAACTGCGACCCACCGAGAGAAACCCTGAGAATTACAGCTCATTTAAGCTAGAGTTCCTGGCAGTGGTGTGGGCAGTCACCGAACGCTTTAAGCACTACCTCGCTTCTTCCCGGTTCATCGTGTACACGGATAACAACCCGTTGACACACCTGGACACAGCAAGACTCGGTGCCCTAGAGCAGAGATGGATGGCCCGTCTGTCCAGATACGAGTTCACAATCAAATACCGGGCAGGACGCTCCAATACCAACGCGGACGCCCTGTCCAGGATGCCAAATCTACCGGACGTAGGAGAAGATTCAGAGGGACTGGAAGAAGTCGAACTCCCCGCGGTCCACCGTCATGGGACTATCCAGTATTCCCACCGGGTAAGGAGTAAGCAAGCCGCTACGTTTAATCCCTTGCCTCATTACAACTGGGCGGAAACGCAAGACAGTGACCCTGCCGTCCGGCTGGTAAAGGAGATGCTGACTCGGCCAGAGGCTCGCCTTGACCCAGACGCTCCGGAGGAAGCCAAGCAACTGTGGGCTGAGAAGAGTCGACTGTTCCTTTATAAGGGGAAGTTGTGCCGCCGAATGGTTAACTCCCGGACGCATGAACTAATCTGGCAAGTAGTGGTGCCACGAAGAGACGCAGCCATGGTGATGGAGGCATACCACGACGGGGCTGGACACTTCGGATGGAAGAAGCTGGAGTTCCTGCTGCGCGGGCGGTTCCACTGGGTAGGCATGAGGGGAACCATCGAGAGGTGGTGCAGAGACTGTGGCCCGTGCAACCTAAGAAGGAAGGACCGTGCCAGCCAGAAGACTCCCCTGCAGTCCATCGTCACCTGGCAGCCGTTGGAACTGGTAGCCTTGGATCATGTAAAACTGACCCCAAGCAGAAGTGGCTACGTCTACGCGCTAACCATCGTGGATCATTACTCCCGGTTCTTGGTTGTCGTCCCCGTCAAGGACTTAACGGCTCAAACAGCAGCTAGAGCCTTCCAGCAGCACTTCTGCCGTCCACATGGGTACCCGGACCAAGTGCTGACGGACCAGGGACCTGCCTTTGAAGCGGAGGTCTTCCAGGAATTCTGCAATCTGTATGGCTGCCGGAAGATAAGGACGACACCCTATCATCCGCAAACTAATGGACTTCGTGAGAAAATGAACCAGGTGGTAATGGATCTTCTGAAAACGTTGCCCCTGGAAGAACGCAGTCTGTGGCCTGAGAAGCTGCCCGATCTAGTGGACCTATACAACCACATCCCGGTAGGTTCCACCAACTGTACCCCGGCTTACCTAATGAGGGCGAGACCTGGTAAGTTACCTGTTGACCTGGAAATGGGAGTCCTGACACCCGAGGACACTTCACCAGAAGCAGACTGGGACACAGAGAGGCAGCAGCAGTACCAGAAAGTACAGGAGAGTGTGGAGCAAAGTCTCTGTCAAGCTAGGGAAAGACAAGAGAAAACTTACAACCAGTATGCTCCCGCTGTTCCCCTGGTACCCGGAGAGCAGGTCTTGAAGAGGAAAAGACGGCTCCACAAGTTGGACGACCAGTGGGAGAAGGACCCATACACCGTACTGCCCTCAAGCCACGAGAACCCGAAGGTCTGTACCATCAGTAAAGACGGAGGGGAGACCATAGCCATTGTATCCCGGGATCACCTGAAAAAGTGTCCTGAACAGCTACGGAACCCTGAAGAGGAACAAGAAGACCATCGACCCGTAGAGGAAAGGGAAGATATGGTTAGTACTGTGCTCGGAGACTTCCCTCGGTCTTGGACTCAAGTCAATGGTGCAGTTGTGGTACCCGTACTCACCTTCCTCCAACCATCATCCCAAGCACCTACGGAGCAACAGGTAGAGCTGGAAGAACAGCCGGTCCAGGAGGCAGAAGACCCCACACCAGCAGACCAGGAGGATCAACCCTCTGCTTATAGTGAGCCTGCCATACCTCTAGTGAGCCAAAGGGCCCGTGGACAGCTGCCCAGTTTACCCTTGACAGCTCCTACACCCTGTAGTTCAGGGCCAGACAGTCAGCTCCGTAGGTCCACTAGGGCCACTAGAGGCCAGTTACCCGCACGTTGGAGGATTTGAAGTGTATAAATTGTTTTATTTGTGGTTACTTGTTTATTGTTGCTTGTGTATAATTATGTGTTTCTAGTTATTTTTAGGAGTCCTTGGTGGATTTACCGGGAATCCTTTGTGTATAGTTGGAGCGTAACCCAGGACGGACTAAAGACTGTTAAGGACTCGTGGCAGGACATACCCCTACCTGGTTACGTCTCCTTGTTTTGGTGAAATGGACACCTTGCTTTTCTTCAAAGACTGCACCCGGTTACGGACACGCCGTGACCATCTTTATGTGTTTTTCTTATTGTATTATTATTGTTATACCTTGTTATGTTTTTCTAGAAATATGTTTAGTCCCGGAGTACTAAATTTCACTAGGGGGGAATGTGGCACCCCAGGGGTCTGGTTTCCACAGTAACGGCAATGTTATGTCTGAGAGCAGGTGGGAGGTCTCTTGGTCAGTAATCCTATGCATGCCACACCTCCTGCCCAGTCCTGGGAGGGGAAGAACTTCCCCTATAAAAACTTGGGGCTGAGGCAGGGTGAGTGAGTAGAGAAGAAGTAGAGACAGAGAAACAGATATAGGAAAAGAACATCAGGAGCTCTGTGGGAACAGTACTACAAGGAGTCAGGGGCTGGCAGCTGCAGAGCTCGCCCTGACTGAGAAGTTATCACCGGACCCGGAGTCCGAGGCTGTGGGGACTAACACTTATCCAGCAGCAGAAACCGACCGGCAGGGGATTGCAGGTCCTCTGGCCCAGAAACCCGAAGGCACGGTCACACGCGTGGGACCAGCACCGCCGTCGTGGAGCAGAAGCTTCTAGAAGGCCCCGAGTCACCGGCCATACGGGTGAGCACCACACGGTACACTCAGGGACGTGGGCTACTTATACCCGCTTCTAGCAAGGTAGCCAGAAGAGTCTCGTTAGTTTGGGAGGCCTACAACTCCGCCTGGCCAAGGGAGATCCCATCTGCTCAAGGACTGACCAGGCCCCAATCGCTAGCCAGTACTCCGGGAGGGTCTATCTTTGTCACCAGTAAAGACCCTGAACTACACCGTACCGTCTCTGAGTGGTTCCTGCTACCCCCATCATCCACGTCGGCTGCCCTGAGGCCATACCCCTCCCGTTGGGGGTTATACTATCACGCTGCACAATCCTACCACCGGCCTCAGCGGTCTGACCTGCAGCAGCAGCTCCTTAGCTGTACTCAACGGGTGGCGTAGTCGTCCAACATCTACCGCTAATACAGCGCCACTTAGTCTGACTCCCTGGGCACGGACCGGGTCACCGCCACAAGACTACAACCCTCAACAGATCCGGCTCCGGGTAAGCTCCCGCGTGCGCAACGCTGCGCGACACAGGCCCAGGGGCGCGTCAATTTCACCGTTACATCCTTCTTGTAGGGCCTGAAAAACTCCTATGATAATCTGCAGCTCCAGCTAAATGATATTGTGGAGCTTGTGCGAGGAGGCAAATTGTTCCAGCAGCCTCGCACCACATTGGGGGCTCTCGTCACCATAGAGGGGCACGCTCGTGACGTGGTCATGGAAATGATCCAAACAGGTTTGCGCAAACATCATGGCTGGCACCAAACTTTCCAATACCATGTTCTATTTATTATACACTACATGGAGAAAGGTATTGTGCCCCCTCCACATTACACCTACAGGGGCTTTTATGGCCCCCTATTCTAAATCCATATACAGGATGTTAATATGGAGTCCGTCCCTCTACAGATATCACAGCTCAATATGCAGAGCACCTTCATACATTTCACCCCATTCCTATGTTCTTTCCATATCTGTTATATTCCCCCCTCTTTTCTTTGAGTTTTCATAGGACACAATTGATCTTGTCACAGTAAAGCAATCTTGGGGTGTACTTACAATGACGTCTATGGGGCAGTAGTCATTTCTGCATATTGAGATGGTGGTCCCTATATAGGAATGTTTTGGCATCTGTAGGTGTCGGCGTCCCCTGTATATGACTCATTGCCACAATTGATATTCTTTATAGTCAGTGGTTTGGATTGCCTAGGTGCGGTGTGTAATATTTTCTATCAATGGTGTGTGTGCCCTCCTCTGTGCAGTGTCCTTCCATAACCATGGATGTACTAATAAAGGGTTTTTATGTCAATTCCTTTAATGCCCTTTTGTTCGGTTTCTTTGTAGGTATTATGTAATTCTCTGAATGGTCAGCCATTCTAAGCCTGAGCAGACATATGGCAATGTAATTGATGCGTGACTGACATTGTTCTTCCCTATGTTGCGGTGACATATTTATGCTGCCATTGTGCAGTATTTTTTCTAATAAATCATCCTAAAGGTGTTTAGTGGGGTTGAGGTTGAGAACGTGTGTGAAACAGTTCTGCTCTTCTATTCCCTTAGGGTTGGAAGCTACAATTGTTTAAAATGTCTTGTGCTGAAGCATTAAGATATCTTTTCACTGGAACTAAGGGGCCTAGACCAACCCCTAAAAACAAGGCCATACCTCCACCAGCAAACTGTACAGCGGGCACAATGCAGTTAATAGGGTAACGTTCTCCTGGCATTCACCAAATCCAGACTCGTCCATCAGATGCCAGATAGAGAAGTGTGATCCGTCACTGCACAGAACAGGTCTCCTCCAGAGTCCTGTGGTGGCGGCTTCACACCACTCCATCTGACGCTCGGCATCGTGCTTGGTGATGTAAGGCTGCATGCAGCTGCTCGGCCATAAAGCTCCTGGCGGGGACGCAGTGTTTGTGGTGATGTTGTTACCAATGGAGTCAGGAGAGCGTTCTGCCCTCTGCTCCTCAGCACTCAGTGACCCCGCTCTGTAATGTTCCGGGGTCTCCTGAGTTGCTGCAGTTCCTTCTACTCCTTAATAATATCACTCACATGTGATGGGGGAAGATTTAGGAGGGAAGAAATGTAATATCCAGACTTGTTACCCCGGTGGCTCCTATTACAGGACCGCGCTGGTATCAGAGAGCTCTGCACCACCAGCCGTTCTGTCATATGTTAGTAACAGCACACAGCATGGGAGGGCGGATGTTATACACCGGGGGGCGTGGGAATTGATGTTATACACTGGTGGGGGCGAGAGTCTTAATGTTATACAAGGCCGAGGGGCCAGATGTTATACCCTAGGGGTACGAGGGGCTAGATGTTATACATGTCCGAGGGCTGCATGTTATACACTGAGGGGCAAGGGGACGGATATTATACACCAGGGGCGAGGGGACGGATATTATACACCAGGGGCGAGGGGATTGATGTTATACACTGGTGGGGGGCGAGAGTCTTAATGTTATACAACAAGGCCGAGGGGCCAGATGTTATACACTGAGGGGCGAGGGGACGGATATTATACACCGGGGCGAGGGGACGGATATTATACACCAGGGGCGAGGGGACGGATATTATACACCGGGGCGAGGGGACGGATAATATACACCAGGGGCGAGGGGATGGATATTATACACCAGGGGCGAGGGGATTGATGTTATACACTGGTGGGGGGCGAGAGTCTTAATGTTATACAACAAGGCCGAGGGGCCAGATGTTATACACTGGGGGTACAAGGGGCTAGATGTTATACAAGTCCGAGGGCTGGATGTTATACACTGAGGGGCGAGGGGACGGATATTATACACCAGGGGCGAGGGGACGGATATTATACACCGGGGTGAGGGGACGGATATTATACACCAGGGGCGAGGGGACGGATATTATACACCAGGGGCGAGGGGACGGATATTATACACCGGGGCGAGGGGACGGATATTATACACCGTGGGCGAGGGGATGGTTGTTATACACTGGGAGCGAGGGGACGGATATTATACACCGGGGGGGCGAGAGGCCGGATGTTATACACCAGGGGGAGGGAGCGAGGGTACAGATGTTATACACCGGGGCTGGGGGGCCGGATGTTATACCCTGGGGGTCGGATGTTATGCAAAGGAGGGCTTGGGGTTGGATGTTATACAGTGGGGTTGAGGGGATGGATTTTATACACTGGCGGGGGGGCGAGGGGACGGATGTTATACTAAACTAGGGGCGAGGGGCGGATGTTATACATCGGGGGAGGCGAGAGGCCGGATTTTATAAACTGGGGGCTGAGAGTCCGGATGTTATACACCGTGGGCAATGGGACTAAATGAAAAAAGCAGAATTCGGTGACTAGGCGTTTTGTCCTATAATGTATGTGCATTTGCCTTCTCTTTAGAAACTCTCCCTTGTGATTCTGCAGTGTCTTAGAGGTTGACTATCTTTTCCTACATTGCTCAGGAGTTTCTCATGAAACAGACTTCCAGTGGCTTGCCCAACTCCGCTATTACTGGGAGAATGAGAATGCGAGAGTGCGAATCATCAACTGCAATGTGAAGTCCGCCTATGAGTACCTGGGCAACTCCCCACGCCTGGTCATCACTCCGCTCACTGACAGATGCTAGCGGACTCTGCTATGATGTGATGGGTTATGCTCAGAAATCTTTTTGACTTTTGTATGATGCATGAAACTTATTAGAAAGTTTATTGATATTTCATACCAGTTCTTCCATGTTTCATTGGTAGATCGGTGCTTTTTATCTAAATCTTGGTGGAGCTCCAGAAGGTCCGGCCGGCACAGGAAAAACTGAGACCACCAAAGATTTGGCCAAGGCGCTGGCCGTGCAGTGTGTGGTCTTTAACTGCTCTGATGGTTTGGACTACATAGCAATGTGAAAGGTACATACAATGTTAAGCTGCTCCATTGCAGATAATAAACTGACTCCAACCGATGTTCTGCTGACACCTTTTGATTATATAATACAGACCAAAAGTTTGGACACACCTTCTCATTTAAAGATTTTTCCGTATTTTAATGACTAAGAAAATTGTACATTCGCACTGAAGGCATCAAAACTATGAATTAACACATGTGGAATTATATACTTAACAAAAAAGTGTTAAACAACAGAAAATATGTCTTATATTCTTGGTTCTTAAAAGTCGCAGGTTAACAGCAGCTCAGATTAGAGACCAGGTCAATGCCACACAGAGTTCTAGCAGCAGACACATCTCTACAACAACTGTTAAGAGGAGACTTTGTGCAGCAGGCCTTCATGGTAAAATAGCTGCTAGGAAACCACTGCTAAGGACAGGCAACAAGCAGAAGAGACTTGTTTGGGCTAAAGAACACAAGGAATGGACATTAGAGCAGTGGAAATCTGTGCTTTGGTCTGATGAGTCCAAATTTGAGATCTTTGGTTCCAGCCACCGTGTCTTTGTGCGACGCAGAAAAGGTGAACGGATGGACTCTACATGCCTGGTTCCCACCGTGAAGCATGGAGGTGTGATGGTGTAGGGGTGCTTTGCTGGTGACACTGTTTGGGATTTATTCAAAATTGAAGGCATACTGAACCAGCATGGCTACCACAGCATCTTGCAGCGGCATGCTATTCCATCCAGTTTGCATTTAATTGGACCATCATTTATTTTTCAAAAGGACAATGACCCCAACACACCTCCAGGCTGTGTAAGGGCTATTTGACCAAGAAGGAGAGTGATGGGGTGCTACGCCAGATGACCTGGCCTCCACAGTCACCAGACCTGAACCCAATCGAGATGGTTTGGGGTGAGCTGGACCGCAGAGTGAAGGCAAAAGGGCCAACAAGTGCTAAGCATCTCTGGGAACTCCTTCAAGATTGTTGGAAGACCATTTCAGGTGACTACCTCTTGAAGATCATCAAGAGAATGCCAAGAGTGTGCAAAGCGGTCATCAAAGCGAAAGGTGGCTACTTTGAAGAACCTAGAATATAAGGCATATTTTCAGTTGTTTCACACTTTTTTGTTAAGTATATATTTTTTCACATAGTTAATTCATAGTTTTGATGCCTTCAGTGTGAATGTGCAATTTTCATAGTCATGAAAATACAGAAAATCTTTAAATGAGAAGGTGTGTCCAAACTTTTGGTCTGTACTGTATATACTTTTTTTTAGTTTTTCAAAGGGCTGGCATCATCGGGAGCATGGGCGTGTTTTGATGAGTTTAACCGTATTGAGCTGGAGGTGTTGTCCGTGGTGGCCCAACAGATTCTCCGCATCCAGAGAGCCATCCAGACGAAGATGGACATGTTCAACTTCGAAGGAACAGAACTGAAGCTTAACCCAAATTGCTTCGTAGCCATTACCATGAATCCTGGCTACGCCGGACGTTCTGAGCTGCCGGATAACCTCAAGGTAAAGAGTCCCAGTGCTTTGCATCGGGTCCTTCCACAACATTTCTATAGGATTCAGCTCAGGACTATGACTCGGCCATTCCAAAACTTTATGTTTATTCAACCATTCTTTTGTAGAACGACTTGTGTCTTTGGGCCATTGTCTTGCTGCATGACCCACGTTTTCTTGAGATCCAGTACATGAACTGATATCCTGATATTTTCCTTTAGCATTTGCTGATAGATTTTAGAATTCATTGTTCCATCAATGATGGCAGCCGTCCTTGGCCAAGTGCAGCAAAACAGGCCCAAAGCATGTTACGATTACCATCTTTGTGTTTCATAGATGATAGGAGGTTCTTATGCTGTAATGCAGTATTTTCTTTCTGCAAACATATAGCTTTTCACTTAAAATCTCTATCTTGGCCTCATCCTTCCACAAAGCATTATTCCAGTTACCTATTGATGTGCCCAGGTGAGTTTTAGCAGTGACATTTTAAATCGCATTGCCGTTCTCATTGCAATCCTGCCATGCTCGCCATTGTTGTTCATTGTCCTTCTGATGGTGGACTCATGAACAATTACATTAGCTAATGTGAGGAGAGGCCTTTAGTTGCTTAGAGGTTACCTTGAGTTCCTTTGTGACCTCACAGACTGATGTAGCTTTAACCACTTCGCTCCAGAGCCTGTTTTTGCCTTCGTGACCGGGCCAATTTTTTCAATTCTGACCACTGTCACTTTATGAGGTAATTACTCTGGAACGCTTCAACGGATTCCCCTGATTCTGAGACTGTTTTTTCGTGACATATTGTACTTCATGATAGTGGTAAAATTTCTTCGATATCACTTGCGTTTATTTGTGAAAAAATCGGAAATTTGGTGAAAATTTTGAAAATTTTGCAATTTTCAAACTTTGAATTTTCATGCCCTTAAATCAGAGAGATATGTCACACAAAATAGTTAATAAATAACATTTCCCACATGTCTACTTTACATCAGCACAATTTTGGAACGAAAATTTTTTTTTGTTAGGGAGCTATAAGGGTTAAAATTTGACCAGCGATTTCTCATTTTTCCAGCAAAATTTACAAAAACATTTTTTTAGGGACCACATCATATTTGAAGTCACTTTGAGGGGTCTTTATGACAGAAAATACCCAAAAGTGACACCATTCTAAAAACTGCACCCCTCAAGTTGCTCAAGACCACATTGAAGAACTTTATTAACCCTTCAGGTGCTTCACAGGAATTTTTGGAATGTGGAAGAAAAAAATTAACATTTAACTTTTTTCACAAAAATGTTACTTTAGACCCAATTTTTTTTATTTTCGCAGGGGTAACAGGAAAAAATGAACCCCAACATTTTTTGTGCAATTTCTCTTGAGCGCGTTGATACCCCACCAGTTTGTAAACTAGACCCCTCAGGGAACTTATCTAGATGTGTGGTGAGCACCTTGAACCCCCAGGTGCTTCACAGAAGTATGGAACATTGAGCCGTAAATATAAAATTTTCACATTTTTGCAACAAAAATGTTTTTCAGCCTCCAATTTTGCATTTTCATAAGGGTAACAGGAGAAATTGCTCCATGCAATTGTTTGTGCAATTCCTCCTGAGCACGCTGATACCCCATATGTGGGGGAAAACCACTGTTTGGGCGCACGGCAGGGCTCGGAAGGGAAGGCGTGCCATTTGACTTTTTGAATGTAAAATTTGCTTGAATAATTAACAGACACCATGTTGCTTTTGGAGAGCCCCTAATGCGCCTAAACAGTGGAAACCCCCCACAAGTGACCCCATTTTTGAAACTAGACCCCTTAGGGAACTTATCTAGATGTGTGGTGAGCACCTTGCACCCCCAGGTGCTTCACAGAAGTTTATAATATTGAGCCGTAAAAATAAAATTTTCACATTTTTCCCACAAAAAATGTTTTTCATCCCCTAATTTTGCATTATCATAAGGGTAACAGGAGAAATTGCACCATTAAATTTGCTGTGCAATTTCTCCTGAGTATGTCGATACCCCATATGTGGGGGAAAACCACTATTTGGGTACACTGCAGGGTTCGGAAGGGAAGGAGCACCATTTGACTTTTTGAATGTAAAATTTGTTTGAATAATTAGCGGACACCATGTTGCATTTGGAGAGCTCCTGATGTGCCTAAACAGTGGAAACCCCCCACAAGTGATACCATTATGTAAACTAGACCCCTTAGGGAACTTATCTAGATGTGTGGTGAGCACATTGGGAGACATAATAAACAAATCAGTAGCAGGTGAAGAATTGGTTTTATTTTTTACGCCATTCCTCGTGCGGTATAAGTGATGAGATTACTTTATTCTTTGGGTCGGTGCGATTACAGAGATACCAGATTTATATCGGGTTTTTATGATTGACAGCTGTCACTCACTAAAAGACGCTTTTTTTTTGCAAAATCTAGTTTTTGCATCGCCATATTTTGAGAGCTATAATTTTTCCATATTTCGGCTGACAGAGTCATGTGACGGCTTGTTTTTTGCGGGACGAGTTGACATTTTTATTGTTACCATTTTTGGGTACGTGACATTTTTTGATCGCTTTCTATTCCATTTTTTGGGAGGTAAAATTAACAAAAACCAACAATTCATTGTTTTTTGAGGTTTTTTTTATGCCGTTCTGCGTGTGGTAAAAGTGATAAGGCAGCATTATTCTTCGGGTCAGTACGTTTACAGCGATACTACACGTACTGTATATTTTTTTTATGTTTTGGCGCTTTTACACAATAAAACAATTTTATAGAAAAAATATTTTTTTTGCATCACTTTATTCTGAGCGCTATAACATTTTTATTTTTCGGCTAATGGAGCTGTATGGCGGCTTTTTTTTTGTGGAACAAGATGACGTTTTCAGCGGTACCATTTTTATTTCCATTTTGCTTTTTGATCGCATTTTTTTCCACTTTTTGTTTGGCGATATGAGGAAAAAGCATAGTTTTTTGCTCCGTTTTTTATTTATTTTTAATTACGGTGTGCACAGAAGGAGTTAATTAGTGTGACAGTTTTATAGCTCGGGTTGTTTCGGACACGGCGATACCAAATATGTGTACTTTTTTTGTTTTTGCATAAATATACGGATTTATCGGTTTAATATTTTCTTTATTTATTTTTATTTATTTTGTGAATTTTTTTTAACAATTTCAAAACATTTTTTTTACTTTTTTTTTACATTTTTACTTAGTCCCTGTATGGGACATTAATTTTTATATTTCTGATCACTGATCTCATGTAATGTAATAGACATATATTACATTACATGAGATCTTTGCTGACTGTTTCACAGTCAGAGTCTCCTGCCAGGCTTCTGCTGCAGGCTGAGCCAGGCAGGACACCATATATGGCAGATCTGGAGGCGGTCATGTGACCTCCAGCTGCCATAGCAACGTCAGGTCCTGGAAGTATCAGGGGTCTTCGGAGAGGTAAGTATACGACTCCCTCTCCTCCTGCTGTCTTCTATATGCCGCGATCACTATAGATCGCGGCATATAGAAGACAGCAAAGGGTTAACATCACTGGGACCTGATCCAATCAGGTCCCGATGATGTTCCCTGTCAGAGCTATCGCTCTGCACCGCTCCCCCAGAACTTGCAGGACCCTCGGGGTCCTGAGCGCTGCGGGACCACTCACCGTTTTTAAACGTCGGCGCTGCACAGAGCCCAGGCAGCGCCGACGTTTATCTACAGTGGGCCGTCGCGAAGCGGTTAAGTCAAACTTATGCAGTAATACAGAAATTTTTGAGGGGTTCACAAACTTTCAAGTAAATACTAGGTTTACAAAAGAAACATAAGATTTCATCAAAGGGATTATTCTCCCCCAAACCTCTATGAGATTGTACAATTCCAATGTATAATCACAACACCTGATGCCCTCATTTCTGCAAGCTCCTTAATATTGATGTCCCATTCTCCTATTTTCCAAAATGGACACAGTAGAGGTGTGGAGAGAGATTTGGAAAGTGTTAAAGAAGTATTCCCATCTCCAAGATTCTATCCCAAATATGTAATAGGTGTAATAATAATATTAATAGCAAATACCTCCAATTGGAAATGTAGTATAGTTCTTCTGATTAGCTATGTTGCTTAACCCATGTGCAGGGCATAGCAGTAGCTTAGGTATCCATGGTTACGACCACTAGCAAGTAACTAACTGTTACTATGAGTGGTCGTAACCATGGATACCTAAGCTACTGCAATGTCCTGCACATGGGGGTAAGAAACATAGCTAATCAGAAGAACTATACTACATTTCTAATTGGAGATATTTGCAAACATTAATATTATTATACCTATTACATATTGGGACAGGATCTTGGAGATGGGAATACCCCTTTAACCACACTTTGACTGACTTTCCTCTGATGTGGAATAGACACATCACTTTTAGGTCTGGGGTGGAGGATAGTGTAAATGGACATAATGGGTTCCCCGGCTCTATGCCTGGTTTACAGTAATTTAGTTTCATTTGTTGACTGACCCATCTGGTTTGCGCATTTCAGGTTCTTTTCCGGACTGTAGCAATGATGGCCCCCAACTATGCTCTGATTGTGGAGATCTGCCTTTATTCTTATGGTTTTCTGCACGCTAAACCTCTAAACATTTACAAACTCCCCGTCAGCCAGCAAAAACGAGTTCACTGACAGTATCTCACTTAACTCATTCTGCAGCCGGCAATTAACAGTGCAACACAGAGGCCACATGTATTCCCTATGGAAAAACAATTCTGCAGCATATTTTAGTGCAACTCAGCAGCGTTCCATTCCTCCTTTATCATTCCTGGAAATGTAGGAATTAATTGAAATCTGTCAATAATGAGTACCCTACACAGTCTGACAATGTCACCACTGTTTGGGCACAGTCAGATTGTATAGGGTTGTCCCCTATATAGATTATATATATGACGCGCCCCCTGGGCCATGTTCAGGGGATACCCGGAGCCGGATCTGGATAGGGGTAGTAGTCCTTGTGGCGGTGACCCGGTCCGTGCCCAGGGTGTCAAACTAGGAGGCAGTATATTAGCAGTAGATGTAGGACGACTACGCCACCCGTTGAATGCAGCTATGGAGCTGCCGCTGCAGGGCAGACCGCTGAGGCCGGTGGAAGGATGGTGCAGCGTGGATGGTATAACCCCCAACGGGAGGGGTATGGCCTCAGGGCAGCCGACGTGGATGATGGGGGTAGCAGGAACCACTCAGAGACGATGCGGTGTAGTTCAGGGTCTTTACTGGTGACAAAGATAGACCCTCCCGGAGTACTTGCTAGCGATCGGGGCCTGGTCAGTCCTTGAGCAGATGGGATTTCCCCTGGCCAGGCGGAGTTGTAGGCCTTCCCAACTAACTGTACTCTTCTGGCTACCTTGCTAGAGGCGGGTAAAAGTAGCCCACGTCCCTGAGTGTACCGTGTGGTGCTCACCCGTATGGCCGGTGACTCGGGGCCTTCTAATGGCTTCCGCTCCACGACGGCGGTGCTGGTCCCACGCGTGTGACCGTGCCTTCGGGTTTCTGGGCCAGAGGACCTGCAATCCCCTGCCGGTCGGTTTCTGCTGCTGGGTAAAGATTAGTCCCCACAGCCTCGGACTCCGGGTCCGGTGATAACTTCTCAGTCAGGGCGAGCTCTGCAGCTGCCAGCCCCTGACTCCTTGTAGCACTGCTCCCACAGAGCTCCTGTTGTTTCTTCCTATGGCTGCTTCTCTTCTCTCTACTCTAGTCTCTAACCCTGCCTCAGCCCCAGGTTTATATAGGGGAAGTTCTTCCCCTCCCAGGACTGGGCAGGAGGTGTGGCATGCATAGGATTCCTGACCAAGAGACCTCCCACCTGCTCTCAGACATAATATTGCTATTATTGTGGAGACCAGACCCCTGGGGTGCCACATTCCCCCCTAGTGAAATTTAGTACTCCGGGACTAAACATATTTTTGTATACATAACAGGGTATAACAACAACAATAAAATACATTAAATGGTCACGGCGTGTCCGCAACCGGGTGCAGTCTTTGAAGAAAACAAAGGTGTCCATTTCACCAAAACAGGGAGACGTAACCAGGTAGGGGTCTGTCCTGCCCCGAGTCCTTAACAGTCTTTAGTCCGTCCTGGGTTACGCTCCAACTATACACAAAGGATTCCCGGTAAATCCACCAAAGACTCCTATAAATAACTAGAAACACAAAATTATACACAAGCAACAATAAACAGGTAAACATTAATAAAACAGCTTAAACACTTAGATCCTCCACCATACGGGCAACTGGCCTCTAGTGACCCTAGTGGACCTACGGAGCTGGCTGACTGGTCCTGAGCTACAGGGTATAGGAGCTGTCAAGGGTAAACTGGGCAGCCGTCTACGGACTCTTTGGGTCACTAGGGGTATGGCAGGCTCACTATAAGCAGAGGGTTGATCCTCCTGATCTGCTTGTGTGGAGTCTTCTGCCTCCTGGACCGGCTGTTCTTCCAGCTCTACCGGTTGCTCCGTAAGTACTTGGGATGCTGGTTGGAAGAACGTGAGGACGGGTACCACAACTGCACCATTGACTTGAGTCCAGGACCGAGGGAAGTCTCCGAGCACAGTACTAACCATATCTTCCCTTTCCTCTACGGGTCGAGGGTCTTCTTGTTCCTCTTCAGGGTTCCGTAGCTGTTCGGGACACTTCTTCAGGTGATCCCGGGATACAATGGCTGTGGTTTCCCCTCCGTCTTTGCTGATGGTACAGACCTTCGGGTTGTCGTGGCTTGAGGGCAGTACGGTGTATGGGTCCTTCTCTCACTGGTCGTCCAACTTGTGGAGCCGTCTTTTCCTCTTCAAGACCTACTCTCCGGGCACCAGGGGAACAGCGGGAGCATACTGGTTGTAAGTTTTCTCTTGTCTTTCCCTAGCTTGACAGAGACTACGCTCCACGCTCTCCTGTACTTTCCGGTACTGCTGCTGCCTCTCTGTATCCCAGTCTGCTTCTGGTGAAGTGTCCTCGGGTGTCAGGACTCCCATCTCCAGGTCAACAGGTAGCTTACCAGGTCTTGCCCTCATCAGGTAAGCCGGGGTACAGTTGGTGGAACCTACCGGGATGTGGTTGTATAGGTCCACTAGGTCGGGCAGCCTCTCGGGCCACAGACTGCGTTCTTCCAGGGGCAATGTTTTCAGAAGATCTATCACCACCTGGTTCATTTTCTCACAAAGTCCATTAGTTTGCGGATGATAGGGTGTCGTCCTTATCTTCCGGCAGCCATACAGAGTGCAGAATTCTTGGAAGACCTCCGCTTCAAAGGCAGGTCCTGATCCGTCAACACTTGGTCCGGGTACCCGTGTGGACGGCAGAAATGCTGCTGGAAGGCTCTAGCTGCTGTTCGAGCTGTTAAGTCCTTGACGGGGACGACAACCAAGAACCGGGAGTAGTGATCCACGATGGTTAGCGCGTAGACGTAGCCACTTCTTCTTGGGGTCAGTTTTACATGATCCAAGGCTACCAGTTCCAACGGCTGCCGGGTGACGATGGACTGCAGGGGAGTCTTCTGGCTGGCACGGTCCTTCCTTCTTAGGTTGCACGGGCCACAGTCTCTGCACCACCTCTCGATGGTTCCCCTCATGCCTACCCAATGGAACCGCCCGCGCAGCAGGAACTCCAGCTTCTTCCATCCGAAGTGCCCAGCTCCGTCGTGGTATGCCTCCATCACCATAGCTGCGTCTCTTCTTGGCACCACTACTTGCCAGATTAGTTCATGCGTCCGGGAGTTAACCATTCTGCGGCACAACTTCCCCTTGTAAAGGAACAGTCGACTCTTCTCAGCCCACAGTTGCTTGGCTTCCTCCGGAGCGTCTGGGTCAAGGCGTGCATCTGGCCGAGTCAGCATCTCCTTTACCAGTCGGACGGCAGGGTCACTGTCTTGCGTCTCCGCCCAGTTGTAATGAGGTAAAGGGTTGAACGTAGCGGATTTACTCCTTACACGGTGGGAATACTGGATAGTCCCATGACGGTGGAATGTGGGGAGTTCAACTTCTTCCAGTCCCTCTGAATCTTCCCCTACGTCCGGTAGATTTGGCATCCTGGACAGGGCGTCCGCGTTGGTATTGGAGCGTCCTGCCCGGTACCTGATTGTGAACTCATAGTTGGACAAGCGGGCCATCCATCTTTGCTCTAGGGCACCGAGTCTTGCAGTGTCCAGGTGTGTCAACGGGTTGTTATCCGTGTACACGGTGAACCGGGAAGAAGCGAGGTAGTGCTTAAAGCGTTCGGTGACTGCCCACACCACTGCCAGGAACTCTAGCTTAAATGAGCTGTAATTTTCAGGGTTTCTTTCGGTGGGTCGCAGTTTTCGGCTGGCGTAAGCAATTACCCGTTCTTTCCCCTGCTGGATCTGGGACAGTACGGCTCCTAGCCCGATGTTACTGGCGTCGGTGTAGATGATAAAGGGCTGGCTATAATCAGGGTATGCCAGGATTTCATCCCCAGTGAGGGCCATCTTCAGCTGGCGGAAGGACTCTTCTTCTAGCTTCTCCCATCTGAAGGGTGGCTTCTGGTTCTTGGCCTTCCTGGACTGGCCTATCAGGAGGTCTTGCATAGGAGCTGCCTTTTTGGTGAAACCGGGAATAAACCTTCGGTAGTAGCCTACCAACCCGAGGAACTGCCTCACTTCCTTTACGCTGGAGGGGCTTGGCCATTCCTTAATTGCGGTGATCTTATCAGGGTCGGGAGCCACTCCGTCAGCACTCACCACGTGTCCCAGGTACTGCACCTTTGGCTTCAGGAGGTGACATTTAGAGGGTTTCACCTTCAGGCCGTATCTTGCCAGGGCTTCGAACACTTCCGCCAGGTGTTTCAGGTGGTCCTCATAAGTCTTGGAATATACGATGACATCGTCCAGGTACAACAGGACCGTCTCGAAGTTTCTGTGTACCAGACAGCACTTCATTAATCGTTGGAAGGTTCCTGGTGCATTGCAGAGTCCGAACTGCATACAAGTAAACTCGCTGAGTCCCATCGGGGTGGTGAATGCGGTTTTCTCCCGGTCCGCCTCTGCTACAGGAACCTGCCAGTACCCGCTAGTGAGATCCAAGGTAGAGAAGAAGTTAGCAGATCTTAAAGCAGCCAAAGACTCCTCTATCCTTGGTAAGGGGTACGCATCCTTGTGTGTGATACGGTTGATTTTCCGGTAATCTACACACATCCTCATGGTGTTGTCTTTCTTTTTGACTAAGACTAGTGGGGCTGCCCAGGGGCTACAGCTATCCCTGATTACCCCAGCCTCCTTCATGTCTCTAAGCATCCCCTTGGCGTGTTGGTAGTGTGCAGGGGGTTCGGGTCGATACCTCTCTTTTATGGGAGGATGGTCTCCCGTGGGGATGTGGTGTTCTACCCCCTTGACTCGCCCGAAGTCTAACGGGTGTTTACTAAACACTCTCTCGTACTCTTGAACCACCCGGTAGACTCCCTGTTTCTGGTGGGAGGGAGTGGAGTCAGTACCCAAATGTAGTTGCTGACACCAATCCTCCATTATTTTCTTAGAGCCGTTACCTTCCTCCGGGTGAGATGGAGGCAAGGGTTCCACAGACTCTATAGAGTTTTGGTTGATGGTATATAATTTGGCTAGCGTGGCATACCGGGGCAGGTATACTTCCCTTTTCCCGATATTTATTATGCGAACGGGCACCCTCCCATGGCGTACATCAACTACCCCCCGGGCTGTGAAAATGGTGGGCCTACTGTCTGAATAGACTGGTTCTACCATTGCCTGGTAATCTCTACCTCTCAGACCAATAGCTGCCCGGCACCAAATCATCATTTCACTTTTCGGGGGCATAGCAATAGGGAAAGGGTCACACATTCTTACGCTACCAATCTCACCGCCGGAGAGTTCCACCTGTTGCCGTCGCATCAGTGCCCGGATCTCTTTCTGGAGCACTCGCTGCTGGCCGGAGCTGGCGTTCTTGGCAACCTGCTGTAAAATGAAAATCACCTCTGCAAGACAATTTTCAATCACATTAGTTCCTAAAGTTATCTTTGGGTGACTCTCGCGCTTGTCAATGTCTACAATGATCAGTCCCTGTGCTGCCAGTTCGACTCTACCGATTTTAATGGTCATCTCTTTAAATCCGATCTGCGGCACGGGTTGACCATTGCTGGCGATGATACTCAAGTCGTCGTCAGGGTAGCGGGTTATATCCGAGTCATTCCAGTACTGCTTGAAGAGCACGTACGGGATGGTGGTGACCTGTGACCCGGTGTCCAGTAGGGCACTCATAGGAATGCCATCCAGTACCACAGGCAAGACTGGACGTCCTCCTACATATTTGTCGCGCCAGTTCGATGGGCCTGGTGATCTTTTTCCTGGGGGTTGGCCCTCTACCCCAGGTTGTGCCAGTTTAAAGGACAGCACCTTGCCATATGTCCGGGTTGATTGCAGCGGCGGCAGATGCGTTGTCTGTCCTCGTTGTACCGGTCGCTGGGTCTTCCTCTGGCCGGTGGGGTCCTCTTTGGTCGACGCCACGGGATGTCCTCCGGTCCGGATGCCAGCTGGATCTTCCCTGGAGTGGAAACCTGTAAAGACTGCACAGTTCGGGTTAGCGCAGCAACGCTTTTAGCTAGCTCTTGGACCTGATGGTGCAGGTCTGGAGCCGGGTCATTGTTCAAAGCCTGCGCATCAGCTCCCACTGGCCCTGCCGACAAGGGTGTCGCCTCCTGGTGGTAAGCGGTAGCAGGGCGCCTGTGGGCCACAACGCCACCCGGTGCCGGTTCTCGGAGCACCCGGATGGCTCTGTCCTTGAACTGTGCAAAGTCCAGATGAGGATCCTGTAAGGCTATGGCCCGCAACTGGGTTCGGTGGACATTGCAATATAGTCCCTCTATAAATTGTTCGGTCAACAGCCTGTCCTCGTTTCCCACGCTGTCAGGGTCGGTCTGCTTAATGGCTCTCAGGGCCTCTTGTAGGTTGAGTGCATAGTCCCTTATACTCTCATGTGCTCGCTGCTTGCACCCATAGAATCTAAGCTTAATCTCGGCTGAGGTGCGGGTATCAAAGGTGTCCCTCAGCCGGGTTAGTATCCCTGCGACAGTCCTCCTCCCAGGTGGCCAGGACTTTACCTCCCTTTGGGCTGCCCCGGTTAGTTGGGCCACCAGGATGCTCACTTTTTGCTCTTCTGTGAGGGGGTACACCTGGAAGAGGCTATCCAGCTTCTCTCTAAAGTCATTCAGGGTATGTGACTCCCCTGAGTATTCGGGTAGCCAGGCTGCTCCCGGGATATAGGGCATGGTGAAAGGCATGACTGCAGCAGCGCTGGCGCTGGCGGGGGTTGAGGCAGTGAAGCTCTCCTCCGTATCCGACATCTTCCTCCCCCCTAGTGGACCGTGGCCTACCTTGCGATGATCCTCTTCCGTAGGTCGCGGTTCCGCAGTGGATCGTCAGGGTTGAGGACCTTCCGTCGCGCGCCTGTGACGTCAGCGTCTGCTGGGCTCCTTCCAGGACCTTACGCGACGTCCGGACGTGAGGCGGGGCTTCAGTTCTCGCGCGCTTTCGGAGTCCACGCCCCTCTTCTTCCCGCGCGGCGTCTTCAAGATGGCGTCCAACGGCGGGAAAACTCCACGGATGGCGGGAAGAAGGCTGAAGATGGCGCCGGATGGCGGGAAAACTTCACGGATGGCGGGAAGAAGGCTGAAAATGGCGCCGGATGGCGGGAATCTTCACCGATGGCGGGAAGAAGGCTGAAGATGGCGCCGGATGGCGGGAATCTTTACCACAGGTAAGTTTTAAAAGTCTCTTTTTCAGGCACGCAGTACCCGGTGGTTGCGGGCACGAAATCCTGCCGACTACGCCAAAAGTTGACGCGCCCCCTGGGCCATGTTCAGGGGATACCCGGAGCCGGATCTGGATAGGGGTAGTAGTCCTTGTGGCGGTGACCCGGTCCGTGCCCAGGGTGTCAAACTAGGAGGCATTATATTAGCAGTAGATGTAGGACGACTACGCCACCCGTTGAATGCAGCTATGGAGCTGCCGCTGCAGGGCAGACCGCTGAGGCCGGTGGAAGGATGGTGCAGCGTGGATGGTATAACCCCCAACGGGAGGGGTATGGCCTCAGGGCAGCCGACATGGATGATGGGGGTAGCAGGAACCACTCAGAGACGATGCGGTGTAGTTCAGGGTCTTTACTGGTGACAAAGATAGACCCTCCCGGAGTACTTGCTAGCGATCGGGGCCTGGTCAGTCCTTGAGCAGATGGGATTTCCCCTGGCCAGGCGGAGTTGTAGGCCTTCCCAACTAACTGTACTCTTCTGGCTACCTTGCTAGAGGCGGGTAAAAGTAGCCCACGTCCCTGAGTGTACCGTGTGGTGCTCACCCGTATGGCCGGTGACTCGGGGCCTTCTAATGGCTTCCGCTCAACGATGGCGGTGCTGGTCCCACGCGTGTGACCGTGCCTTCAGGTTTCTGGGCCAGAGGACCTGCAATCCCCTGCCGGTCGTTTTCTGCTGCTGGGTAAAGATTAGTCCCCACAGCCTCGGACTCCGGGTCCGGTGATAACTTCTCAGTCAGGGCGAGCTCTGCAGCTGCCAGCCCCTGACTCCTTGTAGCACTGCTCCCACAGAGCTCCTGTTGTTTCTTCCTATGGCTGCTTCTCTTCTCTCTACTCTAGTCTCTAACCCTGCCTCAGCCCCAGGTTTATATAGGGGAAGTTCTTCCCCTCCCAGGACTGGGCAGGAGGTGTGGCATGCATAGGATTCCTGACCAAGAGACCTCCCACCTGCTCTCAGACATAATATTGCTATTATTGTGGAGACCAGACCCCTGGGGTGCCACATATACATTATATATCATTTACACATACATTTCCAGGAGGTATAACAGAGGGACGATACAATGTAGCGTTTTAGGAAAAGAGGTTTCATACTTATTTTTTGGAGAATACTATTCTTTACTAATACAGACATACCACAAGAACTGACTGCTCCTTTGTAATGGGGTTCTTCACTTTTAATATTGTTTCATGTCATATTGTATATGAATTATTTTATCATTTAATCCTTTTTCATTCTATTTAGCTCTTGCGGTCAATTAAGGATGTAAACGAACCCAAATTTTTGTCTCATGATATTCCTCTGTTCAATAGGATTACCAGCGACCTGTTCCCTGGCATTCAACTTCCGGAAGCCGACTATAAGGTATTAAAATATAATAGTGTCTTAAAGGGGTTTTCCAAGACTTAAAGAGGACTTGTCCCTCGCCATAAATATGTAAATGCCGCTGTTCTCCTGACTCCGGCATTGTTTTTCTTTTCTTCCTGCTCCTCTCCGTTCCTGACATCTGTCACTCTCCTCTAGCCCTTTAAGCCAACTGGGCAAGGCCTTCCTGAAGACTCCCACAGAGAGGACTTGATGACCACGCCCACTTGGCTATTAAAAATTATGAACTAGATTTCTATAAAGCGGCTATATCTCAGGAATGGAGAGACGCAGGAGCAAAAGAAAAACAACACCGAATTCAGGAGAACAGCGGCATTTACACCAGGTAATAAAATTGCATATTAATGGCAAGTGATAGGTCCTATATAGCGGGCCAGCTATCATTAGGATGACAGTTATCTTTCCCGGCTCCCCCATATTCAGGAATGCTCATTCCTGTTTTCTCTAAGACAGAGTCGCTGCCAGAATCTTATGTCAGCTGCTAATTTCAGGGTCAGAAAGTAAGGATTGGGTGATTAAATTCCAACCGCCCGATTTTTATGTCCCCCAACATAATCTGTCATGAGGCCCCCATACACAGTAGAGGGTAGACCAATCCCATTGAAATCACCCGATCCTGGTCCACTGCTTTGGAATTGTGTTACATGACCTTGTCACTCATCGTCCGGTCCCATTAGTGCAACCTGGGCAGCTGCACAGGGGCACCAGAGGTAAGGGGGCTCACGTATACCTCCAATGCAGGATGATCTGATGTAGAAAAAAAATGGTTAAAACATCTGAGAGTGATTTATCGCTAGTTTAGTTGTAGGTTATGGAGACATTTTTTTTTAGATGAATGAATCGATTCGCAGGAGACTGATCCAATGGCCAGGTGTCATGGGTGCGTCAGATGTGACAGACAGTCGCCCTGCAGTTGGTTGCAGGAGATCCCTTCGTTTGGCATTACGGACATCTTCTTAGCGGTCTCACTGTAGGACCCAGCGGCTACCTCCCTCCTGTTCTAATTGACAATCAGGCCTGGGTGTTTAAATATTTCCAGGTTGCTACACAGAGGTGCCATTGATATTCACATGACCCCTTGTGAAGGCTTGGAGCAAGTGCAGTTCTTACTTCCTCTCTGGTGCTAATAGGATGTGTGTGCCATCTCTCTGAAGTCGACTCAAGCTAAGCTACTTCCCCTGTGTCTGTCTCCCCTTGCTGTCTTTAGTTGTCAGTGGGGATCGACTAGTGCTCACCCCCCTTCCCTATCCAGGGTCAAGCGCTAAGGAAATACAGGGATAGGTTCCTGTGCGGCAATTGGTGAGGAACCAATATAGAGTCGGTAGGGGAGACAGGGTGATTGCAGATCAGCCTAGGAGGTCTCCATTTCCCCCTTTCCCTAGTATCTGGGCTCCCTTCCCCTCATCCCTTTGTGTCGCACTTTGTCTTTCCTACACTGTGCGTGACATCAGGTCAGTGGTGGGCACTAAATGAGACCCCTGAGAGCCACCTTATTTCTTCCTGCCCCCCGTCTCTTCTTCAGATTAGCCGGCCTGGCATGACGTTATGGTTGCAGCATGATGTACACCAGGCCATATAATCAGAAGAGGAGCCGGGGATGCCGGCAGCTAAGAGGCGGCTCTCATGGGTCCTGTCCAGCGGCCACAGAATACTGATCTGGTTCCTGAAAATGTATTCTCCCACCTCTAATTGGATCCACTGTAAACAGACTGATGAAATATTTTACCTTCCTTTTGCTCAGGATTTACTGGAATGCGCACAGGAGAGCTGTGCTGGACACAACATCCAGCCCGAGAAGGTCTTCCTGGAGGAAATGATCCAGACGTATGAGATGATGATTGTCAGAAACGGGTAAGCTGTAACTACAGAAGTCCATGGGACGGGGGATTTATTCTTCGCTGTTTCCATTTTATACAATGGACCATGCTGCATTTTGTTTATCCCGTACAGTTTTATGTTGGTTGGAGAGCCGTTCTCTGGAAAAACGAAGGTCCTCCACGTCCTCGCTGATACGCTGTCTCTTATGAATGAGCGAGGGTGCGAAGAAGAAAAAGTGATTTACCGGACAGTGAACCCTAAAGCCATCACCATGGGGCAGCTGTTCGGGCAGTTTGATCCAGTGTCACATGAGGTTTGTCTATGATTGGAATTATTGTTTACTAGATGGTGGCCCGATTCTAACGCATTGTGTATTCTAGAATATGACAAAATCCGACAAACAAGCAAAATGAACAAAAAGCATTGAATTCAATTCTTTCTGATTTTAGAAACTGCATTAAAGAAGGGGTGCACCGGTCCTGGAGATACTGCAATACCAGGTCAATGCGTGGAGTGGACAGAGCAAGCTCTTTTTCCATCTCCCTGTTCTAAAAATCCATTTAATATATGGTCCCCAGATAGGGGACGTATCAGATATTAAACTGATAAGAACAGATTTTTTTTTTTTTTTTTATACCATTCAGTAAAATTTTTCAAGCAACAATCAATAGTATAAAAACTCATACTACGTTGCCCAGTCTTACATCATAATGGTACTTTCTTTATTTCATATTTATAACTTTATACTGAAACAGTTGTAAGACCTTTTGAATGGACAAAAACTATAAAAACATACCATTGTCATAAAAAATGACAGATCACAACACTTAAACAAGGACTTACTGGTACTTTACCAGTGACCTCCATTTTTTGACTTTCCAAAAACCTTCTGAATCAGAGCCACCACCGCCACGGCTATCCCATAAATAAACTATGTATAACCTTGACAAAACCATCCTAACACAATTATTAACTGAGATTATTTTCCTTTTAAATAAACACAAATTCCTAACGTCCCACAGACTTTCTATTACACATGCCATTATCAACCACAACAATCTCTCTTTCACCCGGCTACTTGCACCCATCCCAAACATTACCACTCTCCAATTTATAAAATTCACGCCCGCTAGTTCCTTGCATAAACCACCCACTCCCTTCCAAACACTCTGAGCATAATCACAATTCCAAACCAAATGCATAACAGTTTCACTCGCCCCACATCCATCCCTCGGACATACCTCTGTTCTAATCAGATCCCTCCTCTTCTGTACCTCTCTCACAGGCAAAATCTCATGCAAACTCATCCATACGATATCACGCTGCCTATTCGATATTCCTTTTATACTCAGGTTCCTCCATACACACAACGCTTCACTCGATCTCAAGCCCCTAATGTTACATTCAAACTCTCTAACTCGCATCCTTCTCCTTACATTCCTTATCACTTTGAAATCACCCATAGGAACATCCAACAAATCATGCTTGACAACAAATTTTTCAACAAACTCATACCACACTGGACATTTAAACGAAACAGGCACTCTTGCATCCCTTCTCATCCATTTCAACCCAAACAACATCCATCCAGCCATATATTTAATCATATAAGCCGTCTTGTTATCCCTACCTAACAGAACAACCACTGTTTTAATAAAATTTAAACCAAGACAAATTTCAAAATTTGGGAAATCCATTCCCCCATGTTCACGTAACTTACACAAATATTCCCTTTTAAGTTTTTCCATCTTACTTCCCCAATAAAACGTAAAAATTAGCTTCTCAATCCACCTAAAACCCCTATAAGGGGCTGGAAAAACCACTGACACAAAAAGTAACATAGGAAGAATCACTGACTTAATAATAAGGACTTTGCCTGACAATGTCAAGTCCCGCAACCTCCAAAAATTTAACTTCTGTTCAATCCTCTTACCGCATTCATCCCATCTCTCATTCCCTTTCAGATCTTTGTTAAACCACACCCCCAAAACCTTAATAGCACCTTCTTCACATATCACACCATGCATCCTAACACTCGAATCCCCGAAACACTTAAAGCTACACTTCCCCCAATTCACCCTAAAACCAGATGCACCACAAAAGAAATCTAAAAGCAACCTTGCTCGATTCATAGCAGCCATATTATCACTCACCACAACAACATCGTCCATATACCCCATTACCTTTACAGTCTTTCCACCACTCCCTGGGATCAGAAGACCATTCATCACTTTCTCTTTCCGAATCATGCACAACAGGGGCTCAATCACACTTATAAACAGGACAGGGGACAACGGACACCCCTGCCTGACCCCTGATTTTATGCACACCTTCTCACTCAAACATCCATTCACTAACACTTCACTCACCACACCATCATACAAACACCTTATGGCATTCACAAAAACACTAGGAAAACCCATCCTAACACCTCAAACATAAACGCATGCGACACTCTATCAAAAGCTTTCTCAAAATCCACACAAAAAACCATACATTTCCCCTTCCTAAACATACAATCTCCAATTACGTCCCTCAACAACAAGAGGTTATCAGTCATACACCTACCTGGCACCGCGCACACTTGATCATCACCAACCACACTTCCAATCACCCCACGCATACGGTTAGCCAGAATTTTGCTAAAGACTTTATAATCTGCATTGAGTAATGTAATCGGCCTCCAATTACGCAAATTCTTTTTCTCACCCTTCTTATATAGTAAAACAACTACTCCTTCTTTCATGGAATTACAAAGTACACCATTCATCCACATATATTGACATACCTCCACAAAATCAACACCAATCACATCCCATGCTTTTACATAAAACTCCACAGGCAACCCATCTTTCCCAGGTGTTTTATTCTTTTTCGCACCATCCACCGCCTTTTTAACCTCATCAAAAACAATATCTTCACTCAAACACTCACGTTCCCCTGATTCAAGCTGACTCTCCAACATACCTAACACATGCTTTTTCAAACCCCCATCCACCCATTTAGACTCAAATAAACTACTATAGAAACTATGTACCTCATCCAACACTTCCCTTCCAACCACAGTCATACCATTATCATTTACAACCTCATCCAACTCATCTTTTTTACTGCACATTTTTTTAAAAAAGTACCTCATACACTTCTCATCCATATCCAAATGCTCAACTCTCGTCCTAAAAATAATTTCCTTCCCACGCTTTTCCAAAACACGCTTCATCTCATCTCTCGCTCCTCTGAGTTGATCACTAACATCAATTCCTTTCATACTCATTTTATGTAACCACTCAATCCTCATATTTAAATCTTTAAATCTGCCTCTTTCAATTGCTGCTTTTTTATAACCCCACCTCCTAAAAAAAATCTTAATTTCCACTTTCACCCAATCCCACCATACAGTCACATCCACAAAATTATTTTTCCTAGACCTCCACCATTCATACTTACTTTCGAAGTCTCTCATAACCCTAACATCCTCTAACAACCTAACATTTAGCTTCCATACCCCAACACCATGCACCATTTTTTTATCACCTTCAAACATACCCCACAAACATTCATGGTCTGTGAAAGAAAAAACATGCTGTTTAAAAAATTTACACACCAAACCTCTATTTGTATACAGCATGCGGTCAATCCTGGACACTATTCCTCCCCTATCAGCTCTATATGTGGCCGGTGGTGGCTTACTCAAAAATTCCGCTGCATCTAAAAAAGAAAAATCAGATGTAATTTGATTAAGGACCTTACCCGTGACATCAATTTCCCCTTCAGAAACACAATTGAAATCACCAACTAATAATATTGGAATCCTTCCAGGCAAAAATAAACGTATTTTCTCTAATAGTGCTAACCTATCCCCTTTGTTAATTGGACAATACACGTTAACAATTTTCACCCTCCACCCTCTCCCCTTAACCACTGCCATTATACAACGACCTGGCTCCACCACCATATAATTTTCAAAACTTAAATCCCTATTCCCCAACAAAATCCCCACACCATCATTTTTGTTTGTCATTGAACCTGACCAAATGCTATACCCATATACCCAGTCCTTTTCAGGAGGTGACTCTTCAATTCCGCACTCTTGCAGATAGTAAATATTTGCTCCAAGATTTTTTAGTTCTTCCAGTATAGCCAATCTTCTAGGCTTAGATTTTATAAGCCTTACATTTATTGACAGTACACTACAGCCCACGTTGGAGCCCATTTTTTAACCATATTCGGTAAAAAAGAACATACCCCCCACCGAAGAGTCAACCTTTCTCGTCTTGAAACTCGATTCCTGATGTTAAGCAGAGAATGCTGGCCCCCTCCTCCAAAAAAGACCTCCTAGGAGAGGCACTGTAGCTCTCGGGATAGCTCCTATCACTTAAGGGGCTGATGCTCCCAATACTGGCAGGTGAAAAATCTGGCCGGAACTTCTTTGCAGAAGACACATCAGAATCCTCATCAGGGGGCCTCACCACAGCCCCGGTGAAGTCACCCTGGCCACCACCACCTTCATGAATTGCCTCTGAGCTTTCCAAAGCCAACACCGGCGTTGTGGAGAGTGAACCGCTCACTTCTCCCTCACCACTCACATCAAGCAGAATTGACATATCTGCAGGCTCTATCTCAACAGCGCTTCCACCAGCAGGATCGGGTGCTTGCTCCATCTCTTCCATGAAGTCCCTTACTGCCTCGATCGCCTCACCAATAGTGGCGGCAGTAGTAGGACGTGGGGACACGGCCTCTGCATATGACCTGGAACGATGGGGACAGTCCTTGAAAGCGTGTCCCTCCTCGCCACATGCATTACAAACCATGGAGTTAGTACACTCCATTGCCAGATGACCCTCTTTATTGCATTTCCCACAAAACTTCTGCACCGTGCAGTCCTCTTGGTAGTGTCCAAAGGATTTACACTTCCTGCAAAAACGCGGAGCACCAGGAAAATACATATACCCTCTATCCCTCCCGATGGCAAAACTGAGGGGAGGGTAGTGGATACCCCCAGGTCCCTGGGGGTCCTCCTGGAACCGTACAAAAAATTTGTGTTTGCCAGTCCACAAGCCCACCTCATTCCTCACCTTGTGTGAGTAGGACACATAGCTGCAATGACGGTTCAGGAATCTAGTAATGTCCTCCACATCCACAAGGGGGTTGTGCATAAACACAATAACTGGCACTTCCCCCTTAGTATACAATACCGTGAATGTAAGCCCATCAAGAGCCGGATGATCCAAGGCTTGCTGATCCTTTAGAGTCTTGAAAAGATTCTGGCAAGCTGCCATACGATCAAGGACTAAAACGTACCGGCCATTCTTTGGGAACTCCTGTAGGCAAATGATGTCTCCACGACCAACATTCAAAATCTTGAAGATGACGACTTCCACCAAGAACCGCAGGTTAAAGAAATTCCTCCTCGACTCCTCAATATCAATGCGAAAAGCATTTTTGACCCGAATATCATCGGTCCCGGCATAGCGAATCTTGACGCCCATTATCACCTCTCGTTTCCTCTGGACCCCCCCCAATAGCAGCAGGCAGCTTAAGCCACCTAAGTGGCGATGCTGCAAGGCCGAGGGGGAGACACTATAGGATCCTTCTGATCAGATACAAGATCTAAGCCAAAAGGCCGAGAAGCGATAACCAGAATTGGTTTCGGACTACGGTGCCACCCAAGGATCCTGAAAAGTCCATTTGTGGAGATGGCCACCTGGACTCCCGTTAAGAAGACATGCTGTCAACCTCTAGATCCCTCACATGCCTGCACTTTTCAGCTTGCTGCTGCTGCAATCCACGCGTTTTAGATCTGCATAACTCCACCTCTTTTAGCACAGCACCCTCACCCCCGGCTGTTCCCACCCGCCTCAACACCGTTGGAAGGGAGGAGAACCAATTAAGGCGGGGGGGGGGTGGAACGAGCAGCTGTCTACACTTAGCAGGAGGGTTGCTGATTACTTACCTTTCCTGCTGCTGCTGCTGGCTGTCCAGCAGCAGACTGAAGGTGGCTGCTGCTGTGCGCAGGTATATAAAGGCTCAGAGCCTATTATGACATGCGCAGCCAGCGTTCCATTGCCACATTCCATCTACTGCAGGCGGGATACCTGGATGGCTGAATGTCACTGAGAAGCTCACAGAGACCGCCATAAGCAACAGTTTAAAAGAATGCCACAGACTAATCAACCAAACTTTTTGGGTTGGTTTCTCTTTTATAGTCTGCAGGCATTAAATGAAAGAAGTCAGTGTTCCAGCAGAGGGAGACAACGTTTCACAAAAGGCATTGTAGCAAACCAAAAAAGAAATTTTAAGCGCAGCAGAGTAACCAGCTCACATACCTGTTAGCTCAGGTGAGTTTAAAAGGCTGCTGTTGATAACAAGGGCATTTGCTAAATAGATGGTGTGTGTGCAACAATATACTGAAAGGTCAATTATATTGTGCAGCTTATCTCACCACCTGTAGTTATTTAGGTGAAAGCTCCAAAATGCTTGCCTAATATGTCTGTTTATCCAAAAGGAAGTAAAGAGGGAGAGCTAGATAGATAGCATTGCATTACATTACATGGCAATGCAATGCACAGTTGCTGAAGTTGAACCAAAATGAGCTTGTCATCTGGCTTCTGCAACTTTTAACATGAAAAATCCAATGAGGAGAAGAAAAGCAAAGCCAAAGAGTCCATCCCAAAATCCGACAAACAAGCAAAATGAACAAAAAACATTGAATTCAATTCTTTCTGATTTTAGAAACTGCATTAAAGAAGGGGTGCACCGGTCCTGGAGATACTGCAATACCAGGTCAATGCGTGGAGTGGACAGAGCAAGCTCTTTTTCCATCTCCCTGTTCTAAAAATCCATTTAATATATGGTCCCCAGATAGGGGACGTATCAGATATTAAACTGATAAGAACAGATTTTTTTAATTTGGCTATCCCCTCACAGGGATAAAACCAATTTTATTTAAAAATTACACAGATGTACAGAAATAAAAGCAACATTTTACATCATTACAAATTTTTATACATTGTCTCGAAACATACGAGACTTAAAAACATAAATTATTCAAATAGGATAGAAATTTGCATATATTCAAATTAATAAAATGTTACAAAAATTCAAAATGTGTTCCATACATTGACATCCCATTTTAGGGAGATATTTGGATTATTTTTTTTATCTAATAAAAAATATACATACATTTCACTTAAACAAAAACTAAAAACATCATTTAAAGACAATTCATCATGATTAAAAATTAAAATATTTCGGGCTTTCCAGAGAGCTATTTTGGCGCAATTTATTGTCTTCCATGCCATAATTTTTTGGTCTTCTGTTGGGCATTCCATAAGTCCATAAAGTATTGTGGCGTAGTTAAAGTCTTTGAGGTCTGCCACTTTTTCCATCAGAGGGAGCAATTTTCTCCAGAACGCTTTTGCAAAAGGACAAGTCCATAGTAGATGTTTCACTGATTCCTCCTCTTGACATCCGCTTCTTGGGCAAATGGCAGACCTCACGAGTCCTCTTCTATGTTGGAATGCCCGGCACGGAAGACATTGGTGTGCGCAGCTCCAAGCCAAATCTTTCTGTATATTAAAAAGATATTTTGCATTAATGACTTTCCATATATTCAATATTTGTTCATCATCATAGCGCTCAATGTTACATAACTCTTCATTTTTACAAAGACTTTTAATTAATTTCTTACTATTTTGTAGATCTCCCGCTTCTTTACCCCCTAAATTAAAATGAATCACTATTTTTTCTAAAATTAAATAATGCGTTGGCAGTTTAAAAGCATATGGAGATGATAAAACCGTTTCAAACCACCCAAACTTTCTCATAAAAAAACCAGTGTTATAACGCATAAAAAAGGACCAATAGTGATTTTTAAAAAGGGCATTAAAACAGAAGCAAAAAAATTTAATTAAAAGGAACCTACTAAAATCTGGAAAGTCTTTCCCACCTTTGAGCTTTGGTTTTGTTACAATTTCTCTTTTTAATTTCTCCATCTTAGAACTCCAGAAAAAAGTAAAACATGCTTTAGTGATCTTTTTTAAAATATTTACAGGGGGAGGGAAAACCAAACTCAAATACAATAAAAGAGGCAAAATGACCATTTTTATAATTAATACTTTACCCTCCATCGTTAATTTTCTCATATTCCACATACATATTTTCGTATTCACTTTCTGAGCTACCGCCTCCCAGTTATTTAGACCATTATTGGATTCACAGAAAGAAATACCTAAAATATTAATAGAGTCAGTTATTGGAATAAAAACATCGTGTAAAATCATCTCCCCAATATTTAAAATACTACTCTTATTAAAATTAACCTTAAAACCAGAAGCTGTACAAAAGGATTGGATCTGTTTGAGTGAGTTTTGTAGTGATGGTGCATCTCGGCAAAGGACCGCCACATCGTCCATGTAACCCACCACTTTTGCTTCTGTTCCTTTGCTTCCAGGTAGAGGGATACCACATATTTGTCTATCTCTACGGATTGCACATAAAAGTGGCTCAAGAGCACAAATAAAAAGTAGTGGGGACAGGGGGCACCCCTGTTTTACCCCTGATTTTAAAAAAACATCTTGTGTCTTGAAACCATTTACTAAAATCTTACTTGTGCAGTCCTTATAAAACACTTTAAGAGATAATAAAAACCTTTCTGGTATGCCCATTTTTTCTAAAACCTTAAAAAGATAAAAATGAGAAATCTGATCAAAAGCTTTTTCGAAGTCAATTGATAAAATTGCCATCTTCCCTTTTCTGTTTTTAATGTCTTCAATACAGTCTTTAACAAGGTTTAGATTGTCCCAGATACTGCGCTCAGGCACACCACATACTTGGTTTGAGTGGATTATTTTTCCTATAATTTTTTTAAGGCGGTTTGCACAAATTTTTGCCATTATTTTATAGTCACAGTTTAGTAGGGTTATAGGTCTCCAGTTTTTTAAGTCTGTCTTATCACCTTTCTTATATAATAATGAGACCTCCCCTTTTTTCCAGGATTTTAATAAAACCTTATCATTAAAAACTTCAGTAAAAACATAAAACAGATCCTCTTTTAAAATATCATAAAATTTTACATAAAACTCTATAGGAATACCGTCTGATCCAGGGACTTTTCCAATTTTAAAACTTTTTATGGTTTGTAAAATTTCTTCTTCTGTTATGTTTTGTGATAAAAACTCTTGGGAGGCGGTATCTAAAACAGATGTTATTTCTTCTAGAGAATTTTGCATTATATTTTCATCTATTCTTTTATCATTAAAAAGATTAAAATAGTAACCATGTACCTTTTCCAAAATTTTTCCCATATTTTTCTCTCCATCTATATCTTCAATTACTGTTTTTTTCTCTCTAATTTTTTTAAAAAAATATCTAGAACATTTTTCGTCTTCCTCCACGTGTTTTATTCTGGAGCGGAAAATGAGCTCTTTCCCTTTTTGTTCTAGTGATTTTGTTATTTCTTCTTTCAGTATTTTAATATCTTTTTCTACTTCTAGACCATTTTCTCTAAGTTTATATAAGGTCTGTAACCGGGTATTTAAATTATTATATAATTCTAGCTTTTCTTTTGCTTTATATATGCTTTTCTTAATAAAAAAATCTTTTATTTTTTTTTTCATTTTATCCCACCAGGCACTTATAGGGACATTTACATCTTTCTTCCTCCTGCAGTTTTTATAAAATTCAATAAAATCCGATAAAATCTTAGAATCATTTAAAAGGGACACATTCATTTTCCAAGTTTTTTTCCCACATTTTTTATTAGCATTAATTTTTACACTAAAAGATAAAAATTTATGATCTGAGAAGATATTATCGTGGGTTTCACATTTATCAGGTAAAATTTGTTCTGAACCGAATATAAAATCTATTCTTGAACTGCAATTTAAATTGCTCCAGGTAAAGCCGGCTTCTACTGAACTAGTCTTGTTGCATTCTTTATAAATATCAACAAGTCTAAAATCACTTAAAATATTACTTAACATACCGGTAGTTTTGTCATAGTTTCTACTTACGGCTGTAGAGCGCCGACTTTCACCCTTTAAAATACAATTAAAATCACCTGCCAAGATAAAAGGTTCAGAGGTATTAATAAATAATGGTAAAATCTCTAACATGTCAGCTCTTTCATTTTTATCTGGGGACCCATAAAAATTTAAAAATTGCCATTTTACACCATTAATAAAAGCTTTAACTAATAACATACGACCTGGTAAAATCTCTTGGATAAAATCAATTTGAACGTTTCCCTTAAAAAGTATAGCTATCCCTGCTGATCCGGTAACATTTGACCCGGACCACACTGATGGGCCACATTTCCAATCCTCTTTGTATTTTTTGTAGGATACTGTGTGCGGGATATTGCATTCCTGTAAAAAGAAGACGGAAGCCGTAAGACAAGTTAAAAAATTAAATAATGTTACTCTTCTGGTTTTTGATTTTAGACCCCTCACATTGAGGGAAATGCCCTTAAGTTCTGCCATTGGAGGAAAGTAAAAAAATTATATAAAACAGAAATACGGAACTTACTTCCTATCCGCTGAACCGGCCAGACCACTTACGCTCGAGCTACTTCCCTCGTCCGAATTTATCGTAAGTAAGGACTCCATGGAGGAGGAACTTGACTCACCAAGACAATGACCCAACGCTACATGTGAGTAGCTTGGGAGACAACTAAGAGGAACAGCACCCTGGGTCTCCATGGGCTGGCCATTCAGATCCTTATCAGGTGGGTCCCCAGGTGGCTCCCCTGCACCCAGGGGAGGCCGACACACAGGGGAAGGTTGGGTACAAGGCAATGTACCCGAGCTCACGGAGCTGGCAAGGCCCGGCTCCCCACCGGGGTCAGCAGGGTCCGGGACTTTTGGGGGACCAACGTCCACCTCCCCACCAGGAGATGTGTCCATCTGATCCCCATCAGCCGCTCCATTCGAACCATCTTTCTTCCCTCTTTTCTTTTTATGGGGACCCACCGTAGTCCAGTTAGCCTCAGACTCAGGCCCAGGAAACCCAGTTTTTGCCTCGGGCTCGGTGTCAACCTTCTGCCGGTCTCTTTTGGTTTTACCGATCATGCCCTTTTGTTCCTTTTCTGCCTTTCTTTTAGCCTCCCTGTTGTCTTGGTGCCAACTTTTCCTCACTGCTTGGGAGTTACCCTTCATTACCTCTGAGCTTTCCTCATCACTCGAATTGCCCTCTTTGCTCGCTGAGGCTCCAGGTTGTTGTTCCTCCTCCTGAGGGGTGGTCTGACCTGTTGGTTCATTTTCGGATGTCCTGGCCTTTTCCTTCCGTCTCTGTTCGGCCTCCCAGAACCTATGTGGGCATGAAAAATAAAAATGACCAGGTTTTTGGCAGAAATTACATTTTTTATCATGAGGACATTCTTTGGTGTCATGTTCTGTACTAGCACAGTTTCTACAGGTTGCCTCACAGTCATCCTTAAAATGGCCATATTTTCCACAGTTTCTACAAAAGGGTGGCATACCAGAAAAAAAGAAGTCTCCATTTGAGGAACCTATTTTAAAACGTGCAGGAGGGAGTTTCACACCGCCTGGGAAATTAGGGTCTCTTTCACATGTTACTAGAAATTTCCATTTGGACGTCCATATGTGAAACTCATTAAGTACTTTCCCTATACATTTTACACTTTTAAAGTACATTGAAAGAAAACATGTTAGTTCCACTGAAGTAACGAAAGGAGAAAATACTTTAAGGATTACCATTTTTACCTCATCCAGGACGTGCTCGATAACTTGTATTCCTTTTAGAATAGGATTGTTTTTTGCCTTTCTGGCTCTTACCAGGACATCCTGAAAAATGCCTTCCCCGGTGAAGGTGATGTCATAATCGCCACGCCTCGGATAATCCTGGATAGAGAGAATCTCGTTCTTCTGCACATGAAAGAGCCCTTCAAGCACGTCCTGGACTACGTACCACAATTTCCTTTCATCACTTCCGCCCTCTGTGAAATGAATACGGATAGTGTTTTTAAGCCTCGCATAGTGAGGCACGAGGTTGGGGTCAACCTCCATGGTAACGCAACAAGAAAAAGCAAATCGCAAACCGCTTGCAATCTGCGCCTTTCAGAGTTCTGTAAACAGAAACACCTGAGAGGCTGGGGGGGATCGCAACCCGTTACCCTGGGACTAAGCCCTCTCCCAATAGCAGCAGGCAGGGGAGCCCACCGAAGTGGGTCACCCTGCAAGGCCGAGGAGAGGGGTACCCGAGTACCTTCTGAACCACAGTCGCCTGTACAAGACACTTGACCGCAGCCAAAAGGCCGAGAAGCGATAACCAGAATTGGTTTCAAACTACGGAGCCACCCAAGGATCCTGAAAAGTCCATTTGTGGAGATGAGCTCCTGGACTCCCGTTAAGAAGACATGTTGTCAACCTCTAGATCCCTTACATGCCTGCACTTTTCGGCTTGCTGCTGCTGCAATCCACGCGTTTTAGATCTGCATAACTCCACCTCTTTAAACACAGCACCTTCACCCCCTGCTGTTCCCACCCGCCTCAACACCGTTGGAAGGGAGGAGAACCAATTAAGGCGGGGGGTGGGGTGGAACGAGCAGCTGTCTACCCTTAGCAGGAGGGCTCCTGATTACATACCTCTCCTGCTGCTGCTGCTGCTGGCTGTCCAGCAGCAGACTGAAGGTGGCTGCTGCTGTGCACAGGTATATAAAGGCTCAGAGCCTATTATGACACGCGCAGCCAGCGTTCCATTGCCACATTCCATCTACTGCAGGCAGGATACCTGGCTGGCTGAATGTCGCTGAGAAGCTCACAGAGACCGCCATAAGCAACAGTTTAACAGAATGCCACAGACTAATCAACCAAACTTTTTGGGTTGGGTTCTCTTTTATAGTCTGCAGGCATTAAATGAAAGAAGTCAGTGTTCCAGCAGAAGGAGACAACGTTTCAGAAAAGGCATTGTAGCAAACCAAAAAAGAAATTTTAAGCGCAGCAGAGTAACCAGCGCACATACCTGTTAGCTCAGGTGAGTTTAAAAGGCTGCTGTTGATAACAAGGGCATTTGCTAAATAGATGGTGTGTGTGCAACAATATACTGAAAGGTCAATTATATTGTGCAGCTTATCTCACCACCTGTAGTTATTTAGGTGAAAGCTCCAAAATGCTTGCCTAATATGTCTGTTTATCCAAAAGGAAGTAAAAAGGGAGAGCTAGAAAGATAGCATTGCATCACATTACATGGCAATGCAATGCACAGTTGCTGAAGTTGAACCAAAATGAGCTTGTAATCTGGCTTCTGCAACTTTGAACATGAAAAATCCAATGAGGAGAAGAAAAGCAAAGCCAAAGAGTCCATCCCAAAATCCGACAAACAAGCAAAATGAACAAAAAACATTGAATTCAATTCTTTCTGATTTTAGAAACTGCATTAAAGAAGGGGTGCACCGGTCCTGGAGATACTGCAATACCAGGTCAATGCGTGGAGTGGACAGAGCAAGCTCTTTTTCCATCTCCCTGTTCTAAAAATCCATTTAATATATGGTCCCCAGATAGGGGACGTATCAGATATTAAACTGATAAGAACAGATACTACACTTGATCTTAGCCAAAAGGCCGAGAAGCGATAACCAGAATTGGTTTCAAACTACGGAGCCACCCAAGGATCCTGAAAAGTCCATTTGTGGAGATGAGCTCCTGGACTCCCGTTAAGAAGACATGTTGTCAACCTCTAGATCCCTTACATGCCTGCACTTTTCGGCTTGCTGCTGCTGCAATCCACGCGTTTTAGATCTGCATAACTCCACCTCTTTAAACACAGCACCTTCACCCCCTGCTGTTCCCACCCGCCTCAACACCGTTGGAAGGGAGGAGAACCAATTAAGGCGGGGGGTGGGGTGGAACGAGCAGCTGTCTACCCTTAGCAGGAGGGCTCCTGATTACATACCTCTCCTGCTGCTGCTGCTGCTGGCTGTCCAGCAGCAGACTGAAGGTGGCTGCTGCTGTGCACAGGTATATAAAGGCTCAGAGCCTATTATGACACGCGCAGCCAGCGTTCCATTGCCACATTCCATCTACTGCAGGCAGGATACCTGGCTGGCTGAATGTCGCTGAGAAGCTCACAGAGACCGCCATAAGCAACAGTTTAACAGAATGCCACAGACTAATCAACCAAACTTTTTGGGTTGGGTTCTCTTTTATAGTCTGCAGGCATTAAATGAAAGAAGTCAGTGTTCCAGCAGAAGGAGACAACGTTTCAGAAAAGGCATTGTAGCAAACCAAAAAAGAAATTTTAAGCGCAGCAGAGTAACCAGCGCACATACCTGTTAGCTCAGGTGAGTTTAAAAGGCTGATGTTGATAACAAGGGCATTTGCTAAATAGATGGTGTGTGTGCAACAATATACTGAAAGGTCAATTATATTGTGCAGCTTATCTCACCACCTGTAGTTATTTAGGTGAAAGCTCCAAAATGCTTGCCTAATATGTCTGTTTATCCAAAAGGAAGTAAAAAGGGAGAGCTAGAAAGATAGCATTGCATCACATTACATGGCAATGCAATGCACAGTTGCTGAAGTTGAACCAAAATGAGCTTGTAATCTGGCTTCTGCAACTTTGAACATGAAAAATCCAATGAGGAGAAGAAAAGCAAAGCCAAAGAGTCCATCCCAAAATCCGACAAACAAGCAAAATGAACAAAAAACATTGAATTCAATTCTTTCTGATTTTAGAAACTGCATTAAAGAAGGGGTGCACCGGTCCTGGAGATACTGCAATACCAGGTCAATGCGTGGAGTGGACAGAGCAAGCTCTTTTTCCATCTCCCTGTTCTAAAAATCCATTTAATATATGGTCCCCAGATAGGGGACGTATCAGATATTAAACTGATAAGAACAGATACTACACTTGATCTTAGCCAAAAGGCCGAGAAGCGATAACCAGAATTGGTTTCAAACTACGGAGCCACCCAAGGATCCTGAAAAGTCCATTTGTGGAGATGAGCTCCTGGACTCCCGTTAAGAAGACATGTTGTCAACCTCTAGATCCCTTACATGCCTGCACTTTTCGGCTTGCTGCTGCTGCAATCCACGCGTTTTAGATCTGCATAACTCCACCTCTTTAAACACAGCACCTTCACCCCCTGCTGTTCCCACCCGCCTCAACACCGTTGGAAGGGAGGAGAACCAATTAAGGCGGGGGGTGGGGTGGAACGAGCAGCTGTCTACCCTTAGCAGGAGGGCTCCTGATTACATACCTCTCCTGCTGCTGCTGCTGCTGGCTGTCCAGCAGCAGACTGAAGGTGGCTGCTGCTGTGCACAGGTATATAAAGGCTCAGAGCCTATTATGACACGCGCAGCCAGCGTTCCATTGCCACATTCCATCTACTGCAGGCAGGATACCTGGCTGGCTGAATGTCGCTGAGAAGCTCACAGAGACCGCCATAAGCAACAGTTTAACAGAATGCCACAGACTAATCAACCAAACTTTTTGGGTTGGGTTCTCTTTTATAGTCTGCAGGCATTAAATGAAAGAAGTCAGTGTTCCAGCAGAAGGAGACAACGTTTCAGAAAAGGCATTGTAGCAAACCAAAAAAGAAATTTTAAGCGCAGCAGAGTAACCAGCGCACATACCTGTTAGCTCAGGTGAGTTTAAAAGGCTGCTGTTGATAACAAGGGCATTTGCTAAATAGATGGTGTGTGTGCAACAATATACTGAAAGGTCAATTATATTGTGCAGCTTATCTCACCACCTGTAGTTATTTAGGTGAAAGCTCCAAAATGCTTGCCTAATATGTCTGTTTATCCAAAAGGAAGTAAAAAGGGAGAGCTAGAAAGATAGCATTGCATCACATTACATGGCAATGCAATGCACAGTTGCTGAAGTTGAACCAAAATGAGCTTGTAATCTGGCTTCTGCAACTTTGAACATGAAAAATCCAATGAGGAGAAGAAAAGCAAAGCCAAAGAGTCCATCCCAAAATCCGACAAACAAGCAAAATGAACAAAAAACATTGAATTCAATTCTTTCTGATTTTAGAAACTGCATTAAAGAAGGGGTGCACCGGTCCTGGAGATACTGCAATACCAGGTCAATGCGTGGAGTGGACAGAGCAAGCTCTTTTTCTATCTCCCTGTTCTAAAAATCCATTTAATATATGGTCCCCAGATAGGGGACGTATCAGATATTAAACTGATAAGAACAGATACTACACTTGATCTTAGCCAAAAGGCCGAGAAGCGATAACCAGAATTGGTTTCAAACTACGGAGCCACCCAAGGATCCTGAAAAGTCCATTTGTGGAGATGAGCTCCTGGACTCCCGTTAAGAAGACATGTTGTCAACCTCTAGATCCCTTACATGCCTGCACTTTTCGGCTTGCTGCTGCTGCAATCCACGCGTTTTAGATCTGCATAACTCCACCTCTTTAAACACAGCACCTTCACCCCCTGCTGTTCCCACCCGCCTCAACACCGTTGGAAGGGAGGAGAACCAATTAAGGCGGGGGGTGGGGTGGAACGAGCAGCTGTCTACCCTTAGCAGGAGGGCTCCTGATTACATACCTCTCCTGCTGCTGCTGCTGCTGGCTGTCCAGCAGCAGACTGAAGGTGGCTGCTGCTGTGCACAGGTATATAAAGGCTCAGAGCCTATTATGACACGCGCAGCCAGCGTTCCATTGCCACATTCCATCTACTGCAGGCAGGATACCTGGCTGGCTGAATGTCGCTGAGAAGCTCACAGAGACCGCCATAAGCAACAGTTTAACAGAATGCCACAGACTAATCAACCAAACTTTTTGGGTTGGGTTCTCTTTTATAGTCTGCAGGCATTAAATGAAAGAAGTCAGTGTTCCAGCAGAAGGAGACAACGTTTCAGAAAAGGCATTGTAGCAAACCAAAAAAGAAATTTTAAGCGCAGCAGAGTAACCAGCGCACATACCTGTTAGCTCAGGTGAGTTTAAAAGGCTGCTGTTGATAACAAGGGCATTTGCTAAATAGATGGTGTGTGTGCAACAATATACTGAAAGGTCAATTATATTGTGCAGCTTATCTCACCACCTGTAGTTATTTAGGTGAAAGCTCCAAAATGCTTGCCTAATATGTCTGTTTATCCAAAAGGAAGTAAAAAGGGAGAGCTAGAAAGATAGCATTGCATCACATTACATGGCAATGCAATGCACAGTTGCTGAAGTTGAACCAAAATGAGCTTGTAATCTGGCTTCTGCAACTTTGAACATGAAAAATCCAATGAGGAGAAGAAAAGCAAAGCCAAAGAGTCCATCCCAAAATCCGACAAACAAGCAAAATGAACAAAAAACATTGAATTCAATTCTTTCTGATTTTAGAAACTGCATTAAAGAAGGGGTGCACCGGTCCTGGAGATACTGCAATACCAGGTCAATGCGTGGAGTGGACAGAGCAAGCTCTTTTTCCATCTCCCTGTTCTAAAAATCCATTTAATATATGGTCCCCAGATAGGGGACGTATCAGATATTAAACTGATAAGAACAGATACTACACTTGATCTTAGCCAAAAGGCCGAGAAGCGATAACCAGAATTGGTTTCAAACTACGGAGCCACCCAAGGATCCTGAAAAGTCCATTTGTGGAGATGAGCTCCTGGACTCCCGTTAAGAAGACATGTTGTCAACCTGTAGATCCCTTACATGCCTGCACTTTTCGGCTTGCTGCTGCTGCAATCCACGCGTTTTAGATCTGCATAACTCCACCTCTTTAAACACAGCACCTTCACCCCCTGCTGTTCCCACCCGCCTCAACACCGTTGGAAGGGAGGAGAACCAATTAAGGCGGGGGGTGGGGTGGAACGAGCAGCTGTCTACCCTTAGCAGGAGGGCTCCTGATTACATACCTCTCCTGCTGCTGCTGCTGCTGGCTGTCCAGCAGCAGACTGAAGGTGGCTGCTGCTGTGCACAGGTATATAAAGGCTCAGAGCCTATTATGACACGCGCAGCCAGCGTTCCATTGCCACATTCCATCTACTGCAGGCAGGATACCTGGCTGGCTGAATGTCGCTGAGAAGCTCACAGAGACCGCCATAAGCAACAGTTTAACAGAATGCCACAGACTAATCAACCAAACTTTTTGGGTTGGGTTCTCTTTTATAGTCTGCAGGCATTAAATGAAAGAAGTCAGTGTTCCAGCAGAAGGAGACAACGTTTAAGAAAAGGCATTGTAGCAAACCAAAAAAGAAATTTTAAGCGCAGCAGAGTAACCAGCGCACATACCTGTTAGCTCAGGTGAGTTTAAAAGGCTGCTGTTGATAACAAGGGCATTTGCTAAATAGATGGTGTGTGTGCAACAATATACTGAAAGGTCAATTATATTGTGCAGCTTATCTCACCACCTGTAGTTATTTAGGTGAAAGCTCCAAAATGCTTGCCTAATATGTCTGTTTATCCAAAAGGAAGTAAAAAGGGAGAGCTAGAAAGATAGCATTGCATCACATTACATGGCAATGCAATGCACAGTTGCTGAAGTTGAACCAAAATGAGCTTGTAATCTGGCTTCTGCAACTTTGAACATGAAAAATCCAATGAGGAGAAGAAAAGCAAAGCCAAAGAGTCCATCCCAAAATCCGACAAACAAGCAAAATGAACAAAAAACATTGAATTCAATTCTTTCTGATTTTAGAAACTGCATTAAAGAAGGGGTGCACCGGTCCTGGAGATACTGCAATACCAGGTCAATGCGTGGAGTGGACAGAGCAAGCTCTTTTTCCATCTCCCCGTTCTAAAAATCCATTTAATATATGGTCCCCAGATAGGGGACGTATCAGATATTAAACTGATAAGAACAGATACTACACTTGATCTTAGCCAAAAGGCCGAGAAGCGATAACCAGAATTGGTTTCAAACTACGGAGCCACCCAAGGATCCTGAAAAGTCCATTTGTGGAGATGAGCTCCTGGACTCCCGTTAAGAAGACATGTTGTCAACCTCTAGATCCCTTACATGCCTGCACTTTTCGGCTTGCTGCTGCTGCAATCCACGCGTTTTAGATCTGCATAACTCCACCTCTTTAAACACAGCACCTTCACCCCCTGCTGTTCCCACCCGCCTCAACACCGTTGGAAGGGAGGAGAACCAATTAAGGCGGGGGGTGGGGTGGAACGAGCAGCTGTCTACCCTTAGCAGGAGGGCTCCTGATTACATACCTCTCCTGCTGCTGCTGCTGCTGGCTGTCCAGCAGCAGACTGAAGGTGGCTGCTGCTGTGCACAGGTATATAAAGGCTCAGAGCCTATTATGACACACGCAGCCAGCGTTCCATTGCCACATTCCATCTACTGCAGGCAGGATACCTGGCTGGCTGAATGTCGCTGAGAAGCTCACAGAGACCGCCATAAGCAACAGTTTAACAGAATGCCACAGACTAATCAACCAAACTTTTTGGGTTGGGTTCTCTTTTATAGTCTGCAGGCATTAAATGAAAGAAGTCAGTGTTCCAGCAGAAGGAGACAACGTTTCAGAAAAGGCATTGTAGCAAACCAAAAAAGAAATTTTAAGCGCAGCAGAGTAACCAGCGCACATACCTGTTAGCTCAGGTGAGTTTAAAAGGCTGCTGTTGATAACAAGGGCATTTGCTAAATAGATGGTGTGTGTGCAACAATATACTGAAAGGTCAATTATATTGTGCAGCTTATCTCACCACCTGTAGTTATTTAGGTGAAAGCTCCAAAATGCTTGCCTAATATGTCTGTTTATCCAAAAGGAAGTAAAAAGGGAGAGCTAGAAAGATAGCATTGCATCACATTACATGGCAATGCAATGCACAGTTGCTGAAGTTGAACCAAAATGAGCTTGTAATCTGGCTTCTGCAACCTTGAACATGAAAAATCCAATGAGGAGAAGAAAAGCAAAGCCAAAGAGTCCATCCCAAAATCCGACAAACAAGCAAAATGAACAAAAAACATTGAATTCAATTCTTTCTGATTTTAGAAACTGCATTAAAGAAGGGGTGCACCGGTCCTGGAGATACTGCAATACCAGGTCAATGCGTGGAGTGGACAGAGCAAGCTCTTTTTCCATCTCCCTGTTCTAAAAATCCATTTAATATATGGTCCCCAGATAGGGGACGTATCAGATATTAAACTGATAAGAACAGATACTACACTTGATCTTAGCCAAAAGGCCGAGAAGCGATAACCAGAATTGGTTTCAAACTACGGAGCCACCCAAGGATCCTGAAAAGTCCATTTGTGGAGATGAGCTCCTGGACTCCCGTTAAGAAGACATGTTGTCAACCTCTAGATCCCTTACATGCCTGCACTTTTCGGCTTGCTGCTGCTGCAATCCACGCGTTTTAGATCTGCATAACTCCACCTCTTTAAACACAGCACCTTCACCCCCTGCTGTTCCCACCCGCCTCAACACCGTTGGAAGGGAGGAGAACCAATTAAGGCGGGGGGTGGGGTGGAACGAGCAGCTGTCTACCCTTAGCAGGAGGGCTCCTGATTACATACCTCTCCTGCTGCTGCTGCTGCTGGCTGTCCAGCAGCAGACTGAAGGTGGCTGCTGCTGTGCACAGGTATATAAAGGCTCAGAGCCTATTATGACACGTGCAGCCAGCGTTCCATTGCCACATTCCATCTACTGCAGGCAGGATACCTGGCTGGCTGAATGTCGCTGAGAAGCTCACAGAGACCGCCATAAGCAACAGTTTAACAGAATGCCACAGACTAATCAACCAAACTTTTTGGGTTGGGTTCTCTTTTATAGTCTGCAGGCATTAAATGAAAGAAGTCAGTGTTCCAGCAGAGGGAGACAACGTTTCAGAAAAGGCATTGTAGCAAACCAAAAAAGAAATTTTAAGCGCAGCAGAGTAACCAGCGCACATACCTGTTAGCTCAGGTGAGTTTAAAAGGCTGCTGTTGATAACAAGGGCATTTGCTAAATAGATGGTGTGTGTGCAACAATATACTGAAAGGTCAATTATATTGTGCAGCTTATCTCACCACCTGTAGTTATTTAGGTGAAAGCTCCAAAATGCTTGCCTAATATGTCTGTTTATCCAAAAGGAAGTAAAAAGGGAGAGCTAGAAAGATAGCATTGCATCACATTACATGGCAATGCAATGCACAGTTGCTGAAGTTGAACCAAAATGAGCTTGTAATCTGGCTTCTGCAACTTTGAACATGAAAAATCCAATGAGGAGAAGAAAAGCAAAGCCAAAGAGTCCATCCCAAAATCCGACAAACAAGCAAAATGAACAAAAAACATTGAATTCAATTCTTTCTGATTTTAGAAACTGCATTAAAGAAGGGGTGCACCGGTCCTGGAGATACTGCAATACCAGGTCAATGCGTGGAGTGGACAGAGCAAGCTCTTTTTCCATCTCCCTGTTCTAAAAATCCATTTAATATATGGTCCCCAGATAGGGGACGTATCAGATATTAAACTGATAAGAACAGATACTACACTTGATCTTAGCCAAAAGGCCGAGAAGCGATAACCAGAATTGGTTTCAAACTACGGAGCCACCCAAGGATCCTGAAAAGTCCATTTGTGGAGATGAGCTCCTGGACTCCCGTTAAGAAGACATGTTGTCAACCTCTAGATCCCTTACATGCCTGCACTTTTCGGCTTGCTGCTGCTGCAATCCACGCGTTTTAGATCTGCATAACTCCACCTCTTTAAACACAGCACCTTCACCCCCTGCTGTTCCCACCCGCCTCAACACCGTTGGAAGGGAGGAGAACCAATTAAGGCGGGGAGTGGGGTGGAACGAGCAGCTGTCTACCCTTAGCAGGAGGGCTCCTGATTACATACCTCTCCTGCTGCTGCTGCTGCTGGCTGTCCAGCAGCAGACTGAAGGTGGCTGCTGCTGTGCACAGGTATATAAAGGCTCAGAGCCTATTATGACACGCGCAGCCAGCGTTCCATTGCCACATTCCATCTACTGCAGGCAGGATACCTGGCTGGCTGAATGTCGCTGAGAAGCTCACAGAGACCGCCATAAGCAACAGTTTAACAGAGTGCCACAGACTAATCAACCAAACTTTTTGGGTTGGGTTCTCTTTTATAGTCTGCAGGCATTAAATGAAAGAAGTCAGTGTTCCAGCAGAAGGAGACAACGTTTAAGAAAAGGCATTGTAGCAAACCAAAAAAGAAATTTTAAGCGCAGCAGAGTAACCAGCGCACATACCTGTTAGCTCAGGTGAGTTTAAAAGGCTGCTGTTGATAACAAGGGCATTTGCTAAATAGATGGTGTGTGTGCAACAATATACTGAAAGGTCAATTATATTGTGCAGCTTATCTCACCACCTGTAGTTATTTAGGTGAAAGCTCCAAAATGCTTGCCTAATATGTCTGTTTATCCAAAAGGAAGTAAAAAGGGAGAGCTAGAAAGATAGCATTGCATCACATTACATGGCAATGCAATGCACAGTTGCTGAAGTTGAACCAAAATGAGCTTGTAATCTGGCTTCTGCAACTTTGAACATGAAAAATCCAATGAGGAGAAGAAAAGCAAAGCCAAAGAGTCCATCCCAAAATCCGACAAACAAGCAAAATGAACAAAAAACATTGAATTCAATTCTTTCTGATTTTAGAAACTGCATTAAAGAAGGGGTGCACCGGTCCTGGAGATACTGCAATACCAGGTCAATGCGTGGAGTGGACAGAGCAAGCTCTTTTTCCATCTCCCTGTTCTAAAAATCCATTTAATATATGGTCCCCAGATAGGGGACGTATCAGATATTAAACTGATAAGAACAGATACTACACTTGATCTTAGCCAAAAGGCCGAGAAGCGATAACCAGAATTGGTTTCAAACTACGGAGCCACCCAAGGATCCTGAAAAGTCCATTTGTGGAGATGAGCTCCTGGACTCCCGTTAAGAAGACATGTTGTCAACCTCTAGATCCCTTACATGCCTGCACTTTTCGGCTTGCTGCTGCTGCAATCCACGCGTTTTAGATCTGCATAACTCCACCTCTTTAAACACAGCACCTTCACCCCCTGCTGTTCCCACCCGCCTCAACACCGTTGGAAGGGAGGAGAACCAATTAAGGCGGGGGGTGGGGTGGAACGAGCAGCTGTCTACCCTTAGCAGGAGGGCTCCTGATTACATACCTCTCCTGCTGCTGCTGCTGCTGGCTGTCCAGCAGCAGACTGAAGGTGGCTGCTGCTGTGCACAGGTATATAAAGGCTCAGAGCCTATTATGACACGCGCAGCCAGCGTTCCATTGCCACATTCCATCTACTGCAGGCAGGATACCTGGCTGGCTGAATGTCGCTGAGAAGCTCACAGAGACCGCCATAAGCAACAGTTTAACAGAATGCCACAGACTAATCAACCAAACTTTTTGGGTTGGGTTCTCTTTTATAGTCTGCAGGCATTAAATGAAAGAAGTCAGTGTTCCAGCAGAAGGAGACAACGTTTAAGAAAAGGCATTGTAGCAAACCAAAAAAGAAATTTTAAGCGCAGCAGAGTAACCAGCGCACATACCTGTTAGCTCAGGTGAGTTTAAAAGGCTGCTGTTGATAACAAGGGCATTTGCTAAATAGATGGTGTGTGTGCAACAATATACTGAAAGGTCAATTATATTGTGCAGCTTATCTCACCACCTGTAGTTATTTAGGTGAAAGCTCCAAAATGCTTGCCTAATATGTCTGTTTATCCAAAAGGAAGTAAAAAGGGAGAGCTAGAAAGATAGCATTGCATCACATTACATGGCAATGCAATGCACAGTTGCTGAAGTTGAACCAAAATGAGCTTGTAATCTGGCTTCTGCAACTTTGAACATGAAAAATCCAATGAGGAGAAGAAAAGCAAAGCCAAAGAGTCCATCCCAAAATCTGACAAACAAGCAAAATGAACAAAAAACATTGAATTCAATTCTTTCTGATTTTAGAAACTGCATTAAAGAAGGGGTGCACCGGTCCTGGAGATACTGCAATACCAGGTCAATGCGTGGAGTGGACAGAGCAAGCTCTTTTTCCATCTCCCTGTTCTAAAAATCCATTTAATATATGGTCCCCAGATAGGGGACGTATCAGATATTAAACTGATAAGAACAGATACTACACTTGATCTTAGCCAAAAGGCCGAGAAGCGATAACCAGAATTGGTTTCAAACTACGGAGCCACCCAAGGATCCTGAAAAGTCCATTTGTGGAGATGAGCTCCTGGACTCCCGTTAAGAAGACATGTTGTCAACCTCTAGATCCCTTACATGCCTGCACTTTTCGGCTTGCTGCTGCTGCAATCCACGCGTTTTAGATCTGCATAACTCCACCTCTTTAAACACAGCACCTTCACCCCCTGCTGTTCCCACCCGCCTCAACACCGTTGGAAGGGAGGAGAACCAATTAAGGCGGGGGGTGGGGTGGAACGAGCAGCTGTCTACCCTTAGCAGGAGGGCTCCTGATTACATACCTCTCCTGCTGCTGCTGCTGCTGGCTGTCCAGCAGCAGACTGAAGGTGGCTGCTGCTGTGCACAGGTATATAAAGGCTCAGAGCCTATTATGACACGCGCAGCCAGCGTTCCATTGCCACATTCTATCTGCTGCAGGCAGGATACCTGGCTGGCTGAATGTCGCTGAGAAGCTCACAGAGACCGCCATAAGCAACAGTTTAACAGAATGCCACAGACTAATCAACCAAACTTTTTGGGTTGGGTTCTCTTTTATAGTCTGCAGGCATTAAATGAAAGAAGTCAGTGTTCCAGCAGAAGGAGACAACGTTTCAGAAAAGGCATTGTAGCAAACCAAAAAAGAAATTTTAAGCGCAGCAGAGTAACCAGCGCACATACCTGTTAGCTCAGGTGAGTTTAAAAGGCTGCTGTTGATAACAAGGGCATTTGCTAAATAGATGGTGTGTGTGCAACAATATACTGAAAGGTCAATTATATTGTGCAGCTTATCTCACCACCTGTAGTTATTTAGGTGAAAGCTCCAAAATGCTTGCCTAATATGTCTGTTTATCCAAAAGGAAGTAAAAAGGGAGAGCTAGAAAGATAGCATTGCATCACATTACATGGCAATGCAATGCACAGTTGCTGAAGTTGAACCAAAATGAGCTTGTAATCTGGCTTCTGCAACTTTGAACATGAAAAATCCAATGAGGAGAAGAAAAGCAAAGCCAAAGAGTCCATCCCAAAATCCGACAAACAAGCAAAATGAACAAAAAACATTGAATTCAATTCTTTCTGATTTTAGAAACTGCATTAAAGAAGGGGTGCACCGGTCCTGGAGATACTGCAATACCAGGTCAATGCGTGGAGTGGACAGAGCAAGCTCTTTTTCCATCTCCCTGTTCTAAAAATCCATTTAATATATGGTCCCCAGATAGGGGACGTATCAGATATTAAACTGATAAGAACAGATACTACACTTGATCTTAGCCAAAAGGCCGAGAAGCGATAACCAGAATTGGTTTCAAACTACGGAGCCACCCAAGGATCCTGAAAAGTCCATTTGTGGAGATGAGCTCCTGGACTCCCGTTAAGAAGACATGTTGTCAACCTCTAGATCCCTTACATGCCTGCACTTTTCGGCTTGCTGCTGCTGCAATCCACGCGTTTTAGATCTGCATAACTCCACCTCTTTAAACACAGCACCTTCACCCCCTGCTGTTCCCACCCGCCTCAACACCGTTGGAAGGGAGGAGAACCAATTAAGGCGGGGGGTGGGGTGGAACGAGCAGCTGTCTACCCTTAGCAGGAGGGCTCCTGATTACATACCTCTCCTGCTGCTGCTGCTGCTGGCTGTCCAGCAGCAGACTGAAGGTGGCTGCTGCTGTGCACAGGTATATAAAGGCTCAGAGCCTATTATGACACGCGCAGCCAGCGTTCCATTGCCACATTCCATCTACTGCAGGCAGGATACCTGGCTGGCTGAATGTCGCTGAGAAGCTCACAGAGACCGCCATAAGCAACAGTTTAACAGAATGCCACAGACTAATCAACCAAACTTTTTGGGTTGGGTTCTCTTTTATAGTCTGCAGGCATTAAATGAAAGAAGTCAGTGTTCCAGCAGAAGGAGACAACGTTTCAGAAAAGGCATTGTAGCAAACCAAAAAAGAAATTTTAAGCGCAGCAGAGTAACCAGCGCACATACCTGTTAGCTCAGGTGAGTTTAAAAGGCTGCTGTTGATAACAAGGGCATTTGCTAAATAGATGGTGTGTGTGCAACAATATACTGAAAGGTCAATTATATTGTGCAGCTTATCTCACCACCTGTAGTTATTTAGGTGAAAGCTCCAAAATGCTTGCCTAATATGTCTGTTTATCCAAAAGGAAGTAAAAAGGGAGAGCTAGAAAGATAGCATTGCATCACATTACATGGCAATGCAATGCACAGTTGCTGAAGTTGAACCAAAATGAGCTTGTAATCTGGCTTCTGCAACTTTGAACATGAAAAATCCAATGAGGAGAAGAAAAGCAAAGCCAAAGAGTCCATCCCAAAATCCGACAAACAAGCAAAATGAACAAAAAACATTGAATTCAATTCTTTCTGATTTTAGAAACTGCATTAAAGAAGGGGTGCACCGGTCCTGGAGATACTGCAATACCAGGTCAATGCGTGGAGTGGACAGAGCAAGCTCTTTTTCCATCTCCCTGTTCTAAAAATCCATTTAATATATGGTCCCCAGATAGGGGACGTATCAGATATTAAACTGATAAGAACAGATACTACACTTGATCTTAGCCAAAAGGCCGAGAAGCGATAACCAGAATTGGTTTCAAACTACGGAGCCACCCAAGGATCCTGAAAAGTCCATTTGTGGAGATGAGCTCCTGGACTCCCGTTAAGAAGACATGTTGTCAACCTCTAGATCCCTTACATGCCTGCACTTTTCGGCTTGCTGCTGCTGCAATCCACGCGTTTTAGATCTGCATAACTCCACCTCTTTAAACACAGCACCTTCACCCCCTGCTGTTCCCACCCGCCTCAACACCGTTGGAAGGGAGGAGAACCAATTAAGGCGGGGGGTGGGGTGGAACGAGCAGCTGTCTACCCTTAGCAGGAGGGCTCCTGATTACATACCTCTCCTGCTGCTGCTGCTGCTGGCTGTCCAGCAGCAGACTGAAGGTGGCTGCTGCTGTGCACAGGTATATAAAGGCTCAGAGCCTATTATGACACGCGCAGCCAGCGTTCCATTGCCACATTCCATCTACTGCAGGCAGGATACCTGGCTGGCTGAATGTCGCTGAGAAGCTCACAGAGACCGCCATAAGCAACAGTTTAACAGAATGCCACAGACTAATCAACCAAACTTTTTGGGTTGGGTTCTCTTTTATAGTCTGCAGGCATTAAATGAAAGAAGTCAGTGTTCCAGCAGAAGGAGACAACGTTTCAGAAAAGGCATTGTAGCAAACCAAAAAAGAAATTTTAAGCGCAGCAGAGTAACCAGCGCACATACCTGTTAGCTCAGGTGAGTTTAAAAGGCTGCTGTTGATAACAAGGGCATTTGCTAAATAGATGGTGTGTGTGCAACAATATACTGAAAGGTCAATTATATTGTGCAGCTTATCTCACCACCTGTAGTTATTTAGGTGAAAGCTCCAAAATGCTTGCCTAATATGTCTGTTTATCCAAAAGGAAGTAAAAAGGGAGAGCTAGAAAGATAGCATTGCATCACATTACATGGCAATGCAATGCACAGTTGCTGAAGTTGAACCAAAATGAGCTTGTAATCTGGCTTCTGCAACTTTGAACATGAAAAATCCAATGAGGAGAAGAAAAGCAAAGCCAAAGAGTCCATCCCAAAATCCGACAAACAAGCAAAATGAACAAAAAACATTGAATTCAATTCTTTCTGATTTTAGAAACTGCATTAAAGAAGGGGTGCACCGGTCCTGGAGATACTGCAATACCAGGTCAATGCGTGGAGTGGACAGAGCAAGCTCTTTTTCCATCTCCCTGTTCTAAAAATCCATTTAATATATGGTCCCCAGATAGGGGACGTATCAGATATTAAACTGATAAGAACAGATACTACACTTGATCTTAGCCAAAAGGCCGAGAAGCGATAACCAGAATTGGTTTCAAACTACGGAGCCACCCAAGGATCCTGAAAAGTCCATTTGTGGAGATGAGCTCCTGGACTCCCGTTAAGAAGACATGTTGTCAACCTCTAGATCCCTTACATGCCTGCACTTTTCGGCTTGCTGCTGCTGCAATCCACGCGTTTTAGATCTGCATAACTCCACCTCTTTAAACACAGCACCTTCACCCCCTGCTGTTCCCACCCGCCTCAACACCGTTGGAAGGGAGGAGAACCAATTAAGGCGGGGGGTGGGGTGGAACGAGCAGCTGTCTACCCTTAGCAGGAGGGCTCCTGATTACATACCTCTCCTGCTGCTGCTGGCTGTCCAGCAGCAGACTGAAGGTGGCTGCTGCTGTGCACAGGTATATAAAGGCTCAGAGCCTATTATGACACGCGCAGCCAGCGTTCCATTGCCACATTCCATCTACTGCAGGCAGGATACCTGGCTGGCTGAATGTCGCTGAGAAGCTCACAGAGACCGCCATAAGCAACAGTTTAACAGAATGCCACAGACTAATCAACCAAACTTTTTGGGTTGGGTTCTCTTTTATAGTCTGCAGGCATTAAATGAAAGAAGTCAGTGTTCCAGCAGAAGGAGACAACGTTTCAGAAAAGGCATTGTAGCAAACCAAAAAAGAAATTTTAAGCGCAGCAGAGTAACCAGCGCACATACCTGTTAGCTCAGGTGAGTTTAAAAGGCTGCTGTTGATAACAAGGGCATTTGCTAAATAGATGGTGTGTGTGCAACAATATACTGAAAGGTCAATTATATTGTGCAGCTTATCTCACCACCTGTAGTTATTTAGGTGAAAGCTCCAAAATGCTTGCCTAATATGTCTGTTTATCCAAAAGGAAGTAAAAAGGGAGAGCTAGAAAGATAGCATTGCATCACATTACATGGCAATGCAATGCACAGTTGCTGAAGTTGAACCAAAATGAGCTTGTAATCTGGCTTCTGCAACTTTGAACATGAAAAATCCAATGAGGAGAAGAAAAGCAAAGCCAAAGAGTCCATCCCAAAATCCGACAAACAAGCAAAATGAACAAAAAACATTGAATTCAATTCTTTCTGATTTTAGAAACTGCATTAAAGAAGGGGTGCACCGGTCCTGGAGATACTGCAATACCAGGTCAATGCGTGGAGTGGACAGAGCAAGCTCTTTCTCCATCTCCCTGTTCTAAAAATCCATTTAATATATGGTCCCCAGATAGGGGACGTATCAGATATTAAACTGATAAGAACAGATACTACACTTGATCTTAGCCAAAAGGCCGAGAAGCGATAACCAGAATTGGTTTCAAACTACGGAGCCACCCAAGGATCCTGAAAAGTCCATTTGTGGAGATGAGCTCCTGGACTCCCGTTAAGAAGACATGTTGTCAACCTCTAGATCCCTTACATGCCTGCACTTTTCGGCTTGCTGCTGCTGCAATCCACGCGTTTTAGATCTGCATAACTCCACCTCTTTAAACACAGCACCTTCACCCCCTGCTGTTCCCACCCGCCTCAACACCGTTGGAAGGGAGGAGAACCAATTAAGGCGGGGGGTGGGGTGGAACGAGCAGCTGTCTACCCTTAGCAGGAGGGCTCCTGATTACATACCTCTCCTGCTGCTGCTGGCTGTCCAGCAGCAGACTGAAGGTGCCTGCTGCTGTGCACAGGTATATAAAGGCTCAGAGCCTATTATGACACGCGCAGCCAGCGTTCCATTGCCACATTCCATCTACTGCAGGCAGGATACCTGGCTGGCTGAATGTCGCTGAGAAGCTCACAGAGACCGCCATAAGCAACAGTTTAACAGAATGCCACAGACTAATCAACCAAACTTTTTGGGTTGGGTTCTCTTTTATAGTCTGCAGGCATTAAATGAAAGAAGTCAGTGTTCCAGCAGAAGGAGACAACGTTTCAGAAAAGGCATTGTAGCAAACCAAAAAAGAAATTTTAAGCGCAGCAGAGTAACCAGCGCACATACCTGTTAGCTCAGGTGAGTTTAAAAGGCTGCTGTTGATAACAAGGGCATTTGCTAAATAGATGGTGTGTGTGCAACAATATACTGAAAGGTCAATTATATTGTGCAGCTTATCTCACCACCTGTAGTTATTTAGGTGAAAGCTCCAAAATGCTTGCCTAATATGTCTGTTTATCCAAAAGGAAGTAAAAAGGGAGAGCTAGAAAGATAGCATTGCATCACATTACATGGCAATGCAATGCACAGTTGCTGAAGTTGAACCAAAATGAGCTTGTAATCTGGCTTCTGCAACTTTGAACATGAAAAATCCAATGAGGAGAAGAAAAACAAAGCCAAAGAGTCCATCCCAAAATCCGACAAACAAGCAAAATGAACAAAAAACATTGAATTCAATTCTTTCTGATTTTAGAAACTGCATTAAAGAAGGGGTGCACCGGTCCTGGAGATACTGCAATACCAGGTCAATGCGTGGAGTGGACAGAGCAAGCTCTTTTTCCATCTCCCTGTTCTAAAAATCCATTTAATATATGGTCCCCAGATAGGGGACGTATCAGATATTAAACTGATAAGAACAGATACTACACTTGATCTTAGCCAAAAGGCCGAGAAGCGATAACCAGAATTGGTTTCAAACTACGGAGCCACCCAAGGATCCTGAAAAGTCCATTTGTGGAGATGAGCTCCTGGACTCCCGTTAAGAAGACATGTTGTCAACCTCTAGATCCCTTACATGCCTGCACTTTTCGGCTTGCTGCTGCTGCAATCCACGCGTTTTAGATCTGCATAACTCCACCTCTTTAAACACAGCACCTTCACCCCCTGCTGTTCCCACCCGCCTCAACACCGTTGGAAGGGAGGAGAACCAATTAAGGCGGGGGGTGGGTTGGAACGAGCAGCTGTCTACCCTTAGCAGGAGGGCTCCTGATTACATACCTCTCCTGCTGCTGCTGCTGCTGGCTGTCCAGCAGCAGACTGAAGGTGCCTGCTGCTGTGCACAGGTATATAAAGGCTCAGAGCCTATTATGACACGCGCAGCCAGCGTTCCATTGCCACATTCCATCTACTGCAGGCAGGATACCTGGCTGGCTGAATGTCGCTGAGAAGCTCACAGAGACCGCCATAAGCAACAGTTTAACAGAATGCCACAGACTAATCAACCAAACTTTTTGGGTTGGGTTCTCTTTTATAGTCTGCAGGCATTAAATGAAAGAAGTCAGTGTTCCAGCAGAAGGAGACAACGTTTCAGAAAAGGCATTGTAGCAAACCAAAAAAGAAATTTTAAGCGCAGCAGAGTAACCAGCGCACATACCTGTTAGCTCAGGTGAGTTTAAAAGGCTGCTGTTGATAACAAGGGCATTTGCTAAATAGATGGTGTGTGTGCAACAATATACTGAAAGGTCAATTATATTGTGCAGCTTATCTCACCACCTGTAGTTATTTAGGTGAAAGCTCCAAAATGCTTGCCTAATATGTCTGTTTATCCAAAAGGAAGTAAAAAGGGAGAGCTAGAAAGATAGCATTGCATCACATTACATGGCAATGCAATGCACAGTTGCTGAAGTTGAACCAAAATGAGCTTGTAATCTGGCTTCTGCAACTTTGAACATGAAAAATCCAATGAGGAGAAGAAAAGCAAAGCCAAAGAGTCCATCCCAAAATCCGACAAACAAGCAAAATGAACAAAAAACATTGAATTCAATTCTTTCTGATTTTAGAAACTGCATTAAAGAAGGGGTGCACCGGTCCTGGAGATACTGCAATACCAGGTCAATGCGTGGAGTGGACAGAGCAAGCTCTTTTTCCATCTCCCTGTTCTAAAAATCCATTTAATATATGGTCCCCAGATAGGGGACGTATCAGATATTAAACTGATAAGAACAGATACTACACTTGATCTTAGCCAAAAGGCCGAGAAGCGATAACCAGAATTGGTTTCAAACTACGGAGCCACCCAAGGATCCTGAAAAGTCCATTTGTGGAGATGAGCTCCTGGACTCCCGTTAAGAAGACATGTTGTCAACCTCTAGATCCCTTACATGCCTGCACTTTTCGGCTTGCTGCTGCTGCAATCCACGCGTTTTAGATCTGCATAACTCCACCTCTTTAAACACAGCACCTTCACCCCCTGCTGTTCCCACCCGCCTCAACACCGTTGGAAGGGAGGAGAACCAATTAAGGCGGGGGGTGGGGTGGAACGAGCAGCTGTCTACCCTTAGCAGGAGGGCTCCTGATTACATACCTCTCCTGCTGCTGCTGCTGCTGGCTGTCCAGCAGCAGACTGAAGGTGGCTGCTGCTGTGCACAGGTATATAAAGGCTCAGAGCCTATTATGACACGCGCAGCCAGCGTTCCATTGCCACATTCCATCTACTGCAGGCAGGATACCTGACTGGCTGAATGTCGCTGAGAAGCTCACAGAGACCGCCATAAGCAACAGTTTAACAGAATGCCACAGACTAATCAACCAAACTTTTTGGGTTGGGTTCTCTTTTATAGTCTGCAGGCATTAAATGAAAGAAGTCAGTGTTCCAGCAGAAGGAGACAACGTTTCAGAAAAGGCATTGTAGCAAACCAAAAAAGAAATTTTAAGCGCAGCAGAGTAACCAGCGCACATACCTGTTAGCTCAGGTGAGTTTAAAAGGCTGCTGTTGATAACAAGGGCATTTGCTAAATAGATGGTGTGTGTGCAACAATATACTGAAAGGTCAATTATATTGTGCAGCTTATCTCACCACCTGTAGTTATTTAGGTGAAAGCTCCAAAATGCTTGCCTAATATGTCTGTTTATCCAAAAGGAAGTAAAAAGGGAGAGCTAGAAAGATAGCATTGCATCACATTACATGGCAATGCAATGCACAGTTGCTGAAGTTGAACCAAAATGAGCTTGTAATCTGGCTTCTGCAACTTTGAACATGAAAAATCCAATGAGGAGAAGAAAAGCAAAGCCAAAGAGTCCATCCCAAAATCCGACAAACAAGCAAAATGAACAAAAAACATTGAATTCAATTCTTTCTGATTTTAGAAACTGCATTAAAGAAGGGGTGCACCGGTCCTGGAGATACTGCAATACCAGGTCAATGCGTGGAGTGGACAGAGCAAGCTCTTTTTCCATCTCCCTGTTCTAAAAATCCATTTAATATATGGTCCCCAGATAGGGGACGTATCAGATATTAAACTGATAAGAACAGATTTTTTTAATTGAATGCGTCAGAAGACGCGACATAAATTAAATTCCATTTGCATGGATAACCAAAAAAATGTCGCCTACGCCTTCATCATCCGAATTCAACTTTTTGTTTTTTTTAAGAAAATTTAATGATAATTAATAAATAAAACATAACATAACATATCCTTACATCAACAACAAAAAACTTCCAACAAAAACATCAACTCAACATTTTTCTTCTTCCACGTTTCTTCTTCCTCCATGACATGTCCAACAATTTCCAGTCAAAACCTTGCAGCAAAATCTTTTCATCTTCTTCAGCTTCAGCACTGGTATCAACACAATCCTGCATTACTTTCTCTTTTCCCTTATCATCCACCTTCCTTTTTTCCTTAACGTCTTTACTTCTAGGTACTCTCTCCAGTCTGCAAAACATAGAGTCCCCAACTCCTGAGAATTCCTGCTTCTCTCCCACAAACTCCTTCTTATTTTCAACTACTTGTATATCTTTGTCTTCTTTCTCTTTACAATCTTCAAACGATTCTTCAAATATCTTTTTCCCTTTCTCCTCTTTTTTCCCACCTTCCTCATAACAAAATCCAGGTTTCCCATTATCAATTCTTCTTTTACCATTTTCCACATAACTGAATCCACATTTACCATTTATAACAATCCTTCCTAAACTTAGTTCATTTTGTCCATTTTCCCAAACTAGGAAACTTCTCTTCCCATTCCAGACTCCCACTTTATTTAAGTAGTCCTTCTGGAATTTTACCAAAATACTCCATGGCTTCAAAAACTCCATCACTTCCTCCATCTCTACAAAGGGGTCATCCATACAGATAACCACCTTTTTCGGCCTTCCAGCAAAAAGAGCATTAACTCCAATTTCTTTTCCTTCCCAATTCTTGAGAAGACAAATACACTTTTCTTCAGACTTCAGTGTTACGTCAAATACCTTTTTAAACTTGATTTCTTGCATACAAAAAATGTCCTCTTCAATGATCGTCCCATACTTGAACAGAATATCCAAGATCTGATTCTCCTCCAACGAAAAATCCTCTAACTCCGTCTTCACATAGAACCGTAAACAGTTCCTCTTCCTCGTCAACTCCATCTTCTTCCTCCAAAAGAACTGCCCCCCACAGCTATGTGTGGTGACACGATGATCGCCTCTCGTTGCCCAGGGACTAATCCGACTCCCCAATAGCAGCAGGAGGGTGAAGCCCTGCCGTTAGACAAAGCGATCCCCCCAGGCCAAGGAGCCGGGTACCCTGGGCACCTCCTAGCCAAGGCCAAGGCAGCAACTGGTAGATCACTGCACCTGATCTTAGCCAAAAGGCCGAGAAGCGATAACCAGAATTGGTTTCAAACTACGGAGCCACCCAAGGATCCTGAAAAGTCCATTTGTGGAGATGAGCTCCTGGACTCCCATTAAGAAGACATATTGTCAACCTCTAGATCCCTTACATGCCTGCACTTTTCGGCTTGCTGCTGCTGCAATCCACGCGTTTTAGATCTGCATAACTCCACCTCTTTAAACACAGCACCTTCACCCCCTGCTGTTCCCACCCGCCTCAACACCGTTGGAAGGGAGGAGAACCAATTAAGGCGGGGGGTGGGGTGGAACGAGCAGCTGTCTACCCTTAGCAGGAGGGCTCCTGATTACATACCTCTCCTGCTGCTGCTGCTGCTGGCTGTCCAGCAGCAGACTGAAGGTGGCTGCTGCTGTGCACAGGTATATAAAGGCTCAGAGCCTATTATGACACGCGCAGCCAGCGTTCCATTGCCACATTCCATCTACTGCAGGCAGGATACCTGGCTGGCTGAATGTCGCTGAGAAGCTCACAGAGACCGCCATAAGCAACAGTTTAACAGAATGCCACAGACTAATCAACCAAACTTTTTGGGTTGGGTTCTCTTTTATAGTCTGCAGGCATTAAATGAAAGAAGTCAGTGTTCCAGCAGAAGGAGACAACGTTTCAGAAAAGGCATTGTAGCAAACCAAAAAAGAAATTTTAAGCGCAGCAGAGTAACCAGCGCACATACCTGTTAGCTCAGGTGAGTTTAAAAGGCTGCTGTTGATAACAAGGGCATTTGCTAAATAGATGGTGTGTGTGCAACAATATACTGAAAGGTCAATTATATTGTGCAGCTTATCTCACCACCTGTAGTTATTTAGGTGAAAGCTCCAAAATGCTTGCCTAATATGTCTGTTTATCCAAAAGGAAGTAAAAAGGGAGAGCTAGAAAGATAGCATTGCATCACATTACATGGCAATGCAATGCACAGTTGCTGAAGTTGAACCAAAATGAGCTTGTAATCTGGCTTCTGCAACTTTGAACATGAAAAATCCAATGAGGAGAAGAAAAGCAAAGCCAAAGAGTCCATCCCAAAATCCGACAAACAAGCAAAATGAACAAAAAACATTGAATTCAATTCTTTCTGATTTTAGAAACTGCATTAAAGAAGGGGTGCACCGGTCCTGGAGATACTGCAATACCAGGTCAATGCGTGGAGTGGACAGAGCAAGCTCTTTTTCCATCTCCCTGTTCTAAAAATCCATTTAATATATGGTCCCCAGATAGGGGACGTATCAGATATTAAACTGATAAGAACAGATACTACACTTGATCTTAGCCAAAAGGCCGAGAAGCGATAACCAGAATTGGTTTCAAACTACGGAGCCACCCAAGGATCCTGAAAAGTCCATTTGTGGAGATGAGCTCCTGGACTCCCGTTAAGAAGACATGTTGTCAACCTCTAGATCCCTTACATGCCTGCACTTTTCGGCTTGCTGCTGCTGCAATCCACGCGTTTTAGATCTGCATAACTCCACCTCTTTAAACACAGCACCTTCACCCCCTGCTGTTCCCACCCGCCTCAACACCGTTGGAAGGGAGGAGAACCAATTAAGGCGGGGGGTGGGGTGGAACGAGCAGCTGTCTACCCTTAGCAGGAGGGCTCCTGATTACATACCTCTCCTGCTGCTGCTGCTGCTGGCTGTCCAGCAGCAGACTGAAGGTGGCTGCTGCTGTGCACAGGTATATAAAGGCTCAGAGCCTATTATGACACGCGCAGCCAGCGTTCCATTGCCACATTCCATCTACTGCAGGCAGGATACCTGGCTGGCTGAATGTCGCTGAGAAGCTCACAGAGACCGCCATAAGCAACAGTTTAACAGAATGCCACAGACTAATCAACCAAACTTTTTGGGTTGGGTTCTCTTTTATAGTCTGCAGGCATTAAATGAAAGAAGTCAGTGTTCCAGCAGAAGGAGACAACGTTTCAGAAAAGGCATTGTAGCAAACCAAAAAAGAAATTTTAAGCGCAGCAGAGTAACCAGCGCACATACCTGTTAGCTCAGGTGAGTTTAAAAGGCTGCTGTTGATAACAAGGGCATTTGCTAAATAGATGGTGTGTGTGCAACAATATACTGAAAGGTCAATTATATTGTGCAGCTTATCTCACCACCTGTAGTTATTTAGGTGAAAGCTCCAAAATGCTTGCCTAATATGTCTGTTTATCCAAAAGGAAGTAAAAAGGGAGAGCTAGAAAGATAGCATTGCATCACATTACATGGCAATGCAATGCACAGTTGCTGAAGTTGAACCAAAATGAGCTTGTAATCTGGCTTCTGCAACTTTGAACATGAAAAATCCAATGAGGAGAAGAAAAGCAAAGCCAAAGAGTCCATCCCAAAATCCGACAAACAAGCAAAATGAACAAAAAACATTGAATTCAATTCTTTCTGATTTTAGAAACTGCATTAAAGAAGGGGTGCACCGGTCCTGGAGATACTGCAATACCAGGTCAATGCGTGGAGTGGACAGAGCAAGCTCTTTTTCCATCTCCCTGTTCTAAAAATCCATTTAATATATGGTCCCCAGATAGGGGACGTATCAGATATTAAACTGATAAGAACAGATACTACACTTGATCTTAGCCAAAAGGCCGAGAAGCGATAACCAGAATTGGTTTCAAACTACGGAGCCACCCAAGGATCCTGAAAAGTCCATTTGTGGAGATGAGCTCCTGGACTCCCGTTAAGAAGACATGTTGTCAACCTCTAGATCCCTTACATGCCTGCACTTTTCGGCTTGCTGCTGCTGCAATCCACGCGTTTTAGATCTGCATAACTCCACCTCTTTAAACACAGCACCTTCACCCCCTGCTGTTCCCACCCGCCTCAACACCGTTGGAAGGGAGGAGAACCAATTAAGGCGGGGGGTGGGGTGGAACGAGCAGCTGTCTACCCTTAGCAGGAGGGCTCCTGATTACATACCTCTCCTGCTGCTGCTGCTGCTGGCTGTCCAGCAGCAGACTGAAGGTGGCTGCTGCTGTGCACAGGTATATAAAGGCTCAGAGCCTATTATGACACGCGCAGCCAGCGTTCCATTGCCACATTCCATCTACTGCAGGCAGGATACCTGGCTGGCTGAATGTCGCTGAGAAGCTCACAGAGACCGCCATAAGCAACAGTTTAACAGAATGCCACAGAATAATCAACCAAACTTTTTGGGTTGGGTTCTCTTTTATAGTCTGCAGGCATTAAATGAAAGAAGTCAGTGTTCCAGCAGAAGGAGACAACGTTTCAGAAAAGGCATTGTAGCAAACCAAAAAAGAAATTTTAAGCGCAGCAGAGTAACCAGCGCACATACCTGTTAGCTCAGGTGAGTTTAAAAGGCTGCTGTTGATAACAAGGGCATTTGCTAAATAGATGGTGTGTGTGCAACAATATACTGAAAGGTCAATTATATTGTGCAGCTTATCTCACCACCTGTAGTTATTTAGGTGAAAGCTCCAAAATGCTTGCCTAATATGTCTGTTTATCCAAAAGGAAGTAAAAAGGGAGAGCTAGAAAGATAGCATTGCATCACATTACATGGCAATGCAATGCACAGTTGCTGAAGTTGAACCAAAATGAGCTTGTAATCTGGCTTCTGCAACTTTGAACATGAAAAATCCAATGAGGAGAAGAAAAGCAAAGCCAAAGAGTCCATCCCAAAATCCGACAAACAAGCAAAATGAACAAAAAACATTGAATTCAATTCTTTCTGATTTTAGAAACTGCATTAAAGAAGGGGTGCACCGGTCCTGGAGATACTGCAATACCAGGTCAATGCGTGGAGTGGACAGAGCAAGCTCTTTTTCCATCTCCCTGTTCTAAAAATCCATTTAATATATGGTCCCCAGATAGGGGACGTATCAGATATTAAACTGATAAGAACAGATTTTTTTTTTTTTTTTTTTTTTTCCAAATCAGATAGGCCGGAGCATAAGCTCAATCAAATCGACTTACAAAAGCCTTTCATTGACACTTAGCCTTTCATCACACTTGGTATATAATCAAAAATAAAACCAAACCTTATCATCAGGTACATTATACACTACTAATTAAACTTTACCAAAAACCTCCACTTTTTAAACTTCCAGATCCCTTCAGCATCTATAATACTTCCACGTTCCTGATCCCAGAGGTATATTACATACATACGTGACAGAATCAATCTCAAACATTCATTAACTGACATTTTCTTCCTTTTAAAAACTAACAAATTCCTCGCATCCCACAAACTTTCAATTACACACACCACCAACAACCATAAAATCCTATCCTTAATTCTACTACATGCACCCATCCCAAACATAGCAAGTTTCCAATTTACATACTTTACACCCACCAATTCCTTGCAAAGTCCCCCTATACCCTTCCATACATCATATGCAAAATCACAATCCCATACCATATGTCTAACATGCTCTCTCAAACCACATCCATCCCTCGGGCATACCTCAGATTTAACTAAATCCCTCTTCTTTTGCACATCTCTAACAGGCAAAATGTCATGCAATATCATCCAAGCGATATCTCTCTGTCTGTTAGTCAAACCATCTATACTTAATTTTCTCCACATCTCGGTTACTTCCTCCCCTCTCAACCCATTGATATTACATACCACCTCACGCTCACGCACCATCCTAATGACTTTCTTCTTTTGCCTAAAATCACTCATGTTAACGGACAACAAATCATACTTCCTTACAAATTTCTCAACACAACCATACCATACAGGACACTTAAAAGCAACAGGCACTCTAGCATCCCTTTTGACCCACTTTAAGCCATAAAGCATCCATCCAGCCGAATACTTCATCATATAAGCACACTTATTACTTTTCCCTAGAACCACCACCACCATTTTCACGTAACTAATCCCTAAAAAGAAATCAATATTTGGAAAATCCAAACCACCATTTACACATAACTTATAGACATATTCCCGTTTCAATTTCTCCATGCGACTTCCCCAAAGAAAATTAAAGATGAATTTCTCAGTTTTCCTAATTTTCTTAAAAGCAGCAGGATATACATTCGCAACAAACAACAAAATAGGCAAAATAACCGCCTTAATAATCAGAACTTTCCCAGTCAGAGTTAATTCTCTCATTCGCCAAAAATTCAACTTGCGCACCACTCTCACCCCACAATGTTCCCAACTCTCATTTCCTTTCAAATCATCATTAAACTTAATCCCAAGCACCTTTATTGCACCATCCTCACACCTCACACCATCCATCCGTACATTCCTCTCACCAAAACATTTAAAGGAACTCTTAGTCCAATTGACCTTAAAAGCTGAGACACTACAAAACAAACTTAATATCAACCTTGCCCTACTCATCGCAGCCATATTCCCACTCACAATCACTACATCATCCATGTAACCTAGAATTCTCACATCCTTTCCATTACTCCCAGGAATCATCACACCTCTCATAACCTTATCCTTCCTAACCATACACATCAACACTTCAATCACACTAATAAACAAAAAAGGGGACATAGGGCACCCCTGACGCACTCCTGATTTAATTCTCACTTTCTCACTCAACCACCCATTCACCAAAAATTCACTTGAAACATTACAATACAAACTCCTAACACAGTTTACAAAATTCCTGGAATAACCCATCTTAGACAAAACCTTAAACATAAAGCTATGTGACACACGGTCAAAAGCTTTTTCAAAATCAACCGAAAACAACAAACATTTCTGCTTACGACTCATACAATCCCCAATCACATCACGCAACAACACCAAATTTTCAGTCATACTTCTCCCAGGCACTGCACACACTTGATCTTCATCCACCACACCGCCAATCACTTCCCGCATCCGGCTAGCCAACAATTTACTAAACACCTTATAGTCTGCATTCAAAAGGGTGATTGGCCTCCAATTCCCCAAATCCTTTTTATCACCTTTCTTATGAACCAAAACCACCACCCCATCTCTCATAGATTCACTCAACATATTCTCCGTGAACATATACTGGCACACCTCCAATAAGTCATTTCCCATCGTGTCCCATTCCTTAACATATAACTCCACGGGCAGTCCATCCTTCCCAGGTGTTTTATTCTTACTCGCAGACATCACCACTTTTTTAACTTCATCCAACACAATTACATCATCCAATATTTCATGTTCATCCTCACCCAAACAACCTTCTAAACACCCCAAAGCATCAGTCAACATCCTATCATCAACCCATTTTTCCCCATACAACTCCTTATAAAACAACACCACCTCCTGCATCACATCCTTCCCACTCACACACACCCCATCGCCATTCACCACCTCATCCATATCTACTTTCTTCCCAAAAACTTTTTTGAAAAAAAACCTTGTGCATTTCTCATTTTTCTCCAAATGTTCAATCTTAGAACGGTAAATAATTTCTTTCCCTTTACCCTCAATATATTTCTTAATCTCTTCTTTCACTTGACACATCAAAACATCCACATCCACTCCAATCATCCTTAACTTCCTCAGCCACTCCAGTCTAGAGCTTAAATCATTAAATTTTGCTCTATTCATTGCTGCTTTCCTCCTGCCCCTTTTTCTAAAGAAAAAAACAATCTCACTCTTCATCCAGTCCCACCACTCAAGCACATTCCTGTAATCACTTTTTTTATCCCTCCACCTAACATACATTCGCCTAAAATCACGCATGATCCTATTATCTTCCAGCAAACGCACATTAAGTTTCCACACGCCACCACCATATACAAAGGAAATCTTACCTTCTAGACGTGCCCTCAAACACACATGGTCAGAGAAGGGAACATCTTCCTGCTGGAAATTCCTACAAATAACATTTTGTGAAGAAAAGAAGATACGGTCTATTCTAGACTCTATGCCTCCCCTGTCGGCCTTATAGGTCGCAGGAGGTGGATTACCTAAAAAAACTTCCGCAGCATCCTGTAAGGAAAAATCCGCCACAAGACTCTTGAGTCTTTTACCTGTAACATCCATCTTATCCCCCTCCGTCACACAATTGAAATCTCCAACAAAAATTATTGGCATTTTGCCAGATAAAAAAAAACATAATTTCTCAAAAATTTCCAGCCTCTCCCCTTTATCTATTGGTGCATACATATTTACCACCCTAACCCTCCACCCCCTACAATTTAACTCACATATTACACACCTCCCCGCCTCCACCACCATGTAACTTTCTATCTTAACACTATAACCCTTCACCAAAACACCTACCCCACAATTTTTATTACATACAGAACCAGACCACACACTTTGACCTAAAGGCCATGCATTTTCACTTAAGGGATCGGAGATCGCACACTCCTGCACACAGTATACGTCCGCATCCAAGTTGCTCAAGTAGTCCAAAATTGCCACTCTTCTCGACTCAGATTTAATCAGCCGAACATTTAGCGACAAGATGCTGAGAGCAACTTGGGCACCCATCTATTAATTTGATGTGGCAGGTCACGACAACATGCCCACCTGTACATCATCCTAACCCTTCTGGGGGTAGGACGCTGGACGTGCAGATATCGTAGTTTGTGCCTTCCCCCAAAAAAGACACATCTTGGGGATCGGATGCAGTAGGGTACACCCGGGCTGGACTCACACTGCAGTCACTTAAAGGGGAAAAGGATGGTTCAGTTTTCTTCTTTTTCTTCACTGAAGCGCCTCCATCTTCATCTGAACTATAATCCCGCCGCTGGGGGTCAAAGTCCCCCTGACATCCCTCCTCCTCAAGGTCAGAAACGACATCGCTCCAGGCCACATGCGGTGTTCTGGTCAGATCAGACTCCTCTTCCCCCTGCAATGTAACCATCATGTCTGGAATTTCAGCCTCCAGATCCTCCACCGGGGCCACTTCCATGCCTATGCGATCATCAGTTATCGTCTCAGACTCACTGACATCTGAAGCCACAGACGCGGCCCTCTGCACCGGTGGCTCAGGTGCCAGCTCCATATTTCCTCTTACATTCACACGAACCAGTTCTGGAAAAGCAACCCGAGCCTCCTCCTCATCCAGGAAAGCCAGAGTAGATATCGGAGCAGTCGGAGTTGGAGCAGTCGGAGTTGTAGCTGTGGGTGCAGGAGATTCATTTCTTCTCCTTCCCCTTCCCGCTGCCCCCGCATATGAACCAGGATGGAATATACAGTCTCTGAAGGCATGCCCCTTCTCTCCGCAGAGGTTACAGACTATTTCATTTTTGCAATTATTGGAAGAATGACCCACCTCATTGCACTTCCTGCAAATAATCTGTCTGATGTCGCATGCTTCCTGAGTATGGCCATACCTCCTACAATGACGACAAAACCTGGGCGCATTGGGGAAGAACAGGTAACCCCGCTCACTCCCAATGGAAAAATTTGATGGAGGATAATGTATACCCCCTGGTTCATCAGGACTTTCCCGGAACTTGACCATGAAACGATATTTACCGGTCCATAGTTCCTCCTCATTCATGACTTTTACTGCCACCTTGGTAATATAGCAGTGCCTATTTAGAAAGGCATAAATCAAAGCCAAGTCCACATGTGGGTTGTACATGAAAACAGTCAGAGGTACCTCTTTGGAGCAATACAAGATGACAAAAGTCAGCCCATCCAAATATTGATTGTCCAGATTCTTTTTCAAACAATCATAGAAATTGTTGCAAACAGCCATAGAAGTAAATACAAGATTATACTTGCTTTTGAATTGCTGGAGGCACAAGATTTCTTCCTTCTTCACTTCAAGGAGTCCAAACAAAATCTCCTTCACCACGAAGCTGAGGGTAAAGATTCCTTCTTTGCCTTCTTCCACATCAATCTGGATTCCAAACTTCACTCGAGCCTCACCGGGCCCAGCGTATCGAATGCGTCCCATTATCGCTAGTCGTGTCTACTGGCCAACTCCTTATAGCAGCAAGTGGCTTAAGCCATAAAATGGCGATGCCACAGGGCCAAGAGTTAACGCACAGACAGCCAAATGACTAGACCCATTACAGATCTGAGCCAAAAGGCCGAGAAGCGATAACCAGAATTGGTTTCAAACTACGGAGCCACCCAAGGATCCTGAAAAGTCCATTTGTGGAGATGAGCTCCTGGACTCCCGTTAAGAAGACATGTTGTCAACCTCTAGATCCCTTACATGCCTGCACTTTTCGGCTTGCTGCTGCTGCAATCCACGCGTTTTAGATCTGCATAACTCCACCTCTTTAAACACAGCACCTTCACCCCCTGCTGTTCCCACCCGCCTCAACACCGTTGGAAGGGAGGAGAACCAATTAAGGCGGGGGGTGGGGTGGAACGAGCAGCTGTCTACCCTTAGCAGGAGGGCTCCTGATTACATACCTCTCCTGCTGCTGCTGCTGCTGGCTGTCCAGCAGCAGACTGAAGGTGGCTGCTGCTGTGCACAGGTATATAAAGGCTCAGAGCCTATTATGACACACGCAGCCAGCGTTCCATTGCCACATTCCATCTACTGCAGGCAGGATACCTGGCTGGCTGAATGTCGCTGAGAAGCTCACAGAGACCGCCATAAGCAACAGTTTAACAGAATGCCACAGACTAATCAACCAAACTTTTTGGGTTGGGTTCTCTTTTATAGTCTGCAGGCATTAAATGAAAGAAGTCAGTGTTCCAGCAGAAGGAGACAACGTTTCAGAAAAGGCATTGTAGCAAACCAAAAAAGAAATTTTAAGCGCAGCAGAGTAACCAGCGCACATACCTGTTAGCTCAGGTGAGTTTAAAAGGCTGCTGTTGATAACAAGGGCATTTGCTAAATAGATGGTGTGTGTGCAACAATATACTGAAAGGTCAATTATATTGTGCAGCTTATCTCACCACCTGTAGTTATTTATGTGAAAGCTCCAAAATGCTTGCCTAATATGTCTGTTTATCCAAAAGGAAGTAAAAAGGGAGAGCTAGAAAGATAGCATTGCATCATATTACATGGCAATGCAATGCACAGTTGCTGAAGTTGAACCAAAATGAGCTTGTAATCTGGCTTCTGCAACTTTGAACATGAAAAATCCAATGAGGAGAAGAAAAGCAAAGCCAAAGAGTCCATACCAAAATCCGACAAACAAGCAAAATGAACAAAAAACTTTGAATTCAATTCTTTCTGATTTTAGAAACTGCATTAAAGAAGGGGTGCACCGGTCCTGGAGATACTGCAATACCAGGTCAATGCGTGGAGTGGACAGAGCAAGCTCTTTTTCCATCTCCCTGTTCTAAAAATCCATTTAATATATGGTCCCCAGATAGGGGACGTATCAGATATTAAACTGATAAGAACAGATACTACACTTGATCTTAGCCAAAAGGCCGAGAAGCGATAACCAGAATTGGTTTCAAACTACGGAGCCACCCAAGGATCCTGAAAAGTCCATTTGTGGAGATGAGCTCCTGGACTCCCGTTAAGAAGACATGTTGTCAACCTCTAGATCCCTTACATGCCTGCACTTTTCGGCTTGCTGCTGCTGCAATCCACGCGTTTTAGATCTGCATAACTCCACCTCTTTAAACACAGCACCTTCACCCCCTGCTGTTCCCACCCGCCTCAACACCGTTGGAAGGGAGGAGAACCAATTAAGGCGGGGGGTGGGGTGGAACGAGCAGCTGTCTACCCTTAGCAGGAGGGCTCCTGATTACATACCTCTCCTGCTGCTGCTGCTGCTGCTGGCTGTCCAGCAGCAGACTGAAGGTGGCTGCTGCTGTGCACAGGTATATAAAGGCTCAGAGCCTATTATGACACGCGCAGCCAGCGTTCCATTGCCACATTCCATCTACTGCAGGCAGGATACCTGGCTGGCTGAATGTCGCTGAGAAGCTCACAGAGACCGCCATAAGCAACAGTTTAACAGAATGCCACAGACTAATCAACCAAACTTTTTGGGTTGGGTTCTCTTTTATAGTCTGCAGGCATTAAATGAAAGAAGTCAGTGTTCCAGCAGAAGGAGACAACGTTTCAGAAAAGGCATTGTAGCAAACCAAAAAAGAAATTTTAAGCGCAGCAGAGTAACCAGCGCACATACCTGTTAGCTCAGGTGAGTTTAAAAGGCTGCTGTTGATAACAAGGGCATTTGCTAAATAGATGGTGTGTGTGCAACAATATACTGAAAGGTCAATTATATTGTGCAGCTTATCTCACCACCTGTAGTTATTTAGGTGAAAGCTCCAAAATGCTTGCCTAATATGTCTGTTTATCCAAAAGGAAGTAAAAAGGGAGAGCTAGAAAGATAGCATTGCATCACATTACATGGCAATGCAATGCACAGTTGCTGAAGTTGAACCAAAATGAGCTTGTAATCTGGCTTCTGCAACTTTGAACATGAAAAATCCAATGAGGAGAAGAAAAGCAAAGCCAAAGAGTCCATCCCAAAATCCGACAAACAAGCAAAATGAACAAAAAACATTGAATTCAATTCTTTCTGATTTTAGAAACTGCATTAAAGAAGGGGTGCACCGGTCCTGGAGATACTGCAATACCAGGTCAATGCGTGGAGTGGACAGAGCAAGCTCTTTTTCCATCTCCCTGTTCTAAAAATCCATTTAATATATGGTCCCCAGATAGGGGACGTATCAGATATTAAACTGATAAGAACAGATACTACACTTGATCTTAGCCAAAAGGCCGAGAAGCGATAACCAGAATTGGTTTCAAACTACGGAGCCACCCAAGGATCCTGAAAAGTCCATTTGTGGAGATGAGCTCCTGGACTCCCGTTAAGAAGACATGTTGTCAACCTCTAGATCCCTTACATGCCTGCACTTTTCGGCTTGCTGCTGCTGCAATCCACGCGTTTTAGATCTGCATAACTCCACCTCTTTAAACACAGCACCTTCACCCCCTGCTGTTCCCACCCGCCTCAACACCGTTGGAAGGGAGGAGAACCAATTAAGGCGGGGGGTGGGGTGGAACGAGCAGCTGTCTACCCTTAGCAGGAGGGCTCCTGATTACATACCTCTCCTGCTGCTGCTGCTGCTGGCTGTCCAGCAGCAGACTGAAGGTGGCTGCTGCTGTGCACAGGTATATAAAGGCTCAGAGCCTATTATGACACGCGCAGCCAGCGTTCCATTGCCACATTCCATCTACTGCAGGCAGGATACCTGGCTGGCTGAATGTCGCTGAGAAGCTCACAGAGACCGCCATAAGCAACAGTTTAACAGAATGCCACAGACTAATCAACCAAACTTTTTGGGTTGGGTTCTCTTTTATAGTCTGCAGGCATTAAATGAAAGAAGTCAGTGTTCCAGCAGAAGGAGACAACGTTTCAGAAAAGGCATTGTAGCAAACCAAAAAAGAAATTTTAAGCGCAGCAGAGTAACCAGCGCACATACCTGTTAGCTCAGGTGAGTTTAAAAGGCTGCTGTTGATAACAAGGGCATTTGCTAAATAGATGGTGTGTGTGCAACAATATACTGAAAGGTCAATTATATTGTGCAGCTTATCTCACCACCTGTAGTTATTTAGGTGAAAGCTCCAAAATGCTTGCCTAATATGTCTGTTTATCCAAAAGGAAGTAAAAAGGGAGAGCTAGAAAGATAGCATTGCATCACATTACATGGCAATGCAATGCACAATTGCTGAAGTTGAACCAAAATGAGCTTGTAATCTGGCTTCTGCAACTTTGAACATGAAAAATCCAATGAGGAGAAGAAAAGCAAAGCCAAAGAGTCCATCCCAAAATCCGACAAACAAGCAAAATGAACAAAAAACATTGAATTCAATTCTTTCTGATTTTAGAAACTGCATTAAAGAAGGGGTGCACCGGTCCTGGAGATACTGCAATACCAGGTCAATGCGTGGAGTGGACAGAGCAAGCTCTTTTTCCATCTCCCTGTTCTAAAAATCCATTTAATATATGGTCCCCAGATAGGGGACGTATCAGATATTAAACTGATAAGAACAGATACTACACTTGATCTTAGCCAAAAGGCCGAGAAGCGATAACCAGAATTGGTTTCAAACTACGGAGCCACCCAAGGATCCTGAAAAGTCCATTTGTGGAGATGAGCTCCTGGACTCCCGTTAAGAAGACATGTTGTCAACCTCTAGATCCCTTACATGCCTGCACTTTTCGGCTTGCTGCTGCTGCAATCCACGCGTTTTAGATCTGCATAACTCCACCTCTTTAAACACAGCACCTTCACCCCCTGCTGTTCCCACCCGCCTCAACACCGTTGGAAGGGAGGAGAACCAATTAAGGCGGGGGGTGGGGTGGAACGAGCAGCTGCCTACCCTTAGCAGGAGGGCTCCTGATTACATACCTCTCCTGCTGCTGCTGCTGCTGGCTGTCCAGCAGCAGACTGAAGGTGGCTGCTGCTGTGCACAGGTATATAAAGGCTCAGAGCCTATTATGACACGCGCAGCCAGCGTTCCATTGCCACATTCCATCTACTGCAGGCAGGATACCTGGCTGGCTGAATGTCGCTGAGAAGCTCACAGAGACCGCCATAAGCAACAGTTTAACAGAATGCCACAGACTAATCAACCAAACTTTTTGGGTTGGGTTCTCTTTTATAGTCTGCAGGCATTAAATGAAAGAAGTCAGTGTTCCAGCAGAAGGAGACAACGTTTCAGAAAAGGCATTGTAGCAAACCAAAAAAGAAATTTTAAGCGCAGCAGAGTAACCAGCGCACATACCTGTTAGCTCAGGTGAGTTTAAAAGGCTGCTGTTGATAACAAGGGCATTTGCTAAATAGATGGTGTGTGTGCAACAATATACTGAAAGGTCAATTATATTGTGCAGCTTATCTCACCACCTGTAGTTATTTAGGTGAAAGCTCCAAAATGCTTGCCTAATATGTCTGTTTATCCAAAAGGAAGTAAAAAGGGAGAGCTAGAAAGATAGCATTGCATCACATTACATGGCAATGCAATGCACAGTTGCTGAAGTTGAACCAAAATGAGCTTGTAATCTGGCTTCTGCAACTTTGAACATGAAAAATCCAATGAGGAGAAGAAAAGCAAAGCTAAAGAGTCCATCCCAAAATCCGACAAACAAGCAAAATGAACAAAAAACATTGAATTCAATTCTTTCTGATTTTAGAAACTGCATTAAAGAAGGGGTGCACCGGTCCTGGAGATACTGCAATACCAGGTCAATGCGTGGAGTGGACAGAGCAAGCTCTTTTTCCATCTCCCTGTTCTAAAAATCCATTTAATATATGGTCCCCAGATAGGGGACGTATCAGATATTAAACTGATAAGAACAGATACTACACTTGATCTTAGCCAAAAGGCCGAGAAGCGATAACCAGAATTGGTTTCAAACTAAGGAGCCACCCAAGGATCCTGAAAAGTCCATTTGTGGAGATGAGCTCCTGGACTCCCGTTAAGAAGACATGTTGTCAACCTCTAGATCCCTTACATGCCTGCACTTTTCGGCTTGCTGCTGCTGCAATCCACGCGTTTTAGATCTGCATAACTCCACCTCTTTAAACACAGCACCTTCACCCCCTGCTGTTCCCACCCGCCTCAACACCGTTGGAAGGGAGGAGAACCAATTAAGACGGGGGGTGGGGTGGAACGAGCAGCTGTCTACCCTTAGCAGGAGGGCTCCTGATTACATACCTCTCCTGCTGCTGCTGCTGCTGGCTGTCCAGCAGCAGACTGAAGGTGGCTGCTGCTGTGCACAGGTATATAAAGGCTCAGAGCCTATTATGACACGCGCAGCCAGCGTTCCATTGCCACATTCCATCTACTGCAGGCAGGATACCTGGCTGGCTGAATGTCGCTGAGAAGCTCACAGAGACCGCCATAAGCAACAGTTTAACAGAATGCCACAGACTAATCAACCAAACTTTTTGGGTTGGGTTCTCTTTTATAGTCTGCAGGCATTAAATGAAAGAAGTCAGTGTTCCAGCAGAAGGAGACAACGTTTCAGAAAAGGCATTGTAGCAAACCAAAAAAGAAATTTTAAGCGCAGCAGAGTAACCAGCGCACATACCTGTTAGCTCAGGTGAGTTTAAAAGGCTGCTGTTGATAACAAGGGCATTTGCTAAATAGATGGTGTGTGTGCAACAATATACTGAAAGGTCAATTATATTGTGCAGCTTATCTCACCACCTGTAGTTATTTAGGTGAAAGCTCCAAAATGCTTGCCTAATATGTCTGTTTATCCAAAAGGAAGTAAAAAGGGAGAGCTAGAAAGATAGCATTGCATCACATTACATGGCAATGCAATGCACAGTTGCTGAAGTTGAACCAAAATGAGCTTGTAATCTGGCTTCTGCAACTTTGAACATGAAAAATCCAATGAGGAGAAGAAAAGCAAAGCTAAAGAGTCCATCCCAAAATCCGACAAACAAGCAAAATGAACAAAAAACATTGAATTCAATTCTTTCTGATTTTAGAAACTGCATTAAAGAAGGGGTGCACCGGTCCTGGAGATACTGCAATACCAGGTCAATGCGTGGAGTGGACAGAGCAAGCTCTTTTTCCATCTCCCTGTTCTAAAAATCCATTTAATATATGGTCCCCAGATAGGGGACGTATCAGATATTAAACTGATAAGAACAGATACTACACTTGATCTTAGCCAAAAGGCCGAGAAGCGATAACCAGAATTGGTTTCAAACTAAGGAGCCACCCAAGGATCCTGAAAAGTCCATTTGTGGAGATGAGCTCCTGGACTCCCGTTAAGAAGACATGTTGTCAACCTCTAGATCCCTTACATGCCTGCACTTTTCGGCTTGCTGCTGCTGCAATCCACGCGTTTTAGATCTGCATAACTCCACCTCTTTAAACACAGCACCTTCACCCCCTGCTGTTCCCACCCGCCTCAACACCGTTGGAAGGGAGGAGAACCAATTAAGACGGGGGGTGGGGTGGAACGAGCAGCTGTCTACCCTTAGCAGGAGGGCTCCTGATTACATACCTCTCCTGCTGCTGCTGCTGCTGGCTGTCCAGCAGCAGACTGAAGGTGGCTGCTGCTGTGCACAGGTATATAAAGGCTCAGAGCCTATTATGACACGCGCAGCCAGCGTTCCATTGCCACATTCCATCTACTGCAGGCAGGATACCTGGCTGGCTGAATGTCGCTGAGAAGCTCACAGAGACCGCCATAAGCAACAGTTTAACAGAATGCCACAGACTAATCAACCAAACTTTTTGGGTTGGGTTCTCTTTTATAGTCTGCAGGCATTAAATGAAAGAAGTCAGTGTTCCAGCAGAAGGAGACAACGTTTCAGAAAAGGCATTGTAGCAAACCAAAAAAGAAATTTTAAGCGCAGCAGAGTAACCAGCGCACATACCTGTTAGCTCAGGTGAGTTTAAAAGGCTGCTGTTGATAACAAGGGCATTTGCTAAATAGATGGTGTGTGTGCAACAATATACTGAAAGGTCAATTATATTGTGCAGCTTATCTCACCACCTGTAGTTATTTAGGTGAAAGCTCCAAAATGCTTGCCTAATATGTCTGTTTATCCAAAAGGAAGTAAAAAGGGAGAGCTAGAAAGATAGCATTGCATCACATTACATGGCAATGCAATGCACAGTTGCTGAAGTTGAACCAAAATGAGCTTGTAATCTGGCTTCTGCAACTTTGAACATGAAAAATCCAATGAGGAGAAGAAAAGCAAAGCCAAAGAGTCCATCCCAAAATCCGACAAACAAGCAAAATGAACAAAAAACATTGAATTCAATTCTTTCTGATTTTAGAAACTGCATTAAAGAAGGGGTGCACCGGTCCTGGAGATACTGCAATACCAGGTCAATGCGTGGAGTGGACAGAGCAAGCTCTTTTTCCATCTCCCTGTTCTAAAAATCCATTTAATATATGGTCCCCAGATAGGGGACGTATCAGATATTAAACTGATAAGAACAGATACTACACTTGATCTTAGCCAAAAGGCCGAGAAGCGATAACCAGAATTGGTTTCAAACTACGGAGCCACCCAAGGATCCTGAAAAGTCCATTTGTGGAGATGAGCTCCTGGACTCCCGTTAAGAAGACATGTTGTCAACCTCTAGATCCCTTACATGCCTGCACTTTTCGGCTTGCTGCTGCTGCAATCCACGCGTTTTAGATCTGCATAACTCCACCTCTTTAAACACAGCACCTTCACCCCCTGCTGTTCCCACCCGCCTCAACACCGTTGGAAGGGAGGAGAACCAATTAAGGCGGGGGGTGGGGTGGAACGAGCAGCTGTCTACCCTTAGCAGGAGGGCTCCTGATTACATACCTCTCCTGCTGCTGCTGCTGCTGGCTGTCCAGCAGCAGACTGAAGGTGGCTGCTGCTGTGCACAGGTATATAAAGGCTCAGAGCCTATTATGACACGCGCAGCCAGCGTTCCATTGCCACATTCCATCTACTGCAGGCAGGATACCTGGCTGGCTGAATGTCGCTGAGAAGCTCACAGAGACCGCCATAAGCAACAGTTTAACAGAATGCCACAGACTAATCAACCAAACTTTTTGGGTTGGGTTCTCTTTTATAGTCTGCAGGCATTAAATGAAAGAAGTCAGTGTTCCAGCAGAAGGAGACAACGTTTCAGAAAAGGCATTGTAGCAAACCAAAAAAGAAATTTTAAGCGCAGCAGAGTAACCAGCGCACATACCTGTTAGCTCAGGTGAGTTTAAAAGGCTGCTGTTGATAACAAGGGCATTTGCTAAATAGATGGTGTGTGTGCAACAATATACTGAAAGGTCAATTATATTGTGCAGCTTATCTCACCACCTGTAGTTATTTAGGTGAAAGCTCCAAAATGCTTGCCTAATATGTCTGTTTATCCAAAAGGAAGTAAAAAGGGAGAGCTAGAAAGATAGCATTGCATCACATTACATGGCAATGCAATGCACAGTTGCTGAAGTTGAACCAAAATGAGCTTGTAATCTGGCTTCTGCAACTTTGAACATGAAAAATCCAATGAGGAGAAGAAAAGCAAAGCCAAAGAGTCCATCCCAAAATCCGACAAACAAGCAAAATGAACAAAAAACATTGAATTCAATTCTTTCTGATTTTAGAAACTGCATTAAAGAAGGGGTGCACCGGTCCTGGAGATACTGCAATACCAGGTCAATGCGTGGAGTGGACAGAGCAAGCTCTTTTTCCATCTCCCTGTTCTAAAAATCCATTTAATATATGGTCCCCAGATAGGGGACGTATCAGATATTAAACTGATAAGAACAGATTTTTTTTTTTTTTTTGAAAGCCCGAATTCGTGTACAAAACCCGAGTGCGCTTAAAAAAGTGACAAGTGCCACAAAAAAAGTGCACTAGGATGCTGGTCTTCTTGAAACCCTCTCCAAAAGGAGAAGGGTCCCCCAAACCATTCCCCGTCCCTCCGAGCCAAAAGGCCACAGCGAGGAACAGGGACAAAAAGCCACCTCCAGCCGAAGCCAGAGGCGACCCAATCTTACCCCCAGCACCTGCCCGAGTTCTCACCCGAGCAAGGCACTGGGAGCCAAAGACTGTGCTCCCCTCCCGGAAGAGGGGAGCCAACAACGCTCTCCTCCCGAAAGAGGAGAGCCAGGGGGGTTCAGGGGGGAGCGGAACCTGATGGCCACACACTCCCCCCCAGACCTGCCAAGAGAGGAACCCGTAAGGGAACCGCATCCCGACAAAATCCTAGTAGGACGTGACACACGTGAATAAGTGGACACACAGTGACAAAGAAATTAAATAAATAGTGAAGGTTTCACAGTATAATACTGCCCGGACCTTCGACCGGGAATTGAAAAATTCCCCATCCTAAGGCCAGAAGGCCCGGAATAAGGGTGTGTGCGAAGAAAGAAAATTTGAAGTGCTTGTGCAAATGTGCCATAAACTCAAGTGGGGTTCCCAATCCCAGTGAGTTAAGGCACCCCAGGGTCACCACTCCTGGGGCACTTCACACTTCGGGCTTTCGATCTTCCCCGGCCTAATGGCGTCGATCCTGGGGGGCCATGCTTTCCACCAGATGACTATATTAGCCACCTGGCGTACTAACAAGCGCCTAAACCCCAGTGTGCATAATGTATCAATCTACTAGGGCGGCCAACATCCAAAACCGCCTTTTCGAAAGATACTACACTTGATCTTAGCCAAAAGGCCGAGAAGCGATAACCAGAATTGGTTTCAAACTACGGAGCCACCCAAGGATCCTGAAAAGTCCATTTGTGGAGATGAGCTCCTGGACTCCCGTTAAGAAGACATGTTGTCAACCTCTAGATCCCTTACATGCCTGCACTTTTCGGCTTCCTGCTGCTGCAATCCACGCGTTTTAGATCTGCATAACTCCACCTCTTTAAACACAGCACCTTCACCCCCTGCTGTTCCCACCCGCCTCAACACCGTTGGAAGGGAGGAGAACCAATTAAGGCGGGGGGTGGGGTGGAACGAGCAGCTGTCTACCCTTAGCAGGAGGGCTCCTGATTACATACCTCTCCTGCTGCTGCTGCTGCTGGCTGTCCAGCAGCAGACTGAAGGTGGCTGCTGCTGTGCACAGGTATATAAAGGCTCAGAGCCTATTATGACACGCGCAGCCAGCGTTCCATTGCCACATTCCATCTACTGCAGGCAGGATACCTGGCTGGCTGAATGTCGCTGAGAAGCTCACAGAGACCGCCATAAGCAACAGTTTAACAGAATGCCACAGACTAATCAACCAAACTTTTTGGGTTGGGTTCTCTTTTATAGTCTGCAGGCATTAAATGAAAGAAGTCAGTGTTCCAGCAGAAGGAGACAACGTTTCAGAAAAGGCATTGTAGCAAACCAAAAAAGAAATTTTAAGCGCAGCAGAGTAACCAGCGCACATACCTGTTAGCTCAGGTGAGTTTAAAAGGCTGCTGTTGATAACAAGGGCATTTGCTAAATAGATGGTGTGTGTGCAACAATATACTGAAAGGTCAATTATATTGTGCAGCTTATCTCACCACCTGTAGTTATTTAGGTGAAAGCTCCAAAATGCTTGCCTAATATGTCTGTTTATCCAAAAGGAAGTAAAAAGGGAGAGCTAGAAAGATAGCATTGCATCACATTACATGGCAATGCAATGCACAGTTGCTGAAGTTGAACCAAAATGAGCTTGTAATCTGGCTTCTGCAACTTTGAACATGAAAAATCCAATGAGGAGAAGAAAAGCAAAGCCAAAGAGTCCATCCCAAAATCCGACAAACAAGCAAAATGAACAAAAAACATTGAATTCAATTCTTTCTGATTTTAGAAACTGCATTAAAGAAGGGGTGCACCGGTCCTGGAGATACTGCAATACCAGGTCAATGCGTGGAGTGGACAGAGCAAGCTCTTTTTCCATCTCCCTGTTCTAAAAATCCATTTAATATATGGTCCCCAGATAGGGGACGTATCAGATATTAAACTGATAAGAACAGATACTACACTTGATCTTAGCCAAAAGGCCGAGAAGCGATAACCAGAATTGGTTTCAAACTACGGAGCCACCCAAGGATCCTGAAAAGTCCATTTGTGGAGATGAGCTCCTGGACTCCCGTTAAGAAGACATGTTGTCAACCTCTAGATCCCTTACATGCCTGCACTTTTCGGCTTGCTGCTGCTGCAATCCACGCGTTTTAGATCTGCATAACTCCACCTCTTTAAACACAGCACCTTCACCCCCTGCTGTTCCCACCCGCCTCAACACCGTTGGAAGGGAGGAGAACCAATTAAGGCGGGGGGTGGGGTGGAACGAGCAGCTGTCTACCCTTAGCAGGAGGGCTCCTGATTACATACCTCTCCTGCTGCTGCTGCTGCTGGCTGTCCAGCAGCAGACTGAAGGTGGCTGCTGCTGTGCACAGGTATATAAAGGCTCAGAGCCTATTATGACACGCGCAGCCAGCGTTCCATTGCCACATTCCATCTACTGCAGGCAGGATACCTGGCTGGCTGAATGTCGCTGAGAAGCTCACAGAGACCGCCATAAGCAACAGTTTAACAGAATGCCACAGACTAATCAACCAAACTTTTTGGGTTGGGTTCTCTTTTATAGTCTGCAGGCATTAAATGAAAGAAGTCAGTGTTCCAGCAGAAGGAGACAACGTTTCAGAAAAGGCATTGTAGCAAACCAAAAAAGACATTTTAAGTGCAGCAGAGTAACCAGCGCACATACCTGTTAGCTCAGGTGAGTTTAAAAGGCTGCTGTTGATAACAAGGGCATTTGCTAAATAGATGGTGTGTGTGCAACAATATACTGAAAGGTCAATTATATTGTGCAGCTTATCTCACCACCTGTAGTTATTTAGGTGAAAGCTCCAAAATGCTTGCCTAATATGTCTGTTTATCCAAAAGGAAGTAAAAAGGGAGAGCTAGAAAGATAGCATTGCATCATATTACATGGCAATGCAATGCACAGTTGCTGAAGTTGAACCAAAATGAGCTTGTAATCTGGCTTCTGCAACTTTGAACATGAAAAATCCAATGAGGAGAAGAAAAGCAAAGCCAAAGAGTCCATCCCAAAATTCGACAAACAAGCAAAATGAACAAAAAACATTGAATTCAATTCTTTCTGATTTTAGAAACTGCATTAAAGAAGGGGTGCACCGGTCCTGGAGATACTGCAATACCAGGTCAATGCGTGGAGTGGACAGAGCAAGCTCTTTTTCCATCTCCCTGTTCTAAAAATCCATTTAATATATGGTCCCCAGATAAGGGACGTATCAGATATTAAACTGATAAGAACAGATACTACACTTGATCTTAGCCAAAAGGCCGAGAAGCGATAACCAGAATTGGTTTCAAACTACGGAGCCACCCAAGGATCCTGAAAAGTCCATTTGTGGAGATGAGCTCCTGGACTCCCGTTAAGAAGACATGTTGTCAACCTCTAGATCCCTTACATGCCTGCACTTTTCGGCTTGCTGCTGCTGCAATCCACGCGTTTTAGATCTGCATAACTCCACCTCTTTAAACACAGCACCTTCACCCCCTGCTGTTCCCACCCGCCTCAACACCGTTGGAAGGGAGGAGAACCAATTAAGGCGGGGGGTGGGGTGGAACGAGCAGCTGTCTACCCTTAGCAGGAGGGCTCCTGATTACATACCTCTCCTGCTGCTGCTGCTGCTGGCTGTCCAGCAGCAGACTGAAGGTGGCTGCTGCTGTGCACAGGTATATAAAGGCTCAGAGCCTATTATGACACGCGCAGCCAGCGTTCCATTGCCACATTCCATCTACTGCAGGCAGGATACCTGGCTGGCTGAATGTCGCTGAGAAGCTCACAGAGACCGCCATAAGCAACAGTTTAACAGAATGCCACAGACTAATCAACCAAACTTTTTGGGTTGGGTTCTCTTTTATAGTCTGCAGGCATTAAATGAAAGAAGTCAGTGTTCCAGCAGAAGGAGACAACGTTTCAGAAAAGGCATTGTAGCAAACCAAAAGAGAAATTTTAAGCGCAGCAGAGTAACCAGCGCACATACCTGTTAGCTCAGGTGAGTTTAAAAGGCTGCTGTTGATAACAAGGGCATTTGCTAAATAGATGGTGTGTGTGCAACAATATACTGAAAGGTCAATTATATTGTGCAGCTTATCTCACCACCTGTAGTTATTTAGGTGAAAGCTCCAAAATGCTTGCCTAATATGTCTGTTTATCCAAAAGGAAGTAAAAAGGGAGAGCTAGAAAGATAGCATTGCATCACATTACATGGCAATGCAATGCACAGTTGCTGAAGTTGAACCAAAATGAGCTTGTAATCTGGCTTCTGCAACTTTGAACATGAAAAATCCAATGAGGAGAAGAAAAGCAAAGCCAAAGAGTCCATCCCAAAATCCGACAAACAAGCAAAATGAACAAAAAACATTGAATTCAATTCTTTCTGATTTTAGAAACTGCATTAAAGAAGGGGTGCACCGGTCCTGGAGATACTGCAATACCAGGTCAATGCGTGGAGTGGACAGAGCAAGCTCTTTTTCCATCTCCCTGTTCTAAAAATCCATTTAATATATGGTCCCCAGATAGGGGACGTATCAGATATTAAACTGATAAGAACAGATACTACACTTGATCTTAGCCAAAAGGCCGAGAAGCGATAACCAGAATTGGTTTCAAACTACGGAGCCACCCAAGGATCCTGAAAAGTCCATTTGTGGAGATGAGCTCCTGGACTCCCGTTAAGAAGACATGTTGTCAACCTCTAGATCCCTTACATGCCTGCACTTTTCGGCTTGCTGCTGCTGCAATCCACGCGTTTTAGATCTGCATAACTCCACCTCTTTAAACACAGCACCTTCACCCCCTGCTGTTCCCACCCGCCTCAACACCGTTGGAAGGGAGGAGAACCAATTAAGGCGGGGGGTGGGGTGGAACGAGCAGCTGTCTACCCTTAGCAGGAGGGCTCCTGATTACATACCTCTCCTGCTGCTGCTGCTGCTGGCTGTCCAGCAGCAGACTGAAGGTGGCTGCTGCTGTGCACAGGTATATAAAGGCTCAGAGCCTATTATGACACGCGCAGCCAGCGTTCCATTGCCACATTCCATCTACTGCAGGCAGGATACCTGGCTGGCTGAATGTCGCTGAGAAGCTCACAGAGACCGCCATAAGCAACAGTTTAACAGAATGCCACAGACTAATCAACCAAACTTTTTGGGTTGGGTTCTCTTTTATAGTCTGCAGGCATTAAATGAAAGAAGTCAGTGTTCCAGCAGAAGGAGACAACGTTTCAGAAAAGGCATTGTAGCAAACCAAAAAAGAAATTTTAAGCGCAGCAGAGTAACCAGCGCACATACCTGTTAGCTCAGGTGAGTTTAAAAGGCTGCTGTTGATAACAAGGGCATTTGCTAAATAGATGGTGTGTGTGCAACAATATACTGAAAGGTCAATTATATTGTGCAGCTTATCTCACCACCTGTAGTTATTTAGGTGAAAGCTCCAAAATGCTTGCCTAATATGTCTGTTTATCCAAAAGGAAGTAAAAAGGGAGAGCTAGAAAGATAGCATTGCATCACATTACATGGCAATGCAATGCACAGTTGCTGAAGTTGAACCAAAATGAGCTTGTAATCTGGCTTCTGCAACTTTGAACATGAAAAATCCAATGAGGAGAAGAAAAGCAAAGCCAAAGAGTCCATCCCAAAATCCGACAAACAAGCAAAATGAACAAAAAACATTGAATTCAATTCTTTCTGATTTTAGAAACTGCATTAAAGAAGGGGTGCACCGGTCCTGGAGATACTGCAATACCAGGTCAATGCGTGGAGTGGACAGAGCAAGCTCTTTTTCCATCTCCCTGTTCTAAAAATCCATTTAATATATGGTCCCCAGATAGGGGACGTATCAGATATTAAACTGATAAGAACAGATACTACACTTGATCTTAGCCAAAAGGCCGAGAAGCGATAACCAGAATTGGTTTCAAACTACGGAGCCACCCAAGGATCCTGAAAAGTCCATTTGTGGAGATGAGCTCCTGGACTCCCGTTAAGAAGACATGTTGTCAACCTCTAGATCCCTTACATGCCTGCACTTTTCGGCTTGCTGCTGCTGCAATCCACGCGTTTTAGATCTGCATAACTCCACCTCTTTAAACACAGCACCTTCACCCCCTGCTGTTCCCACCCGCCTCAACACCGTTGGAAGGGAGGAGAACCAATTAAGGCGGGGGGTGGGGTGGAACGAGCAGCTGTCTACCCTTAGCAGGAGGGCTCCTGATTACATACCTCTCCTGCTGCTGCTGCTGCTGGCTGTCCAGCAGCAGACTGAAGGTGGCTGCTGCTGTGCACAGGTATATAAAGGCTCAGAGCCTATTATGACACGCGCAGCCAGCGTTCCATTGCCACATTCCATCTACTGCAGGCAGGATACCTGGCTGGCTGAATGTCGCTGAGAAGCTCACAGAGACCGCCATAAGCAACAGTTTAACAGAATGCCACAGACTAATCAACCAAACTTTTTGGGTTGGGTTCTCTTTTATAGTCTGCAGGCATTAAATGAAAGAAGTCAGTGTTCCAGCAGAAGGAGACAACGTTTCAGAAAAGGCATTGTAGCAAACCAAAAAAGAAATTTTAAGCGCAGCAGAGTAACCAGCGCACATACCTGTTAGCTCAGGTGAGTTTAAAAGGCTGCTGTTGATAACAAGGGCATTTGCTAAATAGATGGTGTGTGTGCAACAATATACTGAAAGGTCAATTATATTGTGCAGCATATCTCACCACCTGTAGTTATTTAGGTGAAAGCTCCAAAATGCTTGCCTAATATGTCTGTTTATCCAAAAGGAAGTAAAAAGGGAGAGCTAGAAAGATAGCATTGCATCACATTACATGGCAATGCAATGCACAGTTGCTGAAGTTGAACCAAAATGAGCTTGTAATCTGGCTTCTGCAACTTTGAACATGAAAAATCCAATGAGGAGAAGAAAAGCAAAGCCAAAGAGTCCATCCCAAAATCCGACAAACAAGCAAAATGAACAAAAAACATTGAATTCAATTCTTTCTGATTTTAGAAACTGCATTAAAGAAGGGGTGCACCGGTCCTGGAGATACTGCAATACCAGGTCAATGCGTGGAGTGGACAGAGCAAGCTCTTTTTCCATCTCCCTGTTCTAAAAATCCATTTAATATATGGTCCCCAGATAGGGGACGTATCAGATATTAAACTGATAAGAACAGATACTACACTTGATCTTAGCCAAAAGGCCGAGAAGCGATAACCAGAATTGGTTTCAAACTACGGAGCCACCCAAGGATCCTGAAAAGTCCATTTGTGGAGATGAGCTCCTGGACTCCCGTTAAGAAGACATGTTGTCAACCTCTAGATCCCTTACATGCCTGCACTTTTCGGCTTGCTGCTGCTGCAATCCACGCGTTTTAGATCTGCATAACTCCACCTCTTTAAACACAGCACCTTCACCCCCTGCTGTTCCCACCCGCCTCAACACCGTTGGAAGGGAGGAGAACCAATTAAGGCGGGGGGTGGGGTGGAACGAGCAGCTGTCTACCCTTAGCAGGAGGGCTCCTGATTACATACCTCTCCTGCTGCTGCTGCTGCTGGCTGTCCAGCAGCAGACTGAAGGTGGCTGCTGCTGTGCACAGGTATATAAAGGCTCAGAGCCTATTATGACACGCGCAGCCAGCGTTCCATTGCCACATTCCATCTACTGCAGGCAGGACACCTGGCTGGCTGAATGTCGCTGAGAAGCTCACAGAGACCGCCATAAGCAACAGTTTAACAGAATGCCACAGACTAATCAACCAAACTTTTTGGGTTGGGTTCTCTTTTATAGTCTGCAGGCATTAAATGAAAGAAGTCAGTGTTCCAGCAGAAGGAGACAACGTTTCAGAAAAGGCATTGTAGCAAACCAAAAAAGAAATTTTAAGCGCAGCAGAGTAACCAGCGCACATACCTGTTAGCTCAGGTGAGTTTAAAAGGCTGCTGTTGATAACAAGGGCATTTGCTAAATAGATGGTGTGTGTGCAACAATATACTGAAAGGTCAATTATATTGTGCAGCTTATCTCACCACCTGTAGTTATTTAGGTGAAAGCTCCAAAATGCTTGCCTAATATGTCTGTTTATCCAAAAGGAAGTAAAAAGGGAGAGCTAGAAAGATAGCATTGCATCACATTACATGGCAATGCAATGCACAGTTGCTGAAGTTGAACCAAAATGAGCTTGTAATCTGGCTTCTGCAACTTTGAACATGAAAAATCCAATGAGGAGAAGAAAAGCAAAGCCAAAGAGTCCATCCCAAAATCCGACAAACAAGCAAAATGAACAAAAAACATTGAATTCAATTCTTTCTGATTTTAGAAACTGCATTAAAGAAGGGGTGCACCGGTCCTGGAGATACTGCAATACCAGGTCAATGCGTGGAGTGGACAGAGCAAGCTCTTTTTCCATCTCCCTGTTCTAAAAATCCATTTAATATATGGTCCCCAGATAGGGGACGTATCAGATATTAAACTGATAAGAACAGATACTACACTTGATCTTAGCCAAAAGGCCGAGAAGCGATAACCAGAATTGGTTTCAAACTACGGAGCCACCCAAGGATCCTGAAAAGTCCATTTGTGGAGATGAGCTCCTGGACTGCCGTTAAGAAGACATGTTGTCAACCTCTAGATCCCTTACATGCCTGCACTTTTCGGCTTGCTGCTGCTGCAATCCACGCGTTTTAGATCTGCATAACTCCACCTCTTTAAACACAGCACCTTCACCCCCTGCTGTTCCCACCCGCCTCAACACCGTTGGAAGGGAGGAGAACCAATTAAGGCGGGGGGTGGGGTGGAACGAGCAGCTGTCTACCCTTAGCAGGAGGGCTCCTGATTACATACCTCTCCTGCTGCTGCTGCTGCTGGCTGTCCAGCAGCAGACTGAAGGTGGCTGCTGCTGTGCACAGGTATATAAAGGCTCAGAGCCTATTATGACACGCGCAGCCAGCGTTCCATTGCCACATTCCATCTACTGCAGGCAGGATACCTGGCTGGCTGAATGTCGCTGAGAAGCTCACAGAGACCGCCATAAGCAACAGTTTAACAGAATGCCACAGACTAATCAACCAAACTTTTTGGGTTGGGTTCTCTTTTATAGTCTGCAGGCATTAAATGAAAGAAGTCAGTGTTCCAGCAGAAGGAGACAACGTTTCAGAAAAGGCATTGTAGCAAACCAAAAAAGAAATTTTAAGCGCAGCAGAGTAACCAGCGCACATACCTGTTAGCTCAGGTGAGTTTAACCCCTTAATAACATCTGACGTACTAATACGCGTCTGTGCCCTGGGACTTAAGAGCCAGACCCGTATTAGTACGTCATCGCGATCGCGCCCGCACACAGGCTGTGCGGGCGCGATCGCCGCCGGGTGTCAGCTGATTGTCACAGCTGACACCCGGTACTATGTGCAGGGAGCGGTCACGCACCGCTCCCAGCACATTAACCCCCGCGATGCTGCGATCGAAGTCGATCGAAGTCGATCGCGGCATTGCGGGGGCAAGGGGAGGTGATCGGCGATACTCACCTCCTCTTCCGGCTACCAGCGCAGTCTGCAAAGGCTTCCCGGGTGTTGCCATGACGACCCGATGTCGTCATGACAACATCCGGGTCACCAGAGAGCAGGAAGATTGCTTGGACATGCGCAGTGCATCTCCAAGCAATCTTCACACTGTGCATTTCTGACAGCTTGCATGGCATAGGGATGGTGCTCCATTCCTGTGCCATGCAGGCGATCAGAAAAAAAAAAGTGAAAGTCCCAGAGTGGGACAAAGTAATAAAGTGTATAAACTGTGTGAAAGTGGAAAAAAAAAAAAAAAAATGTGCAAAAATATTATAAAAAAATAAAAAAATTAATACACCAAAAATAAAAATATAATGTACCCATCAATAAATATGATTATAAAAAAAATAAAAAAAAAACAATAAAAGTACACATATTTGGTATCGCCGCGTCCGGAATAACCTGACTTATAAAACTGTCCCACTAGTTAACCCCTTCAGTGAACACGGTAAAAAAAAAAAAAAAAAAAACAAGCAAAAAACAATGCTTTATCACCATACCGCCAAACAAAAAGTGGAATAACACGCGATCAAAAAGACGCATATAAATAAAAATGATACCACTGAAAACGTCATCTCGTCCCGCAAAAAACAAGCCGCCATATAGCTCCATCAGCCGAAAAATAAAAAAGTTATAGCTCTCAGAATAAAGCGATACTAAAAAATATTTTTTTCTATAAAATAGCTTTTATTGTGTATAAGCGCCAAAACATAGAAAAATGATACAAATGTGGAACCGCTGTAAACGTACTGACCCGAAGAGTAAAGCTGCCTCATCAATTTTACCACACGCTGAACAGAATAAAAAAAAAAAAAAAAACAATTCCTGAATTGTTGGTTTTTGTTTATTCTGCCTCCCAAAAATCGGAATAGAAAGCGATCAAAAAATGTCACGTGCCTGAAAATGGCACCAATAACAACGTCAAGTCATCCTGCAAAAAACGAGCCGTCACATGACTGTCTGCCAAAATCTGGAAAAATTATAGCTCTCAAAATATGGCGATGCAAAAACTAGATTTTACAAAAAATGCGTCTTTTAGTGTGTGACAGCTGTCAGTCATAAAAACCCCATATGATTCTGGCATTGCTGTAATCACACCGACCCGAAGAATAAAGTCGTCTAATCACTTATACCGCACAAGGAACGGCGTCAAAAATAAACTCTTGAGTTAGGATTGGGCTAGGGTTAGGGCTGGGTTTGGGGCTAGGGCTGTGCTGGGGCTAGGGTTGTGCTGGGGCTAGGGTTGTGCTGGGGCTAGGGTTGTGCTGGGGCTAGGGTTGTGCTAGGGTTAGGGCTGGGGTTGGGATTTTTTTCAAAAGTAAGAAAAAAAGATGACGATATGGCGACTAGTGTTGAGAGCAAGTGCTCGCTACTTGAGTTTGCATCGGGTGCTCTGGTATGCATTTAGTATCGTGGGTATTTGAGTGACATGCTCGAGTCTCTGCCCCATATGCTTCGCGGCCAAAAAACTTTATGGGGATTGCCTGCCATGCACGAGCGATCCCCGCATGTTTTTTTTTGGGTGTCTAATAACCGTGAAACATGCGGAGCAGGGACTCGAGCATGTCACTCGAGCACACGCTGTACATGGTGCATACCTGAGTACCCGATGCAAACTCAAGTAGCGAGCACTTGCGCTCAAGAATAATGAAAACTTATTCAATATGATGACCTAATGTAAACAAATAATGTGCCGTACCTCTGGGTTCAAAATGTTCACTATACACCTTAATAAAATCTTTGAGGGGTATAGTTTCCAAAATGGGGACACTTGTGGGGGAGCTCCACTGTTTAGGCACATCACGGGCTCTCCAAACGCGACATGGTGTCCGCTAACAAATTGAATGGAAAATCGGCTCAAATTGTTAGCGGACGCCATGTTGCGTTTGGAGAGCCCCTGTGTGTCCAAACATTGGAGCTCCCCCACAAGTGACCCCATTTTGGAAACTAGACCCCCCAAGGCACCTATCTAGATGCATAGTGAGCACTTAGAACCCCCATGTGCTTCACAAATTGATTCGTAAAAATGAAAAAGTGAAAATAAAACACTTTTTCATTTTTATGAATCAATTTGTGAAGCACCTGGGGTTCCAAGTGCTCACTATGAATCTAGATAGGTGCCTTGGGGGGTCTAGTTTCCAAAATGGGGTCACTTGTGGGGGAGCTCCAATGTTTGGGCACACAGGGACTCTCTAAATGCAACATGGTATCCGCTAACAAATTGAATGGAAAATCGGCTCAAATTGTTAGCGGACACCACATTGCGTTTGGAGAGCCCCTCTGTGCCCAAACTTTGGAGCTCCCCCACAAGTGACCCCATTTTGGAAACTAGACCCCCCAAGGCACCTTTCTAGATGCATAGTGAGCACTTGGAACCCCCAGTTGCTTCACAAATTGATTCGTAAAAATGAAAAAGTGAAAAAAAAAACACTTTTTCATTTTTATGAATCAATTTGTGAAGCACCTGGGGTTCCAAGTGCTCACTATGAATCTAGATAGGTGCCTTGGGGGGTCTAGTTTCCAAAATGGGGTCACTTGTGGGGGAGCTCCAATGTTTGGGCACACAGGGACTCTCTAAATGCAACATGGTATCCGCTAACAAATTGAATGGAAAATCGGCTCAAATTGTTAGCGCACACCACATTGCGTTTGGAGAGCCCCTCTGTGCCCAAACTTTGGAGCTCCCCCACAAGTGACCCCATTTTGGAAACTAGACCCCCCAAGGCACCTTTCTAGATGCATAGTGAGCACTTGGAACCCCCAGGTGCTTCACAAATTGATTCGTAAAAATGAAAAAGTGAAAAAAAAAACACTTTTTCATTTTTATGAATCAATTTGTGAAGAACCTGGGGTTCCAAGTGCTCACTATGAATCTAGATAGGTGCCTTGGGGGGTCTAGTTTCCAAAATGGGGTCACTTGTGGGGGAGCTCCAATGTTTGGGCACACAGGGACTCTCCAAATGCAACATGATACCCGCTAACAAATTGTCGGCTCAAATTGTTAGCGGATATCATGTTGCATTTGGAGAGTCCCTGTGTGCCCAAACATTGGAGCTCCTCCACAAGTGACCCCATTTTGGAAACTAGACCCCCCAAGGCACCTATCTAGATGCATAGTGAGCAATTGGAACCCCTAGGTGCTTCACAAATTAATTCGTAAAAATGAAAAAGTGTTTTTTTTTTCACTTTTTCATTATTACGAATCAATTTGTGAAGCACCTGGGGGTTCCAAGTGCTCACTATGCATCTAGAAAGGTGCCTTGGGGGGTCTAGTTTCCAAAATGGGGTCACTTGTGGGGGAGCTCCAAAGTTTGGGCACAGAGGGGCTCTCCAAACGCAATGTGGCGTCCGCTAACAATTTGAGCCGATTTTCCATTCAATTTGTTAGCGGATACCATGTTGCATTTAGAGAGTCCCTGTGTGCCCAAACATTGGAGCTCCCCCACAAGTGACCCCATTTTGGAAACTAGACCCCCCAAGGCACCTATCTAGATGCATAGTGAGCACTTGGAACCCCTAGGTGCTTCACAAATTGATTCGTAAAAATGAAAAAGTGTTTTTTTTTTTCACTTTTTAATTATTACGAATCAATTTGTGAAGCACCTGGGGGTTCCAAGTGCTCACTATGCATCTAGAAAGGTGCCTTGGGGGGTCTAGTTTCCAAAATGGGGTCACTTGTGGGGGAGCTCCAAAGTTTGGGCACAGAGAAGCTCTCCAAACGCAATGTGGTGTCCGCTAACAATTTGAGCCGATTTTCCATTCAATTTGTTAGCGGATACCATGTTGCATTTAGAGAGTCCCTGTGTGCCCAAACATTGGAGCTCTCCCACAAGTGACCCCATTTTGGAAACTAGACCCCCCAAGGCACCTATCTAGATGCATAGTGAGCAGTTGGAACCCCCAGGTGCTTCACAAATTGATTCATAAAAATGAAAAAGTGTTTTTTTTTTCACTTTTTCATTGTTACGAATCAATTTGTGAAGCACCTGGGGGTTCCAAGTGCTCACTATGCATCTAGATAGGTGCCTTGGGGGGTCTAGTTTCCAAAATGGGGTCACTTGTGGGGGAGCTCCAATGTTTGGGCACACAGCAGCTCTCCAAACGCAACATGGTGTCGCTAACAATTTGAGCCAATTTTGCGTTAAATTTGTTAGCGGACACCATGTTGCATTTAGAGAGCCGCTGTGTGCCCAAATATTGGAGCTCCCCCACAAGTGACCCCATTTTGGAAACTAGACCACCCAAGGCACCTATCTAGATGCATAGTGAGCACTTGGAACCCTCAGGTGCTTCACAAATTGATTCATACAAATGAAAAAGTGTTTTTTTTTTCACTTTTTCATTGTTACGAATCAATTTGTGAAGCACCTGGGGGTTCCAAGTGCTCACTATGCATCTAGATAGGTGCCTTGGGGGGTCTAGTTTCCAAAATGGAGTCACTTGTGGGGGAGCTCCAATGTTTGGGCACACAGGGACTCTCTAAATGCAACATGGTGTCCTCTAACAAATTTAACGGAAAATCGGCTCAAATTGTTAGCGACACCATGTTGCGTTTGGAGAGCCGCTGTGTGCCCAAACATTGGAGCTCCCCCACAAGTGACCCCATTTTGGAAACTAGACCCCCCAAGGCACCTATCTAGATGCATTGTGAGCACTTGGAACACTCAGGTGCTTCACAAATTGATTCATAAAAATGAAAAAGTGTTTTTTTTTTCACTTTTTCATTGTTACGAATCAATTTGTGAAGCACCTGGGGGTTCCAAGTGCTCACTATGCATCTAGAAAGGTGCCTTGGTGGGTCTAGTTTCCAAAATGGGGTCACTTGTGGGGGAGCTCCAAAGTTTGGGCACACATGGGCTCTCCAAACACAACATGGCGTCCGCTAATTATTCAAGCAAATTTTACAATCAAAAAGTCAAATAGCGCTCCTTCCCTTCCGAGCCCTGCCGTGCGCCCAAACAGTATTTTTTCCCCAAATATTGGGTATCTGCGTGCCCAGGGGAAATTGCACAACAAATTTTGGGGTCCATTTTTTCTTGTTACCCCTGTGAAAATAAAAAAAATTGGGTCTAAATTAACATTTTTGTGAAAAAAGTTAAATGTTCATTTTTTTCTTCCACATTCAAAAAATTCCTGTGAAGCACCTGAAGGGTTAATAAAGTTCTTGAATGTGGTTTTGAGCACCTTGAGGGGTGCAGTTTTTAGAATGGTGTCACTTTTGGGTATTTTCTGTCATAAAGACCTCTCAAAGTGACTTCAAATGTGATGTGGTCCCTAAAAAAATGGTTTTGTAAATTTTGTTGGAAAAATGAGAAATCGCTGGTCAACTTTTAACCCTTATAGCTCCCTAACAAAAAAAAATTTTGGTTCCAAAATTGTGCTGATGTAAAGTAGACATGTGGGAAATGTTATTTATTAACTCTTTTGTGTGACATATCGCTCTGATTTCAGGGCTTAAAAATTCAAATTTTGAAAATTGCAAAATTTTCAAAATTTTCGCCAAATTTCCGTTTTTTTCACAAATAAACGCAAGTGATATCGAAGAAATTTTTCCACAATCATGAAGTACAATATGTCACGAAAAAACAATCTCAGAATCAGGGGGATCCGTTGAAGCGTTCGAGAGTAATTACCTCATAAAGTGACAGTGGTCAGAATTGTAAAAATTGGCCCGGTCATTAACGTGCAAACCACCCGCGGGGCTTAAGGGGTTAAAAGGCTGCTGTTGATAACAAGGGCATTTGCTAAATAGATGGTGTGTGTGCAACAATATACTGAAAGGTCAATTATATTGTGCAGCTTATCTCACCACCTGTAGTTATTTAGGTGAAAGCTCCAAAATGCTTGCCTAATATGTCTGTTTATCCAAAAGGAAGTAAAAAGGGAGAGCTAGAAAGATAGCATTGCATCATATTACATGGCAATGCAATGCACAGTTGCTGAAGTTGAACCAAAATGAGCTTGTAATCTGGCTTCTGCAACTTTGAACATGAAAAATCCAATGAGGAGAAGAAAAGCAAAGCCAAAGAGTCCATCCCAAAATCCGACAAACAAGCAAAATGAACAAAAAACATTGAATTCAATTCTTTCTGATTTTAGAAACTGCATTAAAGAAGGGGTGCACCGGTCCTGGAGATACTGCAATACCAGGTCAATGCGTGGAGTGGACAGAGCAAGCTCTTTTTCCATCTCCCTGTTCTAAAAATCCATTTAATATATGGTCCCCAGATAGGGGACGTATCAGATATTAAACTGATAAGAACAGATACTACACTTGATCTTAGCCAAAAGGCCGAGAAGCGATAACCAGAATTGGTTTCAAACTACGGAGCCACCCAAGGATCCTGAAAAGTCCATTTGTGGAGATGAGCTCCTGGACTCCCGTTAAGAAGACATGTTGTCAACCTCTAGATCCCTTACATGCCTGCACTTTTCGGCTTGCTGCTGCTGCAATCCACGCGTTTTAGATCTGCATAACTCCACCTCTTTAAACACAGCACCTTCACCCCCTGCTGTTCCCACCCGCCTCAACACCGTTGGAAGGGAGGAGAACCAATTAAGGCGGGGGGTGGGGTGGAACGAGCAGCTGTCTACCCTTAGCAGGAGGGCTCCTGATTACATACCTCTCCTGCTGCTGCTGCTGCTGGCTGTCCAGCAGCAGACTGAAGGTGGCTGCTGCTGTGCACAGGTATATAAAGGCTCAGAGCCTATTATGACACGCGCAGCCAGCGTTCCATTGCCACATTCCATCTACTGCAGGCAGGATACCTGGCTGGCTGAATGTCGCTGAGAAGCTCACAGAGACCGCCATAAGCAACAGTTTAACAGAATGCCACAGACTAATCAACCAAACTTTTTGGGTTGGGTTCTCTTTTATAGTCTGCAGGCATTAAATGAAAGAAGTCAGTGTTCCAGCAGAAGGAGACAACGTTTCAGAAAAGGCATTGTAGCAAACCAAAAAAGAAATTTTAAGCGCAGCAGAGTAACCAGCGCACATACCTGTTAGCTCAGGTGAGTTTAAAAGGCTGCTGTTGATAACAAGGGCATTTGCTAAATAGATGGTGTGTGTGCAACAATATACTGAAAGGTCAATTATATTGTGCAGCTTATCTCACCACCTGTAGTTATTTAGGTGAAAGCTCCAAAATGCTTGCCTAATATGTCTGTTTATCCAAAAGGAAGTAAAAAGGGAGAGCTAGAAAGATAGCATTGCATCACATTACATGGCAATGCAATGCACAGTTGCTGAAGTTGAACCAAAATGAGCTTGTAATCTGGCTTCTGCAACTTTGAACATGAAAAATCCAATGAGGAGAAGAAAAGCAAAGCCAAAGAGTCCATCCCAAAATCCGACAAACAAGCAAAATGAACAAAAAACATTGAATTCAATTCTTTCTGATTTTAGAAACTGCATTAAAGAAGGGGTGCACCGGTCCTGGAGATACTGCAATACCAGGTCAATGCGTGGAGTGGACAGAGCAAGCTCTTTTTCCATCTCCCTGTTCTAAAAATCCATTTAATATATGGTCCCCAGATAGGGGACGTATCAGATATTTAACTGATAAGAACAGATTTTTTTATCGAAAGCCCGAATTCGTGTACAAAACCCGAGTGCGCTTAAAAAAGTGACAAGTGCCACAAAAAAAGTGCACTAGGATGCTGGTCTTCTTGAAACCCTCTCCAAAAGGAGAAGGGTCCCCCAAACCATTCCCCGTCCCTCCGAGCCAAAAGGCCACAGCGAGGAACAGGGACAAAAAGCCACCTCCAGCCGAAGCCAGAGGCGACCCAATCTTACCCCCAGCACCTGCCCGAGTTCTCACCCGAGCAAGGCACTGGGAGCCAAAGACTGTGCTCCCCTCCCGGAAGAGGGGAGCCAACAACGCTCTCCTCCCGAAAGAGGAGAGCCAGGGGGGTTCAGGGGGGAGCGGAACCTGATGGCCACACACTCCCCCCCTAGACCTGCCAAGAGAGGAACCCGTAAGGGAACCGCATCCCGACAAAATCCTAGTAGGACGTGACACACGTGAATAAGTGGACACACAGTGACAAAGAAATTAAATAAATAGTGAAGGTTTCACAGTATAATACTGCCCGGACCTTCGACCGGGAATTGAAAAATTCCCCATCCTAAGGCCAGAAGGCCCGGAATAAGGGTGTGTGCGAAGAAAGAAAATTTGAAGTGCTTGTGCAAATGTGCCATAAACTCAAGTGGGGTTCCCAATCCCAGTGAGTTAAGGCACCCCAGGGTCACCACTCCTGGGGCACTTCACACTTCGGGCTTTCGATCTTCCCCGGCCCAACGGCGTCGATCCTGGGGGGCCATGCTTTCCACCAGATGACTATATTAGCCACCTGGCGTACTAACAAGCGCCTAAACCCCAGTGTGCATAATGTATCAATCTACTAGGGCGGCCAACATCCAAAACCGCCTTTTCGAAAGATACTACACTTGATCTTAGCCAAAAGGCCGAGAAGCGATAACCAGAATTGGTTTCAAACTACGGAGCCACCCAAGGATCCTGAAAAGTCCATTTGTGGAGATGAGCTCCTGGACTCCCGTTAAGAAGACATGTTGTCAACCTCTAGATCCCTTACATGCCTGCACTTTTCGGCTTGCTGCTGCTGCAATCCACGCGTTTTAGATCTGCATAACTCCACCTCTTTAAACACAGCACCTTCACCCCCTGCTGTTCCCACCCGCCTCAACACCGTTGGAAGGGAGGAGAACCAATTAAGGCGGGGGGTGGGGTGGAACGAGCAGCTGTCTACCCTTAGCAGGAGGGCTCCTGATTACATACCTCTCCTGCTGCTGCTGCTGCTGGCTGTCCAGCAGCAGACTGAAGGTGGCTGCTGCTGTGCACAGGTATATAAAGGCTCAGAGCCTATTATGACACGCGCAGCCAGCGTTCCATTGCCACATTCCATCTACTGCAGGCAGGATACCTGGCTGGCTGAATGTCGCTGAGAAGCTCACAGAGACCGCCATAAGCAACAGTTTAACAGAATGCCACAGACTAATCAACCAAACTTTTTGGGTTGGGTTCTCTTTTATAGTCTGCAGGCATTAAATGAAAGAAGTCAGTGTTCCAGCAGAAGGAGACAACGTTTCAGAAAAGGCATTGTAGCAAACCAAAAAAGAAATTTTAAGCGCAGCAGAGTAACCAGCGCACATACCTGTTAGCTCAGGTGAGTTTAAAAGGCTGCTGTTGATAACAAGGGCATTTGCTAAATAGATGGTGTGTGTGCAACAATATACTGAAAGGTCAATTATATTGTGCAGCTTATCTCACCACCTGTAGTTATTTAGGTGAAAGCTCCAAAATGCTTGCCTAATATGTCTGTTTATCCAAAAGGAAGTAAAAAGGGAGAGCTAGAAAGATAGCATTGCATCACATTACATGGCAATGCAATGCACAGTTGCTGAAGTTGAACCAAAATGAGCTTGTAATCTGGCTTCTGCAACTTTGAACATGAAAAATCCAATGAGGAGAAGAAAAGCAAAGCCAAAGAGTCCATCCCAAAATCCGACAAACAAGCAAAATGAACAAAAAACATTGAATTCAATTCTTTCTGATTTTAGAAACTGCATTAAAGAAGGGGTGCACCGGTCCTGGAGATACTGCAATACCAGGTCAATGCGTGGAGTGGACAGAGCAAGCTCTTTTTCCATCTCCCTGTTCTAAAAATCCATTTAATATATGGTCCCCAGATAGGGGACGTATCAGATATTAAACTGATAAGAACAGATTTTTTTATCGAAAGCCCGAATTCGTGTACAAAACCCGAGTGCGCTTAAAAAAGTGACAAGTGCCACAAAAAAAGTGCACTAGGATGCTGGTCTTCTTGAAACCCTCTCCAAAAGGAAAAGGGTCCCCCAAACCATTCCCCGTCCCTCCGAGCCAAAAGGCCACAGCGAGGAACAGGGACAAAAAGCCACCTCCAGCCGAAGCCAGAGGCGACCCAATCTTACCCCCAGCACCTGCCCGAGTTCTCACCCGAGCAAGGCACTGGGAGCCAAAGACTGTGCTCCCCTCCCGGAAGAGGGGAGCCAACAACGCTCTCCTCCCGAAAGAGGAGAGCCAGGGGGGTTCAGGGGGGAGCGGAACCTGATGGCCACACACTCCCCCCCTAGACCTGCCAAGAGAGGAACCCGTAAGGGAACCGCATCCCGACAAAATCCTAGTAGGACGTGACACACGTGAATAAGTGGACACACAGTGACAAAGAAATTAAATAAATAGTGAAGGTTTCACAGTATAATACTGCCCGGACCTTCGACCGGGAATTGAAAAATTCCCCATCCTAAGGCCAGAAGGCCCGGAATAAGGGTGTGTGCGAAGAAAGAAAATTTGAAGTGCTTGTGCAAATGTGCCATAAACTCAAGTGGGGTTCCCAATCCCAGTGAGTTAAGGCACCCCAGGGTCACCACTCCTGGGGCACTTCACACTTCGGGCTTTCGATCTTCCCCGGCCCAACGGCGTCGATCCTGGGGGGCCATGCTTTCCACCAGATGACTATATTAGCCACCTGGCGTACTAACAAGCGCCTAAACCCCAGTGTGCATAATGTATCAATCTGCTAGGGCGGCCAACATCCAAAACCGCCTTTTCGAAAGATACTACACTTGATCTTAGCCAAAAGGCCGAGAAGCGATAACCAGAATTGGTTTCAAACTACGGAGCCACCCAAGGATCCTGAAAAGTCCATTTGTGGAGATGAGCTCCTGGACTCCCGTTAAGAAGACATGTTGTCAACCTCTAGATCCCTTACATGCCTGCACTTTTCGGCTTGCTGCTGCTGCAATCCACGCGTTTTAGATCTGCATAACTCCACCTCTTTAAACACAGCACCTTCACCCCCTGCTGTTCCCACCCGCCTCAACACCGTTGGAAGGGAGGAGAACCAATTAAGGCGGGGGGTGGGGTGGAACGAGCAGCTGTCTACCCTTAGCAGGAGGGCTCCTGATTACATACCTCTCCTGCTGCTGCTGCTGCTGGCTGTCCAGCAGCAGACTGAAGGTGGCTGCTGCTGTGCACAGGTATATAAAGGCTCAGAGCCTATTATGACACGCGCAGCCAGCGTTCCATTGCCACATTCCATCTACTGCAGGCAGGATACCTGGCTGGCTGAATGTCGCTGAGAAGCTCACAGAGACCGCCATAAGCAACAGTTTAACAGAATGCCACAGACTAATCAACCAAACTTTTTGGGTTGGGTTCTCTTTTATAGTCTGCAGGCATTAAATGAAAGAAGTCAGTGTTCCAGCAGAAGGAGACAACGTTTCAGAAAAGGCATTGTAGCAAACCAAAAAAGAAATTTTAAGCGCAGCAGAGTAACCAGCGCACATACCTGTTAGCTCAGGTGAGTTTAAAAGGCTGCTGTTGATAACAAGGGCATTTGCTAAATAGATGGTGTGTGTGCAACAATATACTGAAAGGTCAATTATATTGTGCAGCTTATCTCACCACCTGTAGTTATTTAGGTGAAAGCTCCAAAATGCTTGCCTAATATGTCTGTTTATCCAAAAGGAAGTAAAAAGGGAGAGCTAGAAAGATAGCATTGCATCACATTACATGGCAATGCAATGCACAGTTGCTGAAGTTGAACCAAAATGAGCTTGTAATCTGGCTTCTGCAACTTTGAACATGAAAAATCCAATGAGGAGAAGAAAAGCAAAGCCAAAGAGTCCATCCCAAAATCCGACAAACAAGCAAAATGAACAAAAAACATTGAATTCAATTCTTTCTGATTTTAGAAACTGCATTAAAGAAGGGGTGCACCGGTCCTGGAGATACTGCAATACCAGGTCAATGCGTGGAGTGGACAGAGCAAGCTCTTTTTCCATCTCCCTGTTCTAAAAATCCATTTAATATATGGTCCCCAGATAGGGGACGTATCAGATATTAAACTGATAAGAACAGATACTACACTTGATCTTAGCCAAAAGGCCGAGAAGCGATAACCAGAATTGGTTTCAAACTACGGAGCCACCCAAGGATCCTGAAAAGTCCATTTGTGGAGATGAGCTCCTGGACTCCCGTTAAGAAGACATGTTGTCAACCTCTAGATCCCTTACATGCCTGCACTTTTCGGCTTGCTGCTGCTGCAATCCACGCATTTTAGATCTGCATAACTCCACCTCTTTAAACACAGCACCTTCACCCCCTGCTGTTCCCACCCGCCTCAACACCGTTGGAAGGGAGGAGAACCAATTAAGGCGGGGGGTGGGGTGGAACGAGCAGCTGTCTACCCTTAGCAGGAGGGCTCCTGATTACATACCTCTCCTGCTGCTGCTGCTGCTGGCTGTCCAGCAGCAGACTGAAGGTGGCTGCTGCTGTGCACAGGTATATAAAGGCTCAGAGCCTATTATGACACGCGCAGCCAGCGTTCCATTGCCACATTCCATCTACTGCAGGCAGGATACCTGGCTGGCTGAATGTCGCTGAGAAGCTCACAGAGACCGCCATAAGCAACAGTTTAACAGAATGCCACAGACTAATCAACCAAACTTTTTGGGTTGGGTTCTCTTTTATAGTCTGCAGGCATTAAATGAAAGAAGTCAGTGTTCCAGCAGAAGGAGACAACGTTTCAGAAAAGGCATTGTAGCAAACCAAAAAAGAAATTTTAAGCGCAGCAGAGTAACCAGCGCACATACCTGTTAGCTCAGGTGAGTTTAAAAGGCTGCTGTTGATAACAAGGGCATTTGCTAAATAGATGGTGTGTGTGCAACAATATACTGAAAGGTCAATTATATTGTGCAGCTTATCTCACCACCTGTAGTTATTTAGGTGAAAGCTCCAAAATGCTTGCCTAATATGTCTGTTTATCCAAAAGGAAGTAAAAAGGGAGAGCTAGAAAGATAGCATTGCATCACATTACATGGCAATGCAATGCACAGTTGCTGAAGTTGAACCAAAATGAGCTTGTAATCTGGCTTCTGCAACTTTGAACATGAAAAATCCAATGAGGAGAAGAAAAGCAAAGCCAAAGAGTCCATCCCAAAATCCGACAAACAAGCAAAATGAACAAAAAACATTGAATTCAATTCTTTCTGATTTTAGAAACTGCATTAAAGAAGGGGTGCACCGGTCCTGGAGATACTGCAATACCAGGTCAATGCGTGGAGTGGACAGAGCAAGCTCTTTTTCCATCTCCCTGTTCTAAAAATCCATTTAATATATGGTCCCCAGATAGGGGACGTATCAGATATTAAACTGATAAGAACAGATACTACACTTGATCTTAGCCAAAAGGCCGAGAAGCGATAACCAGAATTGGTTTCAAACTACGGAGCCACCCAAGGATCCTGAAAAGTCCATTTGTGGAGATGAGCTCCTGGACTCCCGTTAAGAAGACATGTTGTCAACCTCTAGATCCCTTACATGCCTGCACTTTTCGGCTTGCTGCTGCTGCAATCCACGCGTTTTAGATCTGCATAACTCCACCTCTTTAAACAGAGCACCTTCACCCCCTGCTGTTCCCACCCGCCTCAACACCGTTGGAAGGGAGGAGAACCAATTAAGGCGGGGGGTGGGGTGGAACGAGCAGCTGTCTACCCTTAGCAGGAGGGCTCCTGATTACATACCTCTCCTGCTGCTGCTGCTGCTGCTGGCTGTCCAGCAGCAGACTGAAGGTGGCTGCTGCTGTGCACAGGTATATAAAGGCTCAGAGCCTATTATGACACGCGCAGCCAGCGTTCCATTGCCACATTCCATCTACTGCAGGCAGGATACCTGGCTGGCTGAATGTCGCTGAGAAGCTCACAGAGACCGCCATAAGCAACAGTTTAACAGAATGCCACAGACTAATCAACCAAACTTTTTGGGTTGGGTTCTCTTTTATAGTCTGCAGGCATTAAATGAAAGAAGTCAGTGTTCCAGCAGAAGGAGACAACGTTTCAGAAAAGGCATTGTAGCAAACCAAAAAAGAAATTTTAAGCGCAGCAGAGTAACCAGCGCACATACCTGTTAGCTCAGGTGAGTTTAAAAGGCTGCTGTTGATAACAAGGGCATTTGCTAAATAGATGGTGTGTGTGCAACAATATACTGAAAGGTCAATTATATTGTGCAGCTTATCTCACCACCTGTAGTTATTTAGGTGAAAGCTCCAAAATGCTTGCCTAATATGTCTGTTTATCCAAAAGGAAGTAAAAAGGGAGAGCTAGAAAGATAGCATTGCATCACATTACATGGCAATGCAATGCACAGTTGCTGAAGTTGAACCAAAATGAGCTTGTAATCTGGCTTCTGCAACTTTGAACATGAAAAATCCAATGAGGAGAAGAAAAGCAAAGCCAAAGAGTCCATCCCAAAATCCAACAAACAAGCAAAATGAACAAAAAAAATAGAATTCAATTCTTTCTGATTTTAGAAACTGCATTAAAGAAGGGGTGCACCGGTCCTGGAGATACTGCAATACCAGGTCAATGCGTGGAGTGGACAGAGCAAGCTCTTTTTCCATCTCCCTGTTCTAAAAATCCATTTAATATATGGTCCCCAGATAGGGGACGTATCAGATATTAAACTGATAAGAACAGATACTACACTTGATCTTAGCCAAAAGGCCGAGAAGCGATAACCAGAATTGGTTTCAAACTACGGAGCCACCCAAGGATCCTGAAAAGTCCATTTGTGGAGATGAGCTCCTGGACTCCCGTTAAGAAGACATGTTGTCAACCTCTAGATCCCTTACATGCCTGCACTTTTCGGCTTGCTGCTGCTGCAATCCACGCGTTTTAGATCTGCATAACTCCACCTCTTTAAACACAGCACCTTCACCCCCTGCTGTTCCCACCCGCCTCAACACCGTTGGAAGGGAGGAGAACCAATTAAGGCGGGGGGTGGGGTGGAACGAGCAGCTGTCTACCCTTAGCAGGAGGGCTCCTGATTACATACCTCTCCTGCTGCTGCTGCTGCTGGCTGTCCAGCAGCAGACTGAAGGTGGCTGCAGCTGTGCACAGGTATATAAAAGCTCAGAGCCTATTATGACACGCGCAGCCAGCGTTCCATTGCCACATTCCATCTACTGCAGGCAGGATACCTGGCTGGCTGAATGTCGCTGAGAAGCTCACAGAGACCGCCATAAGCAACAGTTTAACAGAATGCCACAGACTAATCAACCAAACTTTTTGGGTTGGGTTCTCTTTTATAGTCTGCAGGCATTAAATGAAAGAAGTCAGTGTTCCAGCAGAAGGAGACAACGTTTCAGAAAAGGCATTGTAGCAAACCAAAAAAGAAATTTTAAGCGCAGCAGAGTAACCAGCGCACATACCTGTTAGCTCAGGTGAGTTTAAAAGGCTGCTGTTGATAACAAGGGCATTTGCTAAATAGATGGTGTGTGTGCAACAATATACTGAAAGGTCAATTATATTGTGCAGCTTATCTCACCACCTGTAGTTATTTAGGTGAAAGCTCCAAAATGCTTGCCTAATATGTCTGTTTATCCAAAAGGAAGTAAAAAGGGAGAGCTAGAAAGATAGCATTGCATCACATTACATGGCAATGCAATGCACAGTTGCTGAAGTTGAACCAAAATGAGCTTGTAATCTGGCTTCTGCAACTTTGAACATGAAAAATCCAATGAGGAGAAGAAAAGCAAAGCCAAAGAGTCCATCCCAAAATCCGACAAACAAGCAAAATGAACAAAAAACATTGAATTCAATTCTTTCTGATTTTAGAAACTGCATTAAAGAAGGGGTGCACCGGTCCTGGAGATACTGCAATACCAGGTCAATGCGTGGAGTGGACAGAGCAAGCTCTTTTTCCATCTCCCTGTTCTAAAAATCCATTTAATATATGGTCCCCAGATAGGGGACGTATCAGATATTAAACTGATAAGAACAGATTTTTTTTTTTTTTTTTTTTTTTCTCCTCAGACGAGGAAATTCCACAGTCTATGGAAACCAGACAAAGGAAAATTCCATCAAAACAGCTGCGTCAAATCCAATACGCAATTTGCTGTCCCCATCATCATCGGAAATATTTATTTCATATTTCAAAACAACAATAACAAAAATCAAGAGGTACTAACAATATATCTCCACTTTTTAACTTTCCATATTCCCTCCGCATCCACTTCCCCTCTCCTCTTTTTGTCCCATAGGAAACACACATACATCTTCCCCAAAATCACCTTCACACTATCCTTTACAGCAATTTCCTTCCTTTTAAACACATACACATTCCTCACATCCCATAACACTTCCTTTATACATGCAAGCATCAACCACAAGACTCTTTCCTTCGTCCCATCACATATTCCCAAACCAAACATAAACAACTCAAAAGACAACAAATTCACACCACACAATTCTTTACACAAAGGCCCCATTCTCCCAATCACATCTCTAGCATACTGGCAATTCCAAAAAACATGCAACACACTTTCCCTTCCACCACAGCCATTTCTTGGACACATTTCACTCCTCACCAAACCTCTATTCCTCTGAAACTCTCTCACAGGTAATACTCCATGTAAAGACTGCCACACAACTTCACTCTGTTTGTTGGTCATACCACTCATCCGCACTTTCTTCCAAACCTTCTGCACATCACCACCCCTAACCATATTTATTCCACATTCTACCTCTCTACATTCAATCATCCTATACACAGCCTTCTTATTCTCCAGCAATCTCACATCTGCATCACACAGTTCATACCTCACCAAAAACTTATAAACCCACACATACCATACAGGCACCTCAAAAGCAATCGGACATCGCAAATCCCTTTCTTGCCACTTTAAACGAAACAAATACGCTCCAAATAAATACCTACACATAGATGAAAACTTTCCATCCGCCCTAATCACTTTCAAAACAAACACAACGATATTCACACCAAAAAACACGTCCAAATTCGGAAAACCCAAACCACCTTTTTCCACTCTTTTAACCAAAATTTCTCTCCTAGCTCTCTCCATTTTCGAGTTCCACAAAAAAACAAATAAAATTCTATTCAAGCTTCTCATACACATATATCCTGGTGGAAATACTACCGCAATATATAAAAATATTGGCAACACCACACTCTTAACAATTAAAATCTTCCCAAAAAAGAATAAACTCCTCAATTTCCAAAAATTCAACTTCTGCTCAACTTTTCCTTTCGCATCATCCCAACTTTCTTTCCCATCCAAACTCTCTGAAAACTTCACACCCAAAACTTTAATAGGTCCATTCACTACATTCACACCTACATCCCTACTTAAACTTCCGCCTCCAAAACCCTTACACTCACTCTTTTCCCAATTCACTTTAAACGCAGATGCACCACAAAAAATAGACACTAACAACTTCACCCGCCTCACCGAACATTCAGAATCACATAATACACACACGTCATCCATATAACCACTCACCTTCCATTCTTTTCCTCCACCTCCCGGCACTTGCACACCACGAATTACCTTATCTTTCCTCAGCATACACAACAATGGCTCAATTGCACAAATAAATGCTACAGGGGACAAAGGACACCCCTGTCGCACACCCGAAAACACATTCACTTTCCTACCCACATACCCATTCATTAAAACACAGCTATAAACACCCGCATACAAACTTCTCACTCGCCCAACAAAATCAGCCGGAAAACCCATTTTTAACAACACTCTGAACAAAAAACCATGCGACAACCTATCATAAGCCTTTTCAAAATCCAAACTTAACAAAAATACACTCTTCTTACGACCCATGCAATCCCATAGACAATCTCTTAACATACACACACGCTCATGAATCCGCCTCCCAGGTACCGCACAACACTGCTCATCCCCAATCACACTCTCTATCACATCACGCATCCTATTAGCCATAAGTTTTGCATAGATTTTATAATCACAATTAAGTAACGTTATTGGCCTCCAATTCCTCAGACTTTTCAAATCCCCTTTCTTAGGAATTAACACAACCATACCTGCACGCATACTCTCAGCCACCTCCATGTTTCCCCACATATACTTACATACATCCACAAAGTCCTTACCAATCACACCCCACATCACACGATAAAATTCTACTGGGAGGCCATCCTCCCCCGGCGTCTTATTCAAAGCCATACTACACATAACCTTCCATACCTCATCACCAGTCACCTCACCCATCACTCTCTCTCTTTCTGCTTCACTCAACTTACTCTCTAACACACTCAAAACATCATTCTCCAAACATTCATCCCTCTGTTTCACTGCATACAGATCCTCATAAAACTTAGCCACCTCTTCACACATATCCTCTCCACTCACCTCACTTCCATCTGCTCCATACACCACGCTCATACTCTGTTTCTTTCCAAAAACTTTTTTAAAGAAAAACCGAGAACATTTCTCATCCTGCTCCATCTTATCAATCTTTGCCCTAAACACTATGCTTCTCCCTCTCTCCAACAAAAACTCACTAATCTCCTTTTTTACCTCTAAAATATCCTCCTCCACCTCAACTCCTCCTTCCCTTAACTTATACAAAACGCTCAACCGCGCGTTCAGTTTAACAAAACTCTCTCTTTTAATTGCTGCATACTTGTATCCTAAATTTTTAAAGAACATTTTTGTTTGTTTCTTCACCCAGTCCCACCACTCACAAACATTCCCAAACTCATTTTTATGCTTACACCATTCTTCATACCGCCTTTCATACTCCTTTCTCACATCTTCATTCTCTAACAGTTTAACATTTAACTTCCACAATCCTCTCCCAAACACTCCATCAACTTTTATATCCAACTCACACAACATACACACATGATCTGAAAAAAGAACGTTTTCCTGCCTATAATTAACAGAAACCATATTTTTAGAAATAAAACAATAATCCAATCTGGATTGTACCCTACCACTCTCAGAAAAGAAAGTGTTCAACAAAGGATTCATGTTACACACGCGCTGCATATCACACAACCCAAAATCATTCACTAACTCCAATAATGCTTTCCCAGACACATCCACATTCACTCTCCCCACATCACAGTTCATATCACCCACAATTACCACAGGTATTCTTCCTGGAACAAAAAGCTTAATTTTTTCAAATAAATTTTTGCGCTCATTTTTTTCAACTGGCGCATAAACATTAATAACACAAAACTTTACATTCTTGTATACAAAATTAGCAAGGATACATCTCCCCACCTCAATAACCAAATAATCACTCAAAACAACCTCCCTTCCTTTAACCAAAATACCCACACCATCATTCTTATTACATGCACTCCCCGACCACACAGACGCTCCATAAGACCATTCATCCCCTTTCACACCATCCACTACCCCACATTCTTGTAAACAAAAAATAGATGCATTTTGCATAGCTAAAAACTCAAAAATAGCAGCTCTTCTTACTTTACTTTTAAACACTCTTACGTTTTGGGACACTATGGTAAATCCCATAATACTTCTACTCCTTCACCAATTACACAAAGAAATAGCCTTTGGCCTAAACCAAAGCTCACAAGAGGACAAAAAGAAAAAACATTTACAATATTATATGGTGACACTATCCAGCACCACCACTATCCTCCTCCGCCATCAGAACAGAACAGCTGGTTTCCGACCCGCTGGCTTCACCAGCCACACTCCTCATTCTGGCAGTTCTGATCTTCCTCTGAGGCTCACTAAAATCTGCATCATCACTGCCCCCACCATCCTCCCTACGACTCTTCTTTGCACCCCTATCATCCTCCGAAGAAAAATCTTCAATGTTTTCAGGACCCGAAGGGTGTTCAGGACTGTCGGGTTCCGAGATTTGCACTTCACATCCTGTTGCGTCCATTGCCTCTCCAAAAGTCATCATCTCAGGCAGCTCTGCTTCCACCACTTTCCTAGATATTCTCGCAGACACTGCCTTTTTCTCCACCTTTGCCACTTCCCTCCAGAACTCCTTTTCTTCCCTCCGCTTCTTCCTCATTTCTTCAGCAGAAGAAGAACATGGTCTCAGGGACACCTCCTCTGGCGCCGTAGAGGGAGAGGCTCTACCAGTTTCCCGCCTCCTTCCCTCTCTCTCCTCCCTCTCCAATCTTTCCAGCACTTTCAGTGCGCTTGCCATCTGCCTCCTCTCCAGCTCCTCCTCCTTCTGTTCTTTATCAGAACGTCTAGGTGCACTCATAGGACAGTCCTTATACATGTGATCACTACTCCCACAGACATCACAGGACTTGGCCTCTGGACACTGGTTGGCCATATGCCCCTCCTTTCTGCAATTTCGGCAACACTGCCCTTTAAGGCATGTTACCATGGTATGTCCGAAAGAAAAGCATCTACGGCAAAACATGGGCTGGCCTGGGTAAAAGAGGAAACCTCTATGGCCTGCAACGGAAAAATTTGATGGAGGGTGTCTAAAGCCCCCCACACTGTCAGGATCCCTTTTCAATTTCACACGGAATTTATACTGACAGTTAAAGATTCCTAGACAATTGACTTGCTTCACTCCCTTCCGCACATATTCACAGTAGCGAGAGAGGAAGCACTCCAGCAGCTCAGGGTCTGTAAAAGGGTTATAGACAGTCACAGTCACCTCCTTTTCTTGCAGACCAAACAAAGGTTCCCATCTAACTCCTTCCAAGCAGGGGTCACTAGAGTGACCACGGAGCCATTCAAAGACATTAAGGCAAACATCCTGGTCCATAAAGGTAACGTCATAATTACCTTGACGTGAAAATTCGTTGACACTGAAGATCTCAGAACGTCTTGCTCCAGCTTTGCCTTCAACGATGTCTTGGACAATGAAAACCACGTTGTTCTTGTTCTGGTCAGATGGATCCACGGACAAACGGATGGTGTTCTTCACAAAAGACATCTTGGATTCTGTCGGTATGGAATACCACAGGAAAAAGCAGAAAATCCTCCACAAAAGGGTCCGGATTCCTCCAGGAGACTCGCACCAATCAAGGTACAGTCATACGATCGCAGCCAAAAGGCCGAGAAGCGATAACCAGAATTGGTTTCAAACTACGGAGCCACCCAAGGATCCTGAAAAGTCCATTTGTGGAGATGAGCTCCTGGACTCCCGTTAAGAAGACATGTTGTCAACCTCTAGATCCCTTACATGCCTGCACTTTTCGGCTTGCTGCTGCTGCAATCCACGCGTTTTAGATCTGCATAACTCCACCTCTTTAAACACAGCACCTTCACCCCCTGCTGTTCCCACCCGCCTCAACACCGTTGGAAGGGAGGAGAACCAATTAAGGCGGGGGGTGGGGTGGAACGAGCAGCTGTCTACCCTTAGCAGGAGGGCTCCTGATTACATACCTCTCCTGCTGCTGCTGCTGCTGGCTGTCCAGCAGCAGACTGAAGGTGGCTGCTGCTGTGCACAGGTATATAAAGGCTCAGAGCCTATTATGACACGCGCAGCCAGCGTTCCATTGCCACATTCCATCTACTGCAGGCAGGATACCTGGCTGGCTGAATGTCGCTGAGAAGCTCACAGAGACCGCCATAAGCAACAGTTTAACAGAATGCCACAGACTAATCAACCAAACTTTTTGGGTTGGGTTCTCTTTTATAGTCTGCAGGCATTAAATGAAAGAAGTCAGTGTTCCAGCAGAAGGAGACAACGTTTCAGAAAAGGCATTGTAGCAAACCAAAAAAGAAATTTTAAGCGCAGCAGAGTAACCAGCGCACATACCTGTTAGCTCAGGTGAGTTTAAAAGGCTGCTGTTGATAACAAGGGCATTTGCTAAATAGATGGTGTGTGTGCAACAATATACTGAAAGGTCAATTATATTGTGCAGCTTATCTCACCACCTGTAGTTATTTAGGTGAAAGCTCCAAAATGCTTGCCTAATATGTCTGTTTATCCAAAAGGAAGTAAAAAGGGAGAGCTAGAAAGATAGCATTGCATCACATTACATGGCAATGCAATGCACAGTTGCTGAAGTTGAACCAAAATGAGCTTGTAATCTGGCTTCTGCAACTTTGAACATGAAAAATCCAATGAGGAGAAGAAAAGCAAAGCCAAAGAGTCCATCCCAAAATCCGACAAACAAGCAAAATGAACAAAAAACATTGAATTCAATTCTTTCTGATTTTAGAAACTGCATTAAAGAAGGGGTGCACCGGTCCTGGAGATACTGCAATACCAGGTCAATGCGTGGAGTGGACAGAGCAAGCTCTTTTTCCATCTCCCTGTTCTAAAAATCCATTTAATATATGGTCCCCAGATAGGGGACGTATCAGATATTAAACTGATAAGAACAGATACTACACTTGATCTTAGCCAAAAGGCCGAGAAGCGATAACCAGAATTGGTTTCAAACTACGGAGCCACCCAAGGATCCTGAAAAGTCCATTTGTGGAGATGAGCTCCTGGACTCCCGTTAAGAAGACATGTTGTCAACCTCTAGATCCCTTACATGCCTGCACTTTTCGGCTTGCTGCTGCTGCAATCCACGCGTTTTAGATCTGCATAACTCCACCTCTTTAAACACAGCACCTTCACCCCCTGCTGTTCCCACCCGCCTCAACACCGTTGGAAGGGAGGAGAACCAATTAAGGCGGGGGGTGGGGTGGAACGAGCAGCTGTCTACCCTTAGCAGGAGGGCTCCTGATTACATACCTCTCCTGCTGCTGCTGCTGCTGGCTGTCCAGCAGCAGACTGAAGGTGGCTGCTGCTGTGCACAGGTATATAAAGGCTCAGAGCCTATTATGACACGCGCAGCCAGCGTTCCATTGCCACATTCCATCTACTGCAGGCAGGATACCTGGCTGGCTGAATGTCGCTGAGAAGCTCACAGAGACCGCCATAAGCAACAGTTTAACAGAATGCCACAGACTAATCAACCAAACTTTTTGGGTTGGGTTCTCTTTTATAGTCTGCAGGCATTAAATGAAAGAAGTCAGTGTTCCAGCAGAAGGAGACAACGTTTCAGAAAAGGCATTGTAGCAAACCAAAAAAGAAATTTTAAGCGCAGCAGAGTAACCAGCGCACATACCTGTTAGCTCAGGTGAGTTTAAAAGGCTGCTGTTGATAACAAGGGCATTTGCTAAATAGATGGTGTGTGTGCAACAATATACTGAAAGGTCAATTATATTGTGCAGCTTATCTCACCACCTGTAGTTATTTAGGTGAAAGCTCCAAAATGCTTGCCTAATATGTCTGTTTATCCAAAAGGAAGTAAAAAGGGAGAGCTAGAAAGATAGCATTGCATCACATTACATGGCAATGCAATGCACAGTTGCTGAAGTTGAACCAAAATGAGCTTGTAATCTGGCTTCTGCAACTTTGAACATGAAAAATCCAATGAGGAGAAGAAAAGCAAAGCCAAAGAGTCCATCCCAAAATCCGACAAACAAGCAAAATGAACAAAAAACATTGAATTCAATTCTTTCTGATTTTAGAAACTGCATTAAAGAAGGGGTGCACCGGTCCTGGAGATACTGCAATACCAGGTCAATGCGTGGAGTGGACAGAGCAAGCTCTTTTTCCATCTCCCTGTTCTAAAAATCCATTTACTATATGGTCCCCAGATAGGGGACGTATCAGATATTAAACTGATAAGAACAGATACTACACTTGATCTTAGCCAAAAGGCCGAGAAGCGATAACCAGAATTGGTTTCAAACTACGGAGCCACCCAAGGATCCTGAAAAGTCCATTTGTGGAGATGAGCTCCTGGACTCCCGTTAAGAAGACATGTTGTCAACCTCTAGATCCCTTACATGTCTGCACTTTTCGGCTTGCTGCTGCTGCAATCCACGCGTTTTAGATCTGCATAACTCCACCTCTTTAAACACAGCACCTTCACCCCCTGCTGTTCCCACCCGCCTCAACACCGTTGGAAGGGAGGAGAACCAATTAAGGCGGGGGGTGGGGTGGAACGAGCAGCTGTCTACCCTTAGCAGGAGGGCTCCTGATTACATACCTCTCCTGCTGCTGCTGCTGCTGGCTGTCCAGCAGCAGACTGAAGGTGGCTGCTGCTGTGCACAGGTATATAAAGGCTCAGAGCCTATTATGACACGCGCAGCCAGCGTTCCATTGCCACATTCCATCTACTGCAGGCAGGATACCTGGCTGGCTGAATGTCGCTGAGAAGCTCACAGAGACCGCCATAAGCAACAGTTTAACAGAATGCCACAGACTAATCAACCAAACTTTTTGGGTTGGGTTCTCTTTTATAGTCTGCAGGCATTAAATGAAAGAAGTCAGTGTTCCAGCAGAAGGAGACAACGTTTCAGAAAAGGCATTGTAGCAAACCAAAAAAGAAATTTTAAGCGCAGCAGAGTAACCAGCGCACATACCTGTTAGCTCAGGTGAGTTTAAAAGGCTGCTGTTGATAACAAGGGCATTTGCTAAATAGATGGTGTGTGTGCAACAATATACTGAAAGGTCAATTATATTGTGCAGCTTATCTCACCACCTGTAGTTATTTAGGTGAAAGCTCCAAAATGCTTGCCTAATATGTCTGTTTATCCAAAAGGAAGTAAAAAGGGAGAGCTAGAAAGATAGCATTGCATCACATTACATGGCAATGCAATGCACAGTTGCTGAAGTTGAACCAAAATGAGCTTGTAATCTGGCTTCTGCAACTTTGAACATGAAAAATCCAATGAGGAGAAGAAAAGCAAAGCCAAAGAGTCCATCCCAAAATCCGACAAACAAGCAAAATGAACAAAAAACATTGAATTCAATTCTTTCTGATTTTAGAAACTGCATTAAAGAAGGGGTGCACCGGTCCTGGAGATACTGCAATACCAGGTCAATGCGTGGAGTGGACAGAGCAAGCTCTTTTTCCATCTCCCTGTTCTAAAAATCCATTTACTATATGGTCCCCAGATAGGGGACGTATCAGATATTAAACTGATAAGAACAGATACTACACTTGATCTTAGCCAAAAGGCCGAGAAGCGATAACCAGAATTGGTTTCAAACTACGGAGCCACCCAAGGATCCTGAAAAGTCCATTTGTGGAGATGAGCTCCTGGACTCCCGTTAAGAAGACATGTTGTCAACCTCTAGATCCCTTACATGTCTGCACTTTTCGGCTTGCTGCTGCTGCAATCCACGCGTTTTAGATCTGCATAACTCCACCTCTTTAAACACAGCACCTTCACCCCCTGCTGTTCCCACCCGCCTCAACACCGTTGGAAGGGAGGAGAACCAATTAAGGCGGGGGGTGGGGTGGAACGAGCAGCTGTCTACCCTTAGCAGGAGGGCTCCTGATTACATACCTCTCCTGCTGCTGCTGCTGCTGGCTGTCCAGCAGCAGACTGAAGGTGGCTGCTGCTGTGCACAGGTATATAAAGGCTCAGAGCCTATTATGACACGCGCAGCCAGCGTTCCATTGCCACATTCCATCTACTGCAGGCAGGATACCTGGCTGGCTGAATGTCGCTGAGAAGCTCACAGAGACCGCCATAAGCAACAGTTTAACAGAATGCCACAGACTAATCAACCAAACTTTTTGGGTTGGGTTCTCTTTTATAGTCTGCAGGCATTAAATGAAAGAAGTCAGTGTTCCAGCAGAAGGAGACAACGTTTCAGAAAAGGCATTGTAGCAAACCAAAAAAGAAATTTTAAGCGCAGCAGAGTAACCAGCGCACATACCTGTTAGCTCAGGTGAGTTTAAAAGGCTGCTGTTGATAACAAGGGCATTTGCTAAATAGATGGTGTGTGTGCAACAATATACTGAAAGGTCAATTATATTGTGCAGCTTATCTCACCACCTGTAGTTATTTAGGTGAAAGCTCCAAAATGCTTGCCTAATATGTCTGTTTATCCAAAAGGAAGTAAAAAGGGAGAGCTAGAAAGATAGCATTGCATCACATTACATGGCAATGCAATGCACAGTTGCTGAAGTTGAACCAAAATGAGCTTGTAATCTGGCTTCTGCAACTTTGAACATGAAAAATCCAATGAGGAGAAGAAAAGCAAAGCCAAAGAGTCCATCCCAAAATCCGACAAACAAGCAAAATGAACAAAAAACATTGAATTCAATTCTTTCTGATTTTAGAAACTGCATTAAAGAAGGGGTGCACCGGTCCTGGAGATACTGCAATACCAGGTCAATGCGTGGAGTGGACAGAGCAAGCTCTTTTTCCATCTCCCTGTTCTAAAAATCCATTTACTATATGGTCCCCAGATAGGGGACGTATCAGATATTAAACTGATAAGAACAGATACTACACTTGATCTTAGCCAAAAGGCCGAGAAGCGATAACCAGAATTGGTTTCAAACTACGGAGCCACCCAAGGATCCTGAAAAGTCCATTTGTGGAGATGAGCTCCTGGACTCCCGTTAAGAAGACATGTTGTCAACCTCTAGATCCCTTACATGTCTGCAGTTTTCGGCTTGCTGCTGCTGCAATCCACGCGTTTTAGATCTGCATAACTCCACCTCTTTAAACACAGCACCTTCACCCCCTGCTGTTCCCACCCGCCTCAACACCGTTGGAAGGGAGGAGAACCAATTAAGGCGGGGGGTGGGGTGGAACGAGCAGCTGTCTACCATTAGCAGGAGGGCTCCTGATTACATACCTCTCCTGCTGCTGCTGCTGCTGGCTGTCCAGCAGCAGACTGAAGGTGGCTGCTGCTGTGCACAGGTATATAAAGGCTCAGAGCCTATTATGACACGCGCAGCCAGCGTTCCATTGCCACATTCCATCTACTGCAGGCAGGATACCTGGCTGGCTGAATGTCGCTGAGAAGCTCACAGAGACCGCCATAAGCAACAGTTTAACAGAATGCCACAGACTAATCAACCAAACTTTTTGGGTTGGGTTCTCTTTTATAGTCTGCAGGCATTAAATGAAAGAAGTCAGTGTTCCAGCAGAAGGAGACAACGTTTCAGAAAAGGCATTGTAGCAAACCAAAAAAGAAATTTTAAGCGCAGCAGAGTAACCAGCGCACATACCTGTTAGCTCAGGTGAGTTTAAAAGGCTGCTGTTGATAACAAGGGCATTTGCTAAATAGATGGTATGTGTGCAACAATATACTGAAAGGTCAATTATATTGTGCAGCTTATCTCACCACCTGTAGTTATTTAGGTGAAAGCTCCAAAATGCTTGCCTAATATGTCTGTTTATCCAAAAGGAAGTAAAAAGGGAGAGCTAGAAAGATAGCATTGCATCACATTACATGGCAATGCAATGCACAGTTGCTGAAGTTGAACCAAAATGAGCTTGTAATCTGGCTTCTGCAACTTTGAACATGAAAAATCCAATGAGGAGAAGAAAAGCAAAGCCAAAGAGTCCATCCCAAAATCCGACAAACAAGCAAAATGAACAAAAAACATTGAATTCAATTCTTTCTGATTTTAGAAACTGCATTAAAGAAGGGGTGCACCGGTCCTGGAGATACTGCAATACCAGGTCAATGCGTGGAGTGGACAGAGCAAGCTCTTTTTCCATCTCCCTGTTCTAAAAATCCATTTACTATATGGTCCCCAGCTAGGGGACGTATCATATATTAAACTGATAAGAACAGATACTACACTTGATCTTAGCCAAAAGGCCGAGAAGCGATAACCAGAATTGGTTTCAAACTACGGAGCCACCCAAGGATCCTGAAAAGTCCATTTGTGGAGATGAGCTCCTGGACTCCCGTTAAGAAGACATGTTGTCAACCTCTAGATCCCTTACATGCCTGCACTTTTCGGCTTGCTGCTGCTGCAATCCACGCGTTTTAGATCTGCATAACTCCACCTCTTTAAACACAGCACCTTCACCCCCTGCTGTTCCCACCCGCCTCAACACCGTTGGAAGGGAGGAGAACCAATTAAGGCGGGGGGTGGGGTGGAACGAGCAGCTGTCTACCCTTAGCAGGAGGGCTCCTGATTACATACCTCTCCTGCTGCTGCTGCTGCTGGCTGTCCAGCAGCAGACTGAAGGTGGCTGCTGCTGTGCACAGGTATATAAAGGCTCAGAGCCTATTATGACACGCGCAGCCAGCGTTCCATTGCCACATTCCATCTACTGCAGGCAGGATACCTGGCTGGCTGAATGTCGCTGAGAAGCTCACAGAGACCGCCATAAGCAACAGTTTAACAGAATGCCACAGACTAATCAACCAAACTTTTTGGGTTGGGTTCTCTTTTATAGTCTGCAGGCATTAAATGAAAGAAGTCAGTGTTCCAGCAGAAGGAGACAACGTTTCAGAAAAGGCATTGTAGCAAACCAAAAAAGAAATTTTAAGCGCAGCAGAGTAACCAGCGCACATACCTGTTAGTTCAGGTGAGTTTAAAAGGCTGCTGTTGATAACAAGGGCATTTGCTAAATAGATGGTGTGTGTGCAACAATATACTGAAAGGTCAATTATATTGTGCAGCTTATCTCACCACCTGTAGTTATTTAGGTGAAAGCTCCAAAATGCTTGCCTAATATGTCTGTTTATCCAAAAGGAAGTAAAAAGGGAGAGCTAGAAAGATAGCATTGCATCACATTACATGGCAATGCAATGCACAGTTGCTGAAGTTGAACCAAAATGAGCTTGTAATCTGGCTTCTGCAACTTTGAACATGAAAAATCCAATGAGGAGAAGAAAAGCAAAGCCAAAGAGTCCATCCCAAAATCCGACAAACAAGCAAAATGAACAAAAAACATTGAATTCAATTCTTTCTGATTTTAGAAACTGCATTAAAGAAGGGGTGCACCGGTCCTGGAGATACTGCAATACCAGGTCAATGCGTGGAGTGGACAGAGCAAGCTCTTTTTCCATCTCCCTGTTCTAAAAATCCATTTACTATATGGTCCCCAGATAGGGGACGTATCATATATTAAACTGATAAGAACAGATACTACACTTGATCTTAGCCAAAAGGCCGAGAAGCGATAACCAGAATTGGTTTCAAACTACGGAGCCACCCAAGGATCCTGAAAAGTCCATTTGTGGAGATGAGCTCCTGGACTCCCGTTAAGAAGACATGTTGTCAACCTCTAGATCCCTTACATGCCTGCACTTTTCGGCTTGCTGCTGCTGCAATCCACGCGTTTTAGATCTGCATAACTCCACCTCTTTAAACACAGCACCTTCACCCCCTGCTGTTCCCACCCGCCTCAACACCGTTGGAAGGGAGGAGAACCAATTAAGGCGGGGGGTGGGGTGGAACGAGCAGCTGTCTACCCTTAGCAGGAGGGCTCCTGATTACATACCTCTCCTGCTGCTGCTGCTGCTGGCTGTCCAGCAGCAGACTGAAGGTGGCTGCTGCTGTGCACAGGTATATAAAGGCTCAGAGCCTATTATGACACGCGCAGCCAGCGTTCCATTGCCACATTCCATCTACTGCAGGCAGGATACCTGGCTGGCTGAATGTCGCTGAGAAGCTCACAGAGACCGCCATAAGCAACAGTTTAACAGAATGCCACAGACTAATCAACCAAACTTTTTGGGTTGGGTTCTCTTTTATAGTCTGCAGGCATTAAATGAAAGAAGTCAGTGTTCCAGCAGAAGGAGACAACGTTTCAGAAAAGGCATTGTAGCAAACCAAAAAAGAAATTTTAAGCGCAGCAGAGTAACCAGCGCACATACCTGTTAGTTCAGGTGAGTTTAAAATGCTGCTGTTGATAACAAGGGCATTTGCTAAATAGATGGTGTGTGTGCAACAATATACTGAAAGGTCAATTATATTGTGCAGCTTATCTCACCACCTGTAGTTATTTAGGTGAAAGCTCCAAAATGCTTGCCTAATATGTCTGTTTATCCAAAAGGAAGTAAAAAGGGAGAGCTAGAAAGATAGCATTGCATCACATTACATGGCAATGCAATGCACAGTTGCTGAAGTTGAACCAAAATGAGCTTGTAATCTGGCTTCTGCAACTTTGAACATGAAAAATCCAATGAGGAGAAGAAAAGCAAAGCCAAAGAGTCCATCCCAAAATCCGACAAACAAGCAAAATGAACAAAAAACATTGAATTCAATTCTTTCTGATTTTAGAAACTGCATTAAAGAAGGGGTGCACCGGTCCTGGAGATACTGCAATACCAGGTCAATGCGTGGAGTGGACAGAGCAAGCTCTTTTTCCATCTCCCTGTTCTAAAAATCCATTTACTATATGGTCCCCAGATAGGGGACGTATCAGATATTAAACTGATAAGAACAGATACTACACTTGATCTTAGCCAAAAGGCCGAGAAGCGATAACCAGAATTGGTTTCAAACTACGGAGCCACCCAAGGATCCTGAAAAGTCCATTTGTGGAGATGAGCTCCTGGACTCCCGTTAAGAAGACATGTTGTCAACCTCTAGATCCCTTACATGCCTGCACTTTTCGGCTTGCTGCTGCTGCTGCAATCCACGCGTTTTAGATCTGCATAACTCCACCTCTTTAAACACAGCACCTTCACCCCCTGCTGTTCCCACCCGCCTCAACACCGTTGGAAGGGAGGAGAACCAATTAAGGCGGGGGGTGGGGTGGAACGAGCAGCTGTCTACCCTTAGCAGGAGGGCTCCTGATTACATACCTCTCCTGCTGCTGCTGCTGCTGGCTGTCCAGCAGCAGACTGAAGGTGGCTGCTGCTGTGCACAGGTATATAAAGGCTCAGAGCCTATTATGACACGCGCAGCCAGCGTTCCATTGCCACATTCCATCTACTGCAGGCAGGATACCTGGCTGGCTGAATGTCGCTGAGAAGCTCACAGAGACCGCCATAAGCAACAGTTTAACAGAATGCCACAGACTAATCAACCAAACTTTTTGGGTTGGGTTCTCTTTTATAGTCTGCAGGCATTAAATGAAAGAAGTCAGTGTTCCAGCAGAAGGAGACAACGTTTCAGAAAAGGCATTGTAGCAAACCAAAAAAGAAATTTTAAGCGCAGCAGAGTAACCAGCGCACATACCTGTTAGCTCAGGTGAGTTTAAAAGGCTGCTGTTGATAACAAGGGCATTTGCTAAATAGATGGTGTGTGTGCAACAATATACTGAAAGGTCAATTATATTGTGCAGCTTATCTCACCACCTGTAGTTATTTAGGTGAAAGCTCCAAAATGCTTGCCTAATATGTCTGTTTATCCAAAAGGAAGTAAAAAGGGAGAGCTAGAAAGATAGCATTGCATCACATTACATGGCAATGCAATGCACAGTTGCTGAAGTTGAACCAAAATGAGCTTGTAATCTGGCTTCTGCAACTTTGAACATGAAAAATCCAATGAGGAGAAGAAAAGCAAAGCCAAAGAGTCCATCCCAAAATCCGACAAACAAGCAAAATGAACAAAAAACATTGAATTCAATTCTTTCTGATTTTAGAAACTGCATTAAAGAAGGGGTGCACCGGTCCTGGAGATACTGCAATACCAGGTCAATGCGTGGAGTGGACAGAGCAAGCTCTTTTTCCATCTCCCTGTTCTAAAAATCCATTTAATATATGGTCCCCAGATAGGGGACGTATCAGATATTAAACTGATAAGAACAGATACTACACTTGATCTTAGCCAAAAGGCCGAGAAGCGATAACCAGAATTGGTTTCAAACTACGGAGCCACCCAAGGATCCTGAAAAGTCCATTTGTGGAGATGAGCTCCTGGACTCCCGTTAAGAAGACATGTTGTCAACCTCTAGATCCCTTACATGCCTGCACTTTTCGGCTTGCTGCTGCTGCAATCCACGCGTTTTAGATCTGCATAACTCCACCTCTTTAAACACAGCACCTTCACCCCCTGCTGTTCCCACCCGCCTCAACACCGTTGGAAGGGAGGAGAACCAATTAAGGCGGGGGGTGGGGTGGAACGAGCAGCTGTCTACCCTTAGCAGGAGGGCTCCTGATTACATACCTCTCCTGCTGCTGCTGCTGCTGGCTGTCCAGCAGCAGACTGAAGGTGGCTGCTGCTGTGCACAGGTATATAAAGGCTCAGAGCCTATTATGACACGCGCAGCCAGCGTTCCATTGCCACATTCCATCTACTGCAGGCAGGATACCTGGCTGGCTGAATGTCGCTGAGAAGCTCACAGAGACCGCCATAAGCAACAGTTTAACAGAATGCCACAGACTAATCAACCAAACTTTTTGGGTTGGGTTCTCTTTTATAGTCTGCAGGCATTAAATGAAAGAAGTCAGTGTTCCAGCAGAAGGAGACAACGTTTCAGAAAAGGCATTGTAGCAAACCAAAAAAGAAATTTTAAGCGCAGCAGAGTAACCAGCGCACATACCTGTTAGCTCAGGTGAGTTTAAAAGGCTGCTGTTGATAACAAGGGCATTTGCTAAATAGATGGTGTGTGTGCAACAATATACTGAAAGGTCAATTATATTGTGCAGCTTATCTCACCACCTGTAGTTATTTAGGTGAAAGCTCCAAAATGCTTGCCTAATATGTCTGTTTATCCAAAAGGAAGTAAAAAGGGAGAGCTAGAAAGATAGCATTGCATCACATTACATGGCAATGCAATGCACAGTTGCTGAAGTTGAACCAAAATGAGCTTGTAATCTGGCTTCTGCAACTTTGAACATGAAAAATCCAATGAGGAGAAGAAAAGCAAAGCCAAAGAGTCCATCCCAAAATCCGACAAACAAGCAAAATGAACAAAAAACATTGAATTCAATTCTTTCTGATTTTAGAAACTGCATTAAAGAAGGGGTGCACCGGTCCTGGAGATACTGCAATACCAGGTCAATGCGTGGAGTGGACAGAGCAAGCTCTTTTTCCATCTTCCTGTTCTAAAAATCCATTTAATATATGGTCCCCAGATAGGGGACGTATCAGATATTAAACTGATAAGAACAGATACTACACTTGATCTTAGCCAAAAGGCCGAGAAGCGATAACCAGAATTGGTTTCAAACTACGGAGCCACCCAAGGATCCTGAAAAGTCCATTTGTGGAGATGAGCTCCTGGACTCCCGTTAAGAAGACATGTTGTCAACCTCTAGATCCCTTACATGCCTGCACTTTTCGGCTTGCTGCTGCTGCAATCCACGCGTTTTAGATCTGCATAACTCCACCTCTTTAAACACAGCACCTTCACCCCCTGCTGTTCCCACCCGCCTCAACACCGTTGGAAGGGAGGAGAACCAATTAAGGCGGGGGGTGGGGTGGAACGAGCAGCTGTCTACCCTTAGCAGGAGGGCTCCTGATTACATACCTCTCCTGCTGCTGCTGCTGGCTGTCCAGCAGCAGACTGAAGGTGGCTGCTGCTGTGCACAGGTATATAAAGGCTCAGAGCCTATTATGACACGCGCAGCCAGCGTTCCATTGCCACATTCCATCTACTGCAGGCAGGATACCTGGCTGGCTGAATGTCGCTGAGAAGCTCACAGAGACCGCCATAAGCAACAGTTTAACAGAATGCCACAGACTAATCAACCAAACTTTTTGGGTTGGGTTCTCTTTTATAGTCTGCAGGCATTAAATGAAAGAAGTCAGTGTTCCAGCAGAAGGAGACAACGTTTCAGAAAAGGCATTGTAGCAAACCAAAAAAGAAATTTTAAGCGCAGCAGAGTAACCAGCGCACATACCTGTTAGCTCAGGTGAGTTTAAAAGGCTGCTGTTGATAACAAGGGCATTTGCTAAATAGATGGTGTGTGTGCAACAATATACTGAAAGGTCAATTATATTGTGCAGCTTATCTCACCACCTGTAGTTATTTAGGTGAAAGCTCCAAAATGCTTGCCTAATATGTCTGTTTATCCAAAAGGAAGTAAAAAGGGAGAGCTAGAAAGATAGCATTGCATCACATTACATGGCAATGCAATGCACAGTTGCTGAAGTTGAACCAAAATGAGCTTGTAATCTGGCTTCTGCAACTTTGAACATGAAAAATCCAATGAGGAGAAGAAAAGCAAAGCCAAAGAGTCCATCCCAAAATCCGACAAACAAGCAAAATGAACAAAAAACATTGAATTCAATTCTTTCTGATTTTAGAAACTGCATTAAAGAAGGGGTGCACCGGTCCTGGAGATACTGCAATACCAGGTCAATGCGTGGAGTGGACAGAGCAAGCTCTTTTTCCATCTCCCTGTTCTAAAAATCCATTTAATATATGGTCCCCAGATAGGGGACGTATCAGATATTAAACTGATAAGAACAGATACTACACTTGATCTTAGCCAAAAGGCCGAGAAGCGATAACCAGAATTGGTTTCAAACTACGGAGCCACCCAAGGATCCTGAAAAGTCCATTTGTGGAGATGAGCTCCTGGACTCCCGTTAAGAAGACATGTTGTCAACCTCTAGATCCCTTACATGCCTGCACTTTTCGGCTTGCTGCTGCTGCAATCCACGCGTTTTAGATCTGCATAACTCCACCTCTTTAAACACAGCACCTTCACCCCCTGCTGTTCCCACCCGCCTCAACACCGTTGGAAGGGAGGAGAACCAATTAAGGCGGGGGGTGGGGTGGAACGAGCAGCTGTCTACCCTTAGCAGGAGGGCTCCTGATTACATACCTCTCCTGCTGCTGCTGCTGCTGGCTGTCCATCAGCAGACTGAAGGTGGCTGCTGCTGTGCACAGGTATATAAAGGCTCAGAGCCTATTATGACACGCGCAGCCAGCGTTCCATTGCCACATTCCATCTACTGCAGGCAGGATACCTGGCTGGCTGAATGTCGCTGAGAAGCTCACAGAGACCGCCATAAGCAACAGTTTAACAGAATGCCACAGACTAATCAACCAAACTTTTTGGGTTGGGTTCTCTTTTATAGTCTGCAGGCATTAAATGAAAGAAGTCAGTGTTCCAGCAGAAGGAGACAACGTTTCAGAAAAGGCATTGTAGCAAACCAAAAAAGAAATTTTAAGCGCAGCAGAGTAACCAGCGCACATACCTGTTAGCTCAGGTGAGTTTAAAAGGCTGCTGTTGATAACAAGGGCATTTGCTAAATAGATGGTGTGTGTGCAACAATATACTGAAAGGTCAATTATATTGTGCAGCTTATCTCACCACCTGTAGTTATTTAGGTGAAAGCTCCAAAATGCTTGCCTAATATGTCTGTTTATCCAAAAGGAAGTAAAAAGGGAGAGCTAGAAAGATAGCATTGCATCACATTACATGGCAATGCAATGCACAGTTGCTGAAGTTGAACCAAAATGAGCTTGTAATCTGGCTTCTGCAACTTTGAACATGAAAAATCCAATGAGGAGAAGAAAAGCAAAGCCAAAGAGTCCATCCCAAAATCCGATAAACAAGCAAAATGAACAAAAAACATTGAATTCAATTCTTTCTGATTTTAGAAACTGCATTAAAGAAGGGGTGCACCGGTCCTGGAGATACTGCAATACCAGGTCAATGCGTGGAGTGGACAGAGCAAGCTCTTTTTCCATCTCCCTGTTCTAAAAATCCATTTAATATATGGTCCCCAGATAGGGGACGTATCAGATATTAAACTGATAAGAACAGATACTACACTTGATCTTAGCCAAAAGGCCGAGAAGCGATAACCAGAATTGGTTTCAAACTACGGAGCCACCCAAGGATCCTGAAAAGTCCATTTGTGGAGATGAGCTCCTGGACTCCCGTTAAGAAGACATGTTGTCAACCTCTAGATCCCTTACATGCCTGCACTTTTCGGCTTGCTGCTGCTGCAATCCACGCGTTTTAGATCTGCATAACTCCACCTCTTTAAACACAGCACCTTCACCCCCTGCTGTTCCCACCCGCCTCAACACCGTTGGAAGGGAGGAGAACCAATTAAGGCGGGGGGTGGGGTGGAATGAGCAGCTGTCTACCCTTAGCAGGAGGGCTCCTGATTACATACCTCTCCTGCTGCTGCTGCTGCTGGCGGTCCAGCAGCAGACTGAAGGTGGCTGCTGCTGTGCACAGGTATATAAAGGCTCAGAGCCTATTATGACACGCGCAGCCAGCGTTCCATTGCCACATTCCATCTACTGCAGGCAGGATACCTGGCTGGCTGAATGTCGCTGAGAAGCTCACAGAGACCGCCATAAGCAACAGTTTAACAGAATGCCACAGACTAATCAACCAAACTTTTTGGGTTGGGTTCTCTTTTATAGTCTGCAGGCATTAAATGAAAGAAGTCAGTGTTCCAGCAGAAGGAGACAACGTTTCAGAAAAGGCATTGTAGCAAACCAAAAAAGAAATTTTAAGCGCAGCAGAGTAACCAGCGCACATACCTGTTAGCTCAGGTGAGTTTAAAAGGCTGCTGTTGATAACAAGGGCATTTGCTAAATAGATGGTGTGTGTGCAACAATATACTGAAAGGTCAATTATATTGTGCAGCTTATCTCACCACCTGTAGTTATTTAGGTGAAAGCTCCAAAATGCTTGCCTAATATGTCTGTTTATCCAAAAGGAAGTAAAAAGGGAGAGCTAGAAAGATAGCATTGCATCACATTACATGGCAATGCAATGCACAGTTGCTGAAGTTGAACCAAAATGAGCTTGTAATCTGGCTTCTGCAACTTTGAACATGAAAAATCCAATGAGGAGAAGAAAAGCAAAGCCAAAGAGTCCATCCCAAAATCCGACAAACAAGCAAAATGAACAAAAAACATTGAATTCAATTCTTTCTGATTTTAGAAACTGCATTAAAGAAGGGGTGCACCGGTCCTGGAGATACTGCAATACCAGGTCAATGCGTGGAGTGGACAGAGCAAGCTCTTTTTCCATCTCCCTGTTCTAAAAATCCATTTAATATATGGTCCCCAGATAGGGGACGTATCAGATATTAAACTGATAAGAACAGATACTACACTTGATCTTAGCCAAAAGGCCGAGAAGCGATAACCAGAATTGGTTTCAAACTACGGAGCCACCCAAGGATCCTGAAAAGTCCATTTGTGGAGATGAGCTCCTGGACTCCCGTTAAGAAGACATGTTGTCAACCTCTAGATCCCTTACATGCCTGCACTTTTCGGCTTGCTGCTGCTGCAATCCACGCGTTTTAGATCTGCATAACTCCACCTCTTTAAACACTGCACCTTCACCCCCTGCTGTTCCCACCCGCCTCAACACCGTTGGAAGGGAGGAGAACCAATTAAGGCGGGGGGTGGGGTGGAACGAGCAGCTGTCTACCCTTACCAGGAGGGCTCCTGATTACATACCTCTCCTGCTGCTGCTGCTGCTGGCTGTCCAGCAGCAGACTGAAGGTGGCTGCTGCTGTGCACAGGTATATAAAGGCTCAGAGCCTATTATGACACGCGCAGCCAGCGTTCCATTGCCACATTCCATCTACTGCAGGCAGGATACCTGGCTGGCTGAATGTCGCTGAGAAGCTCACAGAGACCGCCATAAGCAACAGTTTAACAGAATGCCACAGACTAATCAACCAAACTTTTTGGGTTGGGTTCTCTTTTATAGTCTGCAGGCATTAAATGAAAGAAGTCAGTGTTCCAGCAGAAGGAGACAACGTTTCAGAAAAGGCATTGTAGCAAACCAAAAAAGAAATTTTAAGCGCAGCAGAGTAACCAGCGCACATACCTGTTAGCTCAGGTGAGTTTAAAAGGCTGCTGTTGATAACAAGGGCATTTGCTAAATAGATGGTGTGTGTGCAACAATATACTGAAAGGTCAATTATATTGTGCAGCTTATCTCACCACCTGTAGTTATTTAGGTGAAAGCTCCAAAATGCTTGCCTAATATGTCTGTTTATCCAAAAGGAAGTAAAAAGGGAGAGCTAGAAAGATAGCATTGCATCACATTACATGGCAATGCAATGCACAGTTGCTGAAGTTGAACCAAAATGAGCTTGTAATCTGGCTTCTGCAACTTTGAACATGAAAAATCCAATGAGGAGAAGAAAAGCAAAGCCAAAGAGTCCATCCCAAAATCCGACAAACAAGCAAAATGAACAAAAAACATTGAATTCAATTCTTTCTGATTTTAGAAACTGCATTAAAGAAGGGGTGCACCGGTCCTGGAGATACTGCAATACCAGGTCAATGCGTGGAGTGGACAGAGCAAGCTCTTTTTCCATCTCCCTGTTCTAAAAATCCATTTAATATATGGTCCCCAGATAGGGGACGTATCAGATATTAAACTGATAAGAACAGATACTACACTTGATCTTAGCCAAAAGGCCGAGAAGCGATAACCAGAATTGGTTTCAAACTACGGAGCCACCCAAGGATCCTGAAAAGTCCATTTGTGGAGATGAGCTCCTGGACTCCCGTTAAGAAGACATGTTGTCAACCTCTAGATCCCTTACATGCCTGCACTTTTCGGCTTGCTGCTGCTGCAATCCACGCGTTTTAGATCTGCATAACTCCACCTCTTTAAACACTGCACCTTCACCCCCTGCTGTTCCCACCCGCCTCAACACCGTTGGAAGGGAGGAGAACCAATTAAGGCGGGGGGTGGGGTGGAACGAGCAGCTGTCTACCCTTACCAGGAGGGCTCCTGATTACATACCTCTCCTGCTGCTGCTGCTGCTGGCTGTCCAGCAGCAGACTGAAGGTGGCTGCTGCTGTGCACAGGTATATAAAGGCTCAGAGCCTATTATGACACGCGCAGCCAGCGTTCCATTGCCACATTCCATCTACTGCAGGCAGGATACCTGGCTGGCTGAATGTCGCTGAGAAGCTCACAGAGACCGCCATAAGCAACAGTTTAACAGAATGCCACAGACTAATCAACCAAACTTTTTGGGTTGGGTTCTCTTTTATAGTCTGCAGGCATTAAATGAAAGAAGTCAGTGTTCCAGCAGAAGGAGACAACGTTTCAGAAAAGGCATTGTAGCAAACCAAAAAAGAAATTTTAAGCGCAGCAGAGTAACCAGCGCACATACCTGTTAGCTCAGGTGAGTTTAAAAGGCTGCTGTTGATAACAAGGGCATTTGCTAAATAGATGGTGTGTGTGCAACAATATACTGAAAGGTCAATTATATTGTGCAGCTTATCTCACCACCTGTAGTTATTTAGGTGAAAGCTCCAAAATGCTTGCCTAATATGTCTGTTTATCCAAAAGGAAGTAAAAAGGGAGAGCTAGAAAGATAGCATTGCATCACATTACATGGCAATGCAATGCACAGTTGCTGAAGTTGAACCAAAATGAGCTTGTAATCTGGCTTCTGCAACTTTGAACATGAAAAATCCAATGAGGAGAAGAAAAGCAAAGCCAAAGAGTCCATCCCAAAATCCGACAAACAAGCAAAATGAACAAAAAACATTGAATTCAATTCTTTCTGATTTTAGAAACTGCATTAAAGAAGGGGTGCACCGGTCCTGGAGATACTGCAATACCAGGTCAATGCGTGGAGTGGACAGAGCAAGCTCTTTTTCCATCTCCCTGTTCTAAAAATCCATTTAATATATGGTCCCCAGATAGGGGACGTATCAGATATTAAACTGATAAGAACAGATACTACACTTGATCTTAGCCAAAAGGCCGAGAAGCGATAACCAGAATTGGTTTCAAACTACGGAGCCACCCAAGGATCCTGAAAAGTCCATTTGTGGAGATGAGCTCCTGGACTCCCGTTAAGAAGACATGTTGTCAACCTCTAGATCCCTTACATGCCTGCACTTTTCGGCTTGCTGCTGCTGCAATCCACGCGTTTTAGATCTGCATAACTCCACCTCTTTAAACACTGCACCTTCACCCCCTGCTGTTCCCACCCGCCTCAACACCGTTGGAAGGGAGGAGAACCAATTAAGGCGGGGGGTGGGGTGGAACGAGCAGCTGTCTACCCTTACCAGGAGGGCTCCTGATTACATACCTCTCCTGCTGCTGCTGCTGCTGGCTGTCCAGCAGCAGACTGAAGGTGGCTGCTGCTGTGCACAGGTATATAAAGGCTCAGAGCCTATTATGACACGCGCAGCCAGCGTTCCATTGCCACATTCCATCTACTGCAGGCAGGATACCTGGCTGGCTGAATGTCGCTGAGAAGCTCACAGAGACCGCCATAAGCAACAGTTTAACAGAATGCCACAGACTAATCAACCAAACTTTTTGGGTTGGGTTCTCTTTTATAGTCTGCAGGCATTAAATGAAAGAAGTCAGTGTTCCAGCAGAAGGAGACAACGTTTCAGAAAAGGCATTGTAGCAAACCAAAAAAGAAATTTTAAGCGCAGCAGAGTAACCAGCGCACATACCTGTTAGCTCAGGTGAGTTTAAAAGGCTGCTGTTGATAACAAGGGCATTTGCTAAATAGATGGTGTGTGTGTGCAACAATATACTGAAAGGTCAATTATATTGTGCAGCTTATCTCACCACCTGTAGTTATTTAGGTGAAAGCTCCAAAATGCTTGCCTAATATGTCTGTTTATCCAAAAGGAAGTAAAAAGGGAGAGCTAGAAAGATAGCATTGCATCACATTACATGGCAATGCAATGCACAGTTGCTGAAGTTGAACCAAAATGAGCTTGTAATCTGGCTTCTGCAACTTTGAACATGAAAAATCCAATGAGGAGAAGAAAAGCAAAGCCAAAGAGTCCATCCCAAAATCCGACAAACAAGCAAAATGAACAAAAAACATTGAATTCAATTCTTTCTGATTTTAGAAACTGCATTAAAGAAGGGGTGCACCGGTCCTGGAGATACTGCAATACCAGGTCAATGCGTGGAGTGGACAGAGCAAGCTCTTTTTCCATCTCCCTGTTCTAAAAATCCATTTAATATATGGTCCCCAGATAGGGGACGTATCAGATATTAAACTGATAAGAACAGATACTACACTTGATCTTAGCCAAAAGGCCGAGAAGCGATAACCAGAATTGGTTTCAAACTACGGAGCCACCCAAGGATCCTGAAAAGTCCATTTGTGGAGATGAGCTCCTGGACTCCCGTTAAGAAGACATGTTGTCAACCTCTAGATCCCTTACATGCCTGCACTTTTCGGCTTGCTGCTGCTGCAATCCACGCGTTTTAGATCTGCATAACTCCACCTCTTTAAACACAGCACCTTCACCCCCTGCTGTTCCCACCCACCTCAACACCGTTGGAAGGGAGGAGAACCAATTAAGGCGGGGGGTGGGGTGGAACGAGCAGCTGTCTACCCTTAGCAGGAGGGCTCCTGATTACATACCTCTCCTGCTGCTGCTGCTGCTGGCTGTCCAGCAGCAGACTGAAGGTGGCTGCTGCTGTGCACAGGTATATAAAGGCTCAGAGCCTATTATGACACGCGCAGCCAGCGTTCCATTGCCACATTCCATCTACTGCAGGCAGGATACCTGGCTGGCTGAATGTCGCTGAGAAGCTCACAGAGACCGCCATAAGCAACAGTTTAACAGAATGCCACAGACTAATCAACCAAACTTTTTGGGTTGGGTTCTCTTTTATAGTCTGCAGGCATTAAATGAAAGAAGTCAGTGTTCCAGCAGAAGGAGACAACGTTTCAGAAAAGGCATTATAGCAAACCAAAAAAGAAATTTTAAGCGCAGCAGAGTAACCAGCGCACATACCTGTTAGCTCAGGTGAGTTTAAAAGGCTGCTGTTGATAACAAGGGCATTTGCTAAATAGATGGTGTGTGTGCAACAATATACTGAAAGGTCAATTATATTGTGCAGCTTATCTCACCACCTGTAGTTATTTAGGTGAAAGCTCCAAAATGCTTGCCTAATATGTCTGTTTATCCAAAAGGAAGTAAAAAGGGAGAGCTAGAAAGATAGCATTGCATCACATTACATGGCAATGCAATGCACAGTTGCTGAAGTTGAACCAAAATGAGCTTGTAATCTGGCTTCTGCAACTTTGAACATGAAAAATCCAATGAGGAGAAGAAAAGCAAAGCCAAAGAGTCCATCCCAAAATCCGACAAACAAGCAAAATGAACAAAAAACATTGAATTCAATTCTTTCTGATTTTAGAAACTGCATTAAAGAAGGGGTGCACCGGTCCTGGAGATACTGCAATACCAGGTCAATGCGTGGAGTGGACAGAGCAAGCTCTTTTTCCATCTCCCTGTTCTAAAAATCCATTTAATATATGGTCCCCAGATAGGGGACGTATCAGATATTAAACTGATAAGAACAGATACTACACTTGATCTTAGCCAAAAGGCCGAGAAGCGATAACCAGAATTGGTTTCAAACTACGGAGCCACCCAAGGATCCTGAAAAGTCCATTTGTGGAGATGAGCTCCTGGACTCCCGTTAAGAAGACATGTTGTCAACCTCTAGATCCCTTACATGCCTGCACTTTTCGGCTTGCTGCTGCTGCAATCCACGCGTTTTAGATCTGCATAACTCCACCTCTTTAAACACAGCACCTTCACCCCCTGCTGTTCCCACCCACCTCAACACCGTTGGAAGGGAGGAGAACCAATTAAGGCGGGGGGTGGGGTGGAACGAGCAGCTGTCTACCCTTAGCAGGAGGGCTCCTGATTACATACCTCTCCTGCTGCTGCTGCTGCTGGCTGTCCAGCAGCAGACTGAAGGTGGCTGCTGCTGTGCACAGGTATATAAAGGCTCAGAGCCTATTATGACACGCGCAGCCAGCGTTCCATTGCCACATTCCATCTACTGCAGGCAGGATACCTGGCTGGCTGAATGTCGCTGAGAAGCTCACAGAGACCGCCATAAGCAACAGTTTAACAGAATGCCACAGACTAATCAACCAAACTTTTTGGGTTGGGTTCTCTTTTATAGTCTGCAGGCATTAAATGAAAGAAGTCAGTGTTCCAGCAGAAGGAGACAACGTTTCAGAAAAGGCATTATAGCAAACCAAAAAAGAAATTTTAAGCGCAGCAGAGTAACCAGCGCACATACCTGTTAGCTCAGGTGAGTTTAAAAGGCTGCTGTTGATAACAAGGGCATTTGCTAAATAGATGGTGTGTGTGCAACAATATACTGAAAGGTCAATTATATTGTGCAGCTTATCTCACCACCTGTAGTTATTTAGGTGAAAGCTCCAAAATGCTTGCCTAATATGTCTGTTTATCCAAAAGGAAGTAAAAAGCGAGAGCTAGAAAGATAGCATTGCATCACATTACATGGCAATGCAATGCACAGTTGCTGAAGTTGAACCAAAATGAGCTTGTAATCTGGCTTCTGCAACTTTGAACATGAAAAATCCAATGAGGAGAAGAAAAGCAAAGCCAAAGAGTCCATCCCAAAATCCGACAAACAAGCAAAATGAACAAAAAACATTGAATTCAATTCTTTCTGATTTTAGAAACTGCATTAAAGAAGGGGTGCACCGGTCCTGGAGATACTGCAATACCAGGTCAATGCGTGGAGTGGACAGAGCAAGCTCTTTTTCCATCTCCCTGTTCTAAAAATCCATTTAATATATGGTCCCCAGATAGGGGACGTATCAGATATTAAACTGATAAGAACAGATACTACACTTGATCTTAGCCAAAAGGCCGAGAAGCGATAACCAGAATTGGTTTCAAACTACGGAGCCACCCAAGGATCCTGAAAAGTCCATTTGTGGAGATGAGCTCCTGGACTCCCGTTAAGAAGACATGTTGTCAACCTCTAGATCCCTTACATGCCTGCACTTTTCGGCTTGCTGCTGCTGCAATCCACGCGTTTTAGATCTGCATAACTCCACCTCTTTAAACACTGCACCTTCACCCCCTGCTGTTCCCACCCGCCTCAACACCGTTGGAAGGGAGGAGAACCAATTAAGGCGGGGGGTGGGGTGGAACGAGCAGCTGTCTACCCTTACCAGGAGGGCTCCTGATTACATACCTCTCCTGCTGCTGCTGCTGCTGGCTGTCCAGCAGCAGACTGAAGGTGGCTGCTGCTGTGCACAGGTATATAAAGGCTCAGAGCCTATTATGACACGCGCAGCCAGCGTTCCATTGCCACATTCCATCTACTGCAGGCAGGATACCTGGCTGGCTGAATGTCGCTGAGAAGCTCACAGAGACCGCCATAAGCAACAGTTTAACAGAATGCCACAGACTAATCAACCAAACTTTTTGGGTTGGGTTCTCTTTTATAGTCTGCAGGCATTAAATGAAAGAAGTCAGTGTTCCAGCAGAAGGAGACAACGTTTCAGAAAAGGCATTGTAGCAAACCAAAAAAGAAATTTTAAGCGCAGCAGAGTAACCAGCGCACATACCTGTTAGCTCAGGTGAGTTTAAAAGGCTGCTGTTGATAACAAGGGCATTTGCTAAATAGATGGTGTGTGTGCAACAATATACTGAAAGGTCAATTATATTGTGCAGCTTATCTCACCACCTGTAGTTATTTAGGTGAAAGCTCCAAAATGCTTGCCTAATATGTCTGTTTATCCAAAAGGAAGTAAAAAGGGAGAGCTAGAAAGATAGCATTGCATCACATTACATGGCAATGCAATGCACAGTTGCTGAAGTTGAACCAAAATGAGCTTGTAATCTGGCTTCTGCAACTTTGAACATGAAAAATCCAATGAGGAGAAGAAAAGCAAAGCCAAAGAGTCCATCCCAAAATCCGACAAACAAGCAAAATGAACAAAAAACATTGAATTCAATTCTTTCTGATTTTAGAAACTGCATTAAAGAAGGGGTGCACCGGTCCTGGAGATACTGCAATACCAGGTCAATGCGTGGAGTGGACAGAGCAAGCTCTTTTTCCATCTCCCTGTTCTAAAAATCCATTTAATATATGGTCCCCAGATAGGGGACGTATCAGATATTAAACTGATAAGAACAGATACTACACTTGATCGCAGCCAAAAGGCCGAGAAGCGATAACCAGAATTGGTTTCAAACTACGGAGCCACCCAAGGATCCTGAAAAGTCCATTTGTGGAGATGAGCTCCTGGACTCCCGTTAAGAAGACATGTTGTCAACCTCTAGATCCCTTACATGCCTGCACTTTTCGGCTTGCTGCTGCTGCAATCCACGCGTTTTAGATCTGCATAACTCCACCTCTTTAAACACAGCACCTTCACCCCCTGCTGTTCCCACCCGCCTCAACACCGTTGGAAGGGAGGAGAACCAATTAAGGCGGGGGGTGGGGTGGAACGAGCAGCTGTCTACCCTTAGCAGGAGGGCTCCTGATTACATACCTCTCCTGCTGCTGCTGCTGCTGCTGGCTGTCCAGCAGCAGACTGAAGGTGGCTGCTGCTGTGCACAGGTATATAAAGGCTCAGAGCCTATTATGACACGCGCAGCCAGCGTTCCATTGCCACATTCCATCTACTGCAGGCAGGATACCTGGCTGGCTGAATGTCGCTGAGAAGCTCACAGAGACCGCCATAAGCAACAGTTTAACAGAATGCCACAGACTAATCAACCAAACTTTTTGGGTTGGGTTCTCTTTTATAGTCTGCAGGCATTAAATGAAAGAAGTCAGTGTTCCAGCAGAAGGAGACAACGTTTCAGAAAAGGCATTGTAGCAAACCAAAAAAGAAATTTTAAGCGCAGCAGAGTAACCAGCGCACATACCTGTTAGCTCAGGTGAGTTTAAAAGGCTGCTGTTGAAAACAAGGGCATTTGCTAAATAGATGGTGTGTGTGCAACAATATACTGAAAGGTCAATTATATTGTGCAGCTTATCTCACCACCTGTAGTTATTTAGGTGAAAGCTCCAAAATGCTTGCCTAATATGTCTGTTTATCCAAAAGGAAGTAAAAAGGGAGAGCTAGAAAGATAGCATTGCATCACATTACATGGCAATGCAATGCACAGTTGCTGAAGTTGAACCAAAATGAGCTTGTAATCTGGCTTCTGCAACTTTGAACATGAAAAATCCAATGAGGAGAAGAAAAGCAAAGCCAAAGAGTCCATCCCAAAATCCGACAAACAAGCAAAATGAACAAAAAACATTGAATTCAATTCTTTCTGATTTTAGAAACTGCATTAAAGAAGGGGTGCATCGGTCCTGGAGATACTGCAATACCAGGTCAATGCGTGGAGTGGACAGAGCAAGCTCTTTTTCCATCTCCCTGTTCTAAAAATCCATTTAATATATGGTCCCCAGATAGGGGACGTATCAGATATTAAACTGATAAGAACAGATACTACACTTGATCTTAGCCAAAAGGCCGAGAAGCGATAACCAGAATTGGTTTCAAACTACGGAGCCACCCAAGGATCCTGAAAAGTCCATTTGTGGAGATGAGCTCCTGGACTCCCGTTAAGAAGACATGTTGTCAACCTCTAGATCCCTTACATGCCTGCACTTTTCGGCTTGCTGCTGCTGCAATCCACGCGTTTTAGATCTGCATAACTCCACCTCTTTAAACACAGCACCTTCACCCCCTGCTGTTCCCACCCGCCTCAACACCGTTGGAAGGGAGGAGAACCAATTAAGGCGGGGGGTGGGGTGGAACGAGCAGCTGTCTACCCTTAGCAGGAGGGCTCCTGATTACATACCTCTCCTGCTGCTGCTGCTGCTGGCTGTCCAGCAGCAGACTGAAGGTGGCTGCTGCTGTGCACAGGTATATAAAGGCTCAGAGCCTATTATGACACGCGCAGCCAGCGTTCCATTGCCACATTCCATCTACTGCAGGCAGGATACCTGGCTGGCTGAATGTCGCTGAGAAGCTCACAGAGACCGCCATAAGCAACAGTTTAACAGAATGCCACAGACTAATCAACCAAACTTTTTGGGTTGGGTTCTCTTTTATAGTCTGCAGGCATTAAATGAAAGAAGTCAGTGTTCCAGCAGAAGGAGACAACGTTTCAGAAAAGGCATTGTAGCAAACCAAAAAAGAAATTTTAAGCGCAGCAGAGTAACCAGCGCACATACCTGTTAGCTCAGGTGAGTTTAAAAGGCTGCTGTTGATAACAAGGGCATTTGCTAAATAGATGGTGTGTGTGCAACAATATACTGAAAGGTCAATTATATTGTGCAGCTTATCTCACCACCTGTAGTTATTTAGGTGAAAGCTCCAAAATGCTTGCCTAATATGTCTGTTTATCCAAAAGGAAGTAAAAAGGGAGAGCTAGAAAGATAGCATTGCATCACATTACATGGCAATGCAATGCACAGTTGCTGAAGTTGAACCAAAATGAGCTTGTAATCTGGCTTCTGCAACTTTGAACATGAAAAATCCAATGAGGAGAAGAAAAACAAAGCCAAAGAGTCCATCCCAAAATCCGACAAACAAGCAAAATGAACAAAAAACATTGAATTCAATTCTTTCTGATTTTAGAAACTGCATTAAAGAAGGGGTGCACCGGTCCTGGAGATACTGCAATACCAGGTCAATGCGTGGAGTGGACAGAGCAAGCTCTTTTTCCATCTCCCTGTTCTAAAAATCCATTTAATATATGGTCCCCAGATAGGGGACGTATCAGATATTAAACTGATAAGAACAGATACTACACTTGATCTTAGCCAAAAGGCCGAGAAGCGATAACCAGAATTGGTTTCAAACTACGGAGCCACCCAAGGATCCTGAAAAGTCCATTTGTGGAGATGAGCTCCTGGACTCCCGTTAAGAAGACATGTTGTCAACCTCTAGATCCCTTACATGCCTGCACTTTTCGGCTTGCTGCTGCTGCAATCCACGCGTTTTAGATCTGCATAACTCCACCTCTTTAAACACAGCACCTTCACCCCCTGCTGTTCCCACCCGCCTCAACACCGTTGGAAGGGAGGAGAACCAATTAAGGCGGGCGGTGGGGTGGAACAAGCAGCTGTCTACCCTTAGCAGGAGGGCTCCTGATTACATACCTCTCCTGCTGCTGCTGCTGCTGGCTGTCCAGCAGCAGACTGAAGGTGGCTGCTGCTGTGCACAGGTATATAAAGGCTCAGAGCCTATTATGACACGCGCAGCCAGCGTTCCATTGCCACATTCCATCTACTGCAGGCAGGATACCTGGCTGGCTGAATGTCGCTGAGAAGCTCACAGAGACCGCCATAAGCAACAGTTTAACAGAATGCCACAGACTAATCAACCAAACTTTTTGGGTTGGGTTCTCTTTTATAGTCTGCAGGCATTAAATGAAAGAAGTCAGTGTTCCAGCAGAAGGAGACAACGTTTCAGAAAAGGCATTGTAGCAAACCAAAAAAGAAATTTTAAGCGCAGCAGAGTAACCAGCGCACATACCTGTTAGCTCAGGTGAGTTTAAAAGGCTGCTGTTGATAACAAGGGCATTTGCTAAATAGATGGTGTGTGTGCAACAATATACTGAAAGGTCAATTATATTGTGCAGCTTATCTCACCACCTGTAGTTATTTAGGTGAAAGCTCCAAAATGCTTGCCTAATATGTCTGTTTATCCAAAAGGAAGTAAAAAGGGAGAGCTAGAAAGATAGCATTGCATCACATTACATGGCAATGCAATGCACAGTTGCTGAAGTTGAACCAAAATGAGCTTGTAATCTGGCTTCTGCAACTTTGAACATGAAAAATCCAATGAGGAGAAGAAAAGCAAAGCCAAAGAGTCCATCCCAAAATCCGACAAACAAGCAAAATGAACAAAAAACATTGAATTCAATTCTTTCTGATTTTAGAAACTGCATTAAAGAAGGGGTGCACCGGTCCTGGAGATACTGCAATACCAGGTCAATGCGTGGAGTGGACAGAGCAAGCTCTTTTTCCATCTCCCTGTTCTAAAAATCCATTTAATATATGGTCCCCAGATAGGGGACGTATCAGATATTAAACTGATAAGAACAGATACTACACTTGATCTTAGCCAAAAGGCCGAGAAGCGATAACCAGAATTGGTTTCAAACTACGGAGCCACCCAAGGATCCTGAAAAGTCCATTTGTGGAGATGAGCTCCTGGACTCCCGTTAAGAAGACATGTTGTCAACCTCTAGATCCCTTACATGCCTGCACTTTTCGGCTTGCTGCTGCTGCAATCCACGCGTTTTAGATCTGCATAACTCCACCTCTTTAAACACAGCACCTTCACCCCCTGCTGTTCCCACCCGCCTCAACACCGTTGGAAGGGAGGAGAACCAATTAAGGCGGGGGGTGGGGTGGAACGAGCAGCTGTCTACCCTTAGCAGGAGGGCTCCTGATTACATACCTCTCCTGCTGCTGCTGCTGCTGGCTGTCCAGCAGCAGACTGAAGGTGGCTGCTGCTGTGCACAGGTATATAAAGGCTCAGAGCCTATTATGACACGCGCAGCCAGCGTTCCATTGCCACATTCCATCTACTGCAGGCAGGATACCTGGCTGGCTGAATGTCGCTGAGAAGCTCACAGAGACCGCCATAAGCAACAGTTTAACAGAATGCCACAGACTAATCAACCAAACTTTTTGGGTTGGGTTCTCTTTTATAGTCTGCAGGCATTAAATGAAAGAAGTCAGTGTTCCAGCAGAAGGAGACAACGTTTCAGAAAAGGCATTGTAGCAAACCAAAAAAGAAATTTTAAGCGCAGCAGAGTAACCAGCGCACATACCTGTTAGCTCAGGTGAGTTTAAAAGGCTGCTGTTGATAACAAGGGCATTTGCTAAATAGATGGTGTGTGTGCAACAATATACTGAAAGGTCAATTATATTGTGCAGCTTATCTCACCACCTGTAGTTATTTAGGTGAAAGCTCCAAAATGCTTGCCTAATATGTCTGTTTATCCAAAAGGAAGTAAAAAGGGAGAGCTAGAAAGATAGCATTGCATCACATTACATGGCAATGCAATGCACAGTTGCTGAAGTTGAACCAAAATGAGCTTGTAATCTGGCTTCTGCAACTTTGAACATGAAAAATCCAATGAGGAGAAGAAAAGCAAAGCCAAAGAGTCCATCCCAAAATCCGACAAACAAGCAAAATGAACAAAAAACATTGAATTCAATTCTTTCTGATTTTAGAAACTGCATTAAAGAAGGGGTGCACCGGTCCTGGAGATACTGCAATACCAGGTCAATGCGTGGAGTGGACAGAGCAAGCTCTTTTTCCATCTCCCTGTTCTAAAAATCCATTTAATATATGGTCCCCAGATAGGGGACGTATCAGATATTAAACTGATAAGAACAGATACTACACTTGATCTTAGCCAAAAGGCCGAGAAGCGATAACCAGAATTGGTTTCAAACTACGGAGCCACCCAAGGATCCTGAAAAGTCCATTTGTGGAGATGAGCTCCTGGACTCCCGTTAAGAAGACATGTTGTCAACCTCTAGATCCCTTACATGCCTGCACTTTTCGGCTTGCTGCTGCTGCTGCAATCCACGCGTTTTAGATCTGCATAACTCCACCTCTTTAAAACACAGCACCTTCACCCCCTGCTGTTCCCACCCGCCTCAACACCGTTGGAAGGGAGGAGAACCAATTAAGGCGGGGGTGGGGTGGAACGAGCAGCTGTCTACCCTTAGCAGGAGGGCTCCTGATTACATACCTCTCCTGCTGCTGCTGCTGCTGGCTGTCCAGCAGCAGACTGAAGGTGGCTGCTGCTGTGCACAGGTATATAAAGGCTCAGAGCCTATTATGACACGCGCAGCCAGCGTTCCATTGCCACATTCCATCTACTGCAGGCAGGATACCTGGCTGGCTGAATGTCGCTGAGAAGCTCACAGAGACCGCCATAAGCAACAGTTTAACAGAATGCCACAGACTAATCAACCAAACTTTTTGGGTTGGGTTCTCTTTTATAGTCTGCAGGCATTAAATGAAAGAAGTCAGTGTTCCAGCAGAAGGAGACAACGTTTCAGAAAAGCATTGTAGCAAACCAAAAAAGAAAATTTTAAGCGCAGCAGAGTAACCAGCGCACATACCTGTTAGCTCAGGTGAGTTTAAAAGGCTGCTGTTGATAACAAGGGCATTTGCTAAATAGATGGTGTGTGTGCAACAATATACTGAAAGGTCAATTATATTGTGCAGCTTATCTCACCACCTGTAGTTATTTAGGTGAAAGCTCCAAAATGCTTGCCTAATATGTCTGTTTATCCAAAAGGGAAGTAAAAAGGGAGAGCTAGAAAGATAGCATTGCATCACATTACATGGCAATGCAATGCACAGTTGCTGAAGTTGAACCAAAATGAGCTTGTAATCTGGCTTCTGCAACTTTGAACATGAAAAATCCAATGAGGAGAAGAAAAGCAAAGCCAAAGAGTCCATCCCAAAATCCGACAAACAAGCAAAATGAACAAAAAACATTGAATTCAATTCTTTCTGATTATAGAAACTGCATTAAAGAAGGGGTGCACCGGTCCTGGAGATACTGCAATACCAGGTCAATGCGTGGAGTGGACAGAGCAAGCTCTTTTTCCATCTCCCTGTTCTAAAAATCCATTTAATATATGGTCCCCAGATAGGGGACGTATCAGATATTAAACTGATAAGAACAGATACTACACTTGATCTTAGCCAAAAGGCCGAGAAGCGATAACCAGAATTGGTTTCAAACTACGGAGCCACCCAAGGATCCTGAAAAGTCCATTTGTGGAGATGAGCTCCTGGACTCCCGTTAAGAAGACATGTTGTCAACCTCTAGATCCCTTACATGCCTGCACTTTTCGGCTTGCTGCTGCTGCAATCCACGCGTTTTAGATCTGCATAACTCCACCTCTTTAAACACAGCACCTTCACCCCCTGCTGTTCCCACCCGCCTCAACACCGTTGGAAGGGAGGAGAACCAATTAAGGCGGGGGGGTGGGGTGGAACGAGCAGCTGTCTACCCTTAGCAGGAGGGCTCCTGATTACATACCTCTCCTGCTGCTGCTGCTGGCTGTCCAGCAGCAGACTGAAGGTGGCTGCTGCTGTGCACAGGTATATAAAGGCTCAGAGCCTATTATGACACGCGCAGCCAGCGTTCCATTGCCACATTCCATCTACTGCAGGCAGGATACCTGGCTGGCTGAATGTCGCTGAGAAGCTCACAGAGACCGCCATAAGCAACAGTTTAACAGAATGCCACAGACTAATCAACCAAACTTTTTGGGTTGGGTTCTCTTTTATAGTCTGCAGGCATTAAATGAAAGAAGTCAGTGTTCCAGCAGAAGGAGACAACGTTTCAGAAAAGGCATTGTAGCAAACCAAAAAAGAAATTTTAAGCGCAGCAGAGTAACCAGCGCACATACCTGTTAGCTCAGGTGAGTTTAAAAGGCTGCTGTTGATAACAAGGGCATTTGCTAAATAGATGGTGTGTGTGCAACAATATACTGAAAGGTCAATTATATTGTGCAGCTTATCTCACCACCTGTAGTTATTTAGGTGAAAGCTCCAAAATGCTTGCCTAATATGTCTGTTTATCCAAAAGGAAGTAAAAAGGGAGAGCTAGAAAGATAGCATTGCATCACATTACATGGCAATGCAATGCACAGTTGCTGAAGTTGAACCAAAATGAGCTTGTAATCTGGCTTCTGCAACTTTGAACATGAAAAATCCAATGAGGAGAAGAAAAGCAAAGCCAAAGAGTCCATCCCAAAATCCGACAAACAAGCAAAATGAACAAAAAACATTGAATTCAATTCTTTCTGATTTTAGAAACTGCATTAAAGAAGGGGTGCACCGGTCCTGGAGATACTGCAATACCAGGTCAATGCGTGGAGTGGACAGAGCAAGCTCTTTTTCCATCTCCCTGTTCTAAAAATCCATTTAATATATGGTCCCCAGATAGGGGACGTATCAGATATTAAACTGATAAGAACAGATACTACACTTGATCTTAGCCAAAAGGCCGAGAAGCGATAACCAGAATTGGTTTCAAACTACGGAGCCACCCAAGGATCCTGAAAAGTCCATTTGTGGAGATGAGCTCCTGGACTCCCGTTAAGAAGACATGTTGTCAACCTCTAGATCCCTTACATGCCTGCACTTTTCGGTTTCTGCTGCTGCTGCAATCCACGCGTTTTAGATCTGCATAACTCCACCTCTTTAAACACAGCACCTTCACCCCCTGCTGTTTCCACCCGCCTCAACACCGTTGGAAGGGAGGAGAACCAATTAAGGCGGGGGTGGGGTGGAACGAGCAGCTGTCTACCCTTAGCAGGAGGGCTCCTGATTACATACCTCTCCTGCTGCTGCTGCTGCTGGCTGTCCAGCAGCAGACTGAAGGTGGCTGCTGCTGTGCACAGGTATATAAAGGCTCAGAGCCTATTATGACACGCGCAGCCAGCGTTCCATTGCCACATTCCATCTACTGCAGGCAGGATACCTGGCTGGCTGAGTGTCGCTGAGAAGCTCACAGAGACCGCCATAAGCAACAGTTTAACAGAATGCCACAGACTAATCAACCAAACTTTTTGGGTTGGGTTCTCTTTTATAGTCTGCAGGCATTAAATGAAAGAAGTCAGTGTTCCAGCAGAAGGAGACAACGTTTCAGAAAAGGCATTGTAGCAAACCAAAAAAGAAATTTTAAGCGCAGCAGAGTAACCAGCGCACATACCTGTTAGCTCAGGTGAGTTTAAAAGGCTGCTGTTGATAACAAGGGCATTTGCTAAATAGATGGTGTGTGTGCAACAATATACTGAAAGGTCAATTATATTGTGCAGCTTATCTCACCACCTGTAGTTATTTAGGTGAAAGCTCCAAAATGCTTGCCTAATATGTCTGTTTATCCAAAAGGAAGTAAAAAGGGAGAGCTAGAAAGATAGCATTGCATCACATTACATGGCAATGCAATGCACAGTTGCTGAAGTTGAACCAAAATGAGCTTGTAATCTGGCTTCTGCAACTTTGAACATGAAAAATCCAATGAGGAGAAGAAAAGCAAAGCCAAAGAGTCCATCCCAAAATCCGACAAACAAGCAAAATGAACAAAAAACATTGAATTCAATTCTTTCTGATTATAGAAACTGCATTAAAGAAGGGGTGCACCGGTCCTGGAGATACTGCAATACCAGGTCAATGCGTGGAGTGGACAGAGCAAGCTCTTTTTCCATCTCCCTGTTCTAAAAATCCATTTAATATATGGTCCCCAGATAGGGGACGTATCAGATATTAAACTGATAAGAACAGATACTACACTTGATCTTAGCCAAAAGGCCGAGAAGCGATAACCAGAATTGGTTTCAAACTACGGAGCCACCCAAGGATCCTGAAAAGTCCATTTGTGGAGATGAGCTCCTGGACTCCCGTTAAGAAGACATGTTGTCAACCTCTAGATCCCTTACATGCCTGCACTTTTCGGCTTGCTGCTGCTGCAATCCACGCGTTTTAGATCTGCATAACTCCACCTCTTTAAACACAGCACCTTCACCCCCTGCTGTTCCCACCCGCCTCAACACCGTTGGAAGGGAGGAGAACCAATTAAGGCGGGGGGTGGGGTGGAACGAGCAGCTGTCTACCCTTAGCAGGAGGGCTCCTGATTACATACCTCTCCTGCTGCTGCTGCTGCTGGCTGTCCAGCAGCAGACTGAAGGTGGCTGCTGCTGTGCACAGGTATATAAAGGCTCAGAGCCTATTATGACACGCGCAGCCAGCGTTCCATTGCCACATTCCATCTACTGCAGGCAGGATACCTGGCTGGCTGAATGTCGCTGAGAAGCTCACAGAGACCGCCATAAGCAACAGTTTAACAGAATGCCACAGACTAATCAACCAAACTTTTTGGGTTGGGTTCTCTTTTATAGTCTGCAGGCATTAAATGAAAGAAGTCAGTGTTCCAGCAGAAGGAGACAACGTTTCAGAAAAGGCATTGTAGCAAACCAAAAAAGAAATTTTAAGCGCAGCAGAGTAACCAGCGCACATACCTGTTAGCTCAGGTGAGTTTAAAAGGCTGCTGTTGATAACAAGGGCATTTGCTAAATAGATGGTGTGTGTGCAACAATATACTGAAAGGTCAATTATATTGTGCAGCTTATCTCACCACCTGTAGTTATTTAGGTGAAAGCTCCAAAATGCTTGCCTAATATGTCTGTTTATCCAAAAGGAAGTAAAAAGGGAGAGCTAGAAAGATAGCATTGCATCACATTACATGGCAATGCAATGCACAGTTGCTGAAGTTGAACCAAAATGAGCTTGTAATCTGGCTTCTGCAACTTTGAACATGAAAAATCCAATGAGGAGAAGAAAAGCAAAGCCAAAGAGTCCATCCCAAAATCCGACAAACAAGCAAAATGAACAAAAAACATTGAATTCAATTCTTTCTGATTTTAGAAACTGCATTAAAGAAGGGGTGCACCGGTCCTGGAGATACTGCAATACCAGGTCAATGCGTGGAGTGGACAGAGCAAGCTCTTTTTCCATCTCCCTGTTCTAAAAATCCATTTAATATATGGTCCCCAGATAGGGGACGTATCAGATATTAAACTGATAAGAACAGATACTACACTTGATCTTAGCCAAAAGGCCGAGAAGCGATAACCAGAATTGGTTTCAAACTACGGAGCCACCCAAGGATCCTGAAAAGTCCATTTGTGGAGATGAGCTCCTGGACTCCCTTTAAGAAGACATGTTGTCAACCTCTAGATCCCTTACATGCCTGCACTTTTCGGCTTGCTGCTGCTGCAATCCACGCGTTTTAGATCTGCATAACTCCACCTCTTTAAACACAGCACCTTCACCCCCTGCTGTTCCCACCCGCCTCAACACCGTTGGAAGGGAGGAGAACCAATTAAGGCGGGGGGTGGGGTGGAACGAGCAGCTGTCTACCCTTAGCAGGAGGGCTCCTGATTACATACCTCTCCTGCTGCTGCTGCTGCTGGCTGTCCAGCAGCAGACTGAAGGTGGCTGCTGCTGTGCACAGGTATATAAAGGCTCAGAGCCTATTATGACACGCGCAGCCAGCGTTCCATTGCCACATTCCATCTACTGCAGGCAGGATACCTGGCTGGCTGAATGTCGCTGAGAAGCTCACAGAGACCGCCATAAGCAACAGTTTAACAGAATGCCACAGACTAATCAACCAAACTTTTTGGGTTGGGTTCTCTTTTATAGTCTGCAGGCATTAAATGAAAGAAGTCAGTGTTCCAGCAGAAGGAGACAACGTTTCAGAAAAGGCATTGTAGCAAACCAAAAAAGAAATTTTAAGCGCAGCAGAGTAACCAGCGCACATACCTGTTAGCTCAGGTGAGTTTAAAAGGCTGCTGTTGATAACAAGGGCATTTGCTAAATAGATGGTGTGTGTGCAACAATATACTGAAAGGTCAATTATATTGTGCAGCTTATCTCACCACCTGTAGTTATTTAGGTGAAAGCTCCAAAATGCTTGCCTAATATGTCTGTTTATCCAAAAGGAAGTAAAAAGGGAGAGCTAGAAAGATAGCATTGCATCACATTACATGGCAATGCAATGCACAGTTGCTGAAGTTGAACCAAAATGAGCTTGTAATCTGGCTTCTGCAACTTTGAACATGAAAAATCCAATGAGGAGAAGAAAAGCAAAGCCAAAGAGTCCATCCCAAAATCCGACAAACAAGCAAAATGAACAAAAAACATTGAATTCAATTCTTTCTGATTTTAGAAACTGCATTAAAGAAGGGGTGCACCGGTCCTGGAGATACTGCAATACCAGGTCAATGCGTGGAGTGGACAGAGCAAGCTCTTTTTCCATCTCCCTGTTCTAAAAATCCATTTAATATATGGTCCCCAGATAGGGGACGTATCAGATATTAAACTGATAAGAACAGATACTACACTTGATCTTAGCCAAAAGGCCGAGAAGCGATAACCAGAATTGGTTTCAAACTACGGAGCCACCCAAGGATCCTGAAAAGTCCATTTGTGGAGATGAGCTCCTGGACTCCCTTTAAGAAGACATGTTGTCAACCTCTAGATCCCTTACATGCCTGCACTTTTCGGCTTGCTGCTGCTGCAATCCACGCGTTTTAGATCTGCATAACTCCACCTCTTTAAACACAGCACCTTCACCCCCTGCTGTTCCCACCCGCCTCAACACCGTTGGAAGGGAGGAGAACCAATTAAGGCGGGGGGTGGGGTGGAACGAGCAGCTGTCTACCCTTAGCAGGAGGGCTCCTGATTACATACCTCTCCTGCTGCTGCTGCTGCTGGCTGTCCAGCAGCAGACTGAAGGTGGCTGCTGCTGTGCACAGGTATATAAAGGCTCAGAGCCTATTATGACACGCGCAGCCAGCGTTCCATTGCCACATTCCATCTACTGCAGGCAGGATACCTGGCTGGCTGAATGTCGCTGAGAAGCTCACAGAGACCGCCATAAGCAACAGTTTAACAGAATGCCACAGACTAATCAACCAAACTTTTTGGGTTGGGTTCTCTTTTATAGTCTGCAGGCATTAAATGAAAGAAGTCAGTGTTCCAGCAGAAGGAGACAACGTTTCAGAAAAGGCATTGTAGCAAACCAAAAAAGAAATTTTAAGCGCAGCAGAGTAACCAGCGCACATACCTGTTAGCTCAGGTGAGTTTAAAAGGCTGCTGTTGATAACAAGGGCATTTGCTAAATAGATGGTGTGTGTGCAACAATATACTGAAAGGTCAATTATATTGTGCAGCTTATCTCACCACCTGTAGTTATTTAGGTGAAAGCTCCAAAATGCTTGCCTAATATGTCTGTTTATCCAAAAGGAAGTAAAAAGGGAGAGCTAGAAAGATAGCATTGCATCACATTACATGGCAATGCAATGCACAGTTGCTGAAGTTGAACCAAAATGAGCTTGTAATCTGGCTTCTGCAACTTTGAACATGAAAAATCCAATGAGGAGAAGAAAAGCAAAGCCAAAGAGTCCATCCCAAAATCCGACAAACAAGCAAAATGAACAAAAAACATTGAATTCAATTCTTTCTGATTTTAGAAACTGCATTAAAGAAGGGGTGCACCGGTCCTGGAGATACTGCAATACCAGGTCAATGCGTGGAGTGGACAGAGCAAGCTCTTTTTCCATCTCCCTGTTCTAAAAATCCATTTAATATATGGTCCCCAGATAGGGGACGTATCAGATATTAAACTGATAAGAACAGATACTACACTTGATCTTAGCCAAAAGGCCGAGAAGCGATAACCAGAATTGGTTTCAAACTACGGAGCCACCCAAGGATCCTGAAAAGTCCATTTGTGGAGATGAGCTCCTGGACTCCCGTTAAGAAGACATGTTGTCAACCTCTAGATCCCTTACATGCCTGCACTTTTCGGCTTGCTGCTGCTGCAATCCACGCGTTTTAGATCTGCATAACTCCACCTCTTTAAACACAGCACCTTCACCCCCTGCTGTTCCCACCCGCCTCAACACCGTTGGAAGGGAGGAGAACCAATTAAGGCGGGGGGTGGGGTGGAACGAGCAGCTGTCTACCCTTAGCAGGAGGGCTCCTGATTACATACCTCTCCTGCTGCTGCTGCTGCTGGCTGTCCAGCAGCAGACTGAAGGTGGCTGCTGCTGTGCACAGGTATATAAAGGCTCAGAGCCTATTATGACACGCGCAGCCAGCGTTCCATTGCCACATTCCATCTACTGCAGGCAGGATACCTGGCTGGCAGAATGTCGCTGAGAAGCTCACAGAGACCGCCATAAGCAACAGTTTAACAGAATGCCACAGACTAATCAACCAAACTTTTTGGGTTGGGTTCTCTTTTATAGTCTGCAGGCATTAAATGAAAGAAGTCAGTGTTCCAGCAGAAGGAGACAACGTTTCAGAAAAGGCATTGTAGCAAACCAAAAAAGAAATTTTAAGCGCAGCAGAGTAACCAGCGCACATACCTGTTAGCTCAGGTGAGTTTAAAAGGCTGCTGTTGATAACAAGGGCATTTGCTAAATAGATGGTGTGTGTGCAACAATATACTGAAAGGTCAATTATATTGTGCAGCTTATCTCACCACCTGTAGTTATTTAGGTAAAAGCTCCAAAATGCTTGCCTAATATGTCTGTTTATCCAAAAGGAAGTAAAAAGGGAGAGCTAGAAAGATAGCATTGCATCACATTACATGGCAATGCAATGCACAGTTGCTGAAGTTGAACCAAAATGAGCTTGTAATCTGGCTTCTGCAACTTTGAACATGAAAAATCCAATGAGGAGAAGAAAAGCAAAGCCAAAGAGTCCATCCCAAAATCCGACAAACAAGCAAAATGAACAAAAAACATTGAATTCAATTCTTTCTGATTTTAGAAACTGCATTAAAGAAGGGGTGCACCGGTCCTGGAGATACTGCAATACCAGGTCAATGCGTGGAGTGGACAGAGCAAGCTCTTTTTCCATCTCCCTGTTCTAAAAATCCATTTAATATATGGTCCCCAGATAGGGGACGTATCAGATATTAAACTGATAAGATCAGATACTACACTTGATCTTAGCCAAAAGGCCGAGAAACGATAACCAGAATTGGTTTCAAACTACGGAGCCACCCAAGGATCCTGAAAAGTCCATTTGTGGAGATGAGCTCCTGGACTCCCGTTAAGAAGACATGTTGTCAACCTCTAGATCCCTTACATGCCTGCACTTTTCGGCTTGCTGCTGCTGCAATCCACGCGTTTTAGATCTGCATAACTCCACCTCTTTAAACACAGCACCTTCACCCCCTGCTGTTCCCACCCGCCTCAACACCGTTGGAAGGGAGGAGAACCAATTAAGGCGGGGGGTGGGGTGGAACGAGCAGCTGTCTACCCTTAGCAGGAGGGCTCCTGATTACATACCTCTCCTGCTGCTGCTGCTGCTGGCTGTCCAGCAGCAGACTGAAGGTGGCTGCTGCTGTGCACAGGTATATAAAGGCTCAGAGCCTATTATGACACGCGCAGCCAGCGTTCCATTGCCACATTCCATCTACTGCAGGCAGGATACCTGGCTGGCTGAATGTCGCTGAGAAGCTCACAGAGACCGCCATAAGCAACAGTTTAACAGAATGCCACAGACTAATCAACCAAACTTTTTGGGTTGGGTTCTCTTTTATAGTCTGCAGGCATTAAATGAAAGAAGTCAGTGTTCCAGCAGAAGGAGACAACGTTTCAGAAAAGGCATTGTAGCAAACCAAAAAAGAAATTTTAAGCGCAGCAGAGTAACCAGCGCACATACCTGTTAGCTCAGGTGAGTTTAAAAGGCTGCTGTTGATAACAAGGGCATTTGCTAAATAGATGGTGTGTGTGCAACAATATACTGAAAGGTCAATTATATTGTGCAGCTTATCTCACCACCTGTAGTTATTTAGGTGAAAGCTCCAAAATGCTTGCCTAATATGTCTGTTTATCCAAAAGGAAGTAAAAAGGGAGAGCTAGAAAGATAGCATTGCATCACATTACATGGCAATGCAATGCACAGTTGCTGAAGTTGAACCAAAATGAGCTTGTAATCTGGCTTCTGCAACTTTGAACATGAAAAATCCAATGAGGAGAAGAAAAGCAAAGCCAAAGAGTCCATCCCAAAATCCGACAAACAAGCAAAATGAACAAAAAACATTGAATTCAATTCTTTCTGATTTTAGAAACTGCATTAAAGAAGGGGTGCACCGGTCCTGGAGATACTGCAATACCAGGTCAATGCGTGGAGTGGACAGAGCAAGCTCTTTTTCCATCTCCCTGTTCTAAAAATCCATTTAATATATGGTCCCCAGATAGGGGACGTATCAGATATTAAACTGATAAGAACAGATACTACACTTGATCTTAGCCAAAAGGCCGAGAAGCGATAACCAGAATTGGTTTCAAACTACGGAGCCACCCAAGGATCCTGAAAAGTCCATTTGTGGAGATGAGCTCCTGGACTCCCGTTAAGAAGACATGTTGTCAACCTCTAGATCCCTTACATGCCTGCACTTTTCGGCTTGCTGCTGCTGCAATCCACGCGTTTTAGATCTGCATAACTCCACCTCTTTAAACACAGCACCTTCACCCCCTGCTGTTCCCACCCGCCTCAACACCGTTGGAAGGGAGGAGAACCAATTAAGGCGGGGGGTGGGGTGGAACGAGCAGCTGTCTACCCTTAGCAGGAGGGCTCCTGATTACATACCTCTCCTGCTGCTGCTGCTGCTGGCTGTCCAGCAGCAGACTGAAGGTGGCTGCTGCTGTGCACAGGTATATAAAGGCTCAGAGCCTATTATGACACGCGCAGCCAGCGTTCCATTGCCACATTCCATCTACTGCAGGCAGGATACCTGGCTGGCTGAATGTCGCTGAGAAGCTCACAGAGACCGCCATAAGCAACAGTTTAACAGAATGCCACAGACTAATCAACCAAACTTTTTGGGTTGGGTTCTCTTTTATAGTCTGCAGGCATTAAATGAAAGAAGTCAGTGTTCCAGCAGAAGGAGACAACGTTTCAGAAAAGGCATTGTAGCAAACCAAAAAAGAAATTTTAAGCGCAGCAGAGTAACCAGCGCACATACCTGTTAGCTCAGGTGAGTTTAAAAGGCTGCTGTTGATAACAAGGGCATTTGCTAAATAGATGGTGTGTGTGCAACAATATACTGAAAGGTCAATTATATTGTGCAGCTTATCTCACCACCTGTAGTTATTTAGGTGAAAGCTCCAAAATGCTTGCCTAATATGTCTGTTTATCCAAAAGGAAGTAAAAAGGGAGAGCTAGAAAGATAGCATTGCATCACATTACATGGCAATGCAATGCACAGTTGCTGAAGTTGAACCAAAATGAGCTTGTAATCTGGCTTCTGCAACTTTGAACATGAAAAATCCAATGAGGAGAAGAAAAGCAAAGCCAAAGAGTCCATCCCAAAATCCGACAAACAAGCAAAATGAACAAAAAACATTGAATTCAATTCTTTCTGATTTTAGAAACTGCATTAAAGAAGGGGTGCACCGGTCCTGGAGATACTGCAATACCAGGTCAATGCGTGGAGTGGACAGAGCAAGCTCTTTTTCCATCTCCCTGTTCTAAAAATCCATTTAATATATGGTCCCCAGATAGGGGACGTATCAGATATTAAACTGATAAGAACAGATACTACACTTGATCTTAGCCAAAAGGCCGAGAAGCGATAACCAGAATTGGTTTCAAACTACGGAGCCACCCAAGGATCCTGAAAAGTCCATTTGTGGAGATGAGCTCCTGGACTCCCGTTAAGAAGACATGTTGTCAACCTCTAGATCCCTTACATGCCTGCACTTTTCGGCTTGCTGCTGCTGCAATCCACGCGTTTTAGATCTGCATAACTCCACCTCTTTAAACACAGCACCTTCACCCCCTGCTGTTCCCACCCGCCTCAACACCGTTGGAAGGGAGGAGAACCAATTAAGGCGGGGGGTGGGGTGGAACGAGCAGCTGTCTACCCTTAGCAGGAGGGCTCCTGATTACATACCTCTCCTGCTGCTGCTGCTGCTGGCTGTCCAGCAGCAGACTGAAGGTGGCTGCTGCTGTGCACAGGTATATAAAGGCTCAGAGCCTATTATGACACGCGCAGCCAGCGTTCCATTGCCACATTCCATCTACTGCAGGCAGGATACCTGGCTGGCTGAATGTCGCTGAGAAGCTCACAGAGACCGCCATAAGCAACAGTCTAACAGAATGCCACAGACTAATCAACCAAACTTTTTGGGTTGGGTTCTCTTTTATAGTCTGCAGGCATTAAATGAAAGAAGTCAGTGTTCCAGCAGAAGGAGACAACGTTTCAGAAAAGGCATTGTAGCAAACCAAAAAAGAAATTTTAAGCGCAGCAGAGTAACCAGCGCACATACCTGTTAGCTCAGGTGAGTTTAAAAGGCTGCTGTTGATAACAAGGGCATTTGCTAAATAGATGGTGTGTGTGCAACAATATACTGAAAGGTCAATTATATTGTGCAGCTTATCTCACCACCTGTAGTTATTTAGGTGAAAGCTCCAAAATGCTTGCATAATATGTCTGTTTATCCAAAAGGAAGTAAAAAGGGAGAGCTAGAAAGATAGCATTGCATCACATTACATGGCAATGCAATGCACAGTTGCTGAAGTTGAACCAAAATGAGCTTGTAATCTGGCTTCTGCAACTTTGAACATGAAAAATCCAATGAGGAGAAGAAAAGCAAAGCCAAAGAGTCCATCCCAAAATCCGACAAACAAGCAAAATGAACAAAAAACATTGAATTCAATTCTTTCTGATTTTAGAAACTGCATTAAAGAAGGGGTGCACCGGTCCTGGAGATACTGCAATACCAGGTCAATGCGTGGAGTGGACAGAGCAAGCTCTTTTTCCATCTCCCTGTTCTAAAAATCCATTTAATATATGGTCCCCAGATAGGGGACGTATCAGATATTAAACTGATAAGAACAGATACTACACTTGATCTTAGCCAAAAGGCCGAGAAGCGATAACCAGAATTGGTTTCAAACTACGGAGCCACCCAAGGATCCTGAAAAGTCCATTTGTGGAGATGAGCTCCTGGACTCCCGTTAAGAAGACATGTTGTCAACCTCTAGATCCCTTACATGCCTGCACTTTTCGGCTTGCTGCTGCTGCAATCCACGCGTTTTAGATCTGCATAACTCCACCTCTTTAAACACAGCACCTTCACCCCCTGCTGTTCCCACCCGCCTCAACACCGTTGGAAGGGAGGAGAACCAATTAAGGCGGGGGGTGGGGTGGAACGAGCAGCTGTCTACCCTTAGCAGGAGGGCTCCTGATTACATACCTCTCCTGCTGCTGCTGCTGCTGGCTGTCCAGCAGCAGACTGAAGGTGGCTGCTGCTGTGCACAGGTATATAAAGGCTCAGAGCCTATTATGACACGCGCAGCCAGCGTTCCATTGCCACATTCCATCTACTGCAGGCAGGATACCTGGCTGGCTGAATGTCGCTGAGAAGCTCACAGAGACCGCCATAAGCAACAGTTTAACAGAATGCCACAGACTAATCAACCAAACTTTTTGGGTTGGGTTCTCTTTTATAGTCTGCAGGCATTAAATGAAAGAAGTCAGTGTTCCAGCAGAAGGAGACAACGTTTCAGAAAAGGCATTGTAGCAAACCAAAAAAGAAATTTTAAGCGCAGCAGAGTAACCAGCGCACATACCTGTTAGCTCAGGTGAGTTTAAAAGGCTGCTGTTGATAACAAGGGCATTTGCTAAATAGATGGTGTGTGTGCAACAATATACTGAAAGGTCAATTATATTGTGCAGCTTATCTCACCACCTGTAGTTATTTAGGTGAAAGCTCCAAAATGCTTGCCTAATATGTCTGTTTATCCAAAAGGAAGTAAAAAGGGAGAGCTAGAAAGATAGCATTGCATCACATTACATGGCAATGCAATGCACAGTTGCTGAAGTTGAACCAAAATGAGCTTGTAATCTGGCTTCTGCAACTTTGAGCATGAAAAATCCAATGAGGAGAAGAAAAGCAAAGCCAAAGAGTCCATCCCAAAATCCGACAAACAAGCAAAATGAACAAAAAACATTGAATTCAATTCTTTCTGATTTTAGAAACTGCATTAAAGAAGGGGTGCACCGGTCCTGGAGATACTGCAATACCAGGTCAATGCGTGGAGTGGACAGAGCAAGCTCTTTTTCCATCTCCCTGTTCTAAAAATCCATTTAATATATGGTCCCCAGATAGGGGACGTATCAGATATTAAACTGATAAGAACAGATACTACACTTGATCTTAGCCAAAAGGCCGAGAAGCGATAACCAGAATTGGTTTCAAACTACGGAGCCACCCAAGGATCCTGAAAAGTCCATTTGTGGAGATGAGCTCCTGGACTCCCGTTAAGAAGACATGTTGTCAACCTCTAGATCCCTTACATGCCTGCACTTTTCGGCTTGCTGCTGCTGCAATCCACGCGTTTTAGATCTGCATAACTCCACCTCTTTAAACACAGCACCTTCACCCCCTGCTGTTCCCACCCGCCTCAACACCGTTGGAAGGGAGGAGAACCAATTAAGGCGGGGGGTGGGGTGGAACGAGCAGCTGTCTACCCTTAGCAGGAGGGCTCCTGATTACATACCTCTCCTGCTGCTGCTGCTGCTGGCTGTCCAGCAGTAGACTGAAGGTGGCTGCTGCTGTGCACAGGTATATAAAGGCTCAGAGCCTATTATGACACGCGCAGCCAGCGTTCCATTGCCACATTCCATCTACTGCAGGCAGGATACCTGGCTGGCTGAATGTCGCTGAGAAGCTCACAGAGACCGCCATAAGCAACAGTTTAACAGAATGCAACAGACTAATCAACCAAACTTTTTGGGTTGGGTTCTCTTTTATAGTCTGCAGGCATTAAATGAAAGAAGTCAGTGTTCCAGCAGAAGGAGACAACGTTTCAGAAAAGGCATTGTAGCAAACCAAAAAAGAAATTTTAAGCGCAGCAGAGTAACCAGCGCACATACCTGTTAGCTCAGGTGAGTTTAAAAGGCTGCTGTTGATAACAAGGGCATTTGCTAAATAGATGGTGTGTGTGCAACAATATACTGAAAGGTCAATTATATTGTGCAGCTTATCTCACCACCTGTAGTTATTTAGGTGAAAGCTCCAAAATGCTTGCCTAATATGTCTGTTTATCCAAAAGGAAGTAAAAAGGGAGAGCTAGAAAGATAGCATTGCATCACATTACATGGCAATGCAATGCACAGTTGCTGAAGTTGAACCAAAATGAGCTTGTAATCTGGCTTCTGCAACTTTGAACATGAAAAATCCAATGAGGAGAAGAAAAGCAAAGCCAAAGAGTCCATCCCAAAATCCGACAAACAAGCAAAATGAACAAAAAACATTGAATTCAATTCTTTCTGATTTTAGAAACTGCATTAAAGAAGGGGTGCACCGGTCCTGGAGATACTGCAATACCAGGTCAATGCGTGGAGTGGACAGAGCAAGCTCTTTTTCCATCTCCCTGTTCTAAAAATCCATTTAATATATGGTCCCCAGATAGGGGACGTATCAGATATTAAACTGATAAGAACAGATACTACACTTGATCTTAGCCAAAAGGCCGAGAAGCGATAACCAGAATTGGTTTCAAACTACGGAGCCACCCAAGGATCCTGAAAAGTCCATTTGTGGAGATGAGCTCCTGGACTCCCGTTAAGAAGACATGTTGTCAACCTCTAGATCCCTTACATGCCTGCACTTTTCGGCTTGCTGCTGCTGCAATCCACGCGTTTTAGATCTGCATAACTCCACCTCTTTAAACACAGCACCTTCACCCCCTGCTGTTCCCACCCGCCTCAACACCGTTGGAAGGGAGGAGAACCAATTAAGGCGGGGGGTGGGGTGGAACGAGCAGCTGTCTACCCTTAGCAGGAGGGCTCCTGATTACATACCTCTCCTGCTGCTGCTGCTGCTGGCTGTCCAGCAGCAGACTGAAGGTGGCTGCTGCTGTGCACAGGTATATAAAGGCTCAGAGCCTATTATGACACGCGCAGCCAGCGTTCCATTGCCACATTCCATCTACTGCAGGCAGGATACCTGGCTGGCTGAATGTCGCTGAGAAGCTCACAGAGACCGCCATAAGCAACAGTTTAACAGAATGCCACAGACTAATCAACCAAACTTTTTGGGTTGGGTTCTCTTTTATAGTCTGCAGGCATTAAATGAAAGAAGTCAGTGTTCCAGCAGAAGGAGACAACGTTTCAGAAAAGGCATTGTAGCAAACCAAAAAAGAAATTTTAAGCGCAGCAGAGTAACCAGCGCACATACCTGTTAGCTCAGGTGAGTTTAAAAGGCTGCTGTTGATAACAAGGGCATTTGCTAAATAGATGGTGTGTGTGCAACAATATACTGAAAGGTCAATTATATTGTGCAGCTTATCTCACCACCTGTAGTTATTTAGGTGAAAGCTCCAAAATGCTTGCCTAATATGTCTGTTTATCCAAAAGGAAGTAAAAAGGGAGAGCTAGAAAGATAGCATTGCATCACATTACATGGCAATGCAATGCACAGTTGCTGAAGTTGAACCAAAATGAGCTTGTAATCTGGCTTCTGCAACTTTGAACATGAAAAATCCAATGAGGAGAAGAAAAGCAAAGCCAAAGAGTCCATCCCAAAATCCGACAAACAAGCAAAATGAACAAAAAACATTGAATTCAATTCTTTCTGATTTTAGAAACTGCATTAAAGAAGGGGTGCACCGGTCCTGGAGATACTGCAATACCAGGTCAATGCGTGGAGTGGACAGAGCAAGCTCTTTTTCCATCTCCCTGTTCTAAAAATCCATTTAATATATGGTCCCCAGATAGGGGACGTATCAGATATTAAACTGATAAGAACAGATACTACACTTGATCTTAGCCAAAAGGCCGAGAAGCGATAACCAGAATTGGTTTCAAACTACGGAGCCACCCAAGGATCCTGAAAAGTCCATTTGTGGAGATGAGCTCCTGGACTCCCGTTAAGAAGACATGTTGTCAACCTCTAGATCCCTTACATGCCTGCACTTTTCGGCTTGCTGCTGCTGCAATCCACGCGTTTTAGATCTGCATAACTCCACCTCTTTAAACACAGCACCTTCACCCCCTGCTGTTCCCACCCGCCTCAACACCGTTGGAAGGGAGGAGAACCAATTAAGGCGGGGGGTGGGGTGGAACGAGCAGCTGTCTACCCTTAGCAGGAGGGCTCCTGATTACATACCTCTCCTGCTGCTGCTGCTGCTGGCTGTCCAGCAGCAGACTGAAGGTGGCTGCTGCTGTGCACAGGTATATAAAGGCTCAGAGCCTATTATGACACGCGCAGCCAGCGTTCCATTGCCACATTCCATCTACTGCAGGCAGGATACCTGGCTGGCTGAATGTCGCTGAGAAGCTCACAGAGACCGCCATAAGCAACAGTTTAACAGAATGCCACAGACTAATCAACCAAACTTTTTGGGTTGGGTTCTCTTTTATAGTCTGCAGGCATTAAATGAAAGAAGTCAGTGTTCCAGCAGAAGGAGACAACGTTTCAGAAAAGGCATTGTAGCAAACCAAAAAAGAAATTTTAAGCGCAGCAGAGTAACCAGCGCACATACCTGTTAGCTCAGGTGAGTTTAAAAGGCTGCTGTTGATAACAAGGGCATTTGCTAAATAGATGGTGTGTGTGCAACAATATACTGAAAGGTCAATTATATTGTGCAGCTTATCTCACCACCTGTAGTTATTTAGGTGAAAGCTCCAAAATGCTTGCCTAATATGTCTGTTTATCCAAAAGGAAGTAAAAAGGGAGAGCTAGAAAGATAGCATTGCATCACATTACATGGCAATGCAATGCACAGTTGCTGAGGTTGAACCAAAATGAGCTTGTAATCTGGCTTCTGCAACTTTGAACATGAAAAATCCAATGAGGAGAAGAAAAGCAAAGCCAAAGAGTCCATCTCAAAATCCGACAAACAAGCAAAATGAACAAAAAACATTGAATTCAATTCTTTCTGATTTTAGAAACTGCATTAAAGAAGGGGTGCACCGGTCCTGGAGATACTGCAATACCAGGTCAATGCGTGCAGTGGACAGAGCAAGCTCTTTTTCCATCTCCCTGTTCTAAAAATCCATTTAATATATGGTCCCCAGATAGGGGACGTATCAGATATTAAACTGATAAGAACAGATACTACACTTGATCTTAGCCAAAAGGCCGAGAAGCGATAACCAGAATTGGTTTCAAACTACGGAGCCACCCAAGGATCCTGAAAAGTCCATTTGTGGAGATGAGCTCCTGGACTCCCGTTAAGAAGACATGTTGTCAACCTCTAGATCCCTTACATGCCTGCACTTTTCGGCTTGCTGCTGCTGCAATCCACGCGTTTTAGATCTGCATAACTCCACCTCTTTAAACACAGCACCTTCACCCCCTGCTGTTCCCACCCGCCTCAACACCGTTGGAAGGGAGGAGAACCAATTAAGGCGGGGGGTGGGGTGGAACGAGCAGCTGTCTACCCTTAGCAGGAGGGCTCCTGATTACATACCTCTCCTGCTGCTGCTGCTGCTGGCTGTCCAGCAGCAGACTGAAGGTGGCTGCTGCTGTGCACAGGTATATAAAGGCTCAGAGCCTATTATGACACGCGCAGCCAGCGTTCCATTGCCACATTCCATCTACTGCAGGCAGGATACCTGGCTGGCTGAATGTCGCTGAGAAGCTCACAGAGACCACCATAAGCAACAGTTTAACAGAATGCCACAGACTAATCAACCAAACTTTTTGGGTTGGGTTCTCTTTTATAGTCTGCAGGCATTAAATGAAAGAAGTCAGTGTTCCAGCAGAAGGAGACAACGTTTCAGAAAAGGCATTGTAGCAAACCAAAAAAGAAATTTTAAGCGCAGCAGAGTAACCAGCGCACATACCTGTTAGCTCAGGTGAGTTTAAAAGGCTGCTGTTGATAACAAGGGCATTTGCTAAATAGATGGTGTGTGTGCAACAATATACTGAAAGGTCAATTATATTGTGCAGCTTATCTCACCACCTGTAGTTATTTAGGTGAAAGCTCCAAAATGCTTGCCTAATATGTCTGTTTATCCAAAAGGAAGTAAAAAGGGAGAGCTAGAAAGATAGCATTGCATCACATTACATGGCAATGCAATGCACAGTTGCTGAAGTTGAACCAAAATGAGCTTGTAATCTGGCTTCTGCAACTTTGAACATGAAAAATCCAATGAGGAGAAGAAAAGCAAAGCCAAAGAGTCCATCCCAAAATCCGACAAACAAGCAAAATGAACAAAAAACATTGAATTCAATTCTTTCTGATTTTAGAAACTGCATTAAAGAAGGGGTGCACCGGTCCTGGAGATACTGCAATACCAGGTCAATGCGTGGAGTGGACAGAGCAAGCTCTTTTTCCATCTCCCTGTTCTAAAAATCCATTTAATATATGGTCCCCAGATAGGGGACGTATCAGATATTAAACTGATAAGAACAGTTACTACACTTGATCTTAGCCAAAAGGCCGAGAAGCGATAACCAGAATTGGTTTCAAACTACGGAGCCACCCAAGGATCCTGAAAAGTCCATTTGTGGAGATGAGCTCCTGGACTCCCGTTAAGAAGACATGTTGTCAACCTCTAGATCCCTTACATGCCTGCACTTTTCGGCTTGCTGCTGCTGCAATCCACGCGTTTTAGATCTGCATAACTCCACCTCTTTAAACACAGCACCTTCACCCCCTGCTGTTCCCACCCGCCTCAACACCGTTGGAAGGGAGGAGAACCAATTAAGGCGGGGGGTGGGGTGGAACGAGCAGCTGTCTACCCTTAGCAGGAGGGCTCCTGATTACATACCTCTCCTGCTGCTGCTGCTGCTGGCTGTCCAGCAGCAGACTGAAGGTGGCTGCTGCTGTGCACAGGTATATAAAGGCTCAGAGCCTATTATGACACGCGCAGCCAGCGTTCCATTGCCACATTCCATCTACTGCAGGCAGGATACCTGGCTGGCTGAATGTCGCTGAGAAGCTCACAGAGACCGCCATAAGCAACAGTTTAACAGAATGCCACAGACTAATCAACCAAACTTTTTGGGTTGGGTTCTCTTTTATAGTCTGCAGGCATTAAATGAAAGAAGTCAGTGTTCCAGCAGAAGGAGACAACGTTTCAGAAAAGGCATTGTAGCAAACCAAAAAAGAAATTTTAAGCGCAGCAGAGTAACCAGCGCACATACCTGTTAGCTCAGGTGAGTTTAAAAGGCTGCTGTTGATAACAAGGGCATTTGCTAAATAGATGGTGTGTGTGCAACAATATACTGAAAGGTCAATTATATTGTGCAGCTTATCTCACCACCTGTAGTTATTTAGGTGAAAGCTCCAAAATGCTTGCCTAATATGTCTGTTTATCCAAAAGGAAGTAAAAAGGGAGAGCTAGAAAGATAGCATTGCATCACATTACATGGCAATGCAATGCACAGTTGCTGAAGTTGAACCAAAATGAGCTTGTAATCTGGCTTCTGCAACTTTGAACATGAAAAATCCAATGAGGAGAAGAAAAGCAAAGCCAAAGAGTCCATCCCAAAATCCGACAAACAAGCAAAATGAACAAAAAACATTGAATTCAATTCTTTCTGATTTTAGAAACTGCATTAAAGAAGGGGTGCACCGGTCCTGGAGATACTGCAATACCAGGTCAATGCGTGGAGTGGACAGAGCAAGCTCTTTTTCCATCTCCCTGTTCTAAAAATCCATTTAATATATGGTCCCCAGATAGGGGACGTATCAGATATTAAACTGATAAGAACAGATACTACACTTGATCTTAGCCAAAAGGCCGAGAAGCGATAACCAGAATTGGTTTCAAACTACGGAGCCACCCAAGGATCCTGAAGAGTCCATTTGTGGAGATGAGCTCCTGGACTCCCGTTAAGAAGACATGTTGTCAACCTCTAGATCCCTTACATGCCTGCACTTTTCGGCTTGCTGCTGCTGCAATCCACGCGTTTTAGATCTGCATAACTCCACCTCTTTAAACACAGCACCTTCACCCCCTGCTGTTCCCACCCGCCTCAACACCGTTGGAAGGGAGGAGAACCAATTAAGGCGGGGGGTGGGGTGGAACGAGCAGCTGTCTACCCTTAGCAGGAGGGCTCCTGATTACATACCTCTCCTGCTGCTGCTGCTGCTGCTGGCTGTCCAGCAGCAGACTGAAGGTGGCTGCTGCTGTGCCCAGGTATATAAAGGCTCAGAGCCTATTATGACACGCGCAGCCAGCGTTCCATTGCCACATTCCATCTACTGCAGGCAGGATACCTGGCTGGCTGAATGTCGCTGAGAAGCTCACAGAGACCGCCATAAGCAACAGTTTAACAGAATGCCACAGACTAATCAACCAAACTTTTTGGGTTGGGTTCTCTTTTATAGTCTGCAGGCATTAAATGAAAGAAGTCAGTGTTCCAGCAGAAGGAGACAACGTTTCAGAAAAGGCATTGTAGCAAACCAAAAAAGAAATTTTAAGCGCAGCAGAGTAACCAGCGCACATACCTGTTAGCTCAGGTGAGTTTAAAAGGCTGCTGTTGATAACAAGGGCTTTTGCTAAATAGATGGTGTGTGTGCAACAATATACTGAAAGGTCAATTATATTGTGCAGCTTCTCTCACCACCTGTAGTTATTTAGGTGAAAGCTCCAAAATGCTTGCCTAATATGTCTGTTTATCCAAAAGGAAGTAAAAAGGGAGAGCTAGAAAGATAGCATTGCATCACATTACATGGCAATGCAATGCACAGTTGCTGAAGTTGAACCAAAATGAGCTTGTAATCTGGCTTCTGCAACTTTGAACATGAAAAATCCAATGAGGAGAAGAAAAGCAAAGCCAAAGAGTCCATCCCAAAATCCGACAAACAAGCAAAATGAACAAAAAACATTGAATTCAATTCTTTCTGATTTTAGAAACTGCATTAAAGAAGGGGTGCACCGGTCCTGGAGATACTGCAATACCAGGTCAATGCGTGGAGTGGACAGAGCAAGCTCTTTTTCCATCTCCCTGTTCTAAAAATCCATTTAATATATGGTCCCCAGATAGGGGACGTATCAGATATTAAACTGATAAGAACAGATACTACACTTGATCTTAGCCAAAAGGCCGAGAAGCGATAACCAGAATTGGTTTCAAACTACGGAGCCACCCAAGGATCCTGAAAAGTCCATTTGTGGAGATGAGCTCCTGGACTCCCGTTAAGAAGACATGTTGTCAACCTCTAGATCCCTTACATGCCTGCACTTTTCGGCTTGCTGCTGCTGCAATCCACGCGTTTTAGATCTGCATAACTCCACCTCTTTAAACACAGCACCTTCACCCCCTGCTGTTCCCACCCGCCTCAACACCGTTGGAAGGGAGGAGAACCAATTAAGGCGGGGGGTGGGGTGGAACGAGCAGCTGTCTACCCTTAGCAGGAGGGCTCCTGATTACATACCTCTCCTGCTGCTGCTGCTGCTGGCTGTCCAGCAGCAGACTGAAGGTGGCTGCTGCTGTGCACAGGTATATAAAGGCTCAGAGCCTATTATGACACGCGCAGCCAGCGTTCCATTGCCACATTCCATCTACTGCAGGCAGGATACCTGGCTGGCTGAATGTCGCTGAGAAGCTCACAGAGACCGCCATAAGCAACAGTTTAACAGAATGCCACAGACTAATCAACCAAACTTTTTGGGTTGGGTTCTCTTTTATAGTCTGCAGGCATTAAATGAAAGAAGTCAGTGTTCCAGCAGAAGGAGACAACGTTTCAGAAAAGGCATTGTAGCAAACCAAAAAAGAAATTTTAAGCGCAGCAGAGTAACCAGCGCACATACCTGTTAGCTCAGGTGAGTTTAAAAGGCTGCTGTTGATAACAAGGGCTTTTGCTAAATAGATGGTGTGTGTGCAACAATATACTGAAAGGTCAATTATATTGTGCAGCTTATCTCACCACCTGTAGTTATTTAGGTGAAAGCTCCAAAATGCTTGCCTAATATGTCTGTTTATCCAAAAGGAAGTAAAAAGGGAGAGCTAGAAAGATAGCATTGCATCACATTACATGGCAATGCAATGCACAGTTGCTGAAGTTGAACCAAAATGAGCTTGTAATCTGGCTTCTGCAACTTTGAACATGAAAAATCCAATGAGGAGAAGAAAAGCAAAGCCAAAGAGTCCATCCCAAAATCCGACAAACAAGCAAAATGAACAAAAAACATTGAATTCAATTCTTTCTGATTTTAGAAACTGCATTAAAGAAGGGGTGCACCGGTCCTGGAGATACTGCAATACCAGGTCAATGCGTGGAGTGGACAGAGCAAGCTCTTTTTCCATCTCCCTGTTCTAAAAATCCATTTAATATATGGTCCCCAGATAGGGGACGTATCAGATATTAAACTGATAAGAACAGATACTACACTTGATCTTAGCCAAAAGGCCGAGAAGCGATAACCAGAATTGGTTTCAAACTACGGAGCCACCCAAGGATCCTGAAAAGTCCATTTGTGGAGATGAGCTCCTGGACTCCCGTTAAGAAGACATGTTGTCAACCTCTAGATCCCTTACATGCCTGCACTTTTCGGCTTGCTGCTGCTGCAATCCACGCGTTTTAGATCTGCATAACTCCACCTCTTTAAACACAGCACCTTCACCCCCTGCTGTTCCCACCCGCCTCAACACCGTTGGAAGGGAGGAGAACCAATTAAGGCGGGGGGTGGGGTGGAACGAGCAGCTGTCTACCCTTAGCAGGAGGGCTCCTGATTACATACCTCTCCTGCTGCTGCTGCTGCTGGCTGTCCAGCAGCAGACTGAAGGTGGCTGCTGCTGTGCACAGGTATATAAAGGCTCAGAGCCTATTATGACACGCGCAGCCAGCGTTCCATTGCCACATTCCATCTACTGCAGGCAGGATACCTGGCTGGCTGAATGTCGCTGAGAAGCTCACAGAGACCGCCATAAGCAACAGTTTAACAGAATGCCACAGACTAATCAACCAAACTTTTTGGGTTGGGTTCTCTTTTATAGTCTGCAGGCATTAAATGAAAGAAGTCAGTGTTCCAGCAGAAGGAGACAACGTTTCAGAAAAGGCATTGTAGCAAACCAAAAAAGAAATTTTAAGCGCAGCAGAGTAACCAGCGCACATACCTGTTAGCTCAGGTGAGTTTAAAAGGCTGCTGTTGATAACAAGGGCATTTGCTAAATAGATGGTGTGTGTGCAACAATATACTGAAAGGTCAATTATATTGTGCAGCTTATCTCACCACCTGTAGTTATTTAGGTGAAAGCTCCAAAATGCTTGCCTAATATGTCTGTTTATCCAAAAGGAAGTAAAAAGGGAGAGCTAGAAAGATAGCATTGCATCACATTACATGGCAATGCAATGCACAGTTGCTGAAGTTGAACCAAAATGAGCTTGTAATCTGGCTTCTGCAACTTTGAACATGAAAAATCCAATGAGGAGAAGAAAAGCAAAGCCAAAGAGTCCATCCCAAAATCCGACAAACAAGCAAAATGAACAAAAAACATTGAATTCAATTCTTTCTGATTTTAGAAACTGCATTAAAGAAGGGGTGCACCGGTCCTGGAGATACTGCAATACCAGGTCAATGCGTGGAGTGGACAGAGCAAGCTCTTTTTCCATCTCCCTGTTCTAAAAATCCATTTAATATATGGTCCCCAGATAGGGGACGTATCAGATATTAAACTGATAAGAACAGATTTCTTTTATCGAAAGCCCGAATTCGTGTACAAAACCCGAGTGCGCTTAAAAAAGTGACAAGTGCCACAAAAAAAGTGCACTAGGATGCTGGTCTTCTTGAAACCCTCTCCAAAAGGAGAAGGGTCCCCCAAACCATTCCCCGTCCCTCCGAGCCAGAAGGCCACAGCGAGGAACAGGGACAAATAGCCACCTCCAGCCGGAGCCAGAGGCGACCCAATCTTACCCCCAATACCTGCCCGAGTTCTCACCCGAGCAAGGCACTGGGAGCCAAAGACTGTGCTCCCCTCCCGGAAGAGGGGAGCCAACAACGCTCTCCTCCCGAAAGAGGAGAGCCAGGGGGGTTCAGGGGGGAGCGGAACCTGATGGCCACACACTCCCCCCCTAGACCTGCCAAGAGAGGAACCCGTAAGGGAACCGCATCCCGACAAAATCCTAGTAAGGACGTGGACACACGTGAAAAAGTGGACACACAGTGACAAAAAAAAATTAAATAAATAGTGAAGGTTTCACAGTATAATACTGCCCGGACCTTCGACCGGGAATTGAAAAATTCCCCATCCTAAGGCCAGAAGGCCCGGAATAAGGGTGTGTGTGAAGAAAGAAATATTGAAGTGCTAGTGCAAATGTGCCATAAACTCAAGTGGGGTTCCCAATCCCAGTGAGTTAAGGCACCCCAGGGTCACCACTCCTGGGGCACTTCACACTTCGGGCTTTCGATCTTCCCCGGCCCAATGGCGTCGATCCTGGGGGGCCATGCTTTCCACCAGATGACTATATTAGCCACCTGGCGTACTAACAAGCGCCTAAACCCCAGTGTGCATAATGTATCAATCTACTAGGGCGGCCAACATCCAAAACCGCCTTTTCGAAAGATACTACACTTGATCTTAGCCAAAAGGCCGAGAAGCGATAACCAGAATTGGTTTCAAACTACGGAGCCACCCAAGGATCCTGAAAAGTCCATTTGTGGAGATGAGCTCCTGGACTCCCGTTAAGAAGACATGTTGTCAACCTCTAGATCCCTTACATGCCTGCACTTTTCGGCTTGCTGCTGCTGCAATCCACGCGTTTTAGATCTGCATAACTCCACCTCTTTAAACACAGCACCTTCACCCCCTGCTGTTCCCACCCGCCTCAACACCGTTGGAAGGGAGGAGAACCAATTAAGGCGGGGGGTGGGGTGGAACGAGCAGCTGTCTACCCTTAGCAGGAGGGCTCCTGATTACATACCTCTCCTGCTGCTGCTGCTGCTGCTGGCTGTCCAGCAGCAGACTGAAGGTGGCTGCTGCTGTGCACAGGTATATAAAGGCTCAGAGCCTATTATGACACGCGCAGCCAGCGTTCCATTGCCACATTCCATCTACTGCAGGCAGGATACCTGGCTGGCTGAATGTCGCTGAGAAGCTCACAGAGACCGCCATAAGCAACAGTTTAACAGAATGCCACAGACTAATCAACCAAACTTTTTGGGTTGGGTTCTCTTTTATAGTCTGCAGGCATTAAATGAAAGAAGTCAGTGTTCCAGCAGAAGGAGACAACGTTTCAGAAAAGGCATTGTAGCAAACCAAAAAAGAAATTTTAAGCGCAGCAGAGTAACCAGCGCACATACCTGTTAGCTCAGGTGAGTTTAAAAGGCTGCTGTTGATAACAAGGGCATTTGCTAAATAGATGGTGTGTGTGCAACAATATACTGAAAGGTCAATTATATTGTGCAGCTTATCTCACCACCTGTAGTTATTTAGGTGAAAGCTCCAAAATGCTTGCCTAATATGTCTGTTTATCCAAAAGGAAGTAAAAAGGGAGAGCTAGAAAGATAGCATTGCATCACATTACATGGCAATGCAATGCACAGTTGCTGAAGTTGAACCAAAATGAGCTTGTAATCTGGCTTCTGCAACTTTGAACATGAAAAATCCAATGAGGAGAAGAAAAGCAAAGCCAAAGAGTCCATCCCAAAATCCGACAAACAAGCAAAATGAACAAAAAACATTGAATTCAATTCTTTCTGATTTTAGAAACTGCATTAAAGAAGGGGTGCACCGGTCCTGGAGATACTGCAATACCAGGTCAATGCGTGGAGTGGACAGAGCAAGCTCTTTTTCCATCTCCCTGTTCTAAAAATCCATTTAATATATGGTCCCCAGATAGGGGACGTATCAGATATTAAACTGATAAGAACAGATTTTTTGATTGAAGCTGCATCCAAGGCACTGAAAAATGTGACCGAAGTCACACCAAAACAGCGCACGAGGCGAGGATTCATGTGGACCCTTCCCGGAGGAGAGGGTCCCCAATAAACCATCCCCATCCCTCCGAGCCAGAAGGCCACAGCGAGGGTCGGGGATCTCCGATGCTCTCTCTTGCCGAAGCCAGAGAAGAGCCGTTTTCGTGCTCCCAGCGTCCAGCTAGGCTGCCACCCTAGTGGAGCTGGAGCCTGTGTTGGTTTCTCAGCCCAAAGCTGACCGGACCTCCGACCGGGTTTATAAAAATTCCCCTTCCTAGCCCGGAGGCCAGGAATAGGGGGTGTTGATCAGAAAGTATGATTGGCAAAGGTGCGGCGTGCTACGAAGCCCAAGTCTTTCTGGGGTTCCCAGTCCCAGTAAGCTTGGACTCCCACCAGGGCGCCTACTCCTGGGGCACATTGCTCCAAAGCCCTCACACTTACCCAGCCTAGTGACTTCGATCCTGGAGGGCCATGTTTTCCATCAGATGACTCTATGAGCCACCTGGCGTAGTAACAAGTGCACCAAACCAGTGTGTAATGTGCATCAATTTACTAGAGCAGCCCAAGGACAAAACCGCCTTTTCAAAAGATACTACACTTGATCTTAGCCAAAAGGCCGAGAAGCGATAACCAGAATTGGTTTCAAACTACGGAGCCACCCAAGGATCCTGAAAAGTCCATTTGTGGAGATGAGCTCCTGGACTCCCGTTAAGAAGACATGTTGTCAACCTCTAGATCCCTTACATGCCTGCACTTTTCGGCTTGCTGCTGCTGCAATCCACGCGTTTTAGATCTGCATAACTCCACCTCTTTAAACACAGCACCTTCACCCCCTGCTGTTCCCACCCGCCTCAACACCGTTGGAAGGGAGGAGAACCAATTAAGGCGGGGGGTGGGGTGGAACGAGCAGCTGTCTACCCTTAGCAGGAGGGCTCCTGATTACATACCTCTCCTGCTGCTGCTGCTGCTGCTGGCTGTCCAGCAGCAGACTGAAGGTGGCTGCTGCTGTGCACAGGTATATAAAGGCTCAGAGCCTATTATGACACGCGCAGCCAGCGTTCCATTGCCACATTCCATCTACTGCAGGCAGGATACCTGGCTGGCTGAATGTCGCTGAGAAGCTCACAGAGACCGCCATAAGCAACAGTTTAACAGAATGCCACAGACTAATCAACCAAACTTTTTGGGTTGGGTTCTCTTTTATAGTCTGCAGGCATTAAATGAAAGAAGTCAGTGTTCCAGCAGAAGGAGACAACGTTTCAGAAAAGGCATTGTAGCAAACCAAAAAAGAAATTTTAAGCGCAGCAGAGTAACCAGCGCACATACCTGTTAGCTCAGGTGAGTTTAAAAGGCTGCTGTTGATAACAAGGGCATTTGCTAAATAGATGGTGTGTGTGCAACAATATACTGAAAGGTCAATTATATTGTGCAGCTTATCTCACCACCTGTAGTTATTTAGGTGAAAGCTCCAAAATGCTTGCCTAATATGTCTGTTTATCCAAAAGGAAGTAAAAAGGGAGAGCTAGAAAGATAGCATTGCATCACATTACATGGCAATGCAATGCACAGTTGCTGAAGTTGAACCAAAATGAGCTTGTAATCTGGCTTCTGCAACTTTGAACATGAAAAATCCAATGAGGAGAAGAAAAGCAAAGCCAAAGAGTCCATCCCAAAATCCGACAAACAAGCAAAATGAACAAAAAACATTGAATTCAATTCTTTCTGATTTTAGAAACTGCATTAAAGAAGGGGTGCACCGGTCCTGGAGATACTGCAATACCAGGTCAATGCGTGGAGTGGACAGAGCAAGCTCTTTTTCCATCTCCCTGTTCTAAAAATCCATTTAATATATGGTCCCCAGATAGGGGACGTATCAGATATTAAACTGATAAGAACAGATACTACACTTGATCTTAGCCAAAAGGCCGAGAAGCGATAACCAGAATTGGTTTCAAACTACGGAGCCACCCAAGGATCCTGAAAAGTCCATTTGTGGAGATGAGCTCCTGGACTCCCGTTAAGAAGACATGTTGTCAACCTCTAGATCCCTTACATGCCTGCACTTTTCGGCTTGCTGCTGCTGCAATCCACGCGTTTTAGATCTGCATAACTCCACCTCTTTAAACACAGCACCTTCACCCCCTGCTGTTCCCACCCGCCTCAACACCGTTGGAAGGGAGGAGAACCAATTAAGGCGGGGGGTGGGGTGGAACGAGCAGCTGTCTACCCTTAGCAGGAGGGCTCCTGATTACATACCTCTCCTGCTGCTGCTGCTGCTGGCTGTCCAGCAGCAGACTGAAGGTGGCTGCTGCTGTGCACAGGTATATAAAGGCTCAGAGCCTATTATGACACGCGCAGCCAGCGTTCCATTGCCACATTCCATCTACTGCAGGCAGGATACCTGGCTGGCTGAATGTCGCTGAGAAGCTCACAGAGACCGCCATAAGCAACAGTTTAACAAAATGCCACAGACTAATCAACCAAACTTTTTGGGTTGGGTTCTCTTTTATAGTCTGCAGGCATTAAATGAAAGAAGTCAGTGTTCCAGCAGAAGGAGACAACGTTTCAGAAAAGGCATTGTAGCAAACCAAAAAAGAAATTTTAAGCGCAGCAGAGTAACCAGCGCACATACCTGTTAGCTCAGGTGAGTTTAAAAGGCTGCTGTTGATAACAAGGGCATTTGCTAAATAGATGGTGTGTGTGCAACAATATACTGAAAGGTCAATTATATTGTGCAGCTTATCTCACCACCTGTAGTTATTTAGGTGAAAGCTCCAAAATGCTTGCCTAATATGTCTGTTTATCCAAAAGGAAGTAAAAAGGGAGAGCTAGAAAGATAGCATTGCATCACATTACATGGCAATGCAATGCACAGTTGCTGAAGTTGAACCAAAATGAGCTTGTAATCTGGCTTCTGCAACTTTGAACATGAAAAATCCAATGAGGAGAAGAAAAGCAAAGCCAAAGAGTCCATCCCAAAATCCGACAAACAAGCAAAATGAACAAAAAACATTGAATTCAATTCTTTCTGATTTTAGAAACTGCATTAAAGAAGGGGTGCACCGGTCCTGGAGATACTGCAATACCAGGTCAATGCGTGGAGTGGACAGAGCAAGCTCTTTTTCCATCTCCCTGTTCTAAAAATCCATTTAATATATGGTCCCCAGATAGGGGACGTATCAGATATTAAACTGATAAGAACAGATACTACACTTGATCTTAGCCAAAAGGCCGAGAAGCGATAACCAGAATTGGTTTCAAACTACGGAGCCACCCAAGGATCCTGAAAAGTCCATTTGTGGAGATGAGCTCCTGGACTCCCGTTAAGAAGACATGTTGTCAACCTCTAGATCCCTTACATGCCTGCACTTTTCGGCTTGCTGCTGCTGCAATCCACGCGTTTTAGATCTGCATAACTCCACCTCTTTAAACACAGCACCTTCACCCCCTACTGTTCCCACCCGCCTCAACACCGTTGGAAGGGAGGAGAACCAATTAAGGCGGGGGGTGGGGTGGAACGAGCAGCTGTCTACCCTTAGCAGGAGGGCTCCTGATTACATACCTCTCCTGCTGCTGCTGCTGCTGGCTGTCCAGCAGCAGACTGAAGGTGGCTGCTGCTGTGCACAGGTATATAAAGGCTCAGAGCCTATTATGACACGCGCAGCCAGCGTTCCATTGCCACATTCCATCTACTGCAGGCAGGATACCTGGCTGGCTGAATGTCGCTGAGAAGCTCACAGAGACCGCCATAAGCAACAGTTTAACAGAATGCCACAGACTAATCAACCAAACTTTTTGGGTTGGGTTCTCTTTTATAGTCTGCAGGCATTAAATGAAAGAAGTCAGTGTTCCAGCAGAAGGAGACAACGTTTCAGAAAAGGCATTGTAGCAAACCAAAAAAGAAATTTTAAGCGCAGCAGAGTAACCAGCGCACATACCTGTTAGCTCAGGTGAGTTTAAAAGGCTGCTGTTGATAACAAGGGCATTTGCTAAATAGATGGTGTGTGTGCAACAATATACTGAAAGGTCAATTATATTGTGCAGCTTATCTCACCACCTGTAGTTATTTAGGTGAAAGCTCCAAAATGCTTGCCTAATATGTCTGTTTATCCAAAAGGAAGTAAAAAGGGAGAGCTAGAAAGATAGCATTGCATCACATTACATGGCAATGCAATGCACAGTTGCTGAAGTTGAACCAAAATGAGCTTGTAATCTGGCTTCTGCAACTTTGAACATGAAAAATCCAATGAGGAGAAGAAAAGCAAAGCCAAAGAGTCCATCCCAAAATCCGACAAACAAGCAAAATGAACAAAAAACATTGAATTCAATTCTTTCTGATTTTAGAAACTGCATTAAAGAAGGGGTGCACCGGTCCTGGAGATACTGCAATACCAGGTCAATGCGTGGAGTGGACAGAGCAAGCTCTTTTTCCATCTCCCTGTTCTAAAAATCCATTTAATATATGGTCCCCAGATAGGGGACGTATCAGATATTAAACTGATAAGAACAGATACTACACTTGATCTTAGCCAAAAGGCCGAGAAGCGATAACCAGAATTGGTTTCAAACTACGGAGCCACCCAAGGATCCTGAAAAGTCCATTTGTGGAGATGAGCTCCTGGACTCCCGTTAAGAAGACATGTTGTCAACCTCTAGATCCCTTACATGCCTGCACTTTTCGGCTTGCTGCTGCTGCAATCCACGCGTTTTAGATCTGCATAACTCCACCTCTTTAAACACAGCACCTTCACCCCCTGCTGTTCCCACCCGCCTCAACACCGTTGGAAGGGAGGAGAACCAATTAAGGCGGGGGGTGGGGTGGAACGAGCAGCTGTCTACCCTTAGCAGGAGGGCTCCTGATTACATACCTCCCCTGCTGCTGCTGCTGCTGGCTGTCCAGCAGCAGACTGAAGGTGGCTGCTGCTGTGCACAGGTATATAAAGGCTCAGAGCCTATTATGACACGCGCAGCCAGCGTTCCATTGCCACATTCCATCTACTGCAGGCAGGATACCTGGCTGGCTGAATGTCGCTGAGAAGCTCACAGAGACCGCCATAAGCAACAGTTTAACAGAATGCCACAGACTAATCAACCAAACTTTTTGGGTTGGGTTCTCTTTTATAGTCTGCAGGCATTAAATGAAAGAAGTCAGTGTTCCAGCAGAAGGAGACAACGTTTCAGAAAAGGCATTGTAGCAAACCAAAAAAGAAATTTTAAGCGCAGCAGAGTAACCAGCGCACATACCTGTTAGCTCAGGTGAGTTTAAAAGGCTGCTGTTGATAACAAGGGCATTTGCTAAATAGATGGTGTGTGTGCAACAATATACTGAAAGGTCAATTATATTGTGCAGCTTATCTCACCACCTGTAGTTATTTAGGTGAAAGCTCCAAAATGCTTGCCTAATATGTCTGTTTATCCAAAAGGAAGTAAAAAGGGAGAGCTAGAAAGATAGCATTGCATCACATTACATGGCAATGCAATGCACAGTTGCTGAAGTTGAACCAAAATGAGCTTGTAATCTGGCTTCTGCAACTTTGAACATGAAAAATCCAATGAGGAGAAGAAAAGCAAAGCCAAAGAGTCCATCCCAAAATCCGACAAACAAGCAAAATGAACAAAAAACATTGAATTCAATTCTTTCTGATTTTAGAAACTGCATTAAAGAAGGGGTGCACCGGTCCTGGAGATACTGCAATACCAGGTCAATGCGTGGAGTGGACAGAGCAAGCTCTTTTTCCATCTCCCTGTTCTAAAAATCCATTTAATATATGGTCCCCAGATAGGGGACGTATCAGATATTAAACTGATAAGAACAGATACTACACTTGATCTTAGCCAAAAGGCCGAGAAGCGATAACCAGAATTGGTTTCAAACTACGGAGCCACCCAAGGATCCTGAAAAGTCCATTTGTGGAGATGAGCTCCTGGACTCCCGTTAAGAAGACATGTTGTCAACCTCTAGATCCCTTACATGCCTGCACTTTTCGGCTTGCTGCTGCTGCAATCCACGCGTTTTAGATCTGCATAACTCCACCTCTTTAAACACAGCACCTTCACCCCCTACTGTTCCCACCCGCCTCAACACCGTTGGAAGGGAGGAGAACCAATTAAGGCGGGGGGTGGGGTGGAACGAGCAGCTGTCTACCCTTAGCAGGAGGGCTCCTGATTACATACCTCTCCTGCTGCTGCTGCTGCTGGCTGTCCAGCAGCAGACTGAAGGTGGCTGCTGCTGTGCACAGGTATATAAAGGCTCAGAGCCTATTATGACACGCGCAGCCAGCGTTCCATTGCCACATTCCATCTACTGCAGGCAGGATACCTGGCTGGCTGAATGTCGCTGAGAAGCTCACAGAGACCGCCATAAGCAACAGTTTAACAGAATGCCACAGACTAATCAACCAAACTTTTTGGGTTGGGTTCTCTTTTATAGTCTGCAGGCATTAAATGAAAGAAGTCAGTGTTCCAGCAGAAGGAGACAACGTTTCAGAAAAGGCATTGTAGCAAACCAAAAAAGAAATTTTAAGCGCAGCAGAGTAACCAGCGCACATACCTGTTAGCTCAGGTGAGTTTAAAAGGCTGCTGTTGATAACAAGGGCATTTGCTAAATAGATGGTGTGTGTGCAACAATATACTGAAAGGTCAATTATATTGTGCAGCTTATCTCACCACCTGTAGTTATTTAGGTGAAAGCTCCAAAATGCTTGCCTAATATGTCTGTTTATCCAAAAGGAAGTAAAAAGGGAGAGCTAGAAAGATAGCATTGCATCACATTACATGGCAATGCAATGCACAGTTGCTGAAGTTGAACCAAAATGAGCTTGTAATCTGGCTTCTGCAACTTTGAACATGAAAAATCCAATGAGGAGAAGAAAAGCAAAGCCAAAGAGTCCATCCCAAAATCCGACAAACAAGCAAAATGAACAAAAAACATTGAATTCAATTCTTTCTGATTTTAGAAACTGCATTAAAGAAGGGGTGCACCGGTCCTGGAGATACTGCAATACCAGGTCAATGCGTGGAGTGGACAGAGCAAGCTCTTTTTCCATCTCCCTGTTCTAAAAATCCATTTAATATATGGTCCCCAGATAGGGGACGTATCAGATATTAAACTGATAAGAACAGATACTACACTTGATCTTAGCCAAAAGGCCGAGAAGCGATAACCAGAATTGGTTTCAAACTACGGAGCCACCCAAGGATCCTGAAAAGTCCATTTGTGGAGATGAGCTCCTGGACTCCCGTTAAGAAGACATGTTGTCAACCTCTAGATCCCTTACATGCCTGCACTTTTCGGCTTGCTGCTGCTGCAATCCACGCGTTTTAGATCTGCATAACTCCACCTCTTTAAACACAGCACCTTCACCCCCTGCTGTTCCCACCCGCCTCAACACCGTTGGAAGGGAGGAGAACCAATTAAGGCGGGGGGTGGGGTGGAACGAGCAGCTGTCTACCCTTAGCAGGAGGGCTCCTGATTACATACCTCCCCTGCTGCTGCTGCTGCTGGCTGTCCAGCAGCAGACTGAAGGTGGCTGCTGCTGTGCACAGGTATATAAAGGCTCAGAGCCTATTATGACACGCGCAGCCAGCGTTCCATTGCCACATTCCATCTACTGCAGGCAGGATACCTGGCTGGCTGAATGTCGCTGAGAAGCTCACAGAGACCGCCATAAGCAACAGTTTAACAGAATGCCACAGACTAATCAACCAAACTTTTTGGGTTGGGTTCTCTTTTATAGTCTGCAGGCATTAAATGAAAGAAGTCAGTGTTCCAGCAGAAGGAGACAACGTTTCAGAAAAGGCATTGTAGCAAACCAAAAAAGAAATTTTAAGCGCAGCAGAGTAACCAGCGCACATACCTGTTAGCTCAGGTGAGTTTAAAAGGCTGCTGTTGATAACAAGGGCATTTGCTAAATAGATGGTGTGTGTGCAACAATATACTGAAAGGTCAATTATATTGTGCAGCTTATCTCACCACCTGTAGTTATTTAGGTGAAAGCTCCAAAATGCTTGCCTAATATGTCTGTTTATCCAAAAGGAAGTAAAAAGGGAGAGCTAGAAAGATAGCATTGCATCACATTACATGGCAATGCAATGCACAGTTGCTGAAGTTGAACCAAAATGAGCTTGTAATCTGGCTTCTGCAACTTTGAACATGAAAAATCCAATGAGGAGAAGAAAAGCAAAGCCAAAGAGTCCATCCCAAAATCCGACAAACAAGCAAAATGAACAAAAAACATTGAATTCAATTCTTTCTGATTTTAGAAACTGCATTAAAGAAGGGGTGCACCGGTCCTGGAGATACTGCAATACCAGGTCAATGCGTGGAGTGGACAGAGCAAGCTCTTTTTCCATCTCCCTGTTCTAAAAATCCATTTAATATATGGTCCCCAGATAGGGGACGTATCAGATATTAAACTGATAAGAACAGATACTACACTTGATCTTAGCCAAAAGGCCGAGAAGCGATAACCAGAATTGGTTTCAAACTACGGAGCCACCCAAGGATCCTGAAAAGTCCATTTGTGGAGATGAGCTCCTGGACTCCCGTTAAGAAGACATGTTGTCAACCTCTAGATCCCTTACATGCCTGCACTTTTCGGCTTGCTGCTGCTGCAATCCACGCGTTTTAGATCTGCATAACTCCACCTCTTTAAACACAGCACCTTCACCCCCTGCTGTTCCCACCCGCCTCAACACCGTTGGAAGGGAGGAGAACCAATTAAGGCGGGGGGTGGGGTGGAACGAGCAGCTGTCTACCCTTAGCAGGAGGGCTCCTGATTACATACCTCTCCTGCTGCTGCTGCTGCTGGCTGTCCAGCAGCAGACTGAAGGTGGCTGCTGCTGTGCACAGGTATATAAAGGCTCAGAGCCTATTATGACACGCGCAGCCAGCGTTCCATTGCCACATTCCATCTACTGCAGGCAGGATACCTGGCTGGCTGAATGTCGCTGAGAAGCTCACAGAGACCGCCATAAGCAACAGTTTAACAGAATGCCACAGACTAATCAACCAAACTTTTTGGGTTGGGTTCTCTTTTATAGTCTGCAGGCATTAAATGAAAGAAGTCAGTGTTCCAGCAGAAGGAGACAACGTTTCAGAAAAGGCATTGTAGCAAACCAAAAAAGAAATTTTAAGCGCAGCAGAGTAACCAGCGCACATACCTGTTAGCTCAGGTGAGTTTAAAAGGCTGCTGTTGATAACAAGGGCATTTGCTAAATAGATGGTGTGTGTGCAACAATATACTGAAAGGTCAATTATATTGTGCAGCTTATCTCACCACCTGTAGTTATTTAGGTGAAAGCTCCAAAATGCTTGCCTAATATGTCTGTTTATCCAAAAGGAAGTAAAAAGGGAGAGCTAGAAAGATAGCATTGCATCACATTACATGGCAATGCAATGCACAGTTGCTGAAGTTGAACCAAAATGAGCTTGTAATCTGGCTTCTGCAACTTTGAACATGAAAAATCCAATGAGGAGAAGAAAAGCAAAGCCAAAGAGTCCATCCCAAAATCCGACAAACAAGCAAAATGAACAAAAAACATTGAATTCAATTCTTTCTGATTTTAGAAACTGCATTAAAGAAGGGGTGCACCGGTCCTGGAGATACTGCAATACCAGGTCAATGCGTGGAGTGGACAGAGCAAGCTCTTTTTCCATCTCCCTGTTCTAAAAATCCATTTAATATATGGTCCCCAGATAGGGGACGTATCAGATATTAAACTGATAAGAACAGATACTACACTTGATCTTAGCCAAAAGGCCGAGAAGCGATAACCAGAATTGGTTTCAAACTACGGAGCTACCCAAGGATCCTGAAAAGTCCATTTGTGGAGATGAGCTCCTGGACTCCCGTTAAGAAGACATGTTGTCAACCTCTAGATCCCTTACATGCCTGCACTTTTCGGCTTGCTGCTGCTGCAATCCACGCGTTTTAGATCTGCATAACTCCACCTCTTTAAACACAGCACCTTCACCCCCTGCTGTTCCCACCCGCCTCAACACCGTTGGAAGGGAGGAGAACCAATTAAGGCGGGGGGTGGGGTGGAACGAGCAGCTGTCTACCCTTAGCAGGAGGGCTCCTGATTACATACCTCTCCTGCTGCTGCTGCTGCTGGCTGTCCAGCAGCAGACTGAAGGTGGCTGCTGCTGTGCACAGGTATATAAAGGCTCAGAGCCTATTATGACACGCGCAGCCAGCGTTCCATTGCCACATTCCATCTACTGCAGGCAGGATACCTGGCTGGCTGAATGTCGCTGAGAAGCTCACAGAGACCGCCATAAGCAACAGTTTAACAGAATGCCACAGACTAATCAACCAAACTTTTTGGGTTGGGTTCTCTTTTATAGTCTGCAGGCATTAAATGAAAGAAGTCAGTGTTCCAGCAGAAGGAGACAACGTTTCAGAAAAGGCATTGTAGCAAACCAAAAAAGAAATTTTAAGCGCAGCAGAGTAACCAGCGCACATACCTGTTAGCTCAGGTGAGTTTAAAAGGCTGCTGTTGATAACAAGGGCATTTGCTAAATAGATGGTGTGTGTGCAACAATATACTGAAAGGTCAATTATATTGTGCAGCTTATCTCACCACCTGTAGTTATTTAGGTGAAAGCTCCAAAATGCTTGCCTAATATGTCTGTTTATCCAAAAGGAAGTAAAAAGGGAGAGCTAGAAAGATAGCATTGCATCACATTACATGGCAATGCAATGCACAGTTGCTGAAGTTGAACCAAAATGAGCTTGTAATCTGGCTTCTGCAACTTTGAACATGAAAAATCCAATGAGGAGAAGAAAAGCAAAGCCAAAGAGTCCATCCCAAAATCCGACAAACAAGCAAAATGAACAAAAAACATTGAATTCAATTCTTTCTGATTTTAGAAACTGCATTAAAGAAGGGGTGCACCGGTCCTGGAGATACTGCAATACCAGGTCAATGCGTGGAGTGGACAGAGCAAGCTCTTTTTCCATCTCCCTGTTCTAAAAATCCATTTAATATATGGTCCCCAGATAGGGGACGTATCAGATATTAAACTGATAAGAACAGATACTACACTTGATCTTAGCCAAAAGGCCGAGAAGCGATAACCAGAATTGGTTTCAAACTACGGAGCCACCCAAGGATCCTGAAAAGTCCATTTGTGGAGATGAGCTCCTGGACTCCCGTTAAGAAGACATGTTGTCAACCTCTAGATCCCTTACATGCCTGCACTTTTCGGCTTGCTGCTGCTGCAATCCACGCGTTTTAGATCTGCATAACTCCACCTCTTTAAACACAGCACCTTCACCCCCTGCTGTTCCCACCCGCCTCAACACCGTTGGAAGGGAGGAGAACCAATTAAGGCGGGGGGTGGGGTGGAACGAGCAGCTGTCTACCCTTAGCAGGAGGGCTCCTGATTACATACCTCTCCTGCTGCTGCTGCTGCTGGCTGTCCAGCAGCAGACTGAAGGTGGCTGCTGCTGTGCACAGGTATATAAAGGCTCAGAGCCTATTATGACACGCGCAGCCAGCGTTCCATTGCCACATTCCATCTACTGCAGGCAGGATACCTGGCTGGCTGAATGTCGCTGAGAAGCTCACAGAGACCGCCATAAGCAACAGTTTAACAGAATGCCACAGACTAATCAACCAAACTTTTTGGGTTGGGTTCTCTTTTATAGTCTGCAGGCATTAAATGAAAGAAGTCAGTGTTCCAGCAGAAGGAGACAACGTTTCAGAAAAGGCATTGTAGCAAACCAAAAAAGAAATTTTAAGCGCAGCAGAGTAACCAGCGCACATACCTGTTAGCTCAGGTGAGTTTAAAAGGCTGCTGTTGATAACAAGGGCATTTGCTAAATAGATGGTGTGTGTGCAACAATATACTGAAAGGTCAATTATATTGTGCAGCTTATCTCACCACCTGTAGTTATTTAGGTGAAAGCTCCAAAATGCTTGCCTACTATGTCTGTTTATCCAAAAGGAAGTAAAAAGGGAGAGCTAGAAAGATAGCATTGCATCACATTACATGGCAATGCAATGCACAGTTGCTGAAGTTGAACCAAAATGAGCTTGTAATCTGGCTTCTGCAACTTTGAACATGAAAAATCCAATGAGGAGAAGAAAAGCAAAGCCAAAGAGTCCATCCCAAAATCCGACAAACAAGCAAAATGAACAAAAAACATTGAATTCAATTCTTTCTGATTTTAGAAACTGCATTAAAGAAGGGGTGCACCGGTCCTGGAGATACTGCAATACCAGGTCAATGCGTGGAGTGGACAGAGCAAGCTCTTTTTCCATCTCCCTGTTCTAAAAATCCATTTAATATATGGTCCCCAGATAGGGGACGTATCAGATATTAAACTGATAAGAACAGATACTACACTTGATCTTAGCCAAAAGGCCGAGAAGCGATAACCAGAATTGGTTTCAAACTACGGAGCCACCCAAGGATCCTGAAAAGTCCATTTGTGGAGATGAGCTCCTGGACTCCCGTTAAGAAGACATGTTGTCAACCTCTAGATCCCTTACATGCCTGCACTTTTCGGCTTGCTGCTGCTGCAATCCACGCGTTTTAGATCTGCATAACTCCACCTCTTTAAACACAGCACCTTCACCCCCTGCTGTTCCCACCCGCCTCAACACCGTTGGAAGGGAGGAGAACCAATTAAGGCGGGGGGTGGGGTGGAACGAGCAGCTGTCTACCCTTAGCAGGAGGGCTCCTGATTACATACCTCTCCTGCTGCTGCTGCTGCTGGCTGTCCAGCAGCAGACTGAAGGTGGCTGCTGCTGTGCACAGGTATATAAAGGCTCAGAGCCTATTATGACACGCGCAGCCAGCGTTCCATTGCCACATTCAATCTACTGCAGGCAGGATACCTGGCTGGCTGAATGTCGCTGAGAAGCTCACAGAGACCGCCATAAGCAACAGTTTAACAGAATGCCACAGACTAATCAACCAAACTTTTTGGGTTGGGTTCTCTTTTATAGTCTGCAGGCATTAAATGAAAGAAGTCAGTGTTCCAGCAGAAGGAGACAACGTTTCAGAAAAGGCATTGTAGCAAACCAAAAAAGAAATTTTAAGCGCAGCAGAGTAACCAGCGCACATACCTGTTAGCTCAGGTGAGTTTAAAAGGCTGCTGTTGATAACAAGGGCATTTGCTAAATAGATGGTGTGTGTGCAACAATATACTGAAAGGTCAATTATATTGTGCAGCTTATCTCACCACCTGTAGTTATTTAGGTGAAAGCTCCAAAATGCTTGCCTAATATGTCTGTTTATCCAAAAGGAAGTAAAAAGGGAGAGCTAGAAAGATAGCATTGCATCACATTACATGGCAATGCAATGCACAGTTGCTGAAGTTGAACCAAAATGAGCTTGTAATCTGGCTTCTGCAACTTTGAACATGAAAAATCCAATGAGGAGAAGAAAAGCAAAGCCAAAGAGTCCATCCCAAAATCCGACAAACAAGCAAAATGAACAAAAAACATTGAATTCAATTCTTTCTGATTTTAGAAACTGCATTAAAGAAGGGGTGCACCGGTCCTGGAGATACTGCAATACCAGGTCAATGCGTGGAGTGGACAGAGCAAGCTCTTTTTCCATCTCCCTGTTCTAAAAATCCATTTAATATATGGTCCCCAGATAGGGGACGTATCAGATATTAAACTGATAAGAACAGATACTACACTTGATCTTAGCCAAAAGGCCGAGAAGCGATAACCAGAATTGGTTTCAAACTACGGAGCCACCCAAGGATCCTGAAAAGTCCATTTGTGGAGATGAGCTCCTGGACTCCCGTTAAGAAGACATGTTGTCAACCTCTAGATCCCTTACATGCCTGCACTTTTCGGCTTGCTGCTGCTGCAATCTACGCGTTTTAGATCTGCATAACTCCACCTCTTTAAACACAGCACCTTCACCCCCTGCTGTTCCCACCCGCCTCAACACCGTTGGAAGGGAGGAGAACCAATTAAGGCGGGGGGTGGGGTGGAGCGAGCAGCTGTCTACCCTTAGCAGGAGGGCTCCTGATTACATAACTCTCCTGCTGCTGCTGCTGGCTGTCCAGCAGCAGACTGAAGGTGGCTGCTGCTGTGCACAGGTATATAAAGGCTCAGAGCCTATTATGACACGCGCAGCCAGCGTTCCATTGCCACATTCCATCTACTGCAGGCAGGATACCTGGCTGGCTGAATGTCGCTGAGAAGCTCACAGAGACCGCCATAAGCAACAGTTTAACAGAATGCCACAGACTAATCAACCAAACTTTTTGGGTTGGGTTCTCTTTTATAGTCTGCAGGCATTAAATGAAAGAAGTCAGTGTTCCAGCAGAAGGAGACAACGTTTCAGAAAAGGCATTGTAGCAAACCAAAAAAGAAATTTTAAGCGCAGCAGAGTAACCAGCGCACATACCTGTTAGCTCAGGTGAGTTTAAAAGGCTGCTGTTGATAACAAGGGCATTTGCTAAATAGATGGTGTGTGTGCAACAATATACTGAAAGGTCAATTATATTGTGCAGCTTATCTCACCACCTGTAGTTATTTAGGTGAAAGCTCCAAAATGCTTGCCTAATATGTCTGTTTATCCAAAAGGAAGTAAAAAGGGAGAGCTAGAAAGATAGCATTGCATCACATTACATGGCAATGCAATGCACAGTTGCTGAAGTTGAACCAAAATGAGCTTGTAATCTGGCTTCTGCAACTTTGAACATGAAAAATCCAATGAGGAGAAGAAAAGCAAAGCCAAAGAGTCCATCCCAAAATCCGACAAACAAGCAAAATGAACAAAAAACATTGAATTCAATTCTTTCTGATTTTAGAAACTGCATTAAAGAAGGGGTGCACCGGTCCTGGAGATACTGCAATACCAGGTCAATGCGTGGAGTGGACAGAGCAAGCTCTTTTTCCATCTCCCTGTTCTAAAAATCCATTTAATATATGGTCCCCAGATAGGGGACGTATCAGATATTAAACTGATAAGAACAGATACTACACTTGATCTTAGCCAAAAGGCCGAGAAGCGATAACCAGAATTGGTTTCAAACTACGGAGCCACCCAAGGATCCTGAAAAGTCCATTTGTGGAGATGAGCTCCTGGACTCCCGTTAAGAAGACATGTTGTCAACCTCTAGATCCCTTACATGCCTGCACTTTTCGGCTTGCTGCTGCTGCAATCCACGCGTTTTAGATCTGCATAACTCCACCTCTTTAAACACAGCACCTTCACCCCCTGCTGTTCCCACCCGCCTCAACACCGTTGGAAGGGAGGAGAACCAATTAAGGCGGGGGGTGGGGTGGAACGAGCAGCTGTCTACCCTTAGCAGGAGGGCTCCTGATTACATACCTCTCCTGCTGCTGCTGCTGGCTGTCCAGCAGCAGACTGAAGGTGGCTGCTGCTGTGCACAGGTATATAAAGGCTCAGAGCCTATTATGACACGCGCAGCCAGCGTTCCATTGCCACATTCCATCTACTGCAGGCAGGATACCTGGCTGGCTGAATGTCGCTGAGAAGCTCACAGAGACCGCCATAAGCAACAGTTTGTGAAAAGAAAAGAAAGGGCGCATGTGTAGACTCACAGGGCTATTTGCTGAATTTAAAAAGTGCCAGTACACTCACCTGTGAAGGTTGTGTACGTCTACACAACCAAGATTAAGCGTGTAATTAATGAGGCTCCGGGTCACCTCTATTTGTAGTACCGTCCTGTCGGTGTTTGCCTCGCAACTCCGTGCTCCTCAAGTGGTCACACGATCCTGCTGGACCAGATACCACGTCACCGCAGGTCCTCAGTAGTTTAACCCGGTGGTTGGATACCGCAGGTCCTCAAACATCCAAATAGACCAGGCCGCTCCTGCCGCTTTAGCTCCGCATGGAGATATCTCACAAGTAAACAATGGTGCAGCGGTCTCAGGGAGCGCCAAAGGAATACTGGACAATTTACTAGATGTCAACCGACTTTTATTCTTCCTCCAATACCACTGCCACAACGCGTTTCAACGGTCTAAGCCGTCTTCATCAGGTGGGGTAACGGGGAATGTTACAATGACAGCTTTATAAAGGGGTGGTATTTTACAAAATTTAGACCACGTGTTGTAATCAATTAACCCTTTCATTGAAAAACTCCATATAATACATTCTTAACCAATTAACCTCTTATTTCCCCTGGAAACAGCATTGTGCACTAAAAAATCCCTACATGGATTCTTAAAATCACAATTCTTAGTAAAAACTTCCTATTTGTAAAAAAATAAATAAGTTTTTTTTTTTTTTTTTAAATATATTTATTACCAACTATTAAAAATTATTAAAATCATCCTGGGGACCTTCTTGGGGTGTCTTGACAGTGTTATACTGCAGTTTCCAGCCCCCAATTCAAAAGTTGAATTTCTTAAAGAGACAGTGCACTTTCATATAAAATGGCCGAAAATAACCCTGTACAATTACCCACTACGATTATAAACCCCATAAATATTTAAAAACACCCTGGGAACCTTACCAGAGTGTCCTGACAATGCTATACTGCAGTTTCCAGCCCCCAATTCAAAAGTTGGATTTCTTAAAGAGACAGTACACTTTCATATAAAATGGCCGAAAATAACCTTGTACCCTTGCCCACTGCGATTATAAACCCCATAAATGTTTAAAAACACCCTGGGAACCTTACCAGAGTGTCCTGACAATGCTATACTACGATTGTCAACCCCCAAATCTAAAGTTAAGTTTCTTAAAGAGACAGTACACTTTCATATAAAATAGCCGAAATTAACCTTGTACAATTGCCCACTGCTATAATAAAACTCATAAAACCCAATGCTATCCATTATCATGATCGGAACCTATGCTTCCAGTAAACTAAGTAACTGACGACAACATGAAAAAAGAACTAAATACCAGCCCGAAAGGGCAAGCAAATCTCCTGCTATGCTACGTCATACCATACCTTTAATCCTGTGCAGGTAGCCCCGCAAGCCATCATTAAACGGCTGATGACAACCCGAGAAAGATATGAGAGGGACAACATTAAACCTTCTCAGATTTAATGGTTTGATGTGTTTTCAATCGTAAGGTTCAAACCCTCAGGGTACAAAGTGCCCATTTTGTATATCCAAAAACTTTCTTTCTTTATAAGTGTACTCAATCGTTCTGGTCCATTATCCACAATGTGGTCAATAATGGTTATTTTCATCTTACTCGGGTCTTTGTGGTGATGGTTTGCATAGTGTCTGGAGACACTATGTAATTGATATCCTGCCCTTATATTAGATCTATGTTTATTTAATCGGGCATGGGCGGTCTGAATTGTCCGGCCGATGTATTGCAAGCCACAAGGGCACTCCAGCAAGTACACTACATAGGTGGATTGGCATGTTAATCTCTGCTTGATCTGGAAAACCTCATTAGTGGTATTAGATTTAAAGGTTTTTGCATTATTGATTATAACGCCACAACACATACATTTAGGTGTATTGCATGTGAAGCAGCCTCCTGTGTTAGGATTAGTCGTCACATCCCTTATTTTTTTCTTTTTTCTATTCGTGTTGCTAGGAGCAAGCAAGGTTTTTAAACTTCTATTCTTCCTAAAGATAATATTTGGTTTCTCTGGGATACTTTTGGAGAGAATGGGGTCACCTTTTAAAATAAACCAATGTTTTTGTAATAACTCCCGTACTACCGACCTGGATTGGCAAAATGTAGTAATTAAACTCCACTTTGTCTTTTCCTCTGTCCTTACAGAAGCCCTATCCGGATTCTCCCTTCTGTCCAAGCACGAGTCCTGTGATAGAGTGCATGTTCTTTTATATGCATCTTTTAAAAGTTTTTTTGGATAGCCTTTTTCCAAAAATCTCTTTTTGAGAATCTTGGATTCCACCTTAAAGTCAGAATCCAGAGTACAGTTTTTCCTGACTCTCCAATACTGCCCATAAGGCACATTTTTGATCCATCCAGGAAGGTGTCCACTGTTGAATTTGAGGTAGCTATTCACATCCACTGGTTTAAAAAACGTGGATGTGAATATTCTCCCCAGGTGGTCGAACTGTACCCATAGATCTAAGAATTGGAGAGAAGTGGATGATGCTGTGGCCGTGAATTTTAACCCCCAATCATTGTGATTTAGTTTGTCCGCAAAGCTCAATGCCTCCTCCATTGATCCATGCCATATAATGAATAAATCATCTATAAAGCGCCTATAGAAAAGTACTCCACTCGTGGATGATCCCGGCTGCGCGATGAGGACGGATTCCACCGCACCCATAAAAAGGTTAGCATAGCTTGGTGCGAATCTCGTCCCCATCGCGCAGCCCTTGATCTGTTTATATAACCCATCCTCAAAGGAAAACACATTGTTCTCCAATATGAACGCTATTGCGTTCAGAATGAATTCTCTTTGGTCTATAGGCATATTAGTGTCTCCAGTTAAAACCTCTTTGATGACCTTTATTCCCAATGTATGTGAAATATTATTGTAGAGCGCCACTACATCCAGAGAGAGAAAAACGCATCCCTCCATGGGTGGTAGAGCCCTTAATTCTTTAATTAATTGTGACGAGTCCTTTAGATATGATGTTAATCTCAGAACATATGTCTGCAAAAATAAATCTACATAATGCGATAGATTACTTGTAATGGATTGGATCCCTGATATTATTGGGCATCCAGGAGGATTTTTTGGGTCTTTATGCAGTTTGGGCAGAAAATAGAAAAAAGGTATTCTATATTGTGCAATGTCTAAAAAGTTCTTTTCTTTTTTATTGAGTATTCCCTTTTCATAAGCTTTCTTAATTAGAAGATTATACTTTATAAAGATACTGATATTAGGATCATCCTCCAACTTCTCATAAAATTCCGTATCACTCAATATTCTCATGCCCTCTTCCACATACCAAGATCTATCCATAAGGACAATTCCTCCTCCCTTATCTGCATTACGAATGATAATATCATTATTTTCTCTGATAGATTCAATGGCTGCTCTCTCTTCTTTTTTCAAATTATCTCTCATTTTCATGCGGGGAATTGACCTTACTTCCTTTAATATTAATTGTTGGAATGCCTCAATATGTGACCCCTTATGGTGTAAAGGATAAAATTTTTTATTTGGGTGTTTGATGTCTACATGTATCATTTCATCTATTGTGGTTCTATCTTTTTCTGTCTCTTGTTCATCATAGGGGGGTTTTCTCTTAACATTTTTACCATTTTTTTCTTCAAGTAAAAAATGTCTTTGTACAGTGAGTTTCCTAAAAAACTCATTAAAGTCAAGGTAAAGCGAGAATGTATCCATTTCTGCTGTGGGACAAAATGAGAGCCCCTTACTGAGAAGGGAGCGTTCATCATTAGTAAGTGTATAGCTCGATAAGTTATATATACCACTATCCTGATCATCAGGTTTCTCTATTTGTATCATGCTTATGGGGTTTAACCTGATTTCGTCTTTTTCAGACTGGTGCTCTGTGCCATGGGGTTCTCTTCTTCTAGTTCTTCCACTGCCTCTACACCCTCTTGTTCTCTTTTTCTTTTGGGGTGTCGCCCTGGGGCCACCCGAAAAAATTGAGTGATTTTTGAGTCTTTTAGGTTTGTTTGGGTAATAGATTTTGGTAAGTTACCTTCGTTGGAATTTCTTTCCTTTTGAGGTGCATACATATTTAAATTTGATGTCTCTGTGATTACAGGTAAAATTTCCAATTGACCCCCGACCGTAATACCAGCGAAACTATCTATATACTCATTTTCACCCGTGTTTTTCATATTACTATTTTCCTTTTCGTTTGTTATTATATCCTGTGTCCATATTTCAGTGTTCTGATCTATATTTTTTTCAATTTTATCTGTATTGATGTCCAATTCTAAAATGTATGTTTCACTGGGAGAATCTCCAATTGGAATTTCCATATCTTCCAATTGAGCCATTGACCCAGAGCCACCCGTTGTTTGAGTTGAAGTCACCTCGTGTATAGTAATTTCAGAGAAACTGATATTCTGAGTTTCTCTGTTAATTACTTGCATGTCCAGTGTTGTTATTTCTCCATGTATGCATGCTTTTCTCTCTTTATTTGACGTGCATTCTTTATTTGGTGAAGATTTATTAGTGCTAGTTCCATTATCTACTCTTATATTGGAATCATTTGCCCTGGAAGTTATAATACTAGTTGCTTGTTGTTGGTTTGATTTCGTTTCTTTTTTCTTTTTCTGATTATTAGTGATTTTATTCATATGTTGTTCATAATACGCTCTCTGTTTCTCTGTCTTAAGGAGAGTAAATGACCTTTCCTTATTGGAATTGGTAGATGTATCCATTTTTTCTCCTTTTCCTTTTTTATCCCTCCCTTCCACATCTAATTGTGCTCTTGATCGCTCCTCAGGTGCATTTATTGGGATGGTGGTAGGCATTTTTTCATACTCACTTATCCTTTCCTTTCTATCCCTCCATAATTTCATAGCTTTCTTTCTAATTAGATCCTCTTCAAATTTATTTAATTTGACTTTTAGTGCCAAATCAAATTCTTTGAAGTCAGGAGACATGGAATACATTTCCAGGTTGTCCCTGAGACATTTAACCCTCTCCAATGCTATCATGGCTAGTGAGTCCCTCTTACAAATTAACATTTTCATAAATCCCATTGAGCAAGATGTGGAATATTCATCCCATTTCTTTGTAAATTCCAGATCTTGCGGGAACGAGGATTTTTGGATTAGCCTCAGTCCCCTGGGAGCTATGTTTTCCTCAATATAACGTCCAAGAAACATTGTGTCAATATGATTAACTATCTCCACCTTGCTTTTGTTTTCTAATTCAAAAAACAGGTCAGCCATATGTTTTTTATCAGCTTCACTAAGGTGGGATAAAGGATTCTGATTAATTCTATCTGTACCTTGAATGTTATTAGCCAGACCTATTGCATCTGCAATCAATAATTCCCTGTGGGTACATCTATTCATCATAAAAAAATCCATCACTCCAACAGTTCAAATTGTTTCGACAGATGAGGCTAAACACCAATGTCACTTTTATCGAACTCCTCTTGCCGTTATTTTTTTTGATATTAATTCTCAGTTCACAAATCACAATTCAATCAGTCACGTGGTCCTAGTAAGACGATCTTTATGCATGTAATGAATAATCCTCTAAACAGTTCCTGGTGTCCACTTGCAGCAGCCTTAGTGGTTGTTTCAACCAACGCCAAAGCGTTAATCACATGTGAAAAGAAAAGAAAGGGCGCATGTGTAGACTCACAGGGCTATTTGCTGAATTTAAAAAGTGCCAGTACACTCACCTGTGAAGGTTGTGTACGTCTACACAACCAAGATTAAGCGTGTAATTAATGAGGCTCCGGGTCACCTCTATTTGTAGTACCGTCCTGTCGGTGTTTGCCTCGCAACTCCGTGCTCCTCAAGTGGTCACACGATCCTGCTGGACCAGATACCACGTCACCGCAGGTCCTCAGTAGTTTAACCCGGTGGTTGGATACCGCAGGTCCTCAAACATCCAAATAGACCAGGCCGCTCCTGCCGCTTTAGCTCCGCATGGAGATATCTCACAAGTAAACAATGGTGCAGCGGTCTCAGGGAGCGCCAAAGGAATACTGGACAATTTACTAGATGTCAACCGACTTTTATTCTTCCTCCAATACCACTGCCACAACGCGTTTCAACGGTCTAAGCCGTCTTCATCAGGTGGGGTAACGGGGAATGTTACAATGACAGCTTTATAAAGGGGTGGTATTTTACAAAATTTAGACCACGTGTTGTAATCAATTAACCCTTTCATTGAAAAACTCCATATAATACATTCTTAACCAATTAACCTCTTATTTCCCCTGGAAACAGCATTGTGCACTAAAAAATCCCTACATGGATTCTTAAAATCACAATTCTTAGTAAAAACTTCCTATTTGTAAAAAAATAAATAAGTTTTTTTTTTTTTTTTTTTTTTTTTTAAATATATTTATTACCAACTATTAAAAATTATTAAAATCATCCTGGGGACCTTCTTGGGGTGTCTTGACAGTGTTATACTGCAGTTTCCAGCCCCCAATTCAAAAGTTGAATTTCTTAAAGAGACAGTGCACTTTCATATAAAATGGCCGAAAATAACCCTGTACAATTACCCACTACGATTATAAACCCCATAAATATTTAAAAACACCCTGGGAACCTTACCAGAGTGTCCTGACAATGCTATACTGCAGTTTCCAGCCCCCAATTCAAAAGTTGGATTTCTTAAAGAGACAGTACACTTTCATATAAAATGGCCGAAAATAACCTTGTACCCTTGCCCACTGCGATTATAAACCCCATAAATGTTTAAAAACACCCTGGGAACCTTACCAGAGTGTCCTGACAATGCTATACTACGATTGTCAACCCCCAAATCTAAAGTTAAGTTTCTTAAAGAGACAGTACACTTTCATATAAAATAGCCGAAATTAACCTTGTACAATTGCCCACTGCTATAATAAAACTCATAAAACCCAATGCTATCCATTATCATGATCGGAACCTATGCTTCCAGTAAACTAAGTAACTGACGACAACATGAAAAAAGAACTAAATACCAGCCCGAAAGGGCAAGCAAATCTCCTGCTATGCTACGTCATACCATACCTTTAATCCTGTGCAGGTAGCCCCGCAAGCCATCATTAAACGGCTGATGACAACCCGAGAAAGATATGAGAGGGACAACATTAAACCTTCTCAGATTTAATGGTTTGATGTGTTTTCAATCGTAAGGTTCAAACCCTCAGGGTACAAAGTGCCCATTTTGTATATCCAAAAACTTTCTTTCTTTATAAGTGTACTCAATCGTTCTGGTCCATTATCCACAATGTGGTCAATAATGGTTATTTTCATCTTACTCGGGTCTTTGTGGTGATGGTTTGCATAGTGTCTGGAGACACTATGTAATTGATATCCTGCCCTTATATTAGATCTATGTTTATTTAATCGGGCATGGGCGGTCTGAATTGTCCGGCCGATGTATTGCAAGCCACAAGGGCACTCCAGCAAGTACACTACATAGGTGGATTGGCATGTTAATCTCTGCTTGATCTGGAAAACCTCATTAGTGGTATTAGATTTAAAGGTTTTTGCATTATTGATTATAACGCCACAACACATACATTTAGGTGTATTGCATGTGAAGCAGCCTCCTGTGTTAGGATTAGTCGTCACATCCCTTATTTTTTTCTTTTTTCTATTCGTGTTGCTAGGAGCAAGCAAGGTTTTTAAACTTCTATTCTTCCTAAAGATAATATTTGGTTTCTCTGGGATACTTTTGGAGAGAATGGGGTCACCTTTTAAAATAAACCAATGTTTTTGTAATAACTCCCGTACTACCGACCTGGATTGGCAAAATGTAGTAATTAAACTCCACTTTGTCTTTTCCTCTGTCCTTACAGAAGCCCTATCCGGATTCTCCCTTCTGTCCAAGCACGAGTCCTGTGATAGAGTGCATGTTCTTTTATATGCATCTTTTAAAAGTTTTTTTGGATAGCCTTTTTCCAAAAATCTCTTTTTGAGAATCTTGGATTCCACCTTAAAGTCAGAATCCAGAGTACAGTTTTTCCTGACTCTCCAATACTGCCCATAAGGCACATTTTTGATCCATCCAGGAAGGTGTCCACTGTTGAATTTGAGGTAGCTATTCACATCTACTGGTTTAAAAAACGTGGATGTGAATATTCTCCCCAGGTGGTCGAACTGTACCCATAGATCTAAGAATTGGAGAGAAGTGGATGATGCTGTGGCCGTGAATTTTAACCCCCAATCATTGTGATTTAGTTTGTCCGCAAAGCTCAATGCCTCCTCCATTGATCCATGCCATATAATGAATAAATCATCTATAAAGCGCCTATAGAAAAGTACTCCACTCGTGGATGATCCCGGCTGCGCGATGAGGACGGATTCCACCGCACCCATAAAAAGGTTAGCATAGCTTGGTGCGAATCTCGTCCCCATCGCGCAGCCCTTGATCTGTTTATATAACCCATCCTCAAAGGAAAACACATTGTTCTCCAATATGAACGCTATTGCGTTCAGAATGAATTCTCTTTGGTCTATAGGCATATTAGTGTCTCCAGTTAAAACCTCTTTGATGACCTTTATTCCCAATGTATGTGAAATATTATTGTAGAGCGCCACTACATCCAGAGAGAGAAAAACGCATCCCTCCATGGGTGGTAGAGCCCTTAATTCTTTAATTAATTGTGACGAGTCCTTTAGATATGATGTTAATCTCAGAACATATGTCTGCAAAAATAAATCTACATAATGCGATAGATTACTTGTAATGGATTGGATCCCTGATATTATTGGGCATCCAGGAGGATTTTTTGGGTCTTTATGCAGTTTGGGCAGAAAATAGAAAAAAGGTATTCTATATTGTGCAATGTCTAAAAAGTTCTTTTCTTTTTTATTGAGTATTCCCTTTTCATAAGCTTTCTTAATTAGAAGATTATACTTTATAAAGATACTGATATTAGGATCATCCTCCAACTTCTCATAAAATTCCGTATCACTCAATATTCTCATGCCCTCTTCCACATACCAAGATCTATCCATAAGGACAATTCCTCCTCCCTTATCTGCATTACGAATGATAATATCATTATTTTCTCTGATAGATTCAATGGCTGCTCTCTCTTCTTTTTTCAAATTATCTCTCATTTTCATGCGGGGAATTGACCTTACTTCCTTTAATATTAATTGTTGGAATGCCTCAATATGTGACCCCTTATGGTGTAAAGGATAAAATTTTTTATTTGGGTGTTTGATGTCTACATGTATCATTTCATCTATTGTGGTTCTATCTTTTTCTGTCTCTTGTTCATCATAGGGGGGTTTTCTCTTAACATTTTTACCATTTTTTTCTTCAAGTAAAAAATGTCTTTGTACAGTGAGTTTCCTAAAAAACTCATTAAAGTCAAGGTAAAGCGAGAATGTATCCATTTCTGCTGTGGGACAAAATGAGAGCCCCTTACTGAGAAGGGAGCGTTCATCATTAGTAAGTGTATAGCTCGATAAGTTATATATACCACTATCCTGATCATCAGGTTTCTCTATTTGTATCATGCTTATGGGGTTTAACCTGATTTCGTCTTTTTCAGACTGGTGCTCTGTGCCATGGGGTTCTCTTCTTCTAGTTCTTCCACTGCCTCTACACCCTCTTGTTCTCTTTTTCTTTTGGGGTGTCGCCCTGGGGCCACCCGAAAAAATTGAGTGATTTTTGAGTCTTTTAGGTTTGTTTGGGTAATAGATTTTGGTAAGTTACCTTCGTTGGAATTTCTTTCCTTTTGAGGTGCATACATATTTAAATTTGATGTCTCTGTGATTACAGGTAAAATTTCCAATTGACCCCCGACCGTAATACCAGCGAAACTATCTATATACTCATTTTCACCCGTGTTTTTCATATTACTATTTTCCTTTTCGTTTGTTATTATATCCTGTGTCCATATTTCAGTGTTCTGATCTATATTTTTTTCAATTTTATCTGTATTGATGTCCAATTCTAAAATGTATGTTTCACTGGGAGAATCTCCAATTGGAATTTCCATATCTTCCAATTGAGCCATTGACCCAGAGCCACCCGTTGTTTGAGTTGAAGTCACCTCGTGTATAGTAATTTCAGAGAAACTGATATTCTGAGTTTCTCTGTTAATTACTTGCATGTCCAGTGTTGTTATTTCTCCATGTATGCATGCTTTTCTCTCTTTATTTGACGTGCATTCTTTATTTGGTGAAGATTTATTAGTGCTAGTTCCATTATCTACTCTTATATTGGAATCATTTGCCCTGGAAGTTATAATACTAGTTGCTTGTTGTTGGTTTGATTTCGTTTCTTTTTTCTTTTTCTGATTATTAGTGATTTTATTCATATGTTGTTCATAATACGCTCTCTGTTTCTCTGTCTTAAGGAGAGTAAATGACCTTTCCTTATTGGAATTGGTAGATGTATCCATTTTTTCTCCTTTTCCTTTTTTATCCCTCCCTTCCACATCTAATTGTGCTCTTGATCGCTCCTCAGGTGCATTTATTGGGATGGTGGTAGGCATTTTTTCATACTCACTTATCCTTTCCTTTCTATCCCTCCATAATTTCATAGCTTTCTTTCTAATTAGATCCTCTTCAAATTTATTTAATTTGACTTTTAGTGCCAAATCAAATTCTTTGAAGTCAGGAGACATGGAATACATTTCCAGGTTGTCCCTGAGACATTTAACCCTCTCCAATGCTATCATGGCTAGTGAGTCCCTCTTACAAATTAACATTTTCATAAATCCCATTGAGCAAGATGTGGAATATTCATCCCATTTCTTTGTAAATTCCAGATCTTGCGGGAACGAGGATTTTTGGATTAGCCTCAGTCCCCTGGGAGCTATGTTTTCCTCAATATAACGTCCAAGAAACATTGTGTCAATATGATTAACTATCTCCACCTTGCTTTTGTTTTCTAATTCAAAAAACAGGTCAGCCATATGTTTTTTATCAGCTTCACTAAGGTGGGATAAAGGATTCTGATTAATTCTATCTGTACCTTGAATGTTATTAGCCAGACCTATTGCATCTGCAATCAATAATTCCCTGTGGGTACATCTATTCATCATAAAAAAATCCATCACTCCAACAGTTCAAATTGTTTCGACAGATGAGGCTAAACACCAATGTCACTTTTATCGAACTCCTCTTGCCGTTATTTTTTTTGATATTAATTCTCAGTTCACAAATCACAATTCAATCAGTCACGTGGTCCTAGTAAGACGATCTTTATGCATGTAATGAATAATCCTCTAAACAGTTCCTGGTGTCCACTTGCAGCAGCCTTAGTGGTTGTTTCAACCAACGCCAAAGCGTTAATCACATGTGAAAAGAAAAGAAAGGGCGCATGTGTAGACTCACAGGGCTATTTGCTGAATTTAAAAAGTGCCAGTACACTCACCTGTGAAGGTTGTGTACGTCTACACAACCAAGATTAAGCGTGTAATTAATGAGGCTCCGGGTCACCTCTATTTGTAGTACCGTCCTGTCGGTGTTTGCCTCGCAACTCCGTGCTCCTCAAGTGGTCACACGATCCTGCTGGACCAGATACCACGTCACCGCAGGTCCTCAGTAGTTTAACCCGGTGGTTGGATACCGCAGGTCCTCAAACATCCAAATAGACCAGGCCGCTCCTGCCGCTTTAGCTCCGCATGGAGATATCTCACAAGTAAACAATGGTGCAGCGGTCTCAGGGAGCGCCAAAGGAATACTGGACAATTTACTAGATGTCAACCGACTTTTATTCTTCCTCCAATACCACTGCCACAACGCGTTTCAACGGTCTAAGCCGTCTTCATCAGGTGGGGTAACGGGGAATGTTACAATGACAGCTTTATAAAGGGGTGGTATTTTACAAAATTTAGACCACGTGTTGTAATCAATTAACCCTTTCATTGAAAAACTCCATATAATACATTCTTAACCAATTAACCTCTTATTTCCCCTGGAAACAGCATTGTGCACTAAAAAATCCCTACATGGATTCTTAAAATCACAATTCTTAGTAAAAACTTCCTATTTGTAAAAAAATAAATAAGTTTTTTTTTTTTTTTTTTTTTTTTAAATATATTTATTACCAACTATTAAAAATTATTAAAATCATCCTGGGGACCTTCTTGGGGTGTCTTGACAGTGTTATACTGCAGTTTCCAGCCCCCAATTCAAAAGTTGAATTTCTTAAAGAGACAGTGCACTTTCATATAAAATGGCCGAAAATAACCCTGTACAATTACCCACTACGATTATAAACCCCATAAATATTTAAAAACACCCTGGGAACCTTACCAGAGTGTCCTGACAATGCTATACTGCAGTTTCCAGCCCCCAATTCAAAAGTTGGATTTCTTAAAGAGACAGTACACTTTCATATAAAATGGCCGAAAATAACCTTGTACCCTTGCCCACTGCGATTATAAACCCCATAAATGTTTAAAAACACCCTGGGAACCTTACCAGAGTGTCCTGACAATGCTATACTACGATTGTCAACCCCCAAATCTAAAGTTAAGTTTCTTAAAGAGACAGTACACTTTCATATAAAATAGCCGAAATTAACCTTGTACAATTGCCCACTGCTATAATAAAACTCATAAAACCCAATGCTATCCATTATCATGATCGGAACCTATGCTTCCAGTAAACTAAGTAACTGACGACAACATGAAAAAAGAACTAAATACCAGCCCGAAAGGGCAAGCAAATCTCCTGCTATGCTACGTCATACCATACCTTTAATCCTGTGCAGGTAGCCCCGCAAGCCATCATTAAACGGCTGATGACAACCCGAGAAAGATATGAGAGGGACAACATTAAACCTTCTCAGATTTAATGGTTTGATGTGTTTTCAATCGTAAGGTTCAAACCCTCAGGGTACAAAGTGCCCATTTTGTATATCCAAAAACTTTCTTTCTTTATAAGTGTACTCAATCGTTCTGGTCCATTATCCACAATGTGGTCAATAATGGTTATTTTCATCTTACTCGGGTCTTTGTGGTGATGGTTTGCATAGTGTCTGGAGACACTATGTAATTGATATCCTGCCCTTATATTAGATCTATGTTTATTTAATCGGGCATGGGCGGTCTGAATTGTCCGGCCGATGTATTGCAAGCCACAAGGGCACTCCAGCAAGTACACTACATAGGTGGATTGGCATGTTAATCTCTGCTTGATCTGGAAAACCTCATTAGTGGTATTAGATTTAAAGGTTTTTGCATTATTGATTATAACGCCACAACACATACATTTAGGTGTATTGCATGTGAAGCAGCCTCCTGTGTTAGGATTAGTCGTCACATCCCTTATTTTTTTCTTTTTTCTATTCGTGTTGCTAGGAGCAAGCAAGGTTTTTAAACTTCTATTCTTCCTAAAGATAATATTTGGTTTCTCTGGGATACTTTTGGAGAGAATGGGGTCACCTTTTAAAATAAACCAATGTTTTTGTAATAACTCCCGTACTACCGACCTGGATTGGCAAAATGTAGTAATTAAACTCCACTTTGTCTTTTCCTCTGTCCTTACAGAAGCCCTATCCGGATTCTCCCTTCTGTCCAAGCACGAGTCCTGTGATAGAGTGCATGTTCTTTTATATGCATCTTTTAAAAGTTTTTTTGGATAGCCTTTTTCCAAAAATCTCTTTTTGAGAATCTTGGATTCCACCTTAAAGTCAGAATCCAGAGTACAGTTTTTCCTGACTCTCCAATACTGCCCATAAGGCACATTTTTGATCCATCCAGGAAGGTGTCCACTGTTGAATTTGAGGTAGCTATTCACATCTACTGGTTTAAAAAACGTGGATGTGAATATTCTCCCCAGGTGGTCGAACTGTACCCATAGATCTAAGAATTGGAGAGAAGTGGATGATGCTGTGGCCGTGAATTTTAACCCCCAATCATTGTGATTTAGTTTGTCCGCAAAGCTCAATGCCTCCTCCATTGATCCATGCCATATAATGAATAAATCATCTATAAAGCGCCTATAGAAAAGTACTCCACTCGTGGATGATCCCGGCTGCGCGATGAGGACGGATTCCACCGCACCCATAAAAAGGTTAGCATAGCTTGGTGCGAATCTCGTCCCCATCGCGCAGCCCTTGATCTGTTTATATAACCCATCCTCAAAGGAAAACACATTGTTCTCCAATATGAACGCTATTGCGTTCAGAATGAATTCTCTTTGGTCTATAGGCATATTAGTGTCTCCAGTTAAAACCTCTTTGATGACCTTTATTCCCAATGTATGTGAAATATTATTGTAGAGCGCCACTACATCCAGAGAGAGAAAAACGCATCCCTCCATGGGTGGTAGAGCCCTTAATTCTTTAATTAATTGTGACGAGTCCTTTAGATATGATGTTAATCTCAGAACATATGTCTGCAAAAATAAATCTACATAATGCGATAGATTACTTGTAATGGATTGGATCCCTGATATTATTGGGCATCCAGGAGGATTTTTTGGGTCTTTATGCAGTTTGGGCAGAAAATAGAAAAAAGGTATTCTATATTGTGCAATGTCTAAAAAGTTCTTTTCTTTTTTATTGAGTATTCCCTTTTCATAAGCTTTCTTAATTAGAAGATTATACTTTATAAAGATACTGATATTAGGATCATCCTCCAACTTCTCATAAAATTCCGTATCACTCAATATTCTCATGCCCTCTTCCACATACCAAGATCTATCCATAAGGACAATTCCTCCTCCCTTATCTGCATTACGAATGATAATATCATTATTTTCTCTGATAGATTCAATGGCTGCTCTCTCTTCTTTTTTCAAATTATCTCTCATTTTCATGCGGGGAATTGACCTTACTTCCTTTAATATTAATTGTTGGAATGCCTCAATATGTGACCCCTTATGGTGTAAAGGATAAAATTTTTTATTTGGGTGTTTGATGTCTACATGTATCATTTCATCTATTGTGGTTCTATCTTTTTCTGTCTCTTGTTCATCATAGGGGGGTTTTCTCTTAACATTTTTACCATTTTTTTCTTCAAGTAAAAAATGTCTTTGTACAGTGAGTTTCCTAAAAAACTCATTAAAGTCAAGGTAAAGCGAGAATGTATCCATTTCTGCTGTGGGACAAAATGAGAGCCCCTTACTGAGAAGGGAGCGTTCATCATTAGTAAGTGTATAGCTCGATAAGTTATATATACCACTATCCTGATCATCAGGTTTCTCTATTTGTATCATGCTTATGGGGTTTAACCTGATTTCGTCTTTTTCAGACTGGTGCTCTGTGCCATGGGGTTCTCTTCTTCTAGTTCTTCCACTGCCTCTACACCCTCTTGTTCTCTTTTTCTTTTGGGGTGTCGCCCTGGGGCCACCCGAAAAAATTGAGTGATTTTTGAGTCTTTTAGGTTTGTTTGGGTAATAGATTTTGGTAAGTTACCTTCGTTGGAATTTCTTTCCTTTTGAGGTGCATACATATTTAAATTTGATGTCTCTGTGATTACAGGTAAAATTTCCAATTGACCCCCGACCGTAATACCAGCGAAACTATCTATATACTCATTTTCACCCGTGTTTTTCATATTACTATTTTCCTTTTCGTTTGTTATTATATCCTGTGTCCATATTTCAGTGTTCTGATCTATATTTTTTTCAATTTTATCTGTATTGATGTCCAATTCTAAAATGTATGTTTCACTGGGAGAATCTCCAATTGGAATTTCCATATCTTCCAATTGAGCCATTGACCCAGAGCCACCCGTTGTTTGAGTTGAAGTCACCTCGTGTATAGTAATTTCAGAGAAACTGATATTCTGAGTTTCTCTGTTAATTACTTGCATGTCCAGTGTTGTTATTTCTCCATGTATGCATGCTTTTCTCTCTTTATTTGACGTGCATTCTTTATTTGGTGAAGATTTATTAGTGCTAGTTCCATTATCTACTCTTATATTGGAATCATTTGCCCTGGAAGTTATAATACTAGTTGCTTGTTGTTGGTTTGATTTCGTTTCTTTTTTCTTTTTCTGATTATTAGTGATTTTATTCATATGTTGTTCATAATACGCTCTCTGTTTCTCTGTCTTAAGGAGAGTAAATGACCTTTCCTTATTGGAATTGGTAGATGTATCCATTTTTTCTCCTTTTCCTTTTTTATCCCTCCCTTCCACATCTAATTGTGCTCTTGATCGCTCCTCAGGTGCATTTATTGGGATGGTGGTAGGCATTTTTTCATACTCACTTATCCTTTCCTTTCTATCCCTCCATAATTTCATAGCTTTCTTTCTAATTAGATCCTCTTCAAATTTATTTAATTTGACTTTTAGTGCCAAATCAAATTCTTTGAAGTCAGGAGACATGGAATACATTTCCAGGTTGTCCCTGAGACATTTAACCCTCTCCAATGCTATCATGGCTAGTGAGTCCCTCTTACAAATTAACATTTTCATAAATCCCATTGAGCAAGATGTGGAATATTCATCCCATTTCTTTGTAAATTCCAGATCTTGCGGGAACGAGGATTTTTGGATTAGCCTCAGTCCCCTGGGAGCTATGTTTTCCTCAATATAACGTCCAAGAAACATTGTGTCAATATGATTAACTATCTCCACCTTGCTTTTGTTTTCTAATTCAAAAAACAGGTCAGCCATATGTTTTTTATCAGCTTCACTAAGGTGGGATAAAGGATTCTGATTAATTCTATCTGTACCTTGAATGTTATTAGCCAGACCTATTGCATCTGCAATCAATAATTCCCTGTGGGTACATCTATTCATCATAAAAAAATCCATCACTCCAACAGTTCAAATTGTTTCGACAGATGAGGCTAAACACCAATGTCACTTTTATCGAACTCCTCTTGCCGTTATTTTTTTTGATATTAATTCTCAGTTCACAAATCACAATTCAATCAGTCACGTGGTCCTAGTAAGACGATCTTTATGCATGTAATGAATAATCCTCTAAACAGTTCCTGGTGTCCACTTGCAGCAGCCTTAGTGGTTGTTTCAACCAACGCCAAAGCGTTAATCACATGTGAAAAGAAAAGAAAGGGCGCATGTGTAGACTCACAGGGCTATTTGCTGAATTTAAAAAGTGCCAGTACACTCACCTGTGAAGGTTGTGTACGTCTACACAACCAAGATTAAGCGTGTAATTAATGAGGCTCCGGGTCACCTCTATTTGTAGTACCGTCCTGTCGGTGTTTGCCTCGCAACTCCGTGCTCCTCAAGTGGTCACACGATCCTGCTGGACCAGATACCACGTCACCGCAGGTCCTCAGTAGTTTAACCCGGTGGTTGGATACCGCAGGTCCTCAAACATCCAAATAGACCAGGCCGCTCCTGCCGCTTTAGCTCCGCATGGAGATATCTCACAAGTAAACAATGGTGCAGCGGTCTCAGGGAGCGCCAAAGGAATACTGGACAATTTACTAGATGTCAACCGACTTTTATTCTTCCTCCAATACCACTGCCACAACGCGTTTCAACGGTCTAAGCCGTCTTCATCAGGTGGGGTAACGGGGAATGTTACAATGACAGCTTTATAAAGGGGTGGTATTTTACAAAATTTAGACCACGTGTTGTAATCAATTAACCCTTTCATTGAAAAACTCCATATAATACATTCTTAACCAATTAACCTCTTATTTCCCCTGGAAACAGCATTGTGCACTAAAAAATCCCTACATGGATTCTTAAAATCACAATTCTTAGTAAAAACTTCCTATTTGTAAAAAAATAAATAAGTTTTTTTTTTTTTTTTTTTTTTTTAAATATATTTATTACCAACTATTAAAAATTATTAAAATCATCCTGGGGACCTTCTTGGGGTGTCTTGACAGTGTTATACTGCAGTTTCCAGCCCCCAATTCAAAAGTTGAATTTCTTAAAGAGACAGTGCACTTTCATATAAAATGGCCGAAAATAACCCTGTACAATTACCCACTACGATTATAAACCCCATAAATATTTAAAAACACCCTGGGAACCTTACCAGAGTGTCCTGACAATGCTATACTGCAGTTTCCAGCCCCCAATTCAAAAGTTGGATTTCTTAAAGAGACAGTACACTTTCATATAAAATGGCCGAAAATAACCTTGTACCCTTGCCCACTGCGATTATAAACCCCATAAATGTTTAAAAACACCCTGGGAACCTTACCAGAGTGTCCTGACAATGCTATACTACGATTGTCAACCCCCAAATCTAAAGTTAAGTTTCTTAAAGAGACAGTACACTTTCATATAAAATAGCCGAAATTAACCTTGTACAATTGCCCACTGCTATAATAAAACTCATAAAACCCAATGCTATCCATTATCATGATCGGAACCTATGCTTCCAGTAAACTAAGTAACTGACGACAACATGAAAAAAGAACTAAATACCAGCCCGAAAGGGCAAGCAAATCTCCTGCTATGCTACGTCATACCATACCTTTAATCCTGTGCAGGTAGCCCCGCAAGCCATCATTAAACGGCTGATGACAACCCGAGAAAGATATGAGAGGGACAACATTAAACCTTCTCAGATTTAATGGTTTGATGTGTTTTCAATCGTAAGGTTCAAACCCTCAGGGTACAAAGTGCCCATTTTGTATATCCAAAAACTTTCTTTCTTTATAAGTGTACTCAATCGTTCTGGTCCATTATCCACAATGTGGTCAATAATGGTTATTTTCATCTTACTCGGGTCTTTGTGGTGATGGTTTGCATAGTGTCTGGAGACACTATGTAATTGATATCCTGCCCTTATATTAGATCTATGTTTATTTAATCGGGCATGGGCGGTCTGAATTGTCCGGCCGATGTATTGCAAGCCACAAGGGCACTCCAGCAAGTACACTACATAGGTGGATTGGCATGTTAATCTCTGCTTGATCTGGAAAACCTCATTAGTGGTATTAGATTTAAAGGTTTTTGCATTATTGATTATAACGCCACAACACATACATTTAGGTGTATTGCATGTGAAGCAGCCTCCTGTGTTAGGATTAGTCGTCACATCCCTTATTTTTTTCTTTTTTCTATTCGTGTTGCTAGGAGCAAGCAAGGTTTTTAAACTTCTATTCTTCCTAAAGATAATATTTGGTTTCTCTGGGATACTTTTGGAGAGAATGGGGTCACCTTTTAAAATAAACCAATGTTTTTGTAATAACTCCCGTACTACCGACCTGGATTGGCAAAATGTAGTAATTAAACTCCACTTTGTCTTTTCCTCTGTCCTTACAGAAGCCCTATCCGGATTCTCCCTTCTGTCCAAGCACGAGTCCTGTGATAGAGTGCATGTTCTTTTATATGCATCTTTTAAAAGTTTTTTTGGATAGCCTTTTTCCAAAAATCTCTTTTTGAGAATCTTGGATTCCACCTTAAAGTCAGAATCCAGAGTACAGTTTTTCCTGACTCTCCAATACTGCCCATAAGGCACATTTTTGATCCATCCAGGAAGGTGTCCACTGTTGAATTTGAGGTAGCTATTCACATCCACTGGTTTAAAAAACGTGGATGTGAATATTCTCCCCAGGTGGTCGAACTGTACCCATAGATCTAAGAATTGGAGAGAGTTGAATTAGAAAACAAAAGCAAGGTGGAGATAGTTAATCATATTGACACAATGTTTCTTGGACGTTATATTGAGGAAAACATAGCTCCCAGGGGACTGAGGCTAATCCAAAAATCCTCGTTCCCGCAAGATCTGGAATTTACAAAGAAATGGGATGAATATTCCACATCTTGCTCAATGGGATTTATGAAAATGTTAATTTGTAAGAGGGACTCACTAGCCATGATAGCATTGGAGAGGGTTAAATGTCTCAGGGACAACCTGGAAATGTATTCCATGTCTCCTGACTTCAAAGAATTTGATTTGGCACTAAAAGTCAAATTAAATAAATTTGAAGAGGATCTAATTAGAAAGAAAGCTATGAAATTATGGAGGGATAGAAAGGAAAGGATAAGTGAGTATGAAAAAATGCCTACCACCATCCCAATAAATGCACCTGAGGAGCGATCAAGAGCACAATTAGATGTGGAAGGGAGGGATAAAAAAGGAAAAGGAGAAAAAATGGATACATCTACCAATTCCAATAAGGAAAGGTCATTTACTCTCCTTAAGACAGAGAAACAGAGAGCGTATTATGAACAACATATGAATAAAATCACTAATAATCAGAAAAAGAAAAAAGAAACGAAATCAAACCAACAACAAGCAACTAGTATTATAACTTCCAGGGCAAATGATTCCAATATAAGAGTAGATAATGGAACTAGCACTAATAAATCTTCACCAAATAAAGAATGCACGTCAAATAAAGAGAGAAAAGCATGCATACATGGAGAAATAACAACACTGGACATGCAAGTAATTAACAGAGAAACTCAGAATATCAGTTTCTCTGAAATTACTATACACGAGGTGACTTCAACTCAAACAACGGGTGGCTCTGGGTCAATGGCTCAATTGGAAGATATGGAAATTCCAATTGGAGATTCTCCCAGTGAAACATACATTTTAGAATTGGACATCAATACAGATAAAATTGAAAAAAATATAGATCAGAACACTGAAATATGGACACAGGATATAATAACAAACGAAAAGGAAAATAGTAATATGAAAAACACGGGTGAAAATGAGTATATAGATAGTTTCGCTGGTATTACGGTCGGGGGTCAATTGGAAATTTTACCTGTAATCACAGAGACATCAAATTTAAATATGTATGCACCTCAAAAGGAAAGAAATTCCAACGAAGGTAACTTACCAAAATCTATTACCCAAACAAACCTAAAAGACTCAAAAATCACTCAATTTTTTCGGGTGGCCCCAGGGCGACACCCCAAAAGAAAAAGAGAACAAGAGGGTGTAGAGGCAGTGGAAGAACTAGAAGAAGAGAACCCCATGGCACAGAGCACCAGTCTGAAAAAGACGAAATCAGGTTAAACCCCATAAGCATGATACAAATAGAGAAACCTGATGATCAGGATAGTGGTATATATAACTTATCGAGCTATACACTTACTAATGATGAACGCTCCCTTCTCAGTAAGGGGCTCTCATTTTGTCCCACAGCAGAAATGGATACATTCTCGCTTTACCTTGACTTTAATGAGTTTTTTAGGAAACTCACTGTACAAAGACATTTTTTACTTGAAGAAAAAAATGGTAAAAATGTTAAGAGAAAACCCCCCTATGATGAACAAGAGACAGAAAAAGATAGAACCACAATAGATGAAATGATACATGTAGACATCAAACACCCAAATAAAAAATTTTATCCTTTACACCATAAGGGGTCACATATTGAGGCATTCCAACAATTAATATTAAAGGAAGTAAGGTCAATTCCCCGCATGAAAATGAGAGATAATTTGAAAAAAGAAGAGAGAGCAGCCATTGAATCTATCAGAGAAAATAATGATATTATCATTCGTAATGCAGATAAGGGAGGAGGAATTGTCCTTATGGATAGATCTTGGTATGTGGAAGAGGGCATGAGAATATTGAGTGATACGGAATTTTATGAGAAGTTGGAGGATGATCCTAATATCAGTATCTTTATAAAGTATAATCTTCTAATTAAGAAAGCTTATGAAAAGGGAATACTCAATAAAAAAGAAAAGAACTTTTTAGACATTGCACAATATAGAATACCTTTTTTCTATTTTCTGCCCAAACTGCATAAAGACCCAAAAAATCCTCCTGGACGCCCAATAATATCAGGGATCCAATCCATTACAAGTAATCTATCGCATTATGTAGATTTATTTTTGCAGACATATGTTCTGAGATTAACATCATATCTAAAGGACTCGTCACAATTAATTAAAGAATTAAGGGCTCTACCACCCATGGAGGGATGCGTTTTTCTCTCTCTGGATGTAGTGGCGCTCTACAATAATATTTCACATACATTGGGAATAAAGGTCATCAAAGAGGTTTTAACTGGAGACACTAATATGCCTATAGACCAAAGAGAATTCATTCTGAACGCAATAGCGTTCATATTGGAGAACAATGTGTTTTCCTTTGAGGATGGGTTATATAAACAGATCAAGGGCTGCGCGATGGGGACGAGATTCGCACCAAGCTATGCTAACCTTTTTATGGGTGCGGTGGAATCCGTCCTCATCGCGCAGCCGGGATCATCCACGAGTGGAGTACTTTTCTATAGGCGCTTTATAGATGATTTATTCATTATATGGCATGGATCAATGGAGGAGGCATTGAGCTTTGCGGACAAACTAAATCACAATGATTGGGGGTTAAAATTCACGGCCACAGCATCATCCACTTCTCTCCAATTCTTAGATCTATGGGTACAGTTCGACCACCTGGGGAGAATATTCACATCCACGTTTTTTAAACCAGTAGATGTGAATAGCTACCTCAAATTCAACAGTGGACACCTTCCTGGATGGATCAAAAATGTGCCTTATGGGCAGTATTGGAGAGTCAGGAAAAACTGTACTCTGGATTCTGACTTTAAGGTGGAATCCAAGATTCTCAAAAAGAGATTTTTGGAAAAAGGCTATCCAAAAAAACTTTTAAAAGATGCATATAAAAGAACATGCACTCTATCACAGGACTCGTGCTTGGACAGAAGGGAGAATCCGGATAGGGCTTCTGTAAGGACAGAGGAAAAGACAAAGTGGAGTTTAATTACTACATTTTGCCAATCCAGGTCGGTAGTACGGGAGTTATTACAAAAACATTGGTTTATTTTAAAAGGTGACCCCATTCTCTCCAAAAGTATCCCAGAGAAACCAAATATTATCTTTAGGAAGAATAGAAGTTTAAAAACCTTGCTTGCTCCTAGCAACACGAATAGAAAAAAGAAAAAAATAAGGGATGTGACGACTAATCCTAACACAGGAGGCTGCTTCACATGCAATACACCTAAATGTATGTGTTGTGGCGTTATAATCAATAATGCAAAAACCTTTAAATCTAATACCACTAATGAGGTTTTCCAGATCAAGCAGAGATTAACATGCCAATCCACCTATGTAGTGTACTTGCTGGAGTGCCCTTGTGGCTTGCAATACATCGGCCGGACAATTCAGACCGCCCATGCCCGATTAAATAAACATAGATCTAATATAAGGGCAGGATATCAATTACATAGTGTCTCCAGACACTATGCAAACCATCACCACAAAGACCCGAGTAAGATGAAAATAACCATTATTGACCACATTGTGGATAATGGACCAGAACGATTGAGTACACTTATAAAGAAAGAAAGTTTTTGGATATACAAAATGGGCACTTTGTACCCTGAGGGTTTGAACCTTACGATTGAAAACACATCAAACCATTAAATCTGAGAAGGTTTAATGTTGTCCCTCTCATATCTTTCTCGGGTTGTCATCAGCCGTTTAATGATGGCTTGCGGGGCTACCTGCACAGGATTAAAGGTATGGTATGACGTAGCATAGCAGGAGATTTGCTTGCCCTTTCGGGCTGGTATTTAGTTCTTTTTTCATGTTGTCGTCAGTTACTTAGTTTACTGGAAGCATAGGTTCCGATCATGATACTGGATAGCATTGGGTTTTATGAGTTTTATTATAGCAGTGGGCAATTGTACAAGGTTATTTTCGGCTATTTTATATGAAAGTGTACTGTCTCTTTAAGAAACTTAACTTTAGATTTGGGGGTTGACAATCGTAGTATAGCATTGTCAGGACACTCTGGTAAGGTTCCCAGGGTGTTTTTAAACATTTATGGGGTTTATAATCGCAGTGGGCAAGGGTACAAGGTTATTTTCGGCCATTTTATATGAAAGTGTACTGTCTCTTTAAGAAATCCAACTTTTGAATTGGGGGCTGGAAACTGCAGTATAGCATTGTCAGGACACTCTGGTAAGGTTCCCAGGGTGTTTTTAAATATTTATGGGGTTTATAATCGTAGTGGGTAATTGTACAGGGTTATTTTCGGCCATTTTATATGAAAGTGCACTGTCTCTTTAAGAAATTCAACTTTTGAATTGGGGGCTGGAAACTGCAGTATAACACTGTCAAGACACCCCAAGAAGGTCCCCAGGATGATTTTAATAATTTTTAATAGTTGGTAATAAATATATTTAAAAAAAAAAAAAAAAAAAAAAAACTTATTTATTTTTTTACAAATAGGAAGTTTTTACTAAGAATTGTGATTTTAAGAATCCATGTAGGGATTTTTTAGTGCACAATGCTGTTTCCAGGGGAAATAAGAGGTTAATTGGTTAAGAATGTATTATATGGAGTTTTTCAATGAAAGGGTTAATTGATTACAACACGTGGTCTAAATTTTGTAAAATACCACCCCTTTATAAAGCTGTCATTGTAACATTCCCCGTTACCCCACCTGATGAAGACGGCTTAGACCGTTGAAACGCGTTGTGGCAGTGGTATTGGAGGAAGAATAAAAGTCGGTTGACATCTACTAAATTGTCCAGTATTCCTTTGGCGCTCCCTGAGACCGCTGCACCATTGTTTACTTATAAGCAACAGTTTAACAGAATGCCACAGACTAATCAACCAAACTTTTTGGGTTGGGTTCTCTTTTATAGTCTGCAGGCATTAAATGAAAGAAGTCAGTGTTCCAGCAGAAGGAGACAACGTTTCAGAAAAGGCATTGTAGCAAACCAAAAAAGAAATTTTAAGCGCAGCAGAGTAACCAGCGCACATACCTGTTAGCTCAGGTGAGTTTAAAAGGCTGCTGTTGATAACAAGGGCATTTGCTAAATAGATGGTGTGTGTGCAACAATATACTGAAAGGTCAATTATATTGTGCAGCTTATCTCACCACCTGTAGTTATTTAGGTGAAAGCTCCAAAATGCTTGCCTAATATGTCTGTTTATCCAAAAGGAAGTAAAAAGGGAGAGCTAGAAAGATAGCATTGCATCACATTACATGGCAATGCAATGCACAGTTGCTGAAGTTGAACCAAAATGAGCTTGTAATCTGGCTTCTGCAACTTTGAACATGAAAAATCCAATGAGGAGAAGAAAAGCAAAGCCAAAGAGTCCATCCCAAAATCCGACAAACAAGCAAAATGAACAAAAAACATTGAATTCAATTCTTTCTGATTTTAGAAACTGCATTAAAGAAGGGGTGCACCGGTCCTGGAGATACTGCAATACCAGGTCAATGCGTGGAGTGGACAGAGCAAGCTCTTTTTCCATCTCCCTGTTCTAAAAATCCATTTAATATATGGTCCCCAGATAGGGGACGTATCAGATATTAAACTGATAAGAACAGATACTACACTTGATCTTAGCCAAAAGGCCGAGAAGCGATAACCAGAATTGGTTTCAAACTACGGAGCCACCCAAGGATCCTGAAAAGTCCATTTGTGGAGATGAGCTCCTGGACTCCCGTTAAGAAGACATGTTGTCAACCTCTAGATCCCTTACATGCCTGCACTTTTCGGCTTGCTGCTGCTGCAATCCACGCGTTTTAGATCTGCATAACTCCACCTCTTTAAACACAGCACCTTCACCCCCTGCTGTTCCCACCCGCCTCAACACCGTTGGAAGGGAGGAGAACCAATTAAGGCGGGGGGTGGGGTGGAACGAGCAGCTGTCTACCCTTAGCAGGAGGGCTCCTGATTACATACCTCTCCTGCTGCTGCTGCTGCTGGCTGTCCAGCAGCAGACTGAAGGTGGCTGCTGCTGTGCACAGGTATATAAAGGCTCAGAGCCTATTATGACACGCGCAGCCAGCGTTCCATTGCCACATTCCATCTACTGCAGGCAGGATACCTGGCTGGCTGAATGTCGCTGAGAAGCTCACAGAGACCGCCATAAGCAACAGTTTAACAGAATGCCACAGACTAATCAACCAAACTTTTTGGGTTGGGTTCTCTTTTATAGTCTGCAGGCATTAAATGAAAGAAGTCAGTGTTCCAGCAGAAGGAGACAACGTTTCAGAAAAGGCATTGTAGCAAACCAAAAAAGAAATTTTAAGCGCAGCAGAGTAACCAGCGCACATACCTGTTAGCTCAGGTGAGTTTAAAAGGCTGCTGTTGATAACAAGGGCATTTGCTAAATAGATGGTGTGTGTGCAACAATATACTGAAAGGTCAATTATATTGTGCAGCTTATCTCATCACCTGTAGTTATTTAGGTAAAAGCTCCAAAATGCTTGCCTAATATGTCTGTTTATCCAAAAGGAAGTAAAAAGGGAGAGCTAGAAAGATAGCATTGCATCACATTACATGGCAATGCAATGCACAGTTGCTGAAGTTGAACCAAAATGAGCTTGTAATCTGGCTTCTGCAACTTTGAACATGAAAAATCCAATGAGGAGAAGAAAAGCAAAGCCAAAGAATCCATCCCAAAATCCGACAAACAAGCAAAATGAACAAAAAACATTGAATTCAATTCTTTCTGATTTTAGAAACTGCATTAAAGAAGGGGTGCACCGGTCCTGGAGATACTGCAATACCAGGTCAATGCGTGGAGTGGACAGAGCAAGCTCTTTTTCCATCTCCCTGTTCTAAAAATCCATTTAATATATGGTCCCCAGATAGGGGACGTATCAGATATTAAACTGATAAGAACAGATACTACACTTGATCTTAGCCAAAAGGCCGAGAAGCGATAACCAGAATTGGTTTCAAACTACGGAGCCACCCAAGGATCCTGAAAAGTCCATTTGTGGAGATGAGCTCCTGGACTCCCGTTAAGAAGACATGTTGTCAACCTCTAGATCCCTTACATGCCTGCACTTTTCGGCTTGCTGCTGCTGCAATCCACGCGTTTTAGATCTGCATAACTCCACCTCTTTAAACACAGCACCTTCACCCCCTGCTGTTCCCACCCGCCTCAACACCGTTGGAAGGGAGGAGAACCAATTAAGGCGGGGGGTGGGGTGGAACGAGCAGCTGTCTACCCTTAGCAGGAGGGCTCCTAATTACATACCTCTCCTGCTGCTGCTGCTGCTGGCTGTCCAGCAGCAGACTGAAGGTGGCTGCTGCTGTGCACAGGTATATAAAGGCTCAGAGCCTATTATGACACGCGCAGCCAGCGTTCCATTGCCACATTCCATCTACTGCAGGCAGGATACCTGGCTGGCTGAATGTCGCTGAGAAGCTCACAGAGACCGCCATAAGCAACAGTTTAACAGAATGCCACAGACTAATCAACCAAACTTTTTGGGTTGGGTTCTCTTTTATAGTCTGCAGGCATTAAATGAAAGAAGTCAGTGTTCCAGCAGAAGGAGACAACGTTTCAGAAAAGGCATTGTAGCAAACCAAAAAAGAAATTTTAAGCGCAGCAGAGTAACCAGCGCACATACCTGTTAGCTCAGGTGAGTTTAAAAGGCTGCTGTTGATAACAAGGGCATTTGCTAAATAGATGGTGTGTGTGCAACAATATACTGAAAAGTCAATTATATTGTGCAGCTTATCTCGCCACCTGTAGTTATTTAGGTGAAAGCTCCAAAATGCTTGCCTAATATGTCTGTTTATCCAAAAGGAAGTAAAAAGGGAGAGCTAGAAAGATAGCATTGCATCACATTACATGGCAATGCAATGCACAGTTGCTGAAGTTGAACCAAAATGAGCTTGTAATCTGGCTTCTGCAACTTTGAACATGAAAAATCCAATGAGGAGAAGAAAAGCAAAGCCAAAGAGTCCATCCCAAAATCCGACAAACAAGCAAAATGAACAAAAAACATTGAATTCAATTCTTTCTGATTTTAGAAACTGCATTAAAGAAGGGGTGCACCGGTCCTGGAGATACTGCAATACCAGGTCAATGCGTGGAGTGGACAGAGCAAGCTCTTTTTCCATCTCCCTGTTCTAAAAATCCATTTAATATATGGTCCCCAGATAGGGGACGTATCAGATATTAAACTGATAAGAACAGATACTACACTTGATCTTAGCCAAAAGGCCGAGAAGCGATAACCAGAATTGGTTTCAAACTACGGAGCCACCCAAGGATCCTGAAAAGTCCATTTGTGGAGATGAGCTCCTGGACTCCCGTTAAGAAGACATGTTGTCAACCTCTAGATCCCTTACATGCCTGCACTTTTCGGCTTGCTGCTGCTGCAATCCACGCGTTTTAGATCTGCATAACTCCACCTCTTTAAACACAGCACCTTCACCCCCTGCTGTTCCCACCCGCCTCAACACCGTTGGAAGGGAGGAGAACCAATTAAGGCGGGGGGTGGGGTGGAACGAGCAGCTGTCTACCCTTAGCAGGAGGGCTCCTGATTACATACCTCTCCTGCTGCTGCTGCTGCTGGCTGTCCAGCAGCAGACTGAAGGTGGCTGCTGCTGTGCACAGGTATATAAAGGCTCAGAGCCTATTATGACACGCGCAGCCAGCGTTCCATTGCCACATTCCATCTACTGCAGGCAGGATACCTGGCTGGCTGAATGTCGCTGAGAAGCTCACAGAGACCGCCATAAGCAACAGTTTAACAGAATGCCACAGACTAATCAACCAAACTTTTTGGGTTGGGTTCTCTTTTATAGTCTGCAGGCATTAAATGAAAGAAGTCAGTGTTCCAGCAGAAGGAGACAACGTTTCAGAAAAGGCATTGTAGCAAACCAAAAAAGAAATTTTAAGCGCAGCAGAGTAACCAGCGCACATACCTGTTAGCTCAGGTGAGTTTAAAAGGCTGCTGTTGATAACAAGGGCATTTGCTAAATAGATGGTGTGTGTGCAACAATATACTGAAAGGTCAATTATATTGTGCAGCTTATCTCACCACCTGTAGTTATTTAGGTGAAAGCTCCAAAATGCTTGCCTACTATGTCTGTTTATCCAAAAGGAAGTAAAAAGGGAGAGCTAGAAAGATAGCATTGCATCACATTACATGGCAATGCAATGCACAGTTGCTGAAGTTGAACCAAAATGAGCTTGTAATCTGGCTTCTGCAACTTTGAACATGAAAAATCCAATGAGGAGAAGAAAAGCAAAGCCAAAGAGTCCATCCCAAAATCCGACAAACAAGCAAAATGAACAAAAAACATTGAATTCAATTCTTTCTGATTTTAGAAACTGCATTAAAGAAGGGGTGCACCGGTCCTGGAGATACTGCAATACCAGGTCAATGCGTGGAGTGGACAGAGCAAGCTCTTTTTCCATCTCCCTGTTCTAAAAATCCATTTAATATATGGTCCCCAGATAGGGGACGTATCAGATATTAAACTGATAAGAACAGATACTACACTTGATCTTAGCCAAAAGGCCGAGAAGCGATAACCAGAATTGGTTTCAAACTACGGAGCCACCCAAGGATCCTGAAAAGTCCATTTGTGGAGATGAGCTCCTGGACTCCCGTTAAGAAGACATGTTGTCAACCTCTAGATCCCTTACATGCCTGCACTTTTCGGCTTGCTGCTGCTGCAATCCACGCGTTTTAGATCTGCATAACTCCACCTCTTTAAACACAGCACCTTCACCCCCTGCTGTTCCCACCCGCCTCAACACCGTTGGAAGGGAGGAGAACCAATTAAGGCGGGGGGTGGGGTGGAACGAGCAGCTGTCTACCCTTAGCAGGAGGACTCCTGATTACATACCTCTCCTGCTGCTGCTGCTGCTGGCTGTCCAGCAGCAGACTGAAGGTGGCTGCTGCTGTGCACAGGTATATAAAGGCTCAGAGCCTATTATGACACGCGCAGCCAGCGTTCCATTGCCACATTCCATCTACTGCAGGCAGGATACCTGGCTGGCTGAATGTCGCTGAGAAGCTCACAGAGACCGCCATAAGCAACAGTTTAACAGAATGCCACAGACTAATCAACCAAACTTTTTGGGTTGGGTTCTCTTTTATAGTCTGCAGGCATTAAATGAAAGAAGTCAGTGTTCCAGCAGAAGGAGACAACGTTTCAGAAAAGGCATTGTAGCAAACCAAAAAAGAAATTTTAAGCGCAGCAGAGTAACCAGCGCACATACCTGTTAGCTCAGGTGAGTTTAAAAGGCTGCTGTTGATAACAAGGGCATTTGCTAAATAGATGGTGTGTGTGCAACAATATACTGAAAGGTCAATTATATTGTGCAGCTTATCTCACCACCTGTAGTTATTTAGGTGAAAGCTCCAAAATGCTTGCCTAATATGTCTGTTTATCCAAAAGGAAGTAAAAAGGGAGAGCTAGAAAGATAGCATTGCATCACATTACATGGCAATGCAATGCACAGTTGCTGAAGTTGAACCAAAATGAGCTTGTAATCTGGCTTCTGCAACTTTGAACATGAAAAATCCAATGAGGAGAAGAAAAGCAAAGCCAAAGAGTCCATCCCAAAATCCGACAAACAAGCAAAATGAACAAAAAACATTGAATTCAATTCTTTCTGATTTTAGAAACTGCATTAAAGAAGGGGTGCACCGGTCCTGGAGATACTGCAATACCAGGTCAATGCGTGGAGTGGACAGAGCAAGCTCTTTTTCCATCTCCCTGTTCTAAAAATCCATTTAATATATGGTCCCCAGATAGGGGACGTATCAGATATTAAACTGATAAGAACAGATTTTTTTTTTTTTTTTTTAATTTGGCTATCCCCTGCAGAGGGATAAAACCGTTTATTAAAACTTTAACAAATTACAAGCATAATTAAACAAATACCAAACGTTAAAAGACAAATGAAATTTACAAAACAAAAAAATACAAAGATTTTAAATAATTAGGTTCCATTGGTCAACAAGCCATTTTTTGGAAATATGTACATTCTTCTTTTTGTCAATTAAATAATAAGTATACATTTCACATAAACATAAACTTAAAACATCATTCACTGATAAAACATCTTGTTTAAAAATAGCAATGTTGCGCGCTTTCCAGAGAGATGACTTGGCGCAGTTCACTGTCTTCCAAGCCATTGTGTACTGGTCCATTGTGGGGCATTCCATAAGTCCGTATAGCACAGTTTTATATGTAAAGTCCTTGAGGTCTGCCACCCTTTCCAGTAGGGGGAGCAGTCTTCTCCAGAAATCCTTTGCAAAATTACATGTCCATAATAGATGTTCCACCGTTTCCTCGTCTTGGCATCCGGCTCTTGGGCAGATGGCAGACCTCACAAAACCTCTTCTGTATTGGAATGCCCGGCAAGGAAGACAGCGGTGCATGCAACTCCAAGCCAGATCTCTCTGTTCATTAAAAAGATAAAAAACGTTAATCATTTTCCAGATAGACATAGATTTGTCATCATCATATCTGTCAACATTACATATTTCCTCACTTTTACGTATTTCTTTAATTAGCTTCTTACTATTTCTTAATTCCTCTATTTTCTTAGTCCCTAAATTAAAATCGGACACTATTTTCCTTAAAATCTCATAATGCGTCGACAAATTAAAAGCATGGGGCACAGATATATTAACTTCATACCATCCAAACTTTCTCATAAAAAATCCTGTATTAAAACGCATAAAAAAGGACCAATAGTGATTCTTAAAAAGGGCATTAAAACAGTAAACGAACAGATGGATTAAAAGAAACCTATTAAAATCTGGAAAATCTTTACCACCTTTTACTTTTGATTTCATCACGATTTCTCTTTTCAGCTTTTCCATTTTTGAGTTCCAAAAGAAGGTAAAACAGGTTTTGGTTATCTTTTTTAAAACATTAACAGGCGGGGGGAAAACCATGCTAAGATACAATAAAAGAGGTAAAATCACCATCTTTAAAACCAATACTTTACCCTCCATTGTAAGTCTCCTCATGTTCCACATACATATTTTCGTATTTATTTTCTGTGTAACTGTTTCCCAACTATTATAACCATCATTATTTTCAGTGAATGATATACCTAAAATGGAAATGGATTCGGAGACATTAATTGGTACATCACGTAAAATCATCCCCCCCAACACTTAAAATGTTACACTTATTAAAATTGATTTTAAAACCAGAAGCTAGACAAAAGGATTGCACTTGATGGAGAGTGGCCGTAAGTGATGGTGCATCTGTACACAAGACCGCCACGTCATCCATGTAGCCTACAACCTTGGCCTCCAAACCACCGCTTCCAGGCAGAGGGACACCGCATATCTGTTTATTTTGGCGTATTGCACATAACATTGGTTCCAGTGCACAGATAAACAGTAGGGGGGACAGAGGGCATCCCTGTTTCACCCCTGACCGTAAAAATACCTCTTGTGTCTTAAAACCATTCACTAAAATCTTACTTGTACAATCCTTGTAAAATGCTTTAAGCGATAGTAAAAACCCTTCTGGTATGCCCATTTTCTCTAAAACTTTAAAAAGATAAAAGTGTGAGACACGGTCAAATGCTTTTTCAAAATCAATAGATAAAATCGCTATTTTCCCCTTTCTGTCTTTCACATCCTCAATACAGTCTTTCACTAAATTCAGATTGTCCCATATACTGCACCCCGGCACCCCACACACTTGATTAGAATGAATAACTTTGCTGATGACTTCTTTTAGACGATTTGCACAAATTTTAGCCATTATTTTATAGTCACAATTTAAAAGTGTTATTGGTCTCCAGTTTTCTAATTTTGATTTATCGCCTTTTTTGTATAGGAGGGAGACTTCACCTTTCTTCCAGGAATTTAATAAAACCTTATTATTAAAAACCTCAGTAAACAAATAAAACAAATCATCTTTTAAAATATCATAAAAACATACATAAAATTCTATTGGGATGCCATCAGGACCAGGGACCTTTCCAGTTTTAAAACTTTTAATAGTTTTTAACACTTCTTGTTCCGTTAAAACTTGGGATAAAAACTCTTGGGATGCGGGATCTAAAACAGCTGTTAGTCCTTGCAGCGAATCATCCATTAATTTATTATTTATATTTTTTCCATTAAAAAGATTAGAAAAAAAAACCTCAACTTTACCCAGCATATTTTTTATATTATTCTCACCATCTATATGGTCAATTATCACTTTTTCTTTTTTATTTTTCCTAAAAAAATATCTGGAACACTTTTCATTTTCTTCTATATGTTGTACTCTAGAACGAAAAATTATCTCTTTTCCTTTTTGTTCTAGCCATTTTGAAATCTCTTCTTTTAAGTTTGAAATATCAAGTTGTACATCTATCCCATTGTCTCTGAGCTTAAATAATGTTTGTAGGCGGGTATTTAAAATTCTATATTCTTCATATTTTTCTTTGGCTCTACATATACTCTTTTTAATAAAAAAGTCTTTTATTTTTACTTTCATTCTATCCCACCATACACTCATAGTCTCATTTGTTTTTTTCCCTTTTCTACATTTCCTATAAAACTCAATAAAATCTGATAAAATCTGCGGGTCGGTTAAAAGGGATACGTTCATTTTCCAGCTTTTCTTACCACATTTTTTGTTGTCATTTACTTTTATGGTAAAGGATAAAAGTTTATGGTCTGAAAATATATTAGTTAAAACTTCACATTTGGCAGGTATTGTTTTATCTGAACCAAAAATAAAATCAATCCTAGAGCTACAATTAGCATTGCTCCAAGTGAAACCGGCGTCCTCTGGGCTATCACTATGACACTCTTTATATATGTCTATCAATTTAGCATCTTTGACTATATCATGTAGCATACCTGAGGTTTTATCGTAGTTCCTGCTTACAGAGCTGGAGCGCCGGTTTTCACCTTTTAAAACACAATTAAAATCCCCTGCTAAGATAAAAGGTTCAGAGTTATTAATAAATAATGGTAAAAGATCAAGCATTTCGGCTCTTTCATTTTTCTCTGGGGATCCATAAAAATTTAAAAACTGCCATCTAATACCATCAATAAAAGCTTTCACTAATAAAATACGACCTGGTAAAATTTCCTGAATAAAATCAATTAAAACGTTCCCTTTAAAAAGTATGGCTACACCCGCTGATCCTGCAGCATTCGATCCGGACCAGACAGATGGCCCACACTTCCACTCATCTTTATATTTTTGATATGACATTTCATGTGGGATATTACATTCTTGCAGAAAAAATACAGATGCAGTAAAACACGTAAAAAAATTAAAAAGAGCAGTTCTTCTCGTGTTAGATTTTATGCCTCTCACGTTGAGGGAAATACCTTTCAGTTCAGCCATCATTAGAAAATGTAGAAATTTTACTTAGGTAACTAAGAGCAACGGATTTACCTGTCCGATGAACCTGATCAGACCACTGGGCTTACGCCTCCCTCCTCATCTGATAGTATCGTCACGAGAGTCTCCGTGGAGGAGGAAAGATTACCACATTTATATAAACCCGACGCTACACTGGCATAGCTCGGAGGGCTGGCTGGCAGAACCCGCTGGGTCTCCATTGGCTGGCCATGCAGTTCCTCATCAGGTGGGTCCCCGAGGGGTTCCGACGCCCCTGTTTGACCTGTAGAAGGTCGTCCTAAAGGAGGAGGTTGCGCACAAGGCAGAGCCTCTGACTCTTCAGAGGCAGCAAGATCCCGGTCCCCACCTGTAGCAGCGGAGACCGAAACCCCTGAGGGTCCTGCGTCCACGTCCCCTTCTGGAGAAGTGTCCATCTGTTCACCTCCTGCTGCCTCCTCCGAACCACCCTTTTTCTTTTTCTTAGGACCCACCTTTATCCACTCAGCGCCCTCAGCACTAGGAGACCCAGACTGGGCATGGGCTTCTGTGTCGGCCTTTTGCCGGTCCCTTTTGACCTTACCAGTAGTGCCCTTCTGCTCCTTCTCAGCCCTCCTTTTGGACTCCCGCAGGTCCTGCAGCCAGGTTTTGGGATTTGGTATTTTACCTGTCATAGACTCTGGAGACACTTCACTATTTGGTACGCCCTTATTGTCTCCAGAGGCTCCAGGTTGTTGTTCCTCCTCCTGAGGGGTGGTCTGATCTTTTGGTCCTTGGTCGGACGTCTTGGACTTCCCCTTTTGCTCATCTTCCCGAAATCTGTGAGGGCAAGAAAAATAAAAGTGACCTGGAGTCTGGCAAAAACTGCATTTCTTTTCCTTAGGGCATTCTTTTGTCTCATGTTCTTCACTAGCACAATTTCTACATGATACATGACAGTTTTCTTTTGAATGACCATAGCGCCCACAATTTCTGCAATATACTGGCATCCCAGAAAAGAAGAAATCCCCATTTGTTTGCCCAATTTTGAAACGGGCAGGGGGGAGCCGTATACCACCTGGTGTATTTGGATCTCTTGTACACTTCACAAGGAATTTCCACTTAGATGTCCATATGTTATATTCGTTTAATATCTTCCCAATACATTTAACACTTTTAAAATAAATTGCTAGAAATGACATTACTTCTGGAGCAGAAACAAAGGGCGAAAATATTTTTACAATAACCAGTCTTACCTCATCCAGGACGTGCTCAACAATTTGTATCCCTTTCAAAACAGGACTATTTTCAACTTTTTTTAACTTTTCTAGTACATCTCTAAAAATACCTTCTCCGGTGAATGTGATGTCATAGTCACCTCTTCTGGGATAATCCTGGATGGACAGAATTTCATTCCTTTGTACGCCAAGAAGGTTCCTGAGCACGTCCTGGACTACATACCCTAATTTCCTCATATCCGAGCCACCCGCCGTGAAGTGAACTCGGATAGAGTTTTTTAGCCTCGCATAAAGAGGCACGAGGTTAGGGTCAACCTCCATGGAAAACGGCAACAAGGTTGCAAATTGCAGCCGCTTGCAATCTGCGCTCCCAGTGTTCTTGCAGCGAAAAACACCTGGAAGCTGGGGGATCGCAACTCGTTACCCTGGGACTAAGCCCTCTCCCTAATAGCAGCAAGCAGGTTAAGTCCACCAAAGTGGACGATCCTGCCAGGCCAAGGAGAGGGGTACCCGAGTGCCCTTCAACCACAATCTCCTGCAATAAAGCACTTGATCGTAGCCAAAAGGCCGAGAAGCGATAACCAGAATTGGTTTCAAACTACGGAGCCACCCAAGGATCCTGAAAAGTCCATTTGTGGAGATGAGCTCCTGGACTCCCGTTAAGAAGACATGTTGTCAACCTCTAGATCCCTTACATGCCTGCACTTTTCGGCTTGCTGCTGCTGCAATCCACGCGTTTTAGATCTGCATAACTCCACCTCTTTAAACACAGCACCTTCACCCCCTGCTGTTCCCACCCGCCTCAACACCGTTGGAAGGGAGGAGAACCAATTAAGGCGGGGGGTGGGGTGGAACGAGCAGCTGTCTACCCTTAGCAGGAGGGCTCCTGATTACATACCTCTCCTGCTGCTGCTGCTGCTGGCTGTCCAGCAGCAGACTGAAGGTGGCTGCTGCTGTGCACAGGTATATAAAGGCTCAGAGCCTATTATGACACGCGCAGCCAGCGTTCCATTGCCACATTCCATCTACTGCAGGCAGGATACCTGGCTGGCTGAATGTCGCTGAGAAGCTCACAGAGACCGCCATAAGCAACAGTTTAACAGAATGCCACAGACTAATCAACCAAACTTTTTGGGTTGGGTTCTCTTTTATAGTCTGCAGGCATTAAATGAAAGAAGTCAGTGTTCCAGCAGAAGGAGACAACGTTTCAGAAAAGGCATTGTAGCAAACCAAAAAAGAAATTTTAAGCGCAGCAGAGTAACCAGCGCACATACCTGTTAGCTCAGGTGAGTTTAAAAGGCTGCTGTTGATAACAAGGGCATTTGCTAAATAGATGGTGTGTGTGCAACAATATACTGAAAGGTCAATTATATTGTGCAGCTTATCTCACCACCTGTAGTTATTTAGGTGAAAGCTCCAAAATGCTTGCCTAATATGTCTGTTTATCCAAAAGGAAGTAAAAAGGGAGAGCTAGAAAGATAGCATTGCATCACATTACATGGCAATGCAATGCACAGTTGCTGAAGTTGAACCAAAATGAGCTTGCAATCTGGCTTCTGCAACTTTGAACATGAAAAATCCAATGAGGAGAAGAAAAGCAAAGCCAAAGAGTCCATCCCAAAATCCGACAAACAAGCAAAATGAACAAAAAACATTGAATTCAATTCTTTCTGATTTTAGAAACTGCATTAAAGAAGGGGTGCACCGGTCCTGGAGATACTGCAATACCAGGTCAATGCGTGGAGTGGACAGAGCAAGCTCTTTTTCCATCTCCCTGTTCTAAAAATCCATTTAATATATGGTCCCCAGATAGGGGATGTATCAGATATTAAACTGATAAGAACAGATACTACACTTGATCTTAGCCAAAAGGCCGAGAAGCGATAACCAGAATTGGTTTCAAACTACAGAGCCACCCAAGGATCCTGAAAAGTCCATTTGTGGAGATGAGCTCCTGGACTCCCGTTAAGAAGACATGTTGTCAACCTCTAGATCCCTTACATGCCTGCACTTTTCGGCTTGCTGCTGCTGCAATCCACGCGTTTTAGATCTGCATAACTCCACCTCTTTAAACACAGCACCTTCACCCCCTGCTGTTCCCACCCGCCTCAACACCGTTGGAAGGGAGGAGAACCAATTAAGGCGGGGGGTGGGGTGGAACGAGCAGCTGTCTACCCTTAGCAGGAGGGCTCCTGATTACATACCTCTCCTGCTGCTGCTGCTGCTGGCTGTCCAGCAGCAGACTGAAGGTGGCTGCTGCTGTGCACAGGTATATAAAGGCTCAGAGCCTATTATGACACGCGCAGCCAGCGTTCCATTGCCACATTCCATCTACTGCAGGCAGGATACCTGGCTGGCTGAATGTCGCTGAGAAGCTCACAGAGACCGCCATAAGCAACAGTTTAACAGAATGCCACAGACTAATCAACCAAACTTTTTGGGTTGGGTTCTCTTTTATAGTCTGCAGGCATTAAATGAAAGAAGTCAGTGTTCCAGCAGAAGGAGACAACGTTTCAGAAAAGGCATTGTAGCAAACCAAAAAAGAAATTTTAAGCGCAGCAGAGTAACCAGCGCACATACCTGTTAGCTCAGGTGAGTTTAAAAGGCTGCTGTTGATAACAAGGGCATTTGCTAAATAGATGGTGTGTGTGCAACAATATACTGAAAGGTCAATTATATTGTGCAGCTTATCTCACCACCTGTAGTTATTTAGGTGAAAGCTCCAAAATGCTTGCCTAATATGTCTGTTTATCCAAAAGGAAGTAAAAAGGGAGAGCTAGAAAAATAGCATTGCATCACATTACATGGCAATGCAATGCACAGTTGCTGAAGTTGAACCAAAATGAGCTTGTAATCTGGCTTCTGCAACTTTGAACATGAAAAATCCAATGAGGAGAAGAAAAGCAAAGCCAAAGAGTCCATCCCAAAATCCGACAAACAAGCAAAATGAACAAAAAACATTGAATTCAATTCTTTCTGATTTTAGAAACTGCATTAAAGAAGGGGTGCACCGGTCCTGGAGATACTGCAATACCAGGTCAATGCGTGGAGTGGACAGAGCAAGCTCTTTTTCCATCTCCCTGTTCTAAAAATCCATTTAATATATGGTCCCCAGATAGGGGACGTATCAGATATTAAACTGATAAGAACAGATACTACACTTGATCTTAGCCAAAAGGCCGAGAAGCGATAACCAGAATTGGTTTCAAACTACGGAGCCACCCAAGGATCCTGAAAAGTCCATTTGTGGAGATGAGCTCCTGGACTCCCGTTAAGAAGACATGTTGTCAACCTCTAGATCCCTTACATGCCTGCACTTTTCGGCTTGCTGCTGCTGCAATCCACGCGTTTTAGATCTGCATAACTCCACCTCTTTAAACACAGCACCTTCACCCCCTGCTGTTCCCACCCGCCTCAACACCGTTGGAAGGGAGGAGAACCAATTAAGGCGGGGGGTGGGGTGGAACGAGCAGCTGTCTACCCTTAGCAGGAGGGCTCCTGATTACATACCTCTCCTGCTGCTGCTGCTGCTGCTGGCTGTCCAGCAGCAGACTGAAGGTGGCTGCTGCTGTGCACAGGTATATAAAGGCTCAGAGCCTATTATGACACGCGCAGCCAGCGTTCCATTGCCACATTCCATCTACTGCAGGCAGGATACCTGACTGGCTGAATGTCGCTGAGAAGCTCACAGAGACCGCCATAAGCAACAGTTTAACAGAATGCCACAGACTAATCAACCAAACTTTTTGGGTTGGGTTCTCTTTTATAGTCTGCAGGCATTAAATGAAAGAAGTCAGTGTTCCAGCAGAAGGAGACAACGTTTCAGAAAAGGCATTGTAGCAAACCAAAAAAGAAATTTTAAGCGCAGCAGAGTAACCAGCGCACATACCTGTTAGCTCAGGTGAGTTTAAAAGGCTGCTGTTGATAACAAGGGCATTTGCTAAATAGATGGTGTGTGTGCAACAATATACTGAAAGGTCAATTATATTGTGCAGCTTATCTCACCACCTGTAGTTATTTAGGTGAAAGCTCCAAAATGCTTGCCTAATATGTCTGTTTATCCAAAAGGAAGTAAAAAGGGAGAGCTAGAAAGATAGCATTGCATCACATTACATGGCAATGCAATGCACAGTTGCTGAAGTTGAACCAAAATGAGCTTGTAATCTGGCTTCTGCAACTTTGAACATGAAAAATCCAATGAGGAGAAGAAAAGCAAAGCCAAAGAGTCCATCCCAAAATCCGACAAACAAGCAAAATGAACAAAAAACATTGAATTCAATTCTTTCTGATTTTAGAAACTGCATTAAAGAAGGGGTGCACCGGTCCTGGAGATACTGCAATACCAGGTCAATGCGTGGAGTGGACAGAGCAAGCTCTTTTTCCATCTCCCTGTTCTAAAAATCCATTTAATATATGGTCCCCAGATAGGGGACGTATCAGATATTAAACTGATAAGAACAGATACTACACTTGATCTTAGCCAAAAGGCCGAGAAGCGATAACCAGAATTGGTTTCAAACTATGGAGCCACCCAAGGATCCTGAAAAGTCCATTTGTGGAGATGAGCTCCTGGACTCCCGTTAAGAAGACATGTTGTCAACCTCTAGATCCCTTACATGCCTGCACTTTTCGGCTTGCTGCTGCTGCAATCCACGCGTTTTAGATCTGCATAACTCCACCTCTTTAAACACAGCACCTTCACCCCCTGCTGTTCCCACCCGCCTCAACACCGTTGGAAGGGAGGAGAACCAATTAAGGCGGGGGGTGGGGTGGAACGAGCAGCTGTCTACCCTTAGCAGGAGGGCTCCTGATTACATACCTCTCCTGCTGCTGCTGCTGCTGGCTGTCCAGCAGCAGACTGAAGGTGGCTGCTGCTGTGCACAGGTATATAAAGGCTCAGAGCCTATTATGACACGCGCAGCCAGCGTTCCATTGCCACATTCCATCTACTGCAGGCAGGATACCTGGCTGGCTGAATGTCGCTGAGAAGCTCACAGAGACCGCCATAAGCAACAGTTTAACAGAATGCCACAGACTAATCAACCAAACTTTTTGGGTTGGGTTCTCTTTTATAGTCTGCAGGCATTAAATGAAAGAAGTCAGTGTTCCAGCAGAAGGAGACAACGTTTCAGAAAAGGCATTGTAGCAAACCAAAAAAGAAATTTTAAGCGCAGCAGAGTAACCAGCGCACATACCTGTTAGCTCAGGTGAGTTTAAAAGGCTGCTGTTGATAACAAGGGCATTTGCTAAATAGATGGTGTGTGTGCAACAATATACTGAAAGGTCAATTATATTGTGCAGCTTATCTCACCACCTGTAGTTATTTAGGTGAAAGCTCCAAAATGCTTGCCTAATATGTCTGTTTATCCAAAAGGAAGTAAAAAGGGAGAGCTAGAAAGATAGCATTGCATCACATTACATGGCAATGCAATGCACAGTTGCTGAAGTTGAACCAAAATGAGCTTGTAATCTGGCTTCTGCAACTTTGAACATGAAAAATCCAATGAGGAGAAGAAAAGCAAAGCCAAAGAGTCCATCCCAAAATCCGACAAACAAGCAAAATGAACAAAAAACATTGAATTCAATTCTTTCTGATTTTAGAAACTGCATTAAAGAAGGGGTGCACCGGTCCTGGAGATACTGCAATACCAGGTCAATGCGTGGAGTGGACAGAGCAAGCTCTTTTTCCATCTCCCTGTTCTAAAAATCCATTTAATATATGGTCCCCAGATAGGGGACGTATCAGATATTAAACTGATAAGAACAGATACTACACTTGATCTTAGCCAAAAGGCCGAGAAGCGATAACCAGAATTGGTTTCAAACTACGGAGCCACCCAAGGATTCTGAAAAGTCCATTTGTGGAGATGAGCTCCTGGACTCCCGTTAAGAAGACATGTTGTCAACCTCTAGATCCCTTACATGCCTGCACTTTTCGGCTTGCTGCTGCTGCAATCCACGCGTTTTAGATCTGCATAACTCCACCTCTTTAAACACAGCACCTTCACCCCCTGCTGTTCCCACCCGCCTCAACACCGTTGGAAGGGAGGAGAACCAATTAAGGCGGGGGGTGGGGTGGAACGAGCAGCTGTCTACCCTTAGCAGGAGGGCTCCTGATTACATACCTCTCCTGCTGCTGCTGCTGCTGGCTGTCCAGCAGCAGACTGAAGGTGGCTGCTGCTGTGCACAGGTATATAAAGGCTCAGAGCCTATTATGACACGCGCAGCCAGCGTTCCATTGCCATATTCCATCTACTGCAGGCAGGATACCTGGCTGGCTGAATGTCGCTGAGAAGCTCACAGAGACCGCCATAAGCAACAGTTTAACAGAATGCCACAGACTAATCAACCAAACTTTTTGGGTTGGGTTCTCTTTTATAGTCTGCAGGCATTAAATGAAAGAAGTCAGTGTTCCAGCAGAAGGAGACAACGTTTCAGAAAAGGCATTGTAGCAAACCAAAAAAGAAATTTTAAGCGCAGCAGAGTAACCAGCGCACATACCTGTTAGCTCAGGTGAGTTTAAAAGGCTGCTGTTGATAACAAGGGCATTTGCTAAATAGATGGTGTGTGTGCAACAATATACTGAAAGGTCAATTATATTGTGCAGCTTATCTCACCACCTGTAGTTATTTAGGTGAAAGCTCCAAAATGCTTGCCTAATATGTCTGTTTATCCAAAAGGAAGTAAAAAGGGAGAGCTAGAAAGATAGCATTGCATCACATTACATGGCAATGCAATGCACAGTTGCTGAAGTTGAACCAAAATGAGCTTGTAATCTGGCTTCTGCAACTTTGAACATGAAAAATCCAATGAGGAGAAGAAAAGCAAAGCCAAAGAGTCCATCCCAAAATCCGACAAACAAGCAAAATGAACAAAAAACATTGAATTCAATTCTTTCTGATTTTAGAAACTGCATTAAAGAAGGGGTGCACCGGTCCTGGAGATACTGCAATACCAGGTCAATGCGTGGAGTGGACAGAGCAAGCTCTTTTTCCATCTCCCTGTTCTAAAAATCCATTTAATATATGGTCCCCAGATAGGGGACGTATCAGATATTAAACTGATAAGAACAGATACTACACTTGATCTTAGCCAAAAGGCCGAGAAGCGATAACCAGAATTGGTTTCAAACTACGGAGCCACCCAAGGATCCTGAAAAGTCCATTTGTGGAGATGAGCTCCTGGACTCCCGTTAAGAAGACATGTTGTCAACCTCTAGATCCCTTACATGCCTGCACTTTTCGGCTTGCTGCTGCTGCAATCCACGCGTTTTAGATCTGCATAACTCCACCTCTTTAAACACAGCACCTTCACCCCCTGCTGTTCCCACCCGCCTCAACACCGTTGGAAGGGAGGAGAACCAATTAAGGCGGGGGGTGGGGTGGAACGAGCAGCTGTCTACCCTTAGCAGGAGGGCTCCTGATTACATACCTCTCCTGCTGCTGCTGCTGCTGGCTGTCCAGCAGCAGACTGAAGGTGGCTGCTGCTGTGCACAGGTATATAAAGGCTCAGAGCCTATTATGACACGCGCAGTCAGCGTTCCATTGCCACATTCCATCTACTGCAGGCAGGATACCTGGCTGGCTGAATGTCGCTGAGAAGCTCACAGAGACCGCCATAAGCAACAGTTTAACAGAATGCCACAGACTAATCAACCAAACTTTTTGGGTTGGGTTCTCTTTTATAGTCTGCAGGCATTAAATGAAAGAAGTCAGTGTTCCAGCAGAAGGAGACAACGTTTCAGAAAAGGCATTGTAGCAAACCAAAAAAGAAATTTTAAGCGCAGCAGAGTAACCAGCGCACATACCTGTTAGCTCAGGTGAGTTTAAAAGGCTGCTGTTGATAACAAGGGCATTTGCTAAATAGATGGTGTGTGTGCAACAATATACTGAAAGGTAAATTATATTGTGCAGCTTATCTCACCACCTGTAGTTATTTAGGTGAAAGCTCCAAAATGCTTGCCTAATATGTCTGTTTATCCAAAAGGAAGTAAAAAGGGAGAGCTAGAAAGATAGCATTGCATCACATTACATGGCAATGCAATGCACAGTTGCTGAAGTTGAACCAAAATGAGCTTGTAATCTGGCTTCTGCAACTTTGAACATGAAAAATCCAATGAGGAGAAGAAAAGCAAAGCCAAAGAGTCCATCCCAAAATCCGACAAACAAGCAAAATGAACAAAAAACATTGAATTCAATTCTTTCTGATTTTAGAAACTGCATTAAAGAAGGGGTGCACCGGTCCTGGAGATACTGCAATACCAGGTCAATGCGTGGAGTGGACAGAGCAAGCTCTTTTTCCATCTCCCTGTTCTAAAAATCCATTTAATATATGGTCCCCAGATAGGGGACGTATCAGATATTAAACTGATAAGAACAGATACTACACTTGATCTTAGCCAAAAGGCCGAGAAGCGATAACCAGAATTGGTTTCAAACTACGGAGCCACCCAAGGATCCTGAAAAGTCCATTTGTGGAGATGAGCTCCTGGACTCCCGTTAAGAAGACATGTTGTCAACCTCTAGATCCCTTACATGCCTGCACTTTTCGGCTTGCTGCTGCTGCAATCCACGCGTTTTAGATCTGCATAACTCCACCTCTTTAAACACAGCACCTTCACCCCCTGCTGTTCCCACCCGCCTCAACACCGTTGGAAGGGAGGAGAACCAATTAAGGCGGGGGGTGGGGTGGAACGAGCAGCTGTCTACCCTTAGCAGGAGGGCTCCTGATTACATACCTCTCCTGCTGCTGCTGCTGCTGGCTGTCCAGCAGCAGACTGAAGGTGGCTGCTGCTGTGCACAGGTATATAAAGGCTCAGAGCCTATTATGACATGCGCAGCCAGCGTTCCATTGCCACATTCCATCTACTGCAGGCAGGATACCTGGCTGGCTGAATGTCGCTGAGAAGCTCACAGAGACCGCCATAAGCAACAGTTTAACAGAATGCCACAGACTAATCAACCAAACTTTTTGGGTTGGGTTCTCTTTTATAGTCTGCAGGCATTAAATGAAAGAAGTCAGTGTTCCAGCAGAAGGAGACAACGTTTCAGAAAAGGCATTGTAGCAAACCAAAAAAGAAATTTTAAGCGCAGCAGAGTAACCAGCGCACATACCTGTTAGCTCAGGTGAGTTTAAAAGGCTGCTGTTGATAACAAGGGCATTTGCTAAATAGATGGTGTGTGTGCAACAATATACTGAAAGGTCAATTATATTGTGCAGCTTATCTCACCACCTGTAGTTATTTAGGTGAAAGCTCCAAAATGCTTGCCTAATATGTCTGTTTATCCAAAAGGAAGTAAAAAGGGAGAGAAAGAAAGATAGCATTGCATCACATTACATGGCAATGCAATGCACAGTTGCTGAAGTTGAACCAAAATGAGCTTGTAATCTGGCTTCTGCAACTTTGAACATGAAAAATCCAATGAGGAGAAGAAAAGCAAAGCCAAAGAGTCCATCCCAAAATCCGACAAACAAGCAAAATGAACAAAAAACATTGAATTCAATTCTTTCTGATTTTAGAAACTGCATTAAAGAAGGGGTGCACCGGTCCTGGAGATACTGCAATACCAGGTCAATGCGTGGAGTGGACAGAGCAAGCTCTTTTTCCATCTCCCTGTTCTAAAAATCCATTTAATACATGGTCCCCAGATAGGGGACGTATCAGATATTAAACTGATAAGAACAGATACTACACTTGATCTTAGCCAAAAGGCCGAGAAGCGATAACCAGAATTGGTTTCAAACTACGGAGCCACCCAAGGATCCTGAAAAGTCCATTTGTGGAGATGAGCTCCTGGACTCCCGTTAAGAAGACATGTTGTCAACCTCTAGATCCCTTACATGCCTGCACTTTTCGGCTTGCTGCTGCTGCAATCCACGCGTTTTAGATCTGCATAACTCCACCTCTTTAAACACAGCACCTTCACCCCCTGCTGTTCCCACCCGCCTCAACACCGTTGGAAGGGAGGAGAACCAATTAAGGCGGGGGGTGGGGTGGAACGAGCAGCTGTCTACCCTTAGCAGGAGGGCTCCTGATTACATACCTCTCCTGCTGCTGCTGCTGCTGGCTGTCCAGCAGCAGACTGAAGGTGGCTGCTGCTGTGCACAGGTATATAAAGGCTCAGAGCCTATTATGACACGCGCAGCCAGCGTTCCATTGCCACATTCCATCTACTGCAGGCAGGATACCTGGCTGGCTGAATGTCGCTGAGAAGCTCACAGAGACCGCCATAAGCAACAGTTTAACAGAATGCCACAGACTAATCAACCAAACTTTTTGGGTTGGGTTCTCTTTTATAGTCTGCAGGCATTAAATGAAAGAAGTCAGTGTTCCAGCAGAAGGAGACAACGTTTCAGAAAAGGCATTGTAGCAAACCAAAAAAGAAATTTTAAGCGCAGCAGAGTAACCAGCGCACATACCTGTTAGCTCAGGTGAGTTTAAAAGGCTGCTGTTGATAACAAGGGCATTTGCTAAATAGATGGTGTGTGTGCAACAATATACTGAAAGGTCAATTATATTGTGCAGCTTATCTCACCACCTGTAGTTATTTAGGTGAAAGCTCCAAAATGCTTGCCTAATATGTCTGTTTATCCAAAAGGAAGTAAAAAGGGAGAGCTAGAAAGATAGCATTGCATCACATTACATGGCAATGCAATGCACAGTTGCTGAAGTTGAACCAAAATGAGCTTGTAATCTGGCTTCTGCAACTTTGAACATGAAAAATCCAATGAGGAGAAGAAAAGCAAAGCCAAAGAGTCCATCCCAAAATCCGACAAACAAGCAAAATGAACAAAAAACATTGAATTCAATTCTTTCTGATTTTAGAAACTGCATTAAAGAAGGGGTGCACCGGTCCTGGAGATACTGCAATACCAGGTCAATGCGTGGAGTGGACAGAGCAAGCTCTTTTTCCATCTCCCTGTTCTAAAAATCCATTTAATATATGGTCCCCAGATAGGGGACGTATCAGATATTAAACTGATAAGAACAGATACTACACTTGATCTTAGCCAAAAGGCCGAGAAGCGATAACCAGAATTGGTTTCAAACTACGGAGCCACCCAAGGATCCTGAAAAGTCCATTTGTGGAGATGAGCTCCTGGACTCCCGTTAAGAAGACATGTTGTCAACCTCTAGATCCCTTACATGCCTGCACTTTTCGGCTTGCTGCTGCTGCAATCCACGCGTTTTAGATCTGCATAACTCCACCTCTTTAAACACAGCACCTTCACCCCCTGCTGTTCCCACCCGCCTCAACACCGTTGGAAGGGAGGAGAACCAATTAAGGCGGGGGGTGGGGTGGAACGAGCAGCTGTCTACCCTTAGCAGGAGGGCTCCTGATTACATACCTCTCCTGCTGCTGCTGCTGCTGGCTGTCCAGCAGCAGACTGAAGGTGGCTGCTGCTGTGCACAGGTATATAAAGGCTCAGAGCCTATTATGACATGCGCAGCCAGCGTTCCATTGCCACATTCCATCTACTGCAGGCAGGATACCTGGCTGGCTGAATGTCGCTGAGAAGCTCACAGAGACCGCCATAAGCAACAGTTTAACAGAATGCCACAGACTAATCAACCAAACTTTTTGGGTTGGGTTCTCTTTTATAGTCTGCAGGCATTAAATGAAAGAAGTCAGTGTTCCAGCAGAAGGAGACAACGTTTCAGAAAAGGCATTGTAGCAAACCAAAAAAGAAATTTTAAGCGCAGCAGAGTAACCAGCGCACATACCTGTTAGCTCAGGTGAGTTTAAAAGGCTGCTGTTGATAACAAGGGCATTTGCTAAATAGATGGTGTGTGTGCAACAATATACTGAAAGGTCAATTATATTGTGCAGCTTATCTCACCACCTGTAGTTATTTAGGTGAAAGCTCCAAAATGCTTGCCTAATATGTCTGTTTATCCAAAAGGAAGTAAAAAGGGAGAGCTAGAAAGATAGCATTGCATCACATTACATGGCAATGCAATGCACAGTTGCTGAAGTTGAACCAAAATGAGCTTGTAATCTGGCTTCTGCAACTTTGAACATGAAAAATCCAATGAGGAGAAGAAAAGCAAAGCCAAAGAGTCCATCCCAAAATCCGACAAACAAGCAAAATGAACAAAAAACATTGAATTCAATTCTTTCTGATTTTAGAAACTGCATTAAAGAAGGGGTGCACCGGTCCTGGAGATACTGCAATACCAGGTCAATGCGTGGAGTGGACAGAGCAAGCTCTTTTTCCATCTCCCTGTTCTAAAAATCCATTTAATATATGGTCCCCAGATAGGGGACGTATCAGATATTAAACTGATAAGAACAGATACTACACTTGATCTTAGCCAAAAGGCCGAGAAGCGATAACCAGAATTGGTTTCAAACTACGGAGCCACCCAAGGATCCTGAAAAGTCCATTTGTGGAGATGAGCTCCTGGACTCCCGTTAAGAAGACATGTTGTCAACCTCTAGATCCCTTACATGCCTGCACTTTTCGGCTTGCTGCTGCTGCAATCCACGCGTTTTAGATCTGCATAACTCCACCTCTTTAAACACAGCACCTTCACCCCCTGCTGTTCCCACCCGCCTCAACACCGTTGGAAGGGAGGAGAACCAATTAAGGCGGGGGGTGGGGTGGAACGAGCAGCTGTCTACCCTTAGCAGGAGGGCTCCTGATTACATACCTCTCCTGCTGCTGCTGCTGCTGGCTGTCCAGCAGCAGACTGAAGGTGGCTGCTGCTGTGCACAGGTATATAAAGGCTCAGAGCCTATTATGACACGCGCAGCCAGCGTTCCATTGCCACATTCCATCTACTGCAGGCAGGATACCTGGCTGGCTGAATGTCGCTGAGAAGCTCACAGAGACCGCCATAAGCAACAGTTTAACAGAATGCCACAGACTAATCAACCAAACTTTTTGGGTTGGGTTCTCTTTTATAGTCTGCAGGCATTAAATGAAAGAAGTCAGTGTTCCAGCAGAAGGAGACAACGTTTCAGAAAAGGCATTGTAGCAAACCAAAAAAGAAATTTTAAGCGCAGCAGAGTAACCAGCGCACATACCTGTTAGCTCAGGTGAGTTTAAAAGGCTGCTGTTGATAACAAGGGCATTTGCTAAATAGATGGTGTGTGTGCAACAATATACTGAAAGGTCAATTATATTGTGCAGCTTATCTCACCACCTGTAGTTATTTAGGTGAAAGCTCCAAAATGCTTGCCTAATATGTCTGTTTATCCAAAAGGAAGTAAAAAGGGAGAGCTAGAAAGATAGCATTGCATCACATTACATGGCAATGCAATGCACAGTTGCTGAAGTTGAACCAAAATGAGCTTGTAATCTGGCTTCTGCAACTTTGAACATGAAAAATCCAATGAGGAGAAGAAAAGCAAAGCCAAAGAGTCCATCCCAAAATCCGACAAACAAGCAAAATGAACAAAAAACATTGAATTCAATTCTTTCTGATTTTAGAAACTGCATTAAAGAAGGGGTGCACCGGTCCTGGAGATACTGCAATACCAGGTCAATGCGTGGAGTGGACAGAGCAAGCTCTTTTTCCATCTCCCTGTTCTAAAAATCCATTTAATATATGGTCCCCAGATAGGGGACGTATCAGATATTAAACTGATAAGAACAGATACTACACTTGATCTTAGCCAAAAGGCCGAGAAGCGATAACCAGAATTGGTTTCAAACTACGGAGCCACCCAAGGATCCTGAAAAGTCCATTTGTGGAGATGAGCTCCTGGACTCCCGTTAAGAAGACATGTTGTCAACCTCTAGATCCCTTACATGCCTGCACTTTTCGGCTTGCTGCTGCTGCAATCCACGCGTTTTAGATCTGCATAACTCCACCTCTTTAAACACAGCACCTTCACCCCCTGCTGTTCCCACCCGCCTCAACACCGTTGGAAGGGAGGAGAACCAATTAAGGCGGGGGGTGGGGTGGAACGAGCAGCTGTCTACCCTTAGCAGGAGGGCTCCTGATTACATACCTCTCCTGCTGCTGCTGCTGCTGGCTGTCCAGCAGCAGACTGAAGGTGGCTGCTGCTGTGCACAGGTATATAAAGGCTCAGAGCCTATTATGACACGCGCAGCCAGCGTTCCATTGCCACATTCCATCTACTGCAGGCAGGATACCTGGCTGGCTGAATGTCGCTGAGAAGCTCACAGAGACCGCCATAAGCAACAGTTTAACAGAATGCCACAGACTAATCAACCAAACTTTTTGGGTTGGGTTCTCTTTTATAGTCTGCAGGCATTAAATGAAAGAAGTCAGTGTTCCAGCAGAAGGAGACAACGTTTCAGAAAAGGCATTGTAGCAAACCAAAAAAGAAATTTTAAGCGCAGCAGAGTAACCAGCGCACATACCTGTTAGCTCAGGTGAGTTTAAAAGGCTGCTGTTGATAACAAGGGCATTTGCTAAATAGATGGTGTGTGTGCAACAATATACTGAAAGGTCAATTATATTGTGCAGCTTATCTCACCACCTGTAGTTATTTAGGTGAAAGCTCCAAAATGCTTGCCTAATATGTCTGTTTATCCAAAAGGAAGTAAAAAGGGAGAGCTAGAAAGATAGCATTGCATCACATTACATGGCAATGCAATGCACAGTTGCTGAAGTTGAACCAAAATGAGCTTGTAATCTGGCTTCTGCAACTTTGAACATGAAAAATCCAATGAGGAGAAGAAAAGCAAAGCCAAAGAGTCCATCCCAAAATCCGACAAACAAGCAAAATGAACAAAAAACATTGAATTCAATTCTTTCTGATTTTAGAAACTGCATTAAAGAAGGGGTGCACCGGTCCTGGAGATACTGCAATACCAGGTCAATGCGTGGAGTGGACAGAGCAAGCTCTTTTTCCATCTCCCTGTTCTAAAAATCCATTTAATATATGGTCCCCAGATAGGGGACGTATCAGATATTAAACTGATAAGAACAGATACTACACTTGATCTTAGCCAAAAGGCCGAGAAGCGATCACCAGGATTGGTTTCAAACTACGGAGCCACCCAAGGATCCTGAAAAGTCCATTTGTGGAGATGAGCTCCTGGACTCCCGTTAAGAAGACATGTTGTCAACCTCTAGATCCCTTACATGCCTGCACTTTTCGGCTTGCTGCTGCTGCAATCCACGCGTTTTAGATCTGCATAACTCCACCTCTTTAAACACAGCACCTTCACCCCCTGCTGTTCCCACCCGCCTCAACACCGTTGGAAGGGAGGAGAACCAATTAAGGCGGGGGGTGGGGTGGAACGAGCAGCTGTCTACCCTTAGCAGGAGGGCTCCTGATTACATACCTCTCCTGCTGCTGCTGCTGCTGGCTGTCCAGCAGCAGACTGAAGGTGGCTGCTGCTGTGCACAGGTATATAAAGGCTCAGAGCCTATTATGACACGCGCAGCCAGCGTTCCATTGCCACATTCCATCTACTGCAGGCAGGATACCTGGCTGGCTGAATGTCGCTGAGAAGCTCACAGAGACCGCCATAAGCAACAGTTTAACAGAATGCCACAGACTAATCAGCCAAACTTTTTGGGTTGGGTTCTCTTTTATAGTCTGCAGGCATTAAATGAAAGAAGTCAGTGTTCCAGCAGAAGGAGACAACGTTTCAGAAAAGGCATTGTAGCAAACCAAAAAAGAAATTTTAAGCGCAGCAGAGTAACCAGCGCACATACCTGTTAGCTCAGGTGAGTTTAAAAGGCTGCTGTTGATAACAAGGGCATTTGCTAAATAGATGGTGTGTGTGCAACAATATACTGAAAGGTCAATTATATTGTGCAGCTTATCTCACCACCTGTAGTTATTTAGGTGAAAGCTCCAAAATGCTTGCCTAATATGTCTGTTTATCCAAAAGGAAGTAAAAAGGGAGAGCTAGAAAGATAGCATTGCATCACATTACATGGCAATGCAATGCACAGTTGCTGAAGTTGAACCAAAATGAGCTTGTAATCTGGCTTCTGCAACTTTGAACATGAAAAATCCAATGAGGAGAAGAAAAGCAAAGCCAAAGAGTCCATCCCAAAATCCGACAAACAAGCAAAATGAACAAAAAACATTGAATTCAATTCTTTCTGATTTTAGAAACTGCATTAAAGAAGGGGTGCACCGGTCCTGGAGATACTGCAATACCAGGTCAATGCGTGGAGTGGACAGAGCAAGCTCTTTTTCCATCTCCCTGTTCTAAAAATCCATTTAATATATGGTCCCCAGATAGGGGACGTATCAGATATTAAACTGATAAGAACAGATTTTTTTTTGATTGAATATATCTTTTATTAGCACAAAAAATAAGTTAACAGACAGTGTACAGTGCCGCAGCCCAGTACACACAGAATTCTACATCATATTTACATAGCATGAGGATACGACGCACTAACTAGACACATCACACCCCTATGCTACACAAAACACTCAATCTGAAAGAAAAAGCATGTCAATCAATACAGTACGACGAACCGTGATAAGGGATGGGGATTGAGAAAAAGGGGATGGGGAGGGGAAAATCACAGGCCCGAAGCTTTATTGAAAGACAAGACACATAAGGGGAGAGGGGGAGGAGGGGTTTAGTCCTCGTCCTCGTCCTCCGGACCGTCCATGATGGAATAGTCTCTGAGCAGGCTGTGGATCAGCCTGCGGCAGTCCTGGATGGACATCCTCTCCCTCCTCAAGATGAGCCGGTTCCTGGCGACCCAAACGGCATCCTTGAAGCAGTTCATAAGGCGCCAAGCCTCCTGGATGGCTCCGACGGTATGAACCCCAGGGAAGAGTCCGTAAAGCACAGAATGGTGCGATAGGCTCGCCCTGGGGACAGAGTTCCTCAGGTCGTCCTCAAGTGCAGTCAATAGGCGCTGTGCAAATCCGCAGTCCCAAAAAGTGTGCAAAGATGTTTCCTCCACGAAGGGGCACCTTGGGCAGTACCGGGTCTTGCACAGGTTCCGGGCATGCATGAATGACCGGACGGGCAGTCCGCCCTGAATCGCCATCCACGACAAGTCCTTGTGCCCGTTGGTCAGCCTGTCAGACGACACATTTGTCCACACAGTCTCCAGCGTGTCCTGGTGAAGTCCTGTGATGTTCTCCACGTCATCCTTGGCTCTGATTAGCTTGTGGATAGTTTTGGGCTTCCACAAGTCGGGCTTGAGTCCCTCCAGTTGATGCTCCCCCACAAATCGAACGACGTCTCCGTAGAACCATGGCGTCGTCCAGTTGTAGGGGAAGGAGCTGTCCCACTTGTCCCAGCCGAGTCGCCTCCAAAGAGGAAGCAGGAAGAAGCGAGACATGGACCTGCCCGCGGAGCCATTCAGAACAGATACTACACTTGATCTTAGCCAAAAGGCCGAGAAGCGATAACCAGAATTGGTTTCAAACTACGGAGCCACCCAAGGATCCTGAAAAGTCCATTTGTGGAGATGAGCTCCTGGACTCCCGTTAAGAAGACATGTTGTCAACCTCTAGATCCCTTACATGCCTGCACTTTTCGGCTTGCTGCTGCTGCAATCCACGCGTTTTAGATCTGCATAACTCCACCTCTTTAAACACAGCACCTTCACCCCCTGCTGTTCCCACCCGCCTCAACACCGTTGGAAGGGAGGAGAACCAATTAAGGCGGGGGGTGGGGTGGAACGAGCAGCTGTCTACCCTTAGCAGGAGGGCTCCTGATTACATACCTCTCCTGCTGCTGCTGCTGCTGGCTGTCCAGCAGCAGACTGAAGGTGGCTGCTGCTGTGCACAGGTATATAAAGGCTCAGAGCCTATTATGACACGCGCAGCCAGCGTTCCATTGCCACATTCCATCTACTGCAGGCAGGATACCTGGCTGGCTGAATGTCGCTGAGAAGCTCACAGAGACCGCCATAAGCAACAGTTTAACAGAATGCCACAGACTAATCAACCAAACTTTTTGGGTTGGGTTCTCTTTTATAGTCTGCAGGCATTAAATGAAAGAAGTCAGTGTTCCAGCAGAAGGAGACAACGTTTCAGAAAAGGCATTGTAGCAAACCAAAAAAGAAATTTTAAGCGCAGCAGAGTAACCAGCGCACATACCTGTTAGCTCAGGTGAGTTTAAAAGGCTGCTGTTGATAACAAGGGCATTTGCTAAATAGATGGTGTGTGTGCAACAATATACTGAAAGGTCAATTATATTGTGCAGCTTATCTCACCACCTGTAGTTATTTAGGTGAAAGCTCCAAAATGCTTGCCTAATATGTCTGTTTATCCAAAAGGAAGTAAAAAGGGAGAGCTAGAAAGATAGCATTGCATCACATTACATGGCAATGCAATGCACAGTTGCTGAAGTTGAACCAAAATGAGCTTGTAATCTGGCTTCTGCAACTTTGAACATGAAAAATCCAATGAGGAGAAGAAAAGCAAAGCCAAAGAGTCCATCCCAAAATCCGACAAACAAGCAAAATGAACAAAAAACATTGAATTCAATTCTTTCTGATTTTAGAAACTGCATTAAAGAAGGGGTGCACCGGTCCTGGAGATACTGCAATACCAGGTCAATGCGTGGAGTGGACAGAGCAAGCTCTTTTTCCATCTCCCTGTTCTAAAAATCCATTTAATATATGGTCCCCAGATAGGGGACGTATCAGATATTAAACTGATAAGAACAGATTTTTTTTTTTTTTTTTTAAACCATTCAGTTTAGTTTTTTAGCAAACAGTATGAATTTCTCCAAAATTTGCTACTTAAAACTTCTCATCATCATTGTTCTATTTATTTAGCAGTAGTATAAGACGAAATATAATCACAAGGGAACATCCTTTACGTAACACAAATGCAGAAACTTCAAGGAATCACAAAGAAAAAAATCACTGGTATTTGATAAGGTAATGCCACTTTTTAAATTTCCAAATCCCTTCGGCATCTGTGCCACCACCGCCTCTGCTGTCCAACTTATATATCAGGTATAGTCTTGAAAGAATAAGTCTAACACATTCATTCACTGATAAAGATTTCCTTTTGAAAAGTCCAAGGTTCCTTGCATCCCACAAACTCTCCATCACACAAGCCATTATCAACCATAAAATTCTATCTTTAGACCGACTACACGCACCAATTCCAAACATCGCCACACGCCAATCCACAAAATTCACGCCTGCTAAACCCTTACACAATCCACCTACACACTTCCACACACTGTACGCGTACTCACAATCCCACATAACATGCCTGACAGTCTCACAACCACCACATCCCACTCTCGGACACACATCTGTTCTTATCAACTCTCTTTTCTTCTGCACTTCTCTCACAGGTAAAATATTATGTAAAGTCATCCACACCACATCCTTCTGTTTGTTTGACATCCCATACGTATCTAACTTCTTCCATGCATCTGAAACCTCATTCCCTCTCAGCCCAACAATATTACACTCTACCTCATTTGCACTCATTCTTTTCACCACATTCTTGGTCATTCTAAAATCATTCATTCCCACACTCAACAAATCATGCTTTCTCACAAATTTCTCAATCACCTCATACCAAACAGGACACTTAAAGGCCACAGGCACACTCGCATCTCTCTTCCTCCAGCATAACCCATACAACATCCATCCAGCAGAATAATTAGCCATAAAAGCACCTTTATTGCCTTTACCCAGCAAAATAACCACAGTCTTAATATAATTAAGGCCTAAAAAAACTTCAATATTGGGAAAGGCCAGCCCACCATGCTGACAAGCCTTAAAAAGGCTCTCCCGCTTCAACTTCTCCATCTTACTACACCACAGGAATGTGAATACCAACTTCTCTATTCTCTTAATTTTCCTGTAAGGAGAAGGAAAAACAGTCGCCACATAAAGCAGGATAGGGAGAATCACTGCTTTGATAATTAACACCTTACCACGCAGAGTCAATTCTCTCATTCGCCAAAAATTCAATTTACGTTCAACCCGCATACCACACTCTTCCCAACTTTCATTCCCTTTTAAGTCATCATTAAATAATACGCCCAAAATCTTGATTGCACCCTCTTCACACTTTACACCATCCATACGAATACTACTATCTCCAAAACATTTAAAACTACATTTATTCCAATTTACCCTAAAACCAGACGCACCAACAAAAAAATCCAAAAGCAATTTAATTCTACTCAAAGAAGCCATACTTTCACTCACAACCACAACATCATCCATATAACCTAACACTTTCACATGCTTACCACCACTACCAGGCACCAACAAACCTCTCATCATTTTATCCCGTCTAATCAAACATAACAATGGTTCTATTACACATACAAATAAGACGGGGGACATAGGACACCCCTGCCTTACTCCTGACCTAATCTTCACTTTGTCACACAGCCACCCATTAACCAAGAACTCACTTGACACACAATCATACAATGATTTTACACAATTCACAAATTCTCTAGGAAACCCCATTCTTTCCAGTACTTTAAACAAAAACACATGCGAAACCCTGTCAAACGCCTTCTCAAAATCAATAGCTAAAGTCATACATTTCTGCTTTCTATCCTTGCAATCCCCAATCATATCTCTCAACAATAACAAGTTATCACTCATACTTCTTCCAGGCACTGCACATACTTGGTCCTCCTCCACAACACTACCAATCACTTCACGCATACGATTTGCCAGTAACTTACTGTAGACCTTATAATCCGAATTCAGTAGTGTTATTGGTCTCCAGTTTTCCAAACGTTTCCTCTCACCCTTTTTATACACAAGCACAACCACTCCTTCTTTCATTGATTCACACAACCTACCATTCACCCACATATACTTACATACCTCAGTCAAATCTGTTCCCAAAACTTCCCATGCTTTCACATACAACTCTACAGGTATACCATCTTTCCCAGGAGTCTTACTCTTTTTAGCACTCCACACCACATTCTTCACTTCATCCAGAACTACATCCTCACACAATAGATCACGCTCCTCAGAATCAAGTTTTTTCTCCACACCATTCAGAACATATGACACAAGCCCAGAGTCAATCCATTTCTCATCATACAACTTGCTATAAAACCTATTCACTTCTTTCAGCACATCCTCACCCATACAGTTGGTTCCACTTTCATTCACAACTTCATTCATATCAGTCTTCCTACCATTCATTTTTTTAAAAAAGAACCTCGTACACTTCTCATTTTTCTCCAGGTGCTCAATTTTAGTACGATATATAATTTCCTTTCCTTTCTCATCCAACACACGCTTCAATTCATTCTTAGCCTCAGTAAGTTGATCAGACATCTCCAAACCACTTGCAACACACTTTCTCAACCAGTCAATCCGTCTATTAAGGTCATTAAACCTATTCCTATATCTGGCAGCTTTTCTATAGCCCCACTTTTTGAAGAAAGTTTTAAATTGCACTTTCACCCAGTCCCACCAGTCAAGAACACACACAAAATCCTTCTTACGCATTCTCCATCTTTCATACTTTACATTAAACTCATTCATCACCTCATCATCCTCTAACAGCCTTGCATTCAACTTCCATACCCCACCGCCATACACTTGGTCACCATTCGCACAAAACACGCCTCTCAAACATTCATGGTCCGAAAAAGGTACCTTTTGTTGAGAAAAATCCAAACATACCATATTTTTAGAAAATAACATTAAATCAATTCTGGAATGAATCTCACCACGGTCAGCATGGTATGTCGGCGGTGGTGGCATGCCAAGAACAACAACTGCTGCATCTAAAAAGGAAAAATCACAAATTAAATGGGACAATTTCTTTCCTGTTATGTCACACTTTCCTTCTGTGACACAATTAACTTCCCCAACAAAAATAGTGGGAGATTTCCCTGGAAGAAAAAAACTTAATTTTTCAAGAAGAGCAAGCCGCTCTTCCTTCCCTGTAGGGCAATATAAATTAATAATTCTGACCCGCCACCCTCTATAACTCAAAAATGCAATTAAACATCGGCCCACCTCCACCACAATATAACTATCAATAGAGATTTCTTTATTCCCAACTAATATCCCCACCCCATCATTTTTATTATGATTAGACCCTGACCAGATATGCTGTCCGTAAGGCCAGTCTTTGTCACAAGGAGCATCCTGAATCCCACACTCCTGAAGGCAAAAAACATCAGCACCTAAATGTTTCAGGTAGTCCAGAACAGTTGTTCTTCTGATTTTAGATCTGATCTGCCTTACATTTAGGGACACTACATCCCAACCAGATTGGCAAGACATTAATTAATGAAAAGAAATACATGACTCAATGTTGATCACACCATACTCATCCATTATCATCAGACTGGGAAAGCACCCCAAAGGTGTTGATGCTCTCAGGGATGCCAAGGTAAGGAGCATCAGGGGAGAAGACATCCTGCGGGTAAATGCGGTCACTTGCAGGACTGTCGCACCCTCCGCTGGCAGGTGAGTACTCTCGTCTGGGTTTTTTATTGGCCAGTTCAGGAGTATCATCATCATCAAAAGACCTCCCAGAAGTAAAGTCTCCTTGGCCACCATCCCTGGCCACCTCTTCGTCTGTAGCACCCCAGGACAATGCAGGGGTTCGAGCTAGAGACACATCCATGTCACCCTCACCACATATTTCGGACTGATGAGGGAGGTCCACATCCAACTCGGAGATCTCCATACCTGGCCCAGCAGGGGCCGGAGGGTCCAACAGGTTCTGGGCCTCACCCACCAGATCTTCAACCTCAGGGGGCTCCGTCTCAGCATTGATCTCTGCAGTAGTCACCTGTGGGGTAACAGCAGGGACAGTAGGCTTACCTTTGGTCACTTCGGAGAAGGACCTAGGCTTGACTTTAGCCTTACAATCCCGAATCACATGTCCTTCCTCCCCGCAGGCATCACATACCACCGGGTTGGAACAATCCTTCGCCAGATGACCGTACTTGTTGCACTTTCTACAGTTTGGCAATTGCTTGCAGAAATCCTGGATATGCCCGAACATGTTGCATCTCCTGCAGAACAATGGCGCCTCGGGAAAAAACAGATATCCAGAGTCTCTTCCAATTGTAAAGTTCAGGGGAGGATAGTGAATACCTCCAGGACCATGAGGGTCTATCCCAAACCTCACAAAGTATTTATACTTCCCAGTCCACAGCCCTTCTCCATTTAAGATTTTATGGGAGAATTGCACAAAAATGCAGTGTCTTCTCAGGAATGCAGTGATATCATCCCGGGAGATAAAGGGGTTGTGCATGAATATTACCACCAGGATATCCCCCTTAGAGTAGAGTACAGTGAAGATAAGTCCATCCAGCTGAGGGTGCTCTGAAAGGACTTGAAGAGTTTTGAAAAGGTTTTGGCAAGCCGCCATAGAAGAAAGCACCAAGACGTACCTATGCTCCCTTCTGAACTCCTGCAAACAGATGATCTCCGACTTCTGGATCTTCAGGATTTCATAGAAAATGGCGTTGACCAGGTATGACAACGAGAAATGGTCCTTCTTCTCCTCAGAGACGTCGATACGGAAAGCATTCTTGACCCGGGGATCCCCGGTCCCAGCAAAACGAAGCTTGACACCCATGGTCGCTTCAGGAATCGCCTTCTCGTTTCCTCCTCACTCTCCCCCTATAGCAGCATCCAGCTTAAGCCACCGAAGTGGCGATGCTGGAAGGCCGAGGGCTAGTACACAAGGAACCTCTTGTCCAAACACTAGGTCTGAGCCAAAAGGCCGAGAAGCGATAACCAGAATTGGTTTCAAACTACGGAGCCACCCAAGGATCCTGAAAAGTCCATTTGTGGAGATGAGCTCCTGGACTCCCGTTAAGAAGACATGTTGTCAACCTCTAGATCCCTTACATGCCTGCACTTTTCGGCTTGCTGCTGCTGCAATCCACGCGTTTTAGATCTGCATAACTCCACCTCTTTAAACACAGCACCTTCACCCCCTGCTGTTCCCACCCGCCTCAACACCGTTGGAAGGGAGGAGAACCAATTAAGGCGGGGGGTGGGGTGGAACGAGCAGCTGTCTACCCTTAGCAGGAGGGCTCCTGATTACATACCTCTCCTGCTGCTGCTGCTGCTGGCTGTCCAGCAGCAGACTGAAGGTGGCTGCTGCTGTGCACAGGTATATAAAGGCTCAGAGCCTATTATGACACGCGCAGCCAGCGTTCCATTGCCACATTCCATCTACTGCAGGCAGGATACCTGGCTGGCTGAATGTCGCTGAGAAGCTCACAGAGACCGCCATAAGCAACAGTTTAACAGAATGCCACAGACTAATCAACCAAACTTTTTGGGTTGGGTTCTCTTTTATAGTCTGCAGGCATTAAATGAAAGAAGTCAGTGTTCCAGCAGAAGGAGACAACGTTTCAGAAAAGGCATTGTAGCAAACCAAAAAAGAAATTTTAAGCGCAGCAGAGTAACCAGCGCACATACCTGTTAGCTCAGGTGAGTTTAAAAGGCTGCTGTTGATAACAAGGGCATTTGCTAAATAGATGGTGTGTGTGCAACAATATACTGAAAGGTCAATTATATTGTGCAGCTCATCTCACCACCTGTAGTTATTTAGGTGAAAGCTCCAAAATGCTTGCCTAATATGTCTGTTTATCCAAAAGGAAGTAAAAAGGGAGAGCTAGAAAGATAGCATTGCATCACATTACATGGCAATGCAATGCACAGTTGCTGAAGTTGAACCAAAATGAGCTTGTAATCTGGCTTCTGCAACTTTGAACATGAAAAATCCAATGAGGAGAAGAAAAGCAAAGCCAAAGAGTCCATCCCAAAATCCGACAAACAAGCAAAATGAACAAAAAACATTGAATTCAATTCTTTCTGATTTTAGAAACTGCATTAAAGAAGGGGTGCACCGGTCCTGGAGATACTGCAATACCAGGTCAATGCGTGGAGTGGACAGAGCAAGCTCTTTTTCCATCTCCCTGTTCTAAAAATCCATTTAATATATGGTCCCCAGATAGGGGACGTATCACATATTAAACTGATAAGAACAGATACTACACTTGATCTTAGCCAAAAGGCCGAGAAGCGATAACCAGAATTGGTTTCAAACTACGGAGCCACCCAAGGATCCTGAAAAGTCCATTTGTGGAGATGAGCTCCTGGACTCCCGTTAAGAAGACATGTTGTCAACCTCTAGATCCCTTACATGCCTGCACTTTTCGGCTTGCTGCTGCTGCAATCCACGCGTTTTAGATCTGCATAACTCCACCTCTTTAAACACAGCACCTTCACCCCCTGCTGTTCCCACCCGCCTCAACACCGTTGGAAGGGAGGAGAACCAATTAAGGCGGGGGGTGGGGTGGAACGAGCAGCTGTCTACCCTTAGCAGGAGGGCTCCTGATTACATACCTCTCCTGCTGCTGCTGCTGCTGGCTGTCCAGCAGCAGACTGAAGGTGGCTGCTGCTGTGCACAGGTATATAAAGGCTCAGAGCCTATTATGACATGCGCAGCCAGCGTTCCATTGCCACATTCCATCTACTGCAGGCAGGATACCTGGCTGGCTGAATGTCGCTGAGAAGCTCACAGAGACCGCCATAAGCAACAGTTTAACAGAATGCCACAGACTAATCAACCAAACTTTTTGGGTTGGGTTCTCTTTTATAGTCTGCAGGCATTAAATGAAATAAGTCAGTGTTCCAGCAGAAGGAGACAACGTTTCAGAAAAGGCATTGTAGCAAACCAAAAAAGAAATTTTAAGCGCAGCAGAGTAACCAGCGCACATACCTGTTAGCTCAGGTGAGTTTAAAAGGCTGCTGTTGATAACAAGGGCATTTGCTAAATAGATGGTGTGTGTGCAACAATATACTGAAAGGTCAATTATATTGTGCAGCTTATCTCACCACCTGTAGTTATTTAGGTGAAAGCTCCAAAATGCTTGCCTAATATGTCTGTTTATCCAAAAGGAAGTAAAAAGGGAGAGCTAGAAAGATAGCATTGCATCACATTACATGGCAATGCAATGCACAGTTGCTGAAGTTGAACCAAAATGAGCTTGTAATCTGGCTTCTGCAACTTTGAACATGAAAAATCCAATGAGGAGAAGAAAAGCAAAGCCAAAGAGTCCATCCCAAAATCCGACAAACAAGCAAAATGAACAAAAAACATTGAATTCAATTCTTTCTGATTTTAGAAACTGCATTAAAGAAGGGGTGCACCGGTCCTGGAGATACTGCAATACCAGGTCAATGCGTGGAGTGGACAGAGCAAGCTCTTTTTCCATCTCCCTGTTCTAAAAATCCATTTAATATATGGTCCCCAGATAGGGGACGTATCAGATATTAAACTGATAAGAACAGATACTACACTTGATCTTAACCAAAAGGCCGAGAAGCGATAACCAGAATTGGTTTCAAACTACGGAGCCACCCAAGGATCCTGAAAAGTCCATTTGTGGAGATGAGCTCCTGGACTCCCGTTAAGAAGACATGTTGTCAACCTCTAGATCCCTTACATGCCTGCACTTTTCGGCTTGCTGCTGCTGCAATCCACGCGTTTTAGATCTGCATAACTCCACCTCTTTAAACACAGCACCTTCACCCCCTGCTGTTCCCACCCGCCTCAACACCGTTGGAAGGGAGGAGAACCAATTAAGGCGGGGGGTGGGGTGGAACGAGCAGCTGTCTACCCTTAGCAGGAGGGCTCCTGATTACATACCTCTCCTGCTGCTGCTGCTGCTGGCTGTCCAGCAGCAGACTGAAGGTGGCTGCTGCTGTGCACAGGTATATAAAGGCTCAGAGCCTATTATGACACGCGCAGCCAGCGTTCCATTGCCACATTCCATCTACTGCAGGCAGGATACCTGGCTGGCTGAATGTCGCTGAGAAGCTCACAGAGACCGCCATAAGCAACAGTTTAACAGAATGCCACAGACTAATCAACCAAACTTTTTGGGTTGGGTTCTCTTTTATAGTCTGCAGGCATTAAATGAAAGAAGTCAGTGTTCCAGCAGAAGGAGACAACGTTTCAGAAAAGGCATTGTAGCAAACCAAAAAAGAAATTTTAAGCGCAGCAGAGTAACCAGCGCACATACCTGTTAGCTCAGGTGAGTTTAAAAGGCTGCTGTTGATAACAAGGGCATTTGCTAAATAGATGGTGTGTGTGCAACAATATACTGAAAGGTCAATTATATTGTGCAGCTTATCTCACCACCTGTAGTTATTTAGGTGAAAGCTCCAAAATGCTTGCCTAATATGTCTGTTTATCCAAAAGGAAGTAAAAAGGGAGAGCTAGAAAGATAGCATTGCATCACATTACATGGCAATGCAATGCACAGTTGCTGAAGTTGAACCAAAATGAGCTTGTAATCTGGCTTCTGCAACTTTGAACATGAAAAATCCAATGAGGAGAAGAAAAGCAAAGCCAAAGAGTCCATCCCAAAATCCGACAAACAAGCAAAATGAACAAAAAACATTGAATTCAATTCTTTCTGATTTTAGAAACTGCATTAAAGAAGGGGTGCACCGGTCCTGGAGATACTGCAATACCAGGTCAATGCGTGGAGTGGACAGAGCAAGCTCTTTTTCCATCTCCCTGTTCTAAAAATCCATTTAATATATGGTCCCCAGATAGGGGACGTATCAGATATTAAACTGATAAGAACAGATACTACACTTGATCTTAGCCAAAAGGCCGAGAAGCGATAACCAGAATTGGTTTCAAACTACGGAGCCACCCAAGGATCCTGAAAAGTCCATTTGTGGAGATGAGCTCCTGGACTCCCGTTAAGAAGACATGTTGTCAACCTCTAGATCCCTTACATGCCTGCACTTTTCGGCTTGCTGCTGCTGCAATCCACGCGTTTTAGATCTGCATAACTCCACCTCTTTAAACACAGCACCTTCACCCCCTGCTGTTCCCACCCGCCTCAACACCGTTGGAAGGGAGGAGAACCAATTAAGGCGGGGGGTGGGGTGGAACGAGCAGCTGTCTACCCTTAGCAGGAGGGCTCCTGATTACATACCTCTCCTGCTGCTGCTGCTGCTGGCTGTCCAGCAGCAGACTGAAGGTGGCTGCTGCTGTGCACAGGTATATAAAGGCTCAGAGCCTATTATGACACGCGCAGCCAGCGTTCCATTGCCACATTCCATCTACTGCAGGCAGGATACCTGGCTGGCTGAATGTCGCTGAGAAGCTCACAGAGACCGCCATAAGCAACAGTTTAACAGAATGCCACAGACTAATCAACCAAACTTTTTGGGTTGGGTTCTCTTTTATAGTCTGCAGGCATTAAATGAAAGAAGTCAGTGTTCCAGCAGAAGGAGACAACGTTTCAGAAAAGGCATTGTAGCAAACCAAAAAAGAAATTTTAAGCGCAGCAGAGTAACCAGCGCACATACCTGTTAGCTCAGGTGAGTTTAAAAGGCTGCTGTTGATAACAAGGGCATTTGCTAAATAGATGGTGTGTGTGCAACAATATACTGAAAGGTCAATTATATTGTGCAGCTTATCTCACCACCTGTAGTTATTTAGGTGAAAGCTCCAAAATGCTTGCCTAATATGTCTGTTTATCCAAAAGGAAGTAAAAAGGGAGAGCTAGAAAGATAGCATTGCATCACATTACATGGCAATGCAATGCACAGTTGCTGAAGTTGAACCAAAATGAGCTTGTAATCTGGCTTCTGCAACTTTGAACATGAAAAATCCAATGAGGAGAAGAAAAGCAAAGCCAAAGAGTCCATCCCAAAATCCGACAAACAAGCAAAATGAACAAAAAACATTGAATTCAATTCTTTCTGATTTTAGAAACTGCATTAAAGAAGGGGTGCACCGGTCCTGGAGATACTGCAATACCAGGTCAATGCGTGGAGTGGACAGAGCAAGCTCTTTTTCCATCTCCCTGTTCTAAAAATCCATTTAATATATGGTCCCCAGATAGGGGACGTATCAGATATTAAACTGATAAGAACAGATACTACACTTGATCTTAGCCAAAAGGCCGAGAAGCGATAACCAGAATTGGTTTCAAACTACGGAGCCACCCAAGGATCCTGAAAAGTCCATTTGTGGAGATGAGCTCCTGGACTCCCGTTAAGAAGACATGTTGTCAACCTCTAGATCCCTTACATGCCTGCACTTTTCGGCTTGCTGCTGCTGCAATCCACGCGTTTTAGATCTGCATAACTCCACCTCTTTAAACACAGCACCTTCACCCCCTGCTGTTCCCACCCGCCTCAACACCGTTGGAAGGGAGGAGAACCAATTAAGGCGGGGGGTGGGGTGGAACGAGCAGCTGTCTACCCTTAGCAGGAGGGCTCCTGATTACATACCTCTCCTGCTGCTGCTGCTGCTGGCTGTCCAGCAGCAGACTGAAGGTGGCTGCTGCTGTGCACAGGTATATAAAGGCTCAGAGCCTATTATGACACGCGCAGCCAGCGTTCCATTGCCACATTCCATCTACTGCAGGCAGGATACCTGGCTGGCTGAATGTCGCTGAGAAGCTCACAGAGACCGCCATAAGCAACAGTTTAACAGAATGCCACAGACTAATCAACCAAACTTTTTGGGTTGGGTTCTCTTTTATAGTCTGCAGGCATTAAATGAAAGAAGTCAGTGTTCCAGCAGAAGGAGACAACGTTTCAGAAAAGGCATTGTAGCAAACCAAAAAAGAAATTTTAAGCGCAGCAGAGTAACCAGCGCACATACCTGTTAGCTCAGGTGAGTTTAAAAGGCTGCTGTTGATAACAAGGGCATTTGCTAAATAGATGGTGTGTGTGCAACAATATACTGAAAGGTCAATTATATTGTGCAGCTTATCTCACCACCTGTAGTTATTTAGGTGAAAGCTCCAAAATGCTTGCCTAATATGTCTGTTTATCCAAAAGGAAGTAAAAAGGGAGAGCTAGAAAGATATCATTGCATCACATTACATGGCAATGCAATGCACAGTTGCTGAAGTTGAACCAAAATGAGCTTGTAATCTGGCTTCTGCAACTTTGAACATGAAAAATCCAATGAGGAGAAGAAAAGCAAAGCCAAAGAGTCCATCCCAAAATCCGACAAACAAGCAAAATGAACAAAAAACATTGAATTCAATTCTTTCTGATTTTAGAAACTGCATTAAAGAAGTGGTGCACCGGTCCTGGAGATACTGCAATACCAGGTCAATGCGTGGAGTGGACAGAGCAAGCTCTTTTTCCATCTCCCTGTTCTAAAAATCCATTTAATATATGGTCCCCAGATAGGGGACGTATCAGATATTAAACTGATAAGAACAGATACTACACTTGATCTTAGCCAAAAGGCCGAGAAGCGATAACCAGAATTGGTTTCAAACTACGGAGCCACCCAAGGATCCTGAAAAGTCCATTTGTGGAGATGAGCTCCTGGACTCCCGTTAAGAAGACATGTTGTCAACCTCTAGATCCCTTACATGCCTGCACTTTTCGGCTTGCTGCTGCTGCAATCCACGCGTTTTAGATCTGCATAACTCCACCTCTTTAAACACAGCACCTTCACCCCCTGCTGTTCCCACCCGCCTCAACACCGTTGGAAGGGAGGAGAACCAATTAAGGCGGGGGGTGGGGTGGAACGAGCAGCTGTCTACCCTTAGCAGGAGGGCTCCTGATTACATACCTCTCCTGCTGCTGCTGCTGCTGGCTGTCCAGCAGCAGACTGAAGGTGGCTGCTGCTGTGCACAGGTATATAAAGGCTCAGAGCCTATTATGACACGCGCAGCCAGCGTTCCATTGCCACATTCCATCTACTGCAGGCAGGATACCTGGCTGGCTGAATGTCGCTGAGAAGCTCACAGAGACCGCCATAAGCAACAGTTTAACAGAATGCCACAGACTAATCAACCAAACTTTTTGGGTTGGGTTCTCTTTTATAGTCTGCAGGCATTAAATGAAAGAAGTCAGTGTTCCAGCAGAAGGAGACAACGTTTCAGAAAAGGCATTGTAGCAAACCAAAAAAGAAATTTTAAGCGCAGCAGAGTAACCAGCGCACATACCTGTTAGCTCAGGTGAGTTTAAAAGGCTGCTGTTGATAACAAGGGCATTTGCTAAATAGATGGTGTGTGTGCAACAATATACTGAAAGGTCAATTATATTGTGCAGCTTATCTCACCACCTGTAGTTATTTAGGTGAAAGCTCCAAAATGCTTGCCTAATATGTCTGTTTATCCAAAAGGAAGTAAAAAGGGAGAGCTAGAAAGATAGCATTGCATCACATTACATGGCAATGCAATGCACAGTTGCTGAAGTTGAACCAAAATGAGCTTGTAATCTGGCTTCTGCAACTTTGAACATGAAAAATCCAATGAGGAGAAGAAAAGCAAAGCCAAAGAGTCCATCCCCAAATCCGACAAACAAGCAAAATGAACAAAAAACATTGAATTCAATTCTTTCTGATTTTAGAAACTGCATTAAAGAAGGGGTGCACCGGTCCTGGAGATACTGCAATACCAGGTCAATGCGTGGAGTGGACAGAGCAAGCTCTTTTTCCATCTCCCTGTTCTAAAAATCCATTTAATATATGGTCCCCAGATAGGGGACGTATCAGATATTAAACTGATAAGAACAGATACTACACTTGATCTTAGCCAAAAGGCCGAGAAGCGATAACCAGAATTGGTTTCAAACTACGGAGCCACCCAAGGATCCTGAAAAGTCCATTTGTGGAGATGAGCTCCTGGACTCCCGTTAAGAAGACATGTTGTCAACCTCTAGATCCCTTACATGCCTGCACTTTTCGGCTTGCTGCTGCTGCAATCCACGCGTTTTAGATCTCGTTACTCCACCTCTTTAAACACAGCACCTTCACCCCCTGCTGTTCCCACCCGCCTCAACACCGTTGGAAGGGAGGAGAACCAATTAAGGCGGGGGGTGGGGTGGAACGAGCAGCTGTCTACCCTTAGCAGGAGGGCTCCTGATTACATACCTCTCCTGCTGCTGCTGCTGCTGGCTGTCCAGCAGCAGACTGAAGGTGGCTGCTGCTGTGCACAGGTATATAAAGGCTCAGAGCCTATTATGACACGCGCAGCCAGCGTTCCATTGCCACATTCCATCTACTGCAGGCAGGATACCTGGCTGGCTGAATGTCGCTGAGAAGCTCACAGAGACCGCCATAAGCAACAGTTTAACAGAATGCCACAGACTAATCAACCAAACTTTTTGGGTTGGGTTCTCTTTTATAGTCTGCAGGCATTAAATGAAAGAAGTCAGTGTTCCAGCAGAAGGAGACAACGTTTCAGAAAAGGCATTGTAGCAAACCAAAAAAGAAATTTTAAGCGCAGCAGAGTAACCAGCGCACATACCTGTTAGCTCAGGTGAGTTTAAAAGGCTGCTGTTGATAACAAGGGCATTTGCTAAATAGATGGTGTGTGTGCAACAATATACTGAAAGGTCAATTATATTGTGCAGCTTATCTCACCACCTGTAGTTATTTAGGTGAAAGCTCCAAAATGCTTGCCTAATATGTCTGTTTATCCAAAAGGAAGTAAAAAGGGAGAGCCAGAAAGATAGCATTGCATCACATTACATGGCAATGCAATGCACAGTTTCTGAAGTTGAACCAAAATGAGCTTGTAATCTGGCTTCTGCAACTTTGAACATGAAAAATTCAATGAGGAGAAGAAAAGCAAAGCCAAAGAGTCCATCCCCAAATCCGACAAACAAGCAAAATGAACAAAAAACATTGAATTCAATTCTTTCTGATTTTAGAAACTGCATTAAAGAAGGGGTGCACCGGTCCTGGAGATACTGCAATACTAGGTCAATGCGTGGAGTGGACAGAGCAAGCTCTTTTTCCATCTCCCTGTTCTAAAAATCCATTTAATATATGGTCCCCAGATAGGGGACGTATCAGATATTAAACTGATAAGAACAGATACCACACTTGATCTTAGCCAAAAGGCCGAGAAGCGATAACCAGAATTGGTTTCAAACTACGGAGCCACCCAAGGATCCTGAAAAGTCCATTTGTGGAGATGAGCTCCTGGACTCCCGTTAAGAAGACATGTTGTCAACCTCTAGATCCCTTACATGCCTGCACTTTTCGGCTTGCTGCTGCTGCAATCCACGCGTTTTAGATCTGCATAACTCCACCTCTTTAAACACAGCACCTTCACCCCCTGCTGTTCCCACCTGCCTCAACACCGTTGGAAGGGAGGAGAACCAATTAAGGCGGGGGGTGGGGTGGAACGAGCAGCTGTCTACCCTTAGCAGGAGGGCTCCTGATTACATACCTCTCCTGCTGCTGCTGCTGCTGGCTGTCCAGCAGCAGACTGAAGGTGGCTGCTGCTGTGCACAGGTATATAAAGGCTCAGAGCCTATTATGACACGCGCAGCCAGCGTTCCATTGCCACATTCCATCTACTGCAGGCAGGATACCTGGCTGGCTGAATGTCGCTGAGAAGCTCACAGAGACCGCCATAAGCAACAGTTTAACAGAATGCCACAGACTAATCAACCAAACTTTTTGGGTTGGGTTCTCTTTTATAGTCTGCAGGCATTAAATGAAAGAAGTCAGTGTTCCAGCAGAAGGAGACAACGTTTCAGAAAAGGCATTGTAGCAAACCAAAAAAGAAATTTTAAGCGCAGCAGAGTAACCAGCGCACATACCTGTTAGCTCAGGTGAGTTTAAAAGGCTGCTGTTGATAACAAGGGCATTTGCTAAATAGATGGTGTGTGTGCAACAATATACTGAAAGGTCAATTATATTGTGCAGCTTATCTCACCACCTGTAGTTATTTAGGTGAAAGCTCCAAAATGCTTGCCTAATATGTCTGTTTATCCAAAAGGAAGTAAAAAGGGAGAGCTAGAAAGATAGCATTGCATCACATTACATGGCAATGCAATGCACAGTTGCTGAAGTTGAACCAAAATGAGCTTGTAATCTGGCTTCTGCAACTTTGAACATGAAAAATCCAATGAGGAGAAGAAAAGCAAAGCCAAAGAGTCCATCCCCAAATCCGACAAACAAGCAAAATGAACAAAAAACATTGAATTCAATTCTTTCTGATTTTAGAAACTGCATTAAAGAAGGGGTGCACCGGTCCTGGAGATACTGCAATACCAGGTCAATGCGTGGAGTGGACAGAGCAAGCTCTTTTTCCATCTCCCTGTTCTAAAAATCCATTTAATATATGGTCCCCAGATAGGGGACGTATCAGATATTAAACTGATAAGAACAGATACTACACTTGATCTTAGCCAAAACGCCGAGAAGCGATAACCAGAATTGGTTTCAAACTACGGAGCCACCCAAGGATCCTGAAAAGTCCATTTGTGGAGATGAGCTCCTGGACTCCCGTTAAGAAGACATGTTGTCAACCTCTAGATCCCTTACATGCCTGCACTTTTCGGCTTGCTGCTGCTGCAATCCACGCGTTTTAGATCTGCATAACTCCACCTCTTTAAACACAGCACCTTCACCCCCTGCTGTTCCCACCCGCCTCAACACCGTTGGAAGGGAGGAGAACCAATTAAGGCGGGGGGTGGGGTGGAACGAGCAGCTGTCTACCCTTAGCAGGAGGGCTCCTGATTACATACCTCTCCTGCTGCTGCTGGCTGTCCAGCAGCAGACTGAAGGTGGCTGCTGCTGTGCACAGGTATATAAAGGCTCAGAGCCTATTATGACACGCGCAGCCAGCGTTCCATTGCCACATTCCATCTACTGCAGGCAGGATACCTGGCTGGCTGAATGTCGCTGAGAAGCTCACAGAGACCGCCATAAGCAACAGTTTAACAGAATGCCACAGACTAATCAACCAAACTTTTTGGGTTGGGTTCTCTTTTATAGTCTGCAGGCATTAAATGAAAGAAGTCAGTGTTCCAGCAGAAGGAGACAACGTTTCAGAAAAGGCATTGTAGCAAACCAAAAAAGCAATTTTAAGCGCAGCAGAGTAACCAGCGCACATACCTGTTAGCTCAGGTGAGTTTAAAAGGCTGCTGTTGATAACAAGGGCATTTGCTAAATAGATGGTGTGTGTGCAACAATATACTGAAAGGTCAATTATATTGTGCAGCTTATCTCACCACCTGTAGTTATTTAGGTGAAAGCTCCAAAATGCTTGCCTAATATGTCTGTTTATCCAAAAGGAAGTAAAAAGGGAGAGCTAGAAAGATAGCATTGCATCACATTACATGGCAATGCAATGCACAGTTGCTGAAGTTGAACCAAAATGAGCTTGTAATCTGGCTTCTGCAACTTTGAACATGAAAAATCCAATGAGGAGAAGAAAAGCAAAGCCAAAGAGTCCATCCCCAAATCCGACAAACAAGCAAAATGAACAAAAAACATTGAATTCAATTCTTTCTGATTTTAGAAACTGCATTAAAGAAGGGGTGCACCGGTCCTGGAGATACTGCAATACCAGGTCAATGCGTGGAGTGGACAGAGCAAGCTCTTTTTCCATCTCCCTGTTCTAAAAATCCATTTAATATATGGTCCCCAGATAGGGGACGTATCAGATATTAAACTGATAAGAACAGATTTTTTTTTTTTTTTTTTCTTAACACTCAGATTACAAGTACCATCTCGATTCCATACTTCTGAAAACGGTGATGGACCAAATCCATCATCGTGTCATTTTAAAACAAAAAAACATTATTTAATGCATATACAAAAAAAACAAAACAACAACCAGTATTTCCTCTCAGACACATAATATATAGAGGAAGGAAACAAAACACATTACTGCATTCCTCCCTTCAACGCATAATATGTTAGATACTCCAACAGTCCTTTCTCTTGCGAGAAAGATTCAAAGTTTGTATTCACATAATCTATCCATGTCCTTCCCACCTTATAGGTTTCAAAAAACCTCTCTTTATTTGCCTTCACACTTGCGATTACCTTTGGAAAAAAAGCTTCAAAACACACACCACTTCCCTTCATTTCCGCAATTCCTTTTTTAACTTTGTCCATTTCTTTATCAGCTTCCTCCTCTTCTGTTTGCCTCTGAACCTCTACCGTCTTCTTTTTTTCTTTCTTTTCCGCCTTTGCACTTTCCATCTTCTCCTTATTACTCTTTCTCTTTGGGCATTCCTTAAACCTATGCCCAATTTCCATACACAGGTTACACTTATTCCTTTCTACTGGACATGATTTAGAAACATGTCCTTCCGCTTTACACTTCCAACACTTTTCTGCAGTACAGTCTTCACGTTTATGACCATATACCTCACAAATTGAACAAAAGGAATCCATCCCATTAAAGAATAAATTCCCACTTACTTTACCAAGCTTAAACCTTTGAGGCGGGTAGGAAAAACTCCTATCCTTGTTCATGTTAAATTCCACAAAAAATTTCCACTTTCCCGTCCATACTCCGAATTCATTCATTACTTTACCTTTTGATACTACAGACTTGGCAAAACCACTCAAAAACGTGACAATGTCCTCTTCTGGAACCAGTGGTGAAAACATTTTCACTGTCACCATCTTTTCACTACTAAATACGTGACGTTGAAACCGAATTCCAACAAACTTCTCATGTCTCAATTCATCAAAAGAATCCATATAGTTCTCCAAAATCTTCCTAGACTCAAAAAACACGTCATAGACACCCTTTTGGGGATAATCCATAACTGCCACGATGTCTTCTTTATTCACCTTTGCGACACCCAAGATGATCTCCTTCATAATAAACCGAAAGTCCTTAACCTTCTGACAGTCTCTCCGGACAAAAATCCGGAAAGCGGTCTCCACACGTGCATGTTCTGGAACCTCCAACTTCGGCCACAACTCCGCCTCTGTTGCCATGATTCTCCAACAGAATGAGCGTAATCTCCACTCCAACACACAGAAGGAGCGAGTATGATCACTTCCCGTTGTCTGGGGACTAAGCCGACACGCCTATAGCAGCAAGGGGGTGAAGTCCCCACAATTAGGTAAGGACGATCCCCCAAGGCCGACGAGCCAGGTACCCTAGACACCTCCAACCAAAACCAAGGCAGCAATCGCTAAATCACTGCACTTGATCTTAGCCAAAAGGCCGAGAAGCGATAACCAGAATTGGTTTCAAACTACGGAGCCACCCAAGGATCCTGAAAAGTCCATTTGTGGAGATGAGCTCCTGGACTCCCGTTAAGAAGACATGTTGTCAACCTCTAGATCCCTTACATGCCTGCACTTTTCGGCTTGCTGCTGCTGCAATCCACGCGTTTTAGATCTGCATAACTCCACCTCTTTAAACACAGCACCTTCACCCCCTGCTGTTCCCACCCGCCTCAACACCGTTGGAAGGGAGGAGAACCAATTAAGGCGGGGGGTGGGGTGGAACGAGCAGCTGTCTACCCTTAGCAGGAGGGCTCCTGATTACATACCTCTCCTGCTGCTGCTGCTGCTGGCTGTCCAGCAGCAGACTGAAGGTGGCTGCTGCTGTGCACGGGTATATAAAGGCTCAGAGCCTATTATGACACGCGCAGCCAGCGTTCCATTGCCACATTCCATCTACTGCAGGCAGGATACCTGGCTGGCTGAATGTCGCTGAGAAGCTCACAGAGACCGCCATAAGCAACAGTTTAACAGAATGCCACAGACTAATCAACCAAACTTTTTGGGTTGGGTTCTCTTTTATAGTCTGCAGGCATTAAATGAAAGAAGTCAGTGTTCCAGCAGAAGGAGACAACGTTTCAGAAAAGGCATTGTAGCAAACCAAAAAAGCAATTTTAAGCGCAGCAGAGTAACCAGCGCACATACCTGTTAGCTCAGGTGAGTTTAAAAGGCTGCTGTTGATAACAAGGGCATTTGCTAAATAGATGGTGTGTGTGCAACAATATACTGAAAGGTCAATTATATTGTGCAGCTTATCTCACCACCTGTAGTTATTTAGGTGAAAGCTCCAAAATGCTTGCCTAATATGTCTGTTTATCCAAAAGGAAGTAAAAAGGGAGAGCTAGAAAGATAGCATTGCATCACATTACATGGCAATGCAATGCACAGTTGCTGAAGTTGAACCAAAATGAGCTTGTAATCTGGCTTCTGCAACTTTGAACATGAAAAATCCAATGAGGAGAAGAAAAGCAAAGCCAAAGAGTCCATCCCCAAATCCGACAAACAAGCAAAATGAACAAAAAACATTGAATTCAATTCTTTCTGATTTTAGAAACTGCATTAAAGAAGGGGTGCACCGGTCCTGGAGATACTGCAATACCAGGTCAATGCGTGGAGTGGACAGAGCAAGCTCTTTTTCCATCTCCCTGTTCTAAAAATCCATTTAATATATGGTCCCCAGATAGGGGACGTATCAGATATTAAACTGATAAGAACAGATACTACACTTGATCTTAGCCAAAAGGCCGAGAAGCGATAACCAGAATTGGTTTCAAACTACGGAGCCACCCAAGGATCCTGAAAAGTCCATTTGTGGAGATGAGCTCCTGGACTCCCGTTAAGAAGACATGTTGTCAACCTCTAGATCCCTTACATGCCTGCACTTTTCGGCTTGCTGCTGCTGCAATCCACGCGTTTTAGATCTGCATAACTCCACCTCTTTAAACACAGCACCTTCACCCCCTGCTGTTCCCACCCGCCTCAACACCGTTGGAAGGGAGGAGAACCAATTAAGGCGGGGGGTGGGGTGGAACGAGCAGCTGTCTACCCTTAGCAGGAGGGCTCCTGATTACATACCTCTCCTGCTGCTGCTGCTGCTGCTGGCTGTCCAGCAGCAGACTGAAGGTGGCTGCTGCTGTGCACAGGTATATAAAGGCTCAGAGCCTATTATGACACGCGCAGCCAGCGTTCCATTGCCACATTCCATCTACTGCAGGCAGGATACCTGGCTGGCTGAATGTCGCTGAGAAGCTCACAGAGACCGCCATAAGCAACAGTTTAACAGAATGCCACAGACTAATCAACCAAACTTTTTGGGTTGGGTTCTCTTTTATAGTCTGCAGGCATTAAATGAAAGAAGTCAGTGTTCCAGCAGAAGGAGACAACGTTTCAGAAAAGGCATTGTAGCAAACCAAAAAAGAAATTTTAAGCGCAGCAGAGTAACCAGTAACCACATACCTGTTAGCTCAGGTGAGTTTAAAAGGCTGCTGTTGATAACAAGGGCATTTGCTAAATAGATGGTGTGTGTGCAACAATATACTGAAAGGTCAATTATATTGTGCAGCTTATCTCACCACCTGTAGTTATTTAGGTGAAAGCTCCAAAATGCTTGCCTAATATGTCTGTTTATCCAAAAGGAAGTAAAAAGGGAGAGCTAGAAAGATAGCATTGCATCACATTACATGGCAATGCAATGCACAGTTGCTGAAGTTGAACCAAAATGAGCTTGTAATCTGGCTTCTGCAACTTTGAACATGAAAAATCCAATGAGGAGAAGAAAAGCAAAGCCAAAGAGTCCATCCCCAAATCCGACAAACAAGCAAAATGAACAAAAAACATTGAATTCAATTCTTTCTGATTTTAGAAACTGCATTAAAGAAGGGGTGCACCGGTCCTGGAGATACTGCAATACCAGGTCAATGCGTGGAGTGGACAGAGCAAGCTCTTTTTCCATCTCCCTGTTCTAAAAATCCATTTAATATATGGTCCCCAGATAGGGGACGTATCAGATATTAAACTGATAAGAACAGATTTTTTTGATTGAATATATCTTTTATTAGCACAAAAAATAAGTTAACAGACAGTGTACAGTGCCGCAGCCCAGTACACACAGAATTCTACATCATATTTACATAGCATGAGGATACGACGCACTAACTAGACACATCACACCCCTATGCTACACAAAACACTCAATCTGAAAGAAAAAGCATGTCAATCAATACAGTACGACGAACCGTGATAAGGGATGGGGATTGGGAAAAAGGGGATGGGGAGGGGAAAATCACAGGCCCGAAGCTTTATTGAAAGACAAGACACATAAGGGGAGAGGGGGAGGAGGGGTTTAGTCCTCGTCCTCGTCCTCCGGACCGTCCATGATGGAATAGTCTCTGAGCAGGCTGTGGATCAGCCTGCGGCAGTCCTGGATGGACATCCTCTCCCTCCTCAAGATGAGCCGGTTCCTGGCGACCCAAACGGCATCCTTGAAGCAGTTCATAAGGCGCCAAGCCTCCTGGATGGCTCCGACGGTATGAACCCCAGGGAAGAGTCCGTAAAGCACAGAATGGTGCGATAGGCTCGCCCTGGGGACAGAGTTCCTCAGGTCGTCCTCAAGTGCAGTCAATAGGCGCTGTGCAAATCCGCAGTCCCAAAAAGTGTGCAAAGATGTTTCCTCCACGAAGGGGCACCTTGGGCAGTACCGGGTCTTGCACAGGTTCCGGGCATGCATGAATGACCGGACGGGCAGTCCGCCCTGAATCGCCATCCACGACAAGTCCTTGTGCCCGTTGGTCAGCCTGTCAGACGACACATTTGTCCACACAGTCTCCAGCGTGTCCTGGTGAAGTCCTGTGATGTTCTCCACGTCATCCTTGGCTCTGATTAGCTTGTGGATAGTTTTGGGCTTCCACAAGTCGGGCTTGAATCCCTCCAGTTGATAAGAACAGATACTACACTTGATCTTAGCCAAAAGGCCGAGAAGCGATAACCAGAATTGGTTTCAAACTACGGAGCCACCCAAGGATCCTGAAAAGTCCATTTGTGGAGATGAGCTCCTGGACTCCCGTTAAGAAGACATGTTGTCAACCTCTAGATCCCTTACATGCCTGCACTTTTCGGCTTGCTGCTGCTGCAATCCACGCGTTTTAGATCTGCATAACTCCACCTCTTTAAACACAGCACCTTCACCCCCTGCTGTTCCCACCCGCCTCAACACCGTTGGAAGGGAGGAGAACCAATTAAGGCGGGGGGTGGGGTGGAACGAGCAGCTGTCTACCCTTAGCAGGAGGGCTCCTGATTACATACCTCTCCTGCTGCTGCTGCTGCTGGCTGTCCAGCAGCAGACTGAAGGTGGCTGCTGCTGTGCACAGGTATATAAAGGCTCAGAGCCTATTATGACACGCGCAGCCAGCGTTCCATTGCCACATTCCATCTACTGCAGGCAGGATACCTGGCTGGCTGAATGTCGCTGAGAAGCTCACAGAGACCGCCATAAGCAACAGTTTAACAGAATGCCACAGACTAATCAACCAAACTTTTTGGGTTGGGTTCTCTTTTATAGTCTGCAGGCATTAAATGAAAGAAGTCAGTGTTCCAGCAGAAGGAGACAACGTTTCAGAAAAGGCATTGTAGCAAACCAAAAAAGAAATTTTAAGCGCAGCAGAGTAACCAGCGCACATACCTGTTAGCTCAGGTGAGTTTAAAAGGCTGCTGTTGATAACAAGGGCATTTGCTAAATAGATGGTGTGTGTGCAACAATATACTGAAAGGTCAATTATATTGTGCAGCTTATCTCACCACCTGTAGTTATTTAGGTGAAAGCTCCAAAATGCTTGCCTAATATGTCTGTTTATCCAAAAGGAAGTAAAAAGGGAGAGCTAGAAAGATAGCATTGCATCACATTACATGGCAATGCAATGCACAGTTGCTGAAGTTGAACCAAAATGAGCTTGTAATCTGGCTTCTGCAACTTTGAACATGAAAAATCCAATGAGGAGAAGAAAAGCAAAGCCAAAGAGTCCATCCCCAAATCCGACAAACAAGCAAAATGAACAAAAAACATTGAATTCAATTCTTTCTGATTTTAGAAACTGCATTAAAGAAGGGGTGCACCGGTCCTGGAGATACTGCAATACCAGGTCAATGCGTGGAGTGGACAGAGCAAGCTCTTTTTCCATCTCCCTGTTCTAAAAATCCATTTAATATATGGTCCCCAGATAGGGGACGTATCAGATATTAAACTGATAAGAACAGATACTACACTTGATCTTAGCCAAAAGGCCGAGAAGCGATAACCAGAATTGGTTTCAAACTACGGAGCCACCCAAGGATCCTGAAAAGTCCATTTGTGGAGATGAGCTCCTGGACTCCCGTTAAGAAGACATGTTGTCAACCTCTAGATCCCTTACATGCCTGCACTTTTTCGGCTTGCTGCTGCTGCAATCCACGCGTTTTAGATCTGCATAACTCCACCTCTTTAAACACAGCACCTTCACCCCCTGCTGTTCCCACCCGCCTCAACATCGTTGGAAGGGAGGAGAACCAATTAAGGCGGGGGGTGGGGTGGAACGAGCAGCTGTCTACCCTTAGCAGGAGGGCTCCTGATTACATACCTCTCCTGCTGCTGCTGCTGCTGGCTGTCCAGCAGCAGACTGAAGGTGGCTGCTGCTGTGCACAGGTATATAAAGGCTCAGAGCCTATTATGACACGCGCAGCCAGCGTTCCATTGCCACATTCCATCTACTGCAGGCAGGATACCTGGCTGGCTGAATGTCGCTGAGAAGCTCACAGAGACCGCCATAAGCAACAGTTTAACAGAATGCCACAGACTAATCAACCAAACTTTTTGGGTTGGGTTCTCTTTTATAGTCTGCAGGCATTAAATGAAAGAAGTCAGTGTTCCAGCAGAAGGAGACAACGTTTCAGAAAAGGCATTGTAGCAAACCAAAAAAGAAATTTTAAGCGCAGCAGAGTAACCAGCGCACATACCTGTTAGCTCAGGTGAGTTTAAAAGGCTGCTGTTGATAACAAGGGCATTTGCTAAATAGATGGTGTGTGTGCAACAATATACTGAAAGGTCAATTATATTGTGCAGCTTATCTCACCACCTGTAGTTATTTAGGTGAAAGCTCCAAAATGCTTGCCTAATATGTCTGTTTATCCAAAAGGAAGTAAAAAGGGAGAGCTAGAAAGATAGCATTGCATCACATTACATGGCAATGCAATGCACAGTTGCTGAAGTTGAACCAAAATGAGCTTGTAATCTGGCTTCTGCAACTTTGAACATGAAAAATCCAATGAGGAGAAGAAAAGCAAAGCCAAAGAGTCCATCCCCAAATCCGACAAACAAGCAAAATGAACAAAAAACATTGAATTCAATTCTTTCTGATTTTAGAAACTGCATTAAAGAAGGGGTGCACCGGTCCTGGAGATACTGCAATACCAGGTCAATGCGTGGAGTGAACAGAGCAAGCTCTTTTTCCATCTCCCTGTTCTAAAAATCCATTTAATATATGGTCCCCAGATAGGGGACGTATCAGATATTAAACTGATAAGAACAGATTTTTTTTTTTTTTTTTTTTTTTTTTTTAACCAAATCAGATAGGCCGGAGCATAAGCTCAATCAAATCGACTTACAAAAGCCTTTCATTGACACTTAGCCTTTCATCACACTTGGTATATAATCAAAAATAAAACCAAACCTTATCATCAGGTACATTATACACTACTAATTAAACTTTACCAAAAACCTCCACTTTTTAAACTTCCAGATCCCTTCAGCATCTATAATACTTCCACGTTCCTGATCCCAGAGGTATATTACATACATACGTGACAGAATCAATCTCAAACATTCATTAACTGACATTTTCTTCCTTTTAAAAACTAACAAATTCCTCGCATCCCACAAACTTTCAATTACACACACCACCAACAACCATAAAATCCTATCCTTAATTCTACTACATGCACCCATCCCAAACATAGCAAGTTTCCAATTAACATACTTTACACCCACCAATTCCTTGCAAAGTCCCCCTATACCCTTCCATACATCATATGCAAAATCACAATCCCATACCATATGTCTAACATGCTCTCTCAAACCACATCCATCCCTCGGGCATACCTCAGATTTAACTAAATCCTTCTTCTTTTGCACATCTCTAACAGGCAAAATGTCATGCAATATCATCCAAGCGATATCTCTCTGTCTGTTAGTCAAACCATCTATACTTAATTTTCTCCACATCTCGGTTACTTCCTCCCCTCTCAACCCATTGATATTACATACCACCTCACGCTCACGCACCATCCTAATGACTTTCTTCTTTTGCCTAAAATCACTCATGTTAACGGACAACAAATCATACTTCCTTACAAATTTCTCAACACAACCATACCATACAGGACACTTAAAAGCAACAGGCACTCTAGCATCCCTTTTGACCCACTTTAAGCCATAAAGCATCCATCCAGCCGAATACTTCATCATATAAGCACACTTATTACTTTTCCCTAGAACCACCACCACCATTTTCACGTAACTAATCCCTAAAAAGAAATCAATATTTGGAAAATCCAAACCACCATTTACACATAACTTATAGACATATTCCCGTTTCAATTTCTCCATGCGACTTCCCCAAAGAAAATTAAAGATGAATTTCTCAGTTTTCCTAATTTTCTTAAAAGCAGCAGGATATACATTCGCAACAAACAACAAAATAGGCAAAATAACCGCCTTAATAATCAGAACTTTCCCAGTCAGAGTTAGTTCTCTCATTCGCCAAAAATTCAACTTGCGCACCACTCTCACCCCACAATCTTCCCAACTCTCATTTCCTTTCAAATCATCATTAAACTTAATCCCAAGCACCTTTATTGCACCATCCTCACACCTCACACCATCCATCCGTACATTCCTCTCACCAAAACATTTAAAGGAACTCTTAGTCCAATTGACCTTAAAAGCTGAGACACTACAAAACAAACTTAATATCAACCTTGCCCTACTCATCGCAGCCATATTCCCACTCACAATCACTACATCATCCATGTAACCTAGAATTCTCACATCCTTTCCATTACTCCTAGGAATCATCACACCTCTCATAACCTTATCCTTCCTAACCATACACATCAACACTTCAATCACACTAATAAACAAAAAAGGGGACATAGGGCACCCCTGACGCACTCCTGATTTAATTCTCACTTTCTCACTCAACCACCCATTCACCAAAAATTCACTTGAAACATTACAATACAAACTCCTAACACAGTTTACAAAATTCCTGGAATAACCCATCTTAGACAAAACCTTAAACATAAAGCTATGTGACACACGGTCAAAAGCTTTTTCAAAATCAACCGAAAACAACAAACATTTCTGCTTACGACTCATACAATCCCCAATCACATCACGCAACAACACCAAATTTTCAGTCATACTTCTCCCAGGCACTGCACACACTTGATCTTCATCCACCACACCGCCAATCACTTCCCGCATCCGGCTAGCCAACAATTTACTAAACACCTTATAGTCTGCATTCAAAAGGGTGATTGGCCTCCAATTCCCCAAATCCTTTTTATCACCTTTCTTATGAACCAAAACCACCACCCCATCTCTCATAGATTCACTCAACATATTCTCCGTGAACATATACTGGCACACCTCCAATAAGTCATTTCCCATCGTGTCCCATTCCTTAACATATAACTCCACGGGCAGTCCATCCTTCCCAGGTGTTTTATTCTTACTCGCAGACATCACCACTTTTTTAACTTCATCCAACACAATTACATCATCCAATATTTCACGTTCATCCTCACCCAAACAACCTTCTAAACACCCCAAAGCATCAGTCAACATCCTATCATCAACCCATTTTTCCCCATACAACTCCTTATAAAACAACACCACCTCCTGCATCACATCCTTCCCACTCACACACACCCCATCACCATTCACCACCTCATCCATATCTACTTTCTTCCCAAAAACTTTTTTGAAAAAAAACCTTGTGCATTTCTCATTTTTCTCCAAATGTTCAATCTTAGAACGGTAAATAATTTCTTTCCCTTTACCCTCAATATATTTCTTAATCTCTTCTTTCACTTGACACATCAAAACATCCACATCCACTCCAATCATCCTTAACTTCCTCAGCCACTCCAGTCTAGAGCTTAAATCATTAAATTTTGCTCTATTCATTGCTGCTTTCCTCCTGCCCCTTTTTCTAAAGAAAAAACCAATCTCACTCTTCATCCAGTCCCACCACTCAAGCACATTCCTGAAATCACTTTTTTTATCCCTCCACCTAACATACATTCGCCTAAAATCACGCATGATCCTATTATCTTCCAGCAAACGCACATTAAGTTTCCACACGCCACCACCATATACAAAGGAAATCTTACCTTCTAGACGTGCCCTCAAACACACATGGTCAGAGAAGGGAACATCTTCCTGCTGGAAATTCCTACAAATAACATTTTGTGAAGAAAAGAAGATACGGTCTATTCTAGACTCTATGCCTCCCCTGTCGGCCTTATAGGTCGCAGGAGGTGGATTACCTAAAAAAACTTCCGCAGCATCCTGTAAGGAAAAATCCGCCACAAGACTCTTGAGTCTTTTACCTGTAACATCCATCTTATCCCCCTCCGTCACACAATTGAAATCTCCAACAAAAATTATTGGCATTTTGCCAGATAAAAAAAAACATAATTTCTCAAAAATTTCCAGCCTCTCCCCTTTATCTATTGGTGCATACATATTTACCACCCTAACCCTCCACCCCCTACAATTTAACTTACATATTACACACCTCCCCGCCTCCACCACCATGTAACTTTCTATCTTAACACTATAACCCTTCACCAAAACACCTACCCCACAATTTTTATTACATACAGAACCAGACCACACACTTTGACCTAAAGGCCATGCATTTTCACTTAAGGGATCGGAGATCCCACACTCCTGGACACAGTATACGTCCGCATCCAAGTTGCTCAAGTAGTCCAAAATTGCCACTCTTCTCGACTCAGATTTAATCAGCCTAACATTTAGCGACAAGATGCTGAGAGCAACTTGGGCACCCATCTATTAATTTGATGTGGCAGGTCACGACAACATGCCCACCTGTACATCATCCTAACCCTTCTGGGGGTAGGACGCTGGACGTGCAGATATCGTAGTTTGTGCCTTCCCCCAAAAAAGACACATCTTGGGGATCGGATGCAGTAGGGTACACCCGGGCTGGACTCACACTGCAGTCACTTAAAGAGGAAAAGGATGGTTCAGTTTTCTTCTTTTTCTTCACTGAAGCGCCTCCATCTTCATCTGAACTATAATCCCGCCGCTGGGGGTCAAAGTCCCCCTGACCTCCCTCCTCCTCAAGGTCAGAAACGACATCGCTCCAGGCCACATGCGGTGTTCTGGTCAGATCAGACTCCTCTTCCCCCTGCAATGTAACCATCATGTCTGGAATTTCAGCCTCCAGATCCTCCACCGGGGCCACTTCCATGCCTATACGATCATCAGTTATTGTCTCAGACTCACTGACATCTGAAGCCACAGACGCGGCCCTCTGCACCGGTGGCTCAGGTGCCAGCTCCATATTTCCTCTTACATTCACACGAACCAGTTCTGGAAAAGCAACCCGAGCCTCCTCCTCATCCAGGAAAGCCAGAGTAGATATCGGAGCAGTCGGAGTTGGAGCAGTCGGAGTTGTAGCTGTGGGTGCAGGAGATTCATTTCTTCTCCTTCCCCTTCCCGCTGCCCCTGCATATGAACCAGGATGGAATATACAGTCTCTGAAGGCATGCCCCTTCTCTCCGCAGAGATTACAGACTATTTCATTTTTGCAATTATTGGAAGAATGACCCACCTCATTGCACTTCCTGCAAATAATCTGTCTGATGTCGCATGCTTCCTGAGTATGGCCATACCTCCTACAATGACGACAAAACCTGGGCGCATTGGGGAAGAACAGGTAACCCCGCTCACTCCCAATGGAAAAATTTGATGGAGGATAATGTATACCCCCTGGTTCATCAGGACTTTCCCGGAACTTGACCATGAAACGATATTTACCGGTCCATAGTTCCTCCTCATTCATGACTTTTACTGCCACCTTGGTAATATAGCAGTGCCTATTTAGAAAGGCATAAATCAAAGCCAAGTCCACATGTGGGTTGTACATGAAAACAGTCAGAGGTACCTCTTTGGAGCAATACAAGATGACAAAAGTCAGCCCATCCAAATATTGATTGTCCAGATTCTTTTTCAAACAATCATAGAAATTGTTGCAAACAGCCATAGAAGTAAATACAAGATTATACTTGCTTTTGAATTGCTGGAGGCACAAGATTTCTTCCTTCTTCACTTCAAGGAGTCCAAACAAAATCTCCTTCACCACGAAGCTGAGGGTAAAGATTCCTTCTTTGCCTTCTTCCACATCAATCTGGATTCCAAACTTCACTCGAGCCTCACCGGGCCCAGCGTATCGAATGCGTCCCATTATCGCTAGTCGTGTCTACTGGCCAACTCCTTATAGCAGCAAGTGGCTTAAGCCATAAAATGGCGATGCCACAGGGCCAAGAGTTAACGCACAGACAGCCAAATGACTAGACCCATTACAGATCTGAGCCAAAAGGCCGAGAAGCGATAACCAGAATTGGTTTCAAACTACGGAGCCACCCAAGGATCCTGAAAAGTCCATTTGTGGAGATGAGCTCCTGGACTCCCGTTAAGAAGACATGTTGTCAACCTCTAGATCCCTTACATGCCTGCACTTTTCGGCTTGCTGCTGCTGCAATCCACGCGTTTTAGATCTGCATAACTCCACCTCTTTAAACACAGCACCTTCACCCCCTGCTGTTCCCACCCGCCTCAACACCGTTGGAAGGGAGGAGAACCAATTAAGGCGGGGGGTGGGGTGGAACGAGCAGCTGTCTACCCTTAGCAGGAGGGCTCCTGATTACATACCTCTCCTGCTGCTGCTGCTGCTGGCTGTCCAGCAGCAGACTGAAGGTGGCTGCTGCTGTGCACAGGTATATAAAGGCTCAGAGCCTATTATGACACGCGCAGCCAGCGTTCCATTGCCACATTCCATCTACTGCAGGCAGGATACCTGGCTGGCTGAATGTCGCTGAGAAGCTCACAGAGACCGCCATAAGCAACAGTTTAACAGAATGCCACAGACTAATCAACCAAACTTTTTGGGTTGGGTTCTCTTTTATAGTCTGCAGGCATTAAATGAAAGAAGTCAGTGTTCCAGCAGAAGGAGACAACGTTTCAGAAAAGGCATTGTAGCAAACCAAAAAAGAAATTTTAAGCGCAGCAGAGTAACCAGCGCACATACCTGTTAGCTCAGGTGAGTTTAAAAGGCTGCTGTTGATAACAAGGGCATTTGCTAAATAGATGGTGTGTGTGCAACAATATACTGAAAGGTCAATTATATTGTGCAGCTTATCTCACCACCTGTAGTTATTTAGGTGAAAGCTCCAAAATGCTTGCCTATTATGTCTGTTTATCCAAAAGGAAGTAAAAAGGGAGAGCTAGAAAGATAGCATTGCATCACATTACATGGCAATGCAATGCACAGTTGCTGAAGTTGAACCAAAATGAGCTTGTAATCTGGCTTCTGCAACTTTGAACATGAAAAATCCAATGAGGAGAAGAAAAGCAAAGCCAAAGAGTCCATCCCCAAATCCGACAAACAAGCAAAATGAACAAAAAACATTGAATTCAATTCTTTCTGATTTTAGAAACTGCATTAAAGAAGGGGTGCACCGGTCCTGGAGATACTGCAATACCAGGTCAATGCGTGGAGTGGACAGAGCAAGCTCTTTTTCCATCTCCCTGTTCTAAAAATCCATTTAATATATGGTCCCCAGATAGGGGACGTATCAGATATTAAACTGATAAGAACAGATACTACACTTGATCTTAGCCAAAAGGCCGAGAAGCGATAACCAGAATTGGTTTCAAACTACGGAGCCACCCAAGGATCCTGAAAAGTCCATTTGTGGAGATGAGCTCCTGGACTCCCGTTAAGAAGACATGTTGTCAACCTCTAGATCCCTTACATGCCTGCACTTTTCGGCTTGCTGCTGCTGCAATCCACGCGTTTTAGATCTGCATAACTCCACCTCTTTAAACACAGCACCTTCACCCCCTGCTGTTCCCACCCGCCTCAACACCGTTGGAAGGGAGGAGAACCAATTAAGGCGGGGGGTGGGGTGGAACGAGCAGCTGTCTACCCTTAGCAGGAGGGCTCCTGATTACATACCTCTCCTGCTGCTGCTGCTGCTGGCTGTCCAGCAGCAGACTGAAGGTGGCTGCTGCTGTGCACAGGTATATAAAGGCTCAGAGCCTATTATGACACGCGCAGCCAGCGTTCCATTGCCACATTCCATCTACTGCAGGCAGGATACCTGGCTGGCTGAATGTCGCTGAGAAGCTCACAGAGACCGCCATAAGCAACAGTTTAACAGAATGCCACAGACTAATCAACCAAACTTTTTGGGTTGGGTTCTCTTTAATAGTCTGCAGGCATTAAATGAAAGAAGTCAGTGTTCCAGCAGAATGAGACAACGTTTCAGAAAAGGCATTGTAGCAAACCAAAAAAGAAATTTTAAGCGCAGCAGAGTAACCAGCGCACATACCTGTTAGCTCAGGTGAGTTTAAAAGGCTGCTGTTGATAACAAGGGCATTTGCTAAATAGATGGTGTGTGTGCAACAATATACTGAAAGGTCAATTATATTGTGCAGCTTATCTCACCACCTGTAGTTATTTAGGTGAAAGCTCCAAAATGCTTGCCTAATATGTCTGTTTATCCAAAAGGAAGTAAAAAGGGAGAGCTAGAAAGATAGCATTGCATCACATTACATGGCAATGCAATGCACAGTTGCTGAAGTTGAACCAAAATGAGCTTGTAATCTGGCTTCTGCAACTTTGAACATGAAAAATCCAATGAGGAGAAGAAAAGCAAAGCCAAAGAGTCCATCCCCAAATCCGACAAACAAGCAAAATGAACAAAAAACATTGAATTCAATTCTTTCTGATTTTAGAAACTGCATTAAAGAAGGGGTGCACCGGTCCTGGAGATACTGCAATACCAGGTCAATGCGTGGAGTGGACAGAGCAAGCTCTTTTTCCATCTCCCTGTTCTAAAAATCCATTTAATATATGGTCCCCAGATAGGGGGCGTATCAGATATTAAACTGATAAGAACAGATACTACACTTGATCTTAGCCAAAAGGCCGAGAAGCGATAACCAGAATTGGTTTCAAACTACGGAGCCACCCAAGGATCCTGAAAAGTCCATTTGTGGAGATGAGCTCCTGGACTCCCGTTAAGAAGACATGTTGTCAACCTCTAGATCCCTTACATGCCTGCACTTTTCGGCTTGCTGCTGCTGCAATCCACGCGTTTTAGATCTGCATAACTCCACCTCTTTAAACACAGCACCTTCACCCCCTGCTGTTCCCACCCGCCTCAACACCGTTGGAAGGGAGGAGAACCAATTAAGGCGGGGGGTGGGGTGGAACGAGCAGCTGTCTACCCTTAGCAGGAGGGCTCCTGATTACATACCTCTCCTGCTGCTGCTGCTGCTGGCTGTCCAGCAGCAGACTGAAGGTGGCTGCTGCTGTGCACAGGTATATAAAGGCTCAGAGCCTATTATGACACGCGCAGCCAGCGTTCCATTGCCACATTCCATCTACTGCAGGCAGGATACCTGGCTGGCTGAATGTCGCTGAGAAGCTCACAGAGACCGCCATAAGCAACAGTTTAACAGAATGCCACAGACTAATCAACCAAACTTTTTGGGTTGGGTTCTCTTTTATAGTCTGCAGGCATTAAATGAAAGAAGTCAGTGTTCCAGCAGAAGGAGACAACGTTTCAGAAAAGGCATTGTAGCAAACCAAAAAAGAAATTTTAAGCGCAGCAGAGTAACCAGCGCACATACCTGTTAGCTCAGGTGAGTTTAAAAGGCTGCTGTTGATAACAAGGGCATTTGCTAAATAGATGGTGTGTGTGCAACAATATACTGAAAGGTCAATTATATTGTGCAGCTTATCTCACCACCTGTAGTTATTTAGGTGAAAGCTCCAAAATACTTGCCTAATATGTCTGTTTATCCAAAAGGAAGTAAAAAGGGAGAGCTAGAAAGATAGCATTGCATCACATTACATGGCAATGCAATGCACAGTTGCTGAAGTTGAACCAAAATGAGCTTGTAATCTGGCTTCTGCAACTTTGAACATGAAAAATCCAATGAGGAGAAGAAAAGCAAAGCCAAAGAGTCCATCCCAAAATCCGACAAACAAGCAAAATGAACAAAAAACATTGAATTCAATTCTTTCTGATTTTAGAAACTGCATTAAAGAAGGGGTGCACCGGTCCTGGAGATACTGCAATACCAGGTCAATGCGTGGAGTGGACAGAGCAAGCTCTTTTTCCATCTCCCTGTTCTAAAAATCCATTTAATATATGGTCCCCAGATAGGGGACGTATCAGATATTAAACTGATAAGAACAGATACTACACTTGATCTTAGCCAAAAGGCCGAGAAGCGATAACCAGAATTGGTTTCAAACTACGGAGCCACCCAAGGATCCTGAAAAGTCCATTTGTGGAGATGAGCTCCTGGACTCCCGTTAAGAAGACATGTTGTCAACCTCTAGATCCCTTACATGCCTGCACTTTTCGGCTTGCTGCTGCTGCAATCCACGCGTTTTAGATCTGCATAACTCCACCTCTTTAAACACAGCACCTTCACCCCCTGCTGTTCCCACCCGCCTCAACACCGTTGGAAGGGAGGAGAACCAATTAAGGCGGGGGGTGGGGTGGAACGAGCAGCTGTCTACCCTTAGCAGGAGGGCTCCTGATTACATACCTCTCCTGCTGCTGCTGCTGCTGGCTGTCCAGCAGCAGACTGAAGGTGGCTGCTGCTGTGCACAGGTATATAAAGGCTCAGAGCCTATTATGACACGCGCAGCCAGCGTTCCATTGCCACATTCCATCTACTGCAGGCAGGATACCTGGCTGGCTGAATGTCGCTGAGAAGCTCACAGAGACCGCCATAAGCAACAGTTTAACAGAATGCCACAGACTAATCAACCAAACTTTTTGGGTTGGGTTCTCTTTTATAGTCTGCAGGCATTAAATGAAAGAAGTCAGTGTTCCAGCAGAAGGAGACAACGTTTCAGAAAAGGCATTGTAGCAAACCAAAAAAGAAATTTTAAGCGCAGCAGAGTAACCAGCGCACATACCTGTTAGCTCAGGTGAGTTTAAAAGGCTGCTGTTGATAACAAGGGCATTTGCTAAATAGATGGTGTGTGTGCAACAATATACTGAAAGGTCAATTATATTGTGCAGCTTATCTCACCACCTGTAGTTATTTAGGTGAAAGCTCCAAAATGCTTGCCTAATATGTCTGTTTATCCAAAAGGAAGTAAAAAGGGAGAGCTAGAAAGATAGCATTGCATCACATTACATGGCAATGCAATGCACAGTTGCTGAAGTTGAACCAAAATGAGCTTGTAATCTGGCTTCTGCAACTTTGAACATGAAAAATCCAATGAGGAGAAGAAAAGCAAAGCCAAAGAGTCCATCCCCAAATCCGACAAACAAGCAAAATGAACAAAAAACATTGAATTCAATTCTTTCTGATTTTAGAAACTGCATTAAAGAAGGGGTGCACCGGTCCTGGAGATACTGCAATACCAGGTCAATGCGTGGAGTGGACAGAGCAAGCTCTTTTTCCATCTCCCTGTTCTGAAAATCCATTTAATATATGGTCCCCAGATAGGGGACGTATCAGATATTAAACTGATAAGAACAGATACTACACTTGATCTTAGCCAAAAGGCCGAGAAGCGATAACCAGAATTGGTTTCAAACTACGGAGCCACCCAAGGATCCTGAAAAGTCCATTTGTGGAGATGAGCTCCTGGACTCCCGTTAAGAAGACATGTTGTCAACCTCTAGATCCCTTACATGCCTGCACTTTTCGGCTTGCTGCTGCTGCAATCCACGCGTTTTAGATCTGCATAACTCCACCTCTTTAAACACAGCACCTTCACCCCCTGCTGTTCCCACCCGCCTCAACACCGTTGGAAGGGAGGAGAACCAATTAAGGCGGGGGGTGGGGTGGAACGAGCAGCTGTCTACCCTTAGCAGGAGGGCTCCTGATTACATACCTCTCCTGCTGCTGCTGCTGCTGGCTGTCCAGCAGCAGACTGAAGGTGGCTGCTGCTGTGCACAGGTATATAAAGGCTCAGAGCCTATTATGACACGCGCAGCCAGCGTTCCATTGCCACATTCCATCTACTGCAGGCAGGATACCTGGCTGGCTGAATGTCGCTGAGAAGCTCACAGAGACCGCCATAAGCAACAGTTTAACAGAATGCCACAGACTAATCAACCAAACTTTTTGGGTTGGGTTCTCTTTTATAGTCTGCAGGCATTAAATGAAAGAAGTCAGTGTTCCAGCAGAAGGAGACAACGTTTCAGAAAAGGCATTGTAGCAAACCAAAAAAGAAATTTTAAGCGCAGCAGAGTAACCAGCGCACATACCTGTTAGCTCAGGTGAGTTTAAAAGGCTGCTGTTGATAACAAGGGCATTTGCTAAATAGATGGTGTGTGTGCAACAATATACTGAAAGGTCAATTATATTGTGCAGCTTATCTCACCACCTGTAGTTATTTAGGTGAAAGCTCCAAAATGCTTGCCTAATATGTCTGTTTATCCAAAAGGAAGTAAAAAGGGAGAGCTAGAAAGATAGCATTGCATCACATTACATGGCAATGCAATGCACAGTTGCTGAAGTTGAACCAAAATGAGCTTGTAATCTGGCTTCTGCAACTTTGAACATGAAAAATCCAATGAGGAGAAGAAAAGCAAAGCCAAAGAGTCCATCCCCAAATCCGACAAACAAGCAAAATGAACAAAAAACATTGAATTCAATTCTTTCTGATTTTAGAAACTGCATTAAAGAAGGGGTGCACCGGTCCTGGAGATACTGCAATACCAGGTCAATGCGTGGAGTGGACAGAGCAAGCTCTTTTTCCATCTCCCTGTTCTAAAAATCCATTTAATATATGGTCCCCAGATAGGGGACGTATCAGATATTAAACTGATAAGAACAGATACTACACTTGATCTTAGCCAAAAGGCCGAGAAGCGATAACCAGAATTGGTTTCAAACTACGGAGCCACCCAAGGATCCTGAAAAGTCCATTTGTGGAGATGAGCTCCTGGACTCCCGTTAAGAAGACATGTTGTCAACCTCTAGATCCCTTACATGCCTGCACTTTTCGGCTTGCTGCTGCTGCAATCCACGCGTTTTAGATCTGCATAACTCCACCTCTTTAAACACAGCACCTTCACCCCCTGCTGTTCCCACCCGCCTCAACACCGTTGGAAGGGAGGAGAACCAATTAAGGCGGGGGGTGGGGTGGAACGAGCAGCTGTCTACCCTTAGCAGGAGGGCTCCTGATTACATACCTCTCCTGCTGCTGCTGCTGCTGGCTGTCCAGCAGCAGACTGAAGGTGGCTGCTGCTGTGCACAGGTATATAAAGGCTCAGAGCCTATTATGACACGCGCAGCCAGCGTTCCATTGCCACATTCCATCTACTGCAGGCAGGATACCTGGCTGGCTGAATGTCGCTGAGAAGCTCACAGAGACCGCCATAAGCAACAGTTTAACAGAATGCCACAGACTAATCAACCAAACTTTTTGGGTTGGGTTCTCTTTTATAGTCTGCAGGCATTAAATGAAAGAAGTCAGTGTTCCAGCAGAAGGAGACAACGTTTCAGAAAAGGCATTGTAGCAAACCAAAAAAGAAATTTTAAGCGCAGCAGAGTAACCAGCGCACATACCTGTTAGCTCAGGTGAGTTTAAAAGGCTGCTGTTGATAACAAGGGCATTTGCTAAATAGATGGTGTGTGTGCAACAATATACTGAAAGGTCAATTATATTGTGCAGCTTATCTCACCACCTGTAGTTATTTAGGTGAAAGCTCCAAAATACTTGCCTAATATGTCTGTTTATCCAAAAGGAAGTAAAAAGGGAGAGCTAGAAAGATAGCATTGCATCACATTACATGGCAATGCAATGCACAGTTGCTGAAGTTGAACCAAAATGAGCTTGTAATCTGGCTTCTGCAACTTTGAACATGAAAAATCCAATGAGGAGAAGAAAAGCAAAGCCAAAGAGTCCATCCCAAAATCCGACAAACAAGCAAAATGAACAAAAAACATTGAATTCAATTCTTTCTGATTTTAGAAACTGCATTAAAGAAGGGGTGCACCGGTCCTGGAGATACTGCAATACCAGGTCAATGCGTGGAGTGGACAGAGCAAGCTCTTTTTCCATCTCCCTGTTCTAAAAATCCATTTAATATATGGTCCCCAGATAGGGGACGTATCAGATATTAAACTGATAAGAACAGATACTACACTTGATCTTAGCCAAAAGGCCGAGAAGCGATAACCAGAATTGGTTTCAAACTACGGAGCCACCCAAGGATCCTGAAAAGTCCATTTGTGGAGATGAGCTCCTGGACTCCCGTTAAGAAGACATGTTGTCAACCTCTAGATCCCTTACATGCCTGCACTTTTCGGCTTGCTGCTGCTGCAATCCACGCGTTTTAGATCTGCATAACTCCACCTCTTTAAACACAGCACCTTCACCCCCTGCTGTTCCCACCCGCCTCAACACCGTTGGAAGGGAGGAGAACCAATTAAGGCGGGGGGTGGGGTGGAACGAGCAGCTGTCTACCCTTAGCAGGAGGGCTCCTGATTACATACCTCTCCTGCTGCTGCTGCTGCTGGCTGTCCAGCAGCAGACTGAAGGTGGCTGCTGCTGTGCACAGGTATATAAAGGCTCAGAGCCTATTATGACACGCGCAGCCAGCGTTCCATTGCCACATTCCATCTACTGCAGGCAGGATACCTGGCTGGCTGAATGTCGCTGAGAAGCTCACAGAGACCGCCATAAGCAACAGTTTAACAGAATGCCACAGACTAATCAACCAAACTTTTTGGGTTGGGTTCTCTTTTATAGTCTGCAGGCATTAAATGAAAGAAGTCAGTGTTCCAGCAGAAGGAGACAACGTTTCAGAAAAGGCATTGTAGCAAACCAAAAAAGAAATTTTAAGCGCAGCAGAGTAACCAGCGCACATACCTGTTAGCTCAGGTGAGTTTAAAAGGCTGCTGTTGATAACAAGGGCATTTGCTAAATAGATGGTGTGTGTGCAACAATATACTGAAAGGTCAATTATATTGTGCAGCTTATCTCACCACCTGTAGTTATTTAGGTGAAAGCTCCAAAATGCTTGCCTAATATGTCTGTTTATCCAAAAGGAAGTAAAAAGGGAGAGCTAGAAAGATAGCATTGCATCACATTACATGGCAATGCAATGCACAGTTGCTGAAGTTGAACCAAAATGAGCTTGTAATCTGGCTTCTGCAACTTTGAACATGAAAAATCCAATGAGGAGAAGAAAAGCAAAGCCAAAGAGTCCATCCCCAAATCCGACAAACAAGCAAAATGAACAAAAAACATTGAATTCAATTCTTTCTGATTTTAGAAACTGCATTAAAGAAGGGGTGCACCGGTCCTGGAGATACTGCAATACCAGGTCAATGCGTGGAGTGGACAGAGCAAGCTCTTTTTCCATCTCCCTGTTCTGAAAATCCATTTAATATATGGTCCCCAGATAGGGGACGTATCAGATATTAAACTGATAAGAACAGATACTACACTTGATCTTAGCCAAAAGGCCGAGAAGCGATAACCAGAATTGGTTTCAAACTACGGAGCCACCCAAGGATCCTGAAAAGTCCATTTGTGGAGATGAGCTCCTGGACTCCCGTTAAGAAGACATGTTGTCAACCTCTAGATCCCTTACATGCCTGCACTTTTCGGCTTGCTGCTGCTGCAATCCACGCGTTTTAGATCTGCATAACTCCACCTCTTTAAACACAGCACCTTCACCCCCTGCTGTTCCCACCCGCCTCAACACCGTTGGAAGGGAGGAGAACCAATTAAGGCGGGGGGTGGGGTGGAACGAGCAGCTGTCTACCCTTAGCAGGAGGGCTCCTGATTACATACCTCTCCTGCTGCTGCTGCTGCTGGCTGTCCAGCAGCAGACTGAAGGTGGCTGCTGCTGTGCACAGGTATATAAAGGCTCAGAGCCTATTATGACACGCGCAGCCAGCGTTCCATTGCCACATTCCATCTACTGCAGGCAGGATACCTGGCTGGCTGAATGTCGCTGAGAAGCTCACAGAGACCGCCATAAGCAACAGTTTAACAGAATGCCACAGACTAATCAACCAAACTTTTTGGGTTGGGTTCTCTTTTATAGTCTGCAGGCATTAAATGAAAGAAGTCAGTGTTCCAGCAGAAGGAGACAACGTTTCAGAAAAGGCATTGTAGCAAACCAAAAAAGAAATTTTAAGCGCAGCAGAGTAACCAGCGAACATACCTGTTAGCTCAGGTGAGTTTAAAAGGCTGCTGTTGATAACAAGGGCATTTGCTAAATAGATGGTGTGTGTGCAACAATATACTGAAAGGTCAATTATATTGTGCAGCTTATCTCACCACCTGTAGTTATTTAGGTGAAAGCTCCAAAATGCTTGCCTAATATGTCTGTTTATCCAAAAGGAAGTAAAAAGGGAGAGCTAGAAAGATAGCATTGCATCACATTACATGGCAATGCAATGCACAGTTGCTGAAGTTGAACCAAAATGAGCTTGTAATCTGGCTTCTGCAACTTTGAACATGAAAAATCCAATGAGGAGAAGAAAAGCAAAGCCAAAGAGTCCATCCCCAAATCCGACAAACAAGCAAAATGAACAAAAAACATTGAATTCAATTCTTTCTGATTTTAGAAACTGCATTAAAGAAGGGGTGCACCGGTCCTGGAGATACTGCAATACCAGGTCAATGCGTGGAGTGGACAGAGCAAGCTCTTTTTCCATCTCCCTGTTCTAAAAATCCATTTAATATATGGTCCCCAGATAGGGGACGTATCAGATATTAAACTGATAAGAACAGATACTACACTTGATCTTAGCCAAAAGGCCGAGAAGCGATAACCAGAATTGGTTTCAAACTACGGAGCCACCCAAGGATCCTGAAAAGTCCATTTGTGGAGATGAGCTCCTGGACTCCCGTTAAGAAGACATGTTGTCAACCTCTAGATCCCTTACATGCCTGCACTTTTCGGCTTGCTGCTGCTGCAATCCACGCGTTTTAGATCTGCATAACTCCACCTCTTTAAACACAGCACCTTCACCCCCTGCTGTTCCCACCCGCCTCAACACCGTTGGAAGGGAGGAGAACCAATTAAGGCGGGGGGTGGGGTGGAACGAGCAGCTGTCTACCCTTAGCAGGAGGGCTCCTGATTACATACCTCTCCTGCTGCTGCTGCTGCTGGCTGTCCAGCAGCAGACTGAAGGTGGCTGCTGCTGTGCACAGGTATATAAAGGCTCAGAGCCTATTATGACACGCGCAGCCAGCGTTCCATTGCCACATTCCATCTACTGCAGGCAGGATACCTGGCTGGCTGAATGTCGCTGAGAAGCTCACAGAGACCGCCATAAGCAACAGTTTAACAGAATGCCACAGACTAATCAACCAAACTTTTTGGGTTGGGTTCTCTTTTATAGTCTGCAGGCATTAAATGAAAGAAGTCAGTGTTCCAGCAGAAGGAGACAATGTTTCAGAAAAGGCATTGTAGCAAACCAAAAAAGAAATTTTAAGCGCAGCAGAGTAACCAGCGCACATACCTGTTAGCTCAGGTGAGTTTAAAAGGCTGCTGTTGATAACAAGGGCATTTGCTAAATAGATGGTGTGTGTGCAACAATATACTGAAAGGTCAATTATATTGTGCAGCTTATCTCACCACCTGTAGTTATTTAGGTGAAAGCTCCAAAATGCTTGCCTAATATGTCTGTTTATCCAAAAGGAAGTAAAAAGGGAGAGCTAGAAAGATAGCATTGCATCACATTACATGGCAATGCAATGCACAGTTGCTGAAGTTGAACCAAAATGAGCTTGTAATCTGGCTTCTGCAACTTTGAACATGAAAAATCCAATGAGGAGAAGAAAAGCAAAGCCAAAGAGTCCATCCCAAAATCCGACAAACAAGCAAAATGAACAAAAAACATTGAATTCAATTCTTTCTGATTTTAGAAACTGCATTAAAGAAGGGGTGCACCGGTCCTGGAGATACTGCAATACCAGGTCAATGCGTGGAGTGGACAGAGCAAGCTCTTTTTCCATCTCCCTGTTCTAAAAATCCATTTAATATATGGTCCCCAGATAGGGGACGTATCAGATATTAAACTGATAAGAACAGATACTACACTTGATCTTAGCCAAAAGGCCGAGAAGCGATAACCAGAATTGGTTTCAAACTACGGAGCCACCCAAGGATCCTGAAAAGTCCATTTGTGGAGATGAGCTCCTGGACTCCCGTTAAGAAGACATGTTGTCAACCTCTAGATCCCTTACATGCCTGCACTTTTCGGCTTGCTGCTGCTGCAATCCACGCGTTTTAGATCTGCATAACTCCACCTCTTTAAACACAGCACCTTCACCCCCTGCTGTTCCCACCCGCCTCAACACCGTTGGAAGGGAGGAGAACCAATTAAGGCGGGGGGTGGGGTGGAACGAGCAGCTGTCTACCCTTAGCAGGAGGGCTCCTGATTACATACCTCTCCTGCTGCTGCTGCTGCTGGCTGTCCAGCAGCAGACTGAAGGTGGCTGCTGCTGTGCACAGGTATATAAAGGCTCAGAGCCTATTATGACACGCGCAGCCAGCGTTCCATTGCCACATTCCATCTACTGCAGGCAGGATACCTGGCTGGCTGAATGTCGCTGAGAAGCTCACAGAGACCGCCATAAGCAACAGTTTAACAGAATGCCACAGACTAATCAACCAAACTTTTTGGGTTGGGTTCTCTTTTATAGTCTGCAGGCATTAAATGAAAGAAGTCAGTGTTCCAGCAGAAGGAGACAACGTTTCAGAAAAGGCATTGTAGCAAACCAAAAAAGAAATTTTAAGCGCAGCAGAGTAACCAGCGCACATACCTGTTAGCTCAGGTGAGTTTAAAAGGCTGCTGTTGATAACAAGGGCATTTGCTAAATAGATGGTGTGTGTGCAACAATATACTGAAAGGTCAATTATATTGTGCAGCTTATCTCACCACCTGTAGTTATTTAGGTGAAAGCTCCAAAATGCTTGCCTAATATGTCTGTTTATCCAAAAGGAAGTAAAAAGGGAGAGCTAGAAAGATAGCATTGCATCACATTACATGGCAATGCAATGCACAGTTGCTGAAGTTGAACCAAAATGAGCTTGTAATCTGGCTTCTGCAACTTTGAACATGAAAAATCCAATGAGGAGAAGAAAAGCAAAGCCAAAGAGTCCATCCCCAAATCCGACAAACAAGCAAAATGAACAAAAAACATTGAATTCAATTCTTTCTGATTTTAGAAACTGCATTAAAGAAGGGGTGCACCGGTCCTGGAGATACTGCAATACCAGGTCAATGCGTGGAGTGGACAGAGCAAGCTCTTTTTCCATCTCCCTGTTCTAAAAATCCATTTAATATATGGTCCCCAGATAGGGGACGTATCAGATATTAAACTGATAAGAACAGATACTACACTTGATCTTAGCCAAAAGGCCGAGAAGCGATAACCAGAATTGGTTTCAAACTACGGAGCCACCCAAGGATCCTGAAAAGTCCATTTGTGGAGATGAGCTCCTGGACTCCCGTTAAGAAGACATGTTGTCAACCTCTAGATCCCTTACATGCCTGCACTTTTCGGCTTGCTGCTGCTGCAATCCACGCGTTTTAGATCTGCATAACTCCACCTCTTTAAACACAGCACCTTCACCCCCTGCTGTTCCCACCCGCCTCAACACCGTTGGAAGGGAGGAGAACCAATTAAGGCGGGGGGTGGGGTGGAACGAGCAGCTGTCTACCCTTAGCAGGAGGGCTCCTGATTACATACCTCTCCTGCTGCTGCTGCTGCTGGCTGTCCAGCAGCAGACTGAAGGTGGCTGCTGCTGTGCACAGGTATATAAAGGCTCAGAGCCTATTATGACACGCGCAGCCAGCGTTCCATTGCCACATTCCATCTACTGCAGGCAGGATACCTGGCTGGCTGAATGTCGCTGAGAAGCTCACAGAGACCGCCATAAGCAACAGTTTAACAGAATGCCACAGACTAATCAACCAAACTTTTTGGGTTGGGTTCTCTTTTATAGTCTGCAGGCATTAAATGAAAGAAGTCAGTGTTCCAGCAGAAGGAGACAACGTTTCAGAAAAGGCATTGTAGCAAACCAAAAAAGAAATTTTAAGCGCAGCAGAGTAACCAGCGCACATACCTGTTAGCTCAGGTGAGTTTAAAAGGCTGCTGTTGATAACAAGGGCATTTGCTAAATAGATGGTGTGTGTGCAACAATATACTGAAAGGTCAATTATATTGTGCAGCTTATCTCACCACCTGTAGTTATTTAGGTGAAAGCTCCAAAATGCTTGCCTAATATGTCTGTTTATCCAAAAGGAAGTAAAAAGGGAGAGCTAGAAAGATAGCATTGCATCACATTACATGGCAATGCAATGCACAGTTGCGGAGGTTGAACCAAAATGAGCTTGTAATCTGGCTTCTGCAACTTTGAACATGAAAAATCCAATGAGGAGAAGAAAAGCAAAGCCAAAGAGTCCATCCCCAAATCCGACAAACAAGCAAAATGAACAAAAAACATTGAATTCAATTCTTTCTGATTTTAGAAACTGCATTAAAGAAGGGGTGCACCGGTCCTGGAGATACTGCAATACCAGGTCAATGCGTGGAGTGGACAGAGCAAGCTCTTTTTCCATCTCCCTGTTCTAAAAATCCATTTAATATATGGTCCCCAGATAGGGGACGTATCAGATATTAAACTGATAAGAACAGATACTACACTTGATCTTAGCCAAAAGGCCGAGAAGCGATAACCAGAATTGGTTTCAAACTACGGAGCCACCCAAGGATCCTGAAAAGTCCATTTGTGGAGATGAGCTCCTGGACTCCCGTTAAGAAGACATGTTGTCAACCTCTAGATCCCTTACATGCCTGCACTTTTCGGCTTGCTGCTGCTGCAATCCACGCGTTTTAGATCTGCATAACTCCACCTCTTTAAACACAGCACCTTCACCCCCTGCTGTTCCCACCCGCCTCAACACCGTTGGAAGGGAGGAGAACCAATTAAGGCGGGGGGTGGGGTGGAACGAGCAGCTGTCTACCCTTAGCAGGAGGGCTCCTGATTACATACCTCTCCTGCTGCTGCTGCTGCTGGCTGTCCAGCAGCAGACTGAAGGTGGCTGCTGCTGTGCACAGGTATATAAAGGCTCAGAGCCTATTATGACACGCGCAGCCAGCGTTCCATTGCCACATTCCATCTACTGCAGGCAGGATACCTGGCTGGCTGAATGTCGCTGAGAAGCTCACAGAGACCGCCATAAGCAACAGTTTAACAGAATGCCACAGACTAATCAACCAAACTTTTTGGGTTGGGTTCTCTTTTATAGTCTGCAGGCATTAAATGAAAGAAGTCAGTGTTCCAGCAGAAGGAGACAACGTTTCAGAAAAGGCATTGTAGCAAACCAAAAAAGAAATTTTAAGCGCAGCAGAGTAACCAGCGCACATACCTGTTAGCTCAGGTGAGTTTAAAAGGCTGCTGTTGATAACAAGGGCATTTGCTAAATAGATGGTGTGTGTGCAACAATATACTGAAAGGTCAATTATATTGTGCAGCTTATCTCACCACCTGTAGTTATTTAGGTGAAAGCTCCAAAATGCTTGCCTAATATGTCTGTTTATCCAAAAGGAAGTAAAAAGGGAGAGCTAGAAAGATAGCATTGCATCACATTACATGGCAATGCAATGCACAGTTGCGGAGGTTGAACCAAAATGAGCTTGTAATCTGGCTTCTGCAACTTTGAACATGAAAAATCCAATGAGGAGAAGAAAAGCAAAGCCAAAGAGTCCATCCCCAAATCCGACAAACAAGCAAAATGAACAAAAAACATTGAATTCAATTCTTTCTGATTTTAGAAACTGCATTAAAGAAGGGGTGCACCAGTCCTGGAGATACTGCAATACCAGGTCAATGCGTGGAGTGGACAGAGCAAGCTCTTTTTCCATCTCCCTGTTCTAAAAATCCATTTAATATATGGTCCCCAGATAGGGGACGTATCAGATATTAAACTGATAAGAACAGATACTACACTTGATCTTAGCCAAAAGGCCGAGAAGCGATAACCAGAATTGGTTTCAAACTACGGAGCCACCCAAGGATCCTGAAAAGTCCATTTGTGGAGATGAGCTCCTGGACTCCCGTTAAGAAGACATGTTGTCAACCTCTAGATCCCTTACATGCCTGCACTTTTCGGCTTGCTGCTGCTGCAATCCACGCGTTTTAGATCTGCATAACTCCACCTCTTTAAACACAGCACCTTCACCCCCTGCTGTTCCCACCCGCCTCAACACCGTTGGAAGGGAGGAGAACCAATTAAGGCGGGGGGTGGGGTGGAACGAGCAGCTGTCTACCCTTAGCAGGAGGGCTCCTGATTACATACCTCTCCTGCTGCTGCTGCTGCTGGCTGTCCAGCAGCAGACTGAAGGTGGCTGCTGCTGTGCACAGGTATATAAAGGCTCAGAGCCTATTATGACACGCGCAGCCAGCGTTCCATTGCCACATTCCATCTACTGCAGGCAGGATACCTGGCTGGCTGAATGTCGCTGAGAAGCTCACAGAGACCGCCATAAGCAACAGTTTAACAGAATGCCACAGACTAATCAACCAAACTTTTTGGGTTGGGTTCTCTTTTATAGTCTGCAGGCATTAAATGAAAGAAGTCAGTGTTCCAGCAGAAGGAGACAACGTTTCAGAAAAGGCATTGTAGCAAACCAAAAAAGAAATTTTAAGCGCAGCAGAGTAACCAGCGCACATACCTGTTAGCTCAGGTGAGTTTAAAAGGCTGCTGTTGATAACAAGGGCATTTGCTAAATAGATGGTGTGTGTGCAACAATATACTGAAAGGTCAATTATATTGTGCAGCTTATCTCACCACCTGTAGTTATTTAGGTGAAAGCTCCAAAATGCTTGCCTAATATGTCTGTTTATCCAAAAGGAAGTAAAAAGGGAGAGCTAGAAAGATAGCATTGCATCACATTACATGGCAATGCAATGCACAGTTGCTGAAGTTGAACCAAAATGAGCTTGTAATCTGGCTTCTGCAACTTTGAACATGAAAAATCCAATGAGGAGAAGAAAAGCAAAGCCAAAGAGTCCATCCCCAAATCCGACAAACAAGCAAAATGAACAAAAAACATTGAATTCAATTCTTTCTGATTTTAGAAACTGCATTAAAGAAGGGGTGCACCGGTCCTGGAGATACTGCAATACCAGGTCAATGCGTGGAGTGGACAGAGCAAGCTCTTTTTCCATCTCCCTGTTCTAAAAATCCATTTAATATATGGTCCCCAGATAGGGGACGTATCAGATATTAAACTGATAAGAACAGATACTACACTTGATCTTAGCCAAAAGGCCGAGAAGCGATAACCAGAATTGGTTTCAAACTACGGAGCCACCCAAGGATCCTGAAAAGTCCATTTGTGGAGATGAGCTCCTGGACTCCCGTTAAGAAGACATGTTGTCAACCTCTAGATCCCTTACATGCCTGCACTTTTCGGCTTGCTGCTGCTGCAATCCACGCGTTTTAGATCTGCATAACTCCACCTCTTTAAACACAGCACCTTCACCCCCTGCTGTTCCCACCCGCCTCAACACCGTTGGAAGGGAGGAGAACCAATTAAGGCGGGGGGTGGGGTGGAACGAGCAGCTGTCTACCCTTAGCAGGAGGGCTCCTGATTACATACCTCTCCTGCTGCTGCTGCTGCTGGCTGTCCAGCAGCAGACTGAAGGTGGCTGCTGCTGTGCACAGGTATATAAAGGCTCAGAGCCTATTATGACACGCGCAGCCAGCGTTCCATTGCCACATTCCATCTACTGCAGGCAGGATACCTGGCTGGCTGAATGTCGCTGAGAAGCTCACAGAGACCGCCATAAGCAACAGTTTAACAGAATGCCACAGACTAATCAACCAAACTTTTTGGGTTGGGTTCTCTTTTATAGTCTGCAGGCATTAAATGAAAGAAGTCAGTGTTCCAGCAGAAGGAGACAACGTTTCAGAAAAGGCATTGTAGCAAACCAAAAAAGAAATTTTAAGCGCAGCAGAGTAACCAGCGCACATACCTGTTAGCTCAGGTGAGTTTAAAAGGCTGCTGTTGATAACAAGGGCATTTGCTAAATAGATGGTGTGTGTGCAACAATATACTGAAAGGTCAATTATATTGTGCAGCTTATCTCACCACCTGTAGTTATTTAGGTGAAAGCTCCAAAATGCTTGCCTAATATGTCTGTTTATCCAAAAGGAAGTAAAAAGGGAGAGCTAGAAAGATAGCATTGCATCACATTACATGGCAATGCAATGCACAGTTGCTGAAGTTGAACCAAAATGAGCTTGTAATCTGGCTTCTGCAACTTTGAACATGAAAAATCCAATGAGGAGAAGAAAAGCAAAGCCAAAGAGTCCATCCCCAAATCCGACAAACAAGCAAAATGAACAAAAAACATTGAATTCAATTCTTTCTGATTTTAGAAACTGCATTAAAGAAGGGTTGCACCGGTCCTGGAGATACTGCAATACCAGGTCAATGCGTGGAGTGGACAGAGCAAGCTCTTTTTCCATCTCCCTGTTCTAAAAATCCATTTAATATATGGTCCCCAGATAGGGGACGTATCAGATATTAAACTGATAAGAACAGATACTACACTTGATCTTAGCCAAAAGGCCGAGAAGCGATAACCAGAATTGGTTTCAAACTACGGAGCCACCCAAGGATCCTGAAAAGTCCATTTGTGGAGATGAGCTCCTGGACTCCCGTTAAGAAGACATGTTGTCAACCTCTAGATCCCTTACATGCCTGCACTTTTCGGCTTGCTGCTGCTGCAATCCACGCGTTTTAGATCTGCATAACTCCACCTCTTTAAACACAGCACCTTCACCCCCTGCTGTTCCCACCCGCCTCAACACCGTTGGAAGGGAGGAGAACCAATTAAGGCGGGGGGTGGGGTGGAACGAGCAGCTGTCTACCCTTAGCAGGAGGGCTCCTGATTACATACCTCTCCTGCTGCTGCTGCTGCTGGCTGTCCAGCAGCAGACTGAAGGTGGCTGCTGCTGTGCACAGGTATATAAAGGCTCAGAGCCTATTATGACACGCGCAGCCAGCGTTCCATTGCCACATTCCATCTACTGCAGGCAGGATACCTGGCTGGCTGAATGTCGCTGAGAAGCTCACAGAGACCGCCATAAGCAACAGTTTAACAGAATGCCACAGACTAATCAACCAAACTTTTTGGGTTGGGTTCTCTTTTATAGTCTGCAGGCATTAAATGAAAGAAGTCAGTGTTCCAGGAGAAGGAGACAACGTTTCAGAAAAGGCATTGTAGCAAACCAAAAAAGAAATTTTAAGCGCAGCAGAGTAACCAGCGCACATACCTGTTAGCTCAGGTGAGTTTAAAAGGCTGCTGTTGATAACAAGGGCATTTGCTAAATAGATGGTGTGTGTGCAACAATATACTGAAAGGTCAATTATATTGTGCAGCTTATCTCACCACCTGTAGTTATTTAGGTGAAAGCTCCAAAATGCTTGCCTAATATGTCTGTTTATCCAAAAGGAAGTAAAAAGGGAGAGCTAGAAAGATAGCATTGCATCACATTACATGGCAATGCAATGCACAGTTGCTGAAGTTGAACCAAAATGAGCTTGTAATCTGGCTTCTGCAACTTTGAACATGAAAAATCCAATGAGGAGAAGAAAAGCAAAGCCAAAGAGTCCATCCCCAAATCCGACAAACAAGCAAAATGAACAAAAAACATTGAATTCAATTCTTTCTGATTTTTGAAACTGCATTAAAGAAGGGGTGCACCGGTCCTGGAGATACTGCAATACCAGGTCAATGCGTGGAGTGGACAGAGCAAGCTCTTTTTCCATCTCCCTGTTCTAAAAATCCATTTAATATATGGTCCCCAGATAGGGGACGTATCAGATATTAAACTGATAAGAACAGATACTACACTTGATCTTAGCCAAAAGGCCGAGAAGCGATAACCAGAATTGGTTTCAAACTACGGAGCCACCCAAGGATCCTGAAAAGTCCATTTGTGGAGATGAGCTCCTAGACTCCCGTTAAGAAGACATGTTGTCAACCTCTAGATCTCTTACATGCCTGCACTTTTCGGCTTGCTGCTGCTGCAATCCACGCGTTTTAGATGTGCATAACTCCACCTCTTTAAACACAGCACCTTCACCCCCTGCTGTTCCCACCCGCCTCAACACCGTTGGAAGGGAGGAGAACCAATTAAGGCGGGGGGTGGGGTGGAACGAGCAGCTGTCTACCCTTAGCAGGAGGGCTCCTGATTACATACCTCTCCTGCTGCTGCTGCTGCTGGCTGTCCAGCAGCAGACTGAAGGTGGCTGCTGCTGTGCACAGGTATATAAAGGCTCAGAGCCTATTATGACACGCGCAGCCAGCGTTCCATTGCCACATTCCATCTACTGCAGGCAGGATACCTGGCTGGCTGAATGTCGCTGAGAAGCTCACAGAGACCGCCATAAGCAACAGTTTAACAGAATGCCACAGACTAATCAACCAAACTTTTTGGGTTGGGTTCTCTTTTATAGTCTGCAGGCATTAAATGAAAGAAGTCAGTGTTCCAGCAGAAGGAGACAACGTTTCAGAAAAGGCATTGTAGCAAACCAAAAAAGAAATTTTAAGCGCAGCAGAGTAACCAGCGCACATACCTGTTAGCTCAGGTGAGTTTAAAAGGCTGCTGTTGATAACAAGGGCATTTGCTAAATAGATGGTGTGTGTGCAACAATATACTGAAAGGTCAATTATATTGTGCAGCTTATCTCACCACCTGTAGTTATTTAGGTGAAAGCTCCAAAATGCTTGCCTAATATGTCTGTTTATCCAAAAGGAAGTAAAAAGGGAGAGCTAGAAAGATAGCATTGCATCACATTACATGGCAATGCAATGCACAGTTGCTGAAGTTGAACCAAAATGAGCTTGTAATCTGGCTTCTGCAACTTTGAACATGAAAAATCCAATGAGGAGAAGAAAAGCAAAGCCAAAGAGTCCATCCCCAAATCCGACAAACAAGCAAAATGAACAAAAAACATTGAATTCAATTCTTTCTGATTTTAGAAACTGCATTAAAGAAGGGGTGCACCGGTCCTGGAGATACTGCAATACCAGGTCAATGCGTGGAGTGGACAGAGCAAGCTCTTTTTCCATCTCCCTGTTCTAAAAATCCATTTAATATATGGTCCCCAGATAGGGGACATATCAGATATTAAACTGATAAGAACAGATACTACACTTGATCTTAGCCAAAAGGCCGAGAAGCGATAACCAGAATTGGTTTCAAACTACGGAGCCACCCAAGGATCCTGAAAAGTCCATTTGTGGAGATGAGCTCCTGGACTCCCGTTAAGAAGACATGTTGTCAACCTCTAGATCCCTTACATGCCTGCACTTTTCGGCTTGCTGCTGCTGCAATCCACGCGTTTTAGATCTGCATAACTCCACCTCTTTAAACACAGCACCTTCACCCCCTGCTGTTCCCACCCGCCTCAACACCGTTGGAAGGGAGGAGAACCAATTAAGGCGGGGGGTGGGGTGGAGCGAGCAGCTGTCTACCCTTAGCAGGAGGGCTCCTGATTACATACCTCTCCTGCTGCTGCTGCTGCTGGCTGTCCAGCAGCAGACTGAAGGTGGCTGCTGCTGTGCACAGGTATATAAAGGCTCAGAGCCTATTATGACACGCGCAGCCAGCGTTCCATTGCCACATTCCATCTACTGCAGGCAGGATACCTGGCTGGCTGAATGTCGCTGAGAAGCTCACAGAGACCGCCATAAGCAACAGTTTAACAGAATGCCACAGACTAATCAACCAAACTTTTTGGGTTGGGTTCTCTTTTATAGTCTGCAGGCATTAAATGAAAGAAGTCAGTGTTCCAGCAGAAGGAGACAACGTTTCAGAAAAGGCATTGTAGCAAACCAAAAAAGAAATTTTAAGCGCAGCAGAGTAACCAGCGCACATACCTGTTAGCTCAGGTGAGTTTAAAAGGCTGCTGTTGATAACAAGGGCATTTGCTAAATAGATGGTGTGTGTGCAACAATATACTGAAAGGTCAATTATATTGTGCAGCTTATCTCACCACCTGTAGTTATTTAGGTGAAAGCTCCAAAATGCTTGCCTAATATGTCTGTTTATCCAAAAGGAAGTAAAAAGGGAGAGCTAGAAAGATAGCATTGCATCACATTACATGGCAATGCAATGCACAGTTGCTGAAGTTGAACCAAAATGAGCTTGTAATCTGGCTTCTGCAACTTTGAACATGAAAAATCCAATGAGGAGAAGAAAAGCAAAGCCAAAGAGTCCATCCCCAAATCCGACAAACAAGCAAAATGAACAAAAAACATTGAATTCAATTCTTTCTGATTTTAGAAACTGCATTAAAGAAGGGGTGCACCGGTCCTGGAGATACTGCAATACCAGGTCAATGCGTGGAGTGGACAGAGCAAGCTCTTTTTCCATCTCCCTGTTCTAAAAATCCATTTAATATATGGTCCCCAGATAGGGGACGTATCAGATATTAAACTGATAAGAACAGATACTACACTTGATCTTAGCCAAAAGGCCGAGAAGCGATAACCAGAATTGGTTTCAAACTACGGAGCCACCCAAGGATCCTGAAAAGTCCATTTGTGGAGATGAGCTCCTGGACTCCCGTTAAGAAGACATGTTGTCAACCTCTAGATCCCTTACATGCCTGCACTTTTCGGCTTGCTGCTGCTGCAATCCACGCGTTTTAGATCTGCATAACTCCACCTCTTTAAACACAGCACCTTCACCCCCTGCTGTTCCCACCCGCCTCAACACCGTTGGAAGGGAGGAGAACCAATTAAGGCGGGGGGTGGGGTGGAACGAGCAGCTGTCTACCCTTAGCAGGAGGGCTCCTGATTACATACCTCTCCTGCTGCTGCTGCTGCTGGCTGTCCAGCAGCAGACTGAAGGTGGCTGCTGCTGTGCACAGGTATATAAAGGCTCAGAGCCTATTATGACACGCGCAGCCAGCGTTCCATTGCCACATTCCATCTACTGCAGGCAGGATACCTGGCTGGCTGAATGTCGCTGAGAAGCTCACAGAGACCGCCATAAGCAACAGTTTAACAGAATGCCACAGACTAATCAACCAAACTTTTTGGGTTGGGTTCTCTTTTATAGTCTGCAGGCATTAAATGAAAGAAGTCAGTGTTCCAGCAGAAGGAGACAACGTTTCAGAAAAGGCATTGTAGCAAACCAAAAAAGAAATTTTAAGCGCAGCAGAGTAACCAGCGCACATACCTGTTAGCTCAGGTGAGTTTAAAAGGCTGCTGTTGATAACAAGGGCATTTGCTAAATAGATGGTGTGTGTGCAACAATATACTGAAAGGTCAATTATATTGTGCAGCTTATCTCACCACCTGTAGTTATTTAGGTGAAAGCTCCAAAATGCTTGCCTAATATGACTGTTTATCCAAAAGGAAGTAAAAAGGGAGAGCTAGAAAGATAGCATTGCATCACATTACATGGCAATGCAATGCACAGTTGCTGAAGTTGAACCAAAATGAGCTTGTAATCTGCCTTCTGCAACTTTGAACATGAAAAATCCAATGAGGAGAAGAAAAGCAAAGCCAAAGAGTCCATCCCCAAATCCGACAAACAAGCAAAATGAACAAAAAACATTGAATTCAATTCTTTCTGATTTTAGAAACTGCATTAAAGAAGGGGTGCACCGGTCCTGGAGATACTGCAATACCAGGTCAATGCGTGGAGTGGACAGAGCAAGCTCTTTTTCCATCTCCCTGTTCTAAAAATCCATTTAATATATGGTCCCCAGATAGGGGACGTATCAGATATTAAACTGATAAGAACAGATACTACACTTGATCTTAGCCAAAAGGCCGAGAAGCGATAACCAGAATTGGTTTCAAACTACGGAGCCACCCAAGGATCCTGAAAAGTCCATTTGTGGAGATGAGCTCCTGGACTCCCGTTAAGAAGACATGTTGTCAACCTCTAGATCCCTTACATGCCTGCACTTTTCGGCTTGCTGCTGCTGCAATCCACGCGTTTTAGATCTGCATAACTCCACCTCTTTAAACACAGCACCTTCACCCCCTGCTGTTCCCACCCGCCTCAACACCGTTGGAAGGGAGGAGAACCAATTAAGGCGGGGGGTGGGGTGGAACGAGCAGCTGTCTACCCTTAGCAGGAGGGCTCCTGATTACATACCTCTCCTGCTGCTGCTGCTGCTGGCTGTCCAGCAGCAGACTGAAGGTGGCTGCTGCTGTGCACAGGTATATAAAGGCTCAGAGCCTATTATGACACGCGCAGCCAGCGTTCCATTGCCACATTCCATCTACTGCAGGCAGGATACCTGGCTGGCTGAATGTCGCTGAGAAGCTCACAGAGACCGCCATAAGCAACAGTTTAACAGAATGCCACAGACTAATCAACCAAACTTTTTGGGTTGGGTTCTCTTTTATAGTCTGCAGGCATTAAATGAAAGAAGTCAGTGTTCCAGCAGAAGGAGACAACGTTTCAGAAAAGGCATTGTAGCAAACCAAAAAAGAAATTTTAAGCGCAGCAGAGTAACCAGCGCACATACCTGTTAGCTCAGGTGAGTTTAAAAGGCTGCTGTTGATAACAAGGGCATTTGCTAAATAGATGGTGTGTGTGCAACAATATACTGAAAGGTCAATTATATTGTGCAGCTTATCTCACCACCTGTAGTTATTTAGGTGAAAGCTCCAAAATGCTTGCCTAATATGTCTGTTTATCCAAAAGGAAGTAAAAAGGGAGAGCTAGAAAGATAGCATTGCATCACATTACATGGCAATGCAATGCACAGTTGCTGAAGTTGAACCAAAATGAGCTTGTAATCTGGCTTCTGCAACTTTGAACATGAAAAATCCAATGAGGAGAAGAAAAGCAAAGCCAAAGAGTCCATCCCCAAATCCGACAAACAAGCAAAATGAACAAAAAACATTGAATTCAATTCTTTCTGATTTTAGAAACTGCATTAAAGAAGGGGTGCACCGGTCCTGGAGATACTGCAATACCAGGTCAATGCGTGGAGTGGACAGAGCAAGCTCTTTTTCCATCTCCCTGTTCTAAAAATCCATTTAATATATGGTCCCCAGATAGGGGACGTATCAGATATTAAACTGATAAGAACAGATACTACACTTGATCTTAGCCAAAAGGCCGAGAAGCGATAACCAGAATTGGTTTCAAACTACGGAGCCACCCAAGGATCCTGAAAAGTCCATTTGTGGAGATGAGCTCCTGGACTCCCGTTAAGAAGACATGTTGTCAACCTCTAGATCCCTTACATGCCTGCACTTTTCGGCTTGCTGCTGCTGCAATCCACGCGTTTTAGATCTGCATAACTCCACCTCTTTAAACACAGCACCTTCACCCCCTGCTGTTCCCACCCGCCTCAACATCGTTGGAAGGGAGGAGAACCAATTAAGGCGGGGGGTGGGGTGGAACGAGCAGCTGTCTACCCTTAGCAGGAGGGCTCCTGATTACATACCTCTCCTGCTGCTGCTGCTGGCTGTCCAGCAGCAGACTGAAGGTGGCTGCTGCTGTGCACAGGTATATAAAGGCTCAGAGCCTATTATGACACGCGCAGCCAGCGTTCCATTGCCACATTCCATCTACTGCAGGCAGGATACCTGGCTGGCTGAATGTCGCTGAGAAGCTCACAGAGACCGCCATAAGCAACAGTTTAACAGAATGCCACAGACTAATCAACCAAACTTTTTGGGTTGGGTTCTCTTTTATAGTCTGCAGGCATTAAATGAAAGAAGTCAGTGTTCCAGCAGAAGGAGACAACGTTTCAGAAAAGGCATTGTAGCAAACCAAAAAAGAAATTTTAAGCGCAGCAGAGTAACCAGCGCACATACCTGTTAGCTCAGGTGAGTTTAAAAGGCTGCTGTTGATAACAAGGGCATTTGCTAAATAGATGGTGTGTGTGCAACAATATACTGAAAGGTCAATTATATTGTGCAGCTTATCTCACCACCTGTAGTTATTTAGGTGAAAGCTCCAAAATGCTTGCCTAATATGTCTGTTTATCCAAAAGGAAGTAAAAAGGGAGAGCTAGAAAGATAGCATTGCATCACATTACATGGCAATGCAATGCACAGTTGCTGAAGTTGAACCAAAATGAGCTTGTAATCTGGCTTCTGCAACTTTGAACATGAAAAATCCAATGAGGAGAAGAAAAGCAAAGCCAAAGAGTCCATCCCCAAATCCGACAAACAAGCAAAATGAACAAAAAACATTGAATTCAATTCTTTCTGATTTTAGAAACTGCATTAAAGAAGGGGTGCACCGGTCCTGGAGATACTGCAATACCAGGTCAATGCGTGGAGTGGACAGAGCAAGCTCTTTTTCCATCTCCCTGTTCTAAAAATCCATTTAATATATGGTCCCCAGATAGGGGACGTATCAGATATTAAACTGATAAGAACAGATACTACACTTGATCTTAGCCAAAAGGCCGAGAAGCGATAACCAGAATTGGTTTCAAACTACGGAGCCACCCAAGGATCCTGAAAAGTCCATTTGTGGAGATGAGCTCCTGGACTCCCGTTAAGAAGACATGTTGTCAACCTCTAGATCCCTTACATGCCTGCACTTTTCGGCTTGCTGCTGCTGAAATCCACGCGTTTTAGATCTGCATAACTCCACCTCTTTAAACACAGCACCTTCACCCCCTGCTGTTCCCACCCGCCTCAACACCGTTGGAAGGGAGGAGAACCAATTAAGGCGGGGGGTGGGGTGGAACGAGCAGCTGTCTACCCTTAGCAGGAGGGCTCCTGATTACATACCTCTCCTGCTGCTGCTGCTGCTGGCTGTCCAGCAGCAGACTGAAGGTGGCTGCTGCTGTGCACAGGTATATAAAGGCTCAGAGCCTATTATGACACGCGCAGCCAGCGTTCCATTGCCACATTCCATCTACTGCAGGCAGGATACCTGGCTGGCTGAATGTCGCTGAGAAGCTCACAGAGACCGCCATAAGCAACAGTTTAACAGAATGCCACAGACTAATCAACCAAACTTTTTGGGTTGGGTTCTCTTTTATAGTCTGCAGGCATTAAATGAAAGAAGTCAGTGTTCCAGCAGAAGGAGACAATGTTTCAGAAAAGGCATTGTAGCAAACCAAAAAAGAAATTTTAAGCGCAGCAGAGTAACCAGCGCACATACCTGTTAGCTCAGGTGAGTTTAAAAGGCTGCTGTTGATAACAAGGGCATTTGCTAAATAGATGGTGTGTGTGCAACAATATACTGAAAGGTCAATTATATTGTGCAGCTTATCTCACCACCTGTAGTTATTTAGGTGAAAGCTCCAAAATGCTTGCCTAATATGTCTGTTTATCCAAAAGGAAGTAAAAAGGGAGAGCTAGAAAGATAGCATTGCATCACATTACATGGCAATGCAATGCACAGTTGCTGAAGTTGAACCAAAATGAGCTTGTAATCTGCCTTCTGCAACTTTGAACATGAAAAATCCAATGAGGAGAAGAAAAGCAAAGCCAAAGAGTCCATCCCCAAATCCGACAAACAAGCAAAATGAACAAAGAACATTGAATTCAATTCTTTCTGATTTTAGAAACTGCATTAAAGAAGGGGTGCACCGGTCCTGGAGATACTGCAATACCAGGTCAATGCGTGGAGTGGACAGAGCAAGCTCTTTTTCCATCTCCCTGTTCTAAAAATCCATTTAATATATGGTCCCCAGATAGGGGACGTATCAGATATTAAACTGATAAGAACAGATACTACACTTGATCTTAGCCAAAAGGCCGAGAAGCGATAACCAGAATTGGTTTCAAACTACGGAGCCACCCAAGGATCCTGAAAAGTCCATTTGTGGAGATGAGCTCCTGGACTCCCGTTAAGAAGACATGTTGTCAACCTCTAGATCCCTTACATGCCTGCACTTTTCGGCTTGCTGCTGCTGCAATCCACGCGTTTTAGATCTGCATAACTCCACCTCTTTAAACACAGCACCTTCACCCCCTGCTGTTCCCACCCGCCTCAACACCGTTGGAAGGGAGGAGAACCAATTAAGGCGGGGGGTGGGGTGGAACGAGCAGCTGTCTACCCTTAGCAGGAGGGCTCCTGATTACATACCTCTCCTGCTGCTGCTGCTGCTGGCTGTCCAGCAGCAGACTGAAGGTGGCTGCTGCTGTGCACAGGTATATAAAGGCTCAGAGCCTATTATGACACGCGCAGCCAGCGTTCCATTGCCACATTCCATCTACTGCAGGCAGGATACCTGGCTGGCTGAATGTCGCTGAGAAGCTCACAGAGACCGCCATAAGCAACAGTTTAACAGAATGCCACAGACTAATCAACCAAACTTTTTGGGTTGGGTTCTCTTTTATAGTCTGCAGGCATTAAATGAAAGAAGTCAGTGTTCCAGCAGAAGGAGACAACGTTTCAGAAAAGGCATTGTAGCAAACCAAAAAAGAAATTTTAAGCGCAGCAGAGTAACCAGCGCACATACCTGTTAGCTCAGGTGAGTTTAAAAGGCTGCTGTTAATAACAAGGGCATTTGCTAAATAGATGGTGTGTGTGCAACAATATACTGAAAGGTCAATTATATTGTGCAGCTTATCTCACCACCTGTAGTTATTTAGGTGAAAGCTCCAAAATGCTTGCCTAATATGTCTGTTTATCCAAAAGGAAGTAAAAAGGGAGAGCTAGAAAGATAGCATTGCATCACATTACATGGCAATGCAATGCACAGTTGCTGAAGTTGAACCAAAATGAGCTTGTAATCTGGCTTCTGCAACTTTGAACATGAAAAATCCAATGAGGAGAAGAAAAGCAAAGCCAAAGAGTCCATCCCCAAATCCGACAAACAAGCAAAATGAACAAAAAACATTGAATTCAATTCTTTCTGATTTTAGAAACTGCATTAAAGAAGGGGTGCACCGGTCCTGGAGATACTGCAATACCAGGTCAATGCGTGGAGTGGACAGAGCAAGCTCTTTTTCCATCTCCCTGTTCTAAAAATCCATTTAATATATGGTCCCCAGATAGGGGACGTATCAGATATTAAACTGATAAGAACAGATACTACACTTGATCTTAGCCAAAAGGCCGAGAAGCGATAACCAGAATTGGTTTCAAACTACGGAGCCACCCAAGGATCCTGAAAAGTCCATTTGTGGAGATGAGCTCCTGGACTCCCGTTAAGAAGACATGTTGTCAACCTCTAGATCCCTTACATGCCTGCACTTTTCGGCTTGCTGCTGCTGCAATCCACGCGTTTTAGATCTGCATAACTCCACCTCTTTAAACACAGCACCTTCACCCCCTGCTGTTCCCACCCGCCTCAACACCGTTGGAAGGGAGGAGAACCAATTAAGGCGGGGGGTGGGGTGGAACGAGCAGCTGTCTACCCTTAGCAGGAGGGCTCCTGATTACATACCTCTCCTGCTGCTGCTGCTGCTGGCTGTCCAGCAGCAGACTGAAGGTGGCTGCTGCTGTGCACAGGTATATAAAGGCTCAGAGCCTATTATGACACGCGCAGCCAGCGTTCCATTGCCACATTCCATCTACTGCAGGCAGGATACCTGGCTGGCTGAAAGTCGCTGAGAAGCTCACAGAGACCGCCATAAGCAACAGTTTAACAGAATGCCACAGACTAATCAACCAAACTTTTTGGGTTGGGTTCTCTTTTATAGTCTGCAGGCATTAAATGAAAGAAGTCAGTGTTCCAGCAGAAGGAGACAACGTTTCAGAAAAGGCATTGTAGCAAACCAAAAAAGAAATTTTAAGCGCAGCAGAGTAACCAGCGCACATACCTGTTAGCTCAGGTGAGTTTAAAAGGCTGCTGTTGATAACAAGGGCATTTGCTAAATAGATGGTGTTTGTGCAACAATATACTGAAAGGTCAATTATATTGTGCAGCTTATCTCACCACCTGTAGTTATTTAGGTGAAAGCTCCAAAATGCTTGCCTAATATGTCTGTTTATCCAAAAGGAAGTAAAAAGGGAGAGCTAGAAAGATAGCATTGCATCACATTACATGGCAATGCAATGCACAGTTGCTGAAGTTGAACCAAAATGAGCTTGTAATCTGGCTTCTGCAACTTTGAACATGAAAAATCCAATGAGGAGAAGAAAAGCAAAGCCAAAGAGTCCATCCCAAAATCCGACAAACAAGCAAAATGAACAAAAAACATTGAATTCAATTCTTTCTGATTTTAGAAACTGCATTAAAGAAGGGGTGCACCGGTCCTGGAGATACTGCAATACCAGGTCAATGCGTGGAGTGGACAGAGCAAGCTCTTTTTCCATCTCCCTGTTCTAAAAATCCATTTAATATATGGTCCCCAGATAGGGGACGTATCAGATATTAAACTGATAAGAACAGATACTACACTTGATCTTAGCCAAAAGGCCGAGAAGCGATAACCAGAATTGGTTTCAAACTACGGAGCCACCCAAGGATCCTGAAAAGTCCATTTGTGGAGATGAGCTCCTGGACTCCCGTTAAGAAGACATGTTGTCAACCTCTAGATCCCTTACATGCCTGCACTTTTCGGCTTGCTGCTGCTGCAATCCACGCGTTTTAGATCTGCATAACTCCACCTCTTTAAACACAGCACCTTCACCCCCTGCTGTTCCCACCCGCCTCAACACCGTTGGAAGGGAGGAGAACCAATTAAGGCGGGGGGTGGGGTGGAACGAGCAGCTGTCTACCCTTAGCAGGAGGGCTCCTGATTACATACCTCTCCTGCTGCTGCTGCTGCTGGCTGTCCAGCAGCAGACTGAAGGTGGCTGCTGCTGTGCACAGGTATATAAAGGCTCAGAGCCTATTATGACACGCGCAGCCAGCGTTCCATTGCCACATTCCATCTACTGCAGGCAGGATACCTGGCTGGCTGAATGTCGCTGAGAAGCTCACAGAGACCGCCATAAGCAACAGTTTAACAGAATGCCACAGACTAATCAACCAAACTTTTTGGGTTGGGTTCTCTTTTATAGTCTGCAGGCATTAAATGAAAGAAGTCAGTGTTCCAGCAGAAGGAGACAACGTTTCAGAAAAGGCATTGTAGCAAACCAAAAAAGAAATTTTAAGCGCAGCAGAGTAACCAGCGCACATACCTGTTAGCTCAGGTGAGTTTAAAAGGCTGCTGTTGATAACAAGGGCATTTGCTAAATAGATGGTGTGTGTGCAACAATATACTGAAAGGTCAATTATATTGTGCAGCTTATCTCACCACCTGTAGTTATTTAGGTGAAAGCTCCAAAATGCTTGCCTAATATGTCTGTTTATCCAAAAGGAAGTAAAAAGGGAGAGCTAGAAAGATAGCATTGCATCACATTACATGGCAATGCAATGCACAGTTGCTGAAGTTGAACCAAAATGAGCTTGTAATCTGGCTTCTGCAACTTTGAACATGAAAAATCCAATGAGGAGAAGAAAAGCAAAGCCAAAGAGTCCATCCCCAAATCCGACAAACAAGCAAAATGAACAAAAAACATTGAATTCAATTCTTTCTGATTTTAGAAACTGCATTAAAGAAGGGGTGCACCGGTCCTGGAGATACTGCAATACCAGGTCAATGCGTGGAGTGGACAGAGCAAGCTCTTTTTCCATCTCCCTGTTCTAAAAATCCATTTAATATATGGTCCCCAGATAGGGGACGTATCAGATATTAAACTGATAAGAACAGATACTACACTTGATCTTAGCCAAAAGGCCGAGAAGCGATAACCAGAATTGGTTTCAAACTACGGAGCCACCCAAGGATCCTGAAAAGTCCATTTGTGGAGATGAGCTCCTGGACTCCCGTTAAGAAGACATGTTGTCAACCTCTAGATCCCTTACATGCCTGCACTTTTCGGCTTGCTGCTGCTGCAATCCACGCGTTTTAGATCTGCATAACTCCACCTCTTTAAACACAGCACCTTCACCCCCTGCTGTTCCCACCCGCCTCAACACCGTTGGAAGGGAGGAGAACCAATTAAGGCGGGGGGTGGGGTGGAACGAGCAGCTGTCTACCCTTAGCAGGAGGGCTCCTGATTACATACCTCTCCTGCTGCTGCTGCTGCTGGCTGTCCAGCAGCAGACTGAAGGTGGCTGCTGCTGTGCACAGGTATATAAAGGCTCAGAGCCTATTATGACACGCGCAGCCAGCGTTCCATTGCCACATTCCATCTACTGCAGGCAGGATACCTGGCTGGCTGAATGTCGCTGAGAAGCTCACAGAGACCGCCATAAGCAACAGTTTAACAGAATGCCACAGACTAATCAACCAAACTTTTTGGGTTGGGTTCTCTTTTATAGTCTGCAGGCATTAAATGAAAGAAGTCAGTGTTCCAGCAGAAGGAGACAACGTTTCAGAAAAGGCATTGTAGCAAACCAAAAAAGAAATTTTAAGCGCAGCAGAGTAACCAGCGCACATACCTGTTAGCTCAGGTGAGTTTAAAAGGCTGCTGTTGATAACAAGGGCATTTGCTAAATAGATGGTGTGTGTGCAACAATATACTGAAAGGTCAATTATATTGTGCAGCTTATCTCACCACCTGTAGTTATTTAGGTGAAAGCTCCAAAATGCTTGCCTAATATGTCTGTTTATCCAAAAGGAAGTAAAAAGGGAGAGCTAGAAAGATAGCATTGCATCACATTACATGGCAATGCAATGCACAGTTGCTGAAGTTGAACCAAAATGAGCTTGTAATCTGGCTTCTGCAACTTTGAACATGAAAAATCCAATGAGGAGAAGAAAAGCAAAGCCAAAGAGTCCATCCCAAAATCCGACAAACAAGCAAAATGAACAAAAAACATTGAATTCAATTCTTTCTGATTTTAGAAACTGCATTAAAGAAGGGGTGCACCGGTCCTGGAGATACTGCAATACCAGGTCAATGCGTGGAGTGGACAGAGCAAGCTCTTTTTCCATCTCCCTGTTCTAAAAATCCATTTAATATATGGTCCCCAGATAGGGGACGTATCAGATATTAAACTGATAAGAACAGATACTACACTTGATCTTAGCCAAAAGGCCGAGAAGCGATAACCAGAATTGGTTTCAAACTACGGAGCCACCCAAGGATCCTGAAAAGTCCATTTGTGGAGATGAGCTCCTGGACTCCCGTTAAGAAGACATGTTGTCAACCTCTAGATCCCTTACATGCCTGCACTTTTCGGCTTGCTGCTGCTGCAATCCACGCGTTTTAGATCTGCATAACTCCACCTCTTTAAACACAGCACCTTCACCCCCTGCTGTTCCCACCCGCCTCAACACCGTTGGAAGGGAGGAGAACCAATTAAGGCGGGGGGTGGGGTGGAACGAGCAGCTGTCTACCCTTAGCAGGAGGGCTCCTGATTACATACCTCTCCTGCTGCTGCTGCTGCTGGCTGTCCAGCAGCAGACTGAAGGTGGCTGCTGCTGTGCACAGGTATATAAAGGCTCAGAGCCTATTATGACACGCGCAGCCAGCGTTCCATTGCCACATTCCATCTACTGCAGGCAGGATACCTGGCTGGCTGAATGTCGCTGAGAAGCTCACAGAGACCGCCATAAGCAACAGTTTAACAGAATGCCACAGACTAATCAACCAAACTTTTTGGGTTGGGTTCTCTTTTATAGTCTGCAGGCATTAAATGAAAGAAGTCAGTGTTCCAGCAGAAGGAGACAACGTTTCAGAAAAGGCATTGTAGCAAACCAAAAAAGAAATTTTAAGCGCAGCAGAGTAACCAGCGCACATACCTGTTAGCTCAGGTGAGTTTAAAAGGCTGCTGTTGATAACAAGGGCATTTGCTAAATAGATGGTGTGTGTGCAACAATATACTGAAAGGTCAATTATATTGTGCAGCTTATCTCACCACCTGTAGTTATTTAGGTGAAAGCTCCAAAATGCTTGCCTAATATGTCTGTTTATCCAAAAGGAAGTAAAAAGGGAGAGCTAGAAAGATAGCATTGCATCACATTACATGGCAATGCAATGCACAGTTGCTGAAGTTGAACCAAAATGAGCTTGTAATCTGGCTTCTGCAACTTTGAACATGAAAAATCCAATGAGGAGAAGAAAAGCAAAGCCAAAGAGTCCATCCCCAAATCCGACAAACAAGCAAAATGAACAAAAAACATTGAATTCAATTCTTTCTGATTTTAGAAACTGCATTAAAGAAGGGGTGCACCGGTCCTGGAGATACTGCAATACCAGGTCAATGCGTGGAGTGGACAGAGCAAGCTCTTTTTCCATCTCCCTGTTCTAAAAATCCATTTAATATATGGTCCCCAGATAGGGGACGTATCAGATATTAAACTGATAAGAACAGATACTACACTTGATCTTAGCCAAAAGGCCGAGAAGCGATAACCAGAATTGGTTTCAAACTACGGAGCCACCCAAGGATCCTGAAAAGTCCATTTGTGGAGATGAGCTCCTGGACTCCCGTTAAGAAGACATGTTGTCAACCTCTAGATCCCTTACATGCCTGCACTTTTCGGCTTGCTGCTGCTGCAATCCACGCGTTTTAGATCTGCATAACTCCACCTCTTTAAACACAGCACCTTCACCCCCTGCTGTTCCCACCCGCCTCAACACCGTTGGAAGGGAGGAGAACCAATTAAGGCGGGGGGTGGGGTGGAACGAGCAGCTGTCTACCCTTAGCAGGAGGGCTCCTGATTACATACCTCTCCTGCTGCTGCTGCTGCTGGCTGTCCAGCAGCAGACTGAAGGTGGCTGCTGCTGTGCACAGGTATATAAAGGCTCAGAGCCTATTATGACACGCGCAGCCAGCGTTCCATTGCCACATTCCATCTACTGCAGGCAGGATACCTGGCTGGCTGAATGTCGCTGAGAAGCTCACAGAGACCGCCATAAGCAACAGTTTAACAGAATGCCACAGACTAATCAACCAAACTTTTTGGGTTGGGTTCTCTTTTATAGTCTGCAGGCATTAAATGAAAGAAGTCAGTGTTCCAGCAGAAGGAGACAACGTTTCAGAAAAGGCATTGTAGCAAACCAAAAAAGAAATTTTAAGCGCAGCAGAGTAACCAGCGCACATACCTGTTAGCTCAGGTGAGTTTAAAAGGCTGCTGTTGATAACAAGGGCATTTGCTAAATAGATGGTGTGTGTGCAACAATATACTGAAAGGTCAATTATATTGTGCAGCTTATCTCACCACCTGTAGTTATTTAGGTGAAAGCTCCAAAATGCTTGCCTAATATGTCTGTTTATCCAAAAGGAAGTAAAAAGGGAGAGCTAGAAAGATAGCATTGCATCACATTACATGGCAATGCAGTGCACAGTTGCTGAAGTTGAACCAAAATGAGCTTGTAATCTGGCTTCTGCAACTTTGAACATGAAAAATCCAATGAGGAGAAGAAAAGCAAAGCCAAAGAGTCCATCCCCAAATCCGACAAACAAGCAAAATGAACAAAAAACATTGAATTCAATTCTTTCTGATTTTAGAAACTGCATTAAAGAAGGGGTGCACCGGTCCTGGAGATACTGCAATACCAGGTCAATGCGTGGAGTGGACAGAGCAAGCTCTTTTTCCATCTCCCTGTTCTAAAAATCCATTTAATATATGGTCCCCAGATAGGGGACGTATCAGATATTAAACTGATAAGAACAGATACTACACTTGATCTTAGCCAAAAGGCCGAGAAGTGATAACCAGAATTGGTTTCAAACTACGGAGCCACCCAAGGATCCTGAAAAGTCCATTTGTGGAGATGAGCTCCTGGACTCCCGTTAAGAAGACATGTTGTCAACCTCTAGATCCCTTACATGCCTGCACTTTTCGGCTTGCTGCTGCTGCAATCCACGCGTTTTAGATCTGCATAACTCCACCTCTTTAAACACAGCACCTTCACCCCCTGCTGTTCCCACCCGCCTCAACACCGTTGGAAGGGAGGAGAACCAATTAAGGCGGGGGGTGGGGTGGAACGAGCAGCTGTCTACCCTTAGCAGGAGGGCTCCTGATTACATACCTCTCCTGCTGCTGCTGCTGCTGGCTGTCCAGCAGCAGACTGAAGGTGGCTGCTGCTGTGCACAGGTATATAAAGGCTCAGAGCCTATTATGACACGCGCAGCCAGCGTTCCATTGCCACATTCCATCTACTGCAGGCAGGATACCTGGCTGGCTGAATGTCGCTGAGAAGCTCACAGAGACCGCCATAAGCAACAGTTTAACAGAATGCCACAGACTAATCAACCAAACTTTTTGGGTTGGGTTCTCTTTTATAGTCTGCAGGCATTAAATGAAAGAAGTCAGTGTTCCAGCAGAAGGAGACAACGTTTCAGAAAAGGCATTGTAGCAAACCAAAAAAGAAATTTTAAGCGCAGCAGAGTAACCAGCGCACATACCTGTTAGCTCAGGTGAGTTTAAAAGGCTGCTGTTGATAACAAGGGCATTTGCTAAATAGATGGTGTGTGTGCAACAATATACTGAAAGGTCAATTATATTGTGCAGCTTATCTCACCACCTGTCGTTATTTAGGTGAAAGCTCCAAAATGCTTGCCTAATATGTCTGTTTATCCAAAAGGAAGTAAAAAGGGAGAGCTAGAAAGATAGCATTGCATCACATTACATGGCAATGCAATGCACAGTTGCTGAAGTTGAACCAAAATGAGCTTGTAATCTGGCTTCTGCAACTTTGAACATGAAAAATCCAATGAGGAGAAGAAAAGCAAAGCCAAAGAGTCCATCCCCAAATCCGACAAACAAGCAAAATGAACAAAAAACATTGAATTCAATTCTTTCTGATTTTAGAAACTGCATTAAAGAAGGGGTGCACCGGTCCTGGAGATACTGCAATACCAGGTCAATGCGTGGAGTGGACAGAGCAAGCTCTTTTTCCATCTCCCTGTTCTAAAAATCCATTTAATATATGGTCCCCAGATAGGGGACGTATCAGATATTAAACTGATAAGAACAGATTTTTTTCTTTTTCATTTTGTTCTTATATTTCAGTTGTTATTTCTCTTCTAATATTTCTCTTGCCTTATAATCTGTTCATGCTACAAGGTTCCACAGATGAAAGTTCCATAGACTCTTGGCTCTTTTTTTCCCAATTCTCTTCAGATCTAACAGGTAATAAATATATATTTCACTTAGTGCTAATTTTATGCATTCACTTTCACTTATAAAATCTCTTTTAAAAAGCAATATGTTTCGGACTTTCCATAGCGCATTCTTTATTCCATTTATCATTATCCAAATGACTCTTTCTTTTTCTTTTGATTGACATGTAAAATTTCCATATAAAACTACTTCGTGATTTAAAAACTTAAGACCAGTAACAAACTTTAAGAGACTTCCAACTTCTTTCCAGACATTTTGGGCATAAAAACAGTTCCAAAAGGTGTGTAAAACTGTTTCCTCTCTAACACAGCCTGTTCTAGGGCATCTTGCAGTATTGCACAATCCCCTTCTGTGTTGAAAAAATCTAACAGGAACACATTCTTGCACTATTGCCCATGCCAAGTCTTTATATTCATTTGTTAGATAAGGTGCATAAGTCATTCTCCAAATTCTTCCACTTTTAGTGTATGTAAAGTTTGCCACTGCTGTCATCGTTTCTTTTCTCTTTGTCTCTAGAGCCAGTCTTCTTGAATTTGACAGCATCTCCACATCTACTTCAGGTAAGTTATAAAGTCTAATTGTTTTTTCTAGTAAGACATATTGTTTTGGCGGTGTAATTAGGACAGGAGAATTTTGGGGCAATGTTATCCACTTTCTTTTCCTAAAGATATCTCCAGCTGCATATCTTAAGTAGAAAGACCAATGAGTTCTTAGATTGGTCATTTTGAAGCAAAAACTAAAGAACTTTAGGTACAAAATTTTTTTGATATTTGGGATATTCTTTCCACCATATTTATGCTGCTTGTACATTGTCTCTCTTCGAACCTTCTCCATTTTTGATCCCCACAGAAAAAGAAAAATTTGTCTCTGGAGAAACTTTACTGTGTTCTCATTCGGGGGGTACACCATACTTAAAAACAACATTATCGGCAACAACAAAGACTTAATGATCAAGTTTTTACCTTCCATTGATAATTTTCTGAGTTTCCATAAACTTATCTTCTTTTGCATTTTCTCCTTCACCAACTGCCAACTTTCTTCTCCATCATTCTTTTTTGTAAACACAACACCTAAAATTTTGATCTTATCACTTCTTATTTTAAGTTGAGGAATCTGCGCATCTGACCAATCACCGAATCCAAGACATTCGCTCTTCTCCAAGTTCAGTTTGAAGGCAGATGCTAAACAGAAAAAATCAGTAGTTCTTACTGCTCTTCTCAGCGATTGTTCTGAGTCGCACAGGATCGTGATGTCATCCATGTACCCCAGTGACTTAGTACTTAGTCCATTTCCACCTGGTATGGGTACACCTTTCACCATCTTATCTTTCCTCAACATTGCCAGTAGAGGCTCGATTGCGCAGATAAAGAGCAGAGGCGAAAGTGGGCATCCTTGTTTGACGCCCGACTTTAGAACAACTTCTGAAGATAAAAAAACATTAATTAAAATCCTGCTAAAACTTCCATCATATAAAAGTGCAATGTGCTTAATAAAAACATCCGGGAATTTCATTTTCTTTAACACAGAATACAGGTACTTATGAGAGACTCTGTCGTACGCTTTCTGGAAATCAAGGGACAGAAGAGCTAGCTTTTGCTTCCTCTCTTGCTGATACCAAATTGCGTCCCGTATAATATTCAAGTTTTCTGCAATTGTACGACCAGGCACACCACATACCTGATCAGGATGCACGACCTTCTCTATCACCTTCTTCATTCTGTTCACCATGATTTTTGCCATAATTTTATAATCTACGTTGAGTAACGTGATTGGTCTCCAGTTCTCTAGATTAGTCTTATCTCCTTTTTTAAAAAGCAGGGTGACCACACCACTTCTCCAAGATTCAGGCAATTTGTCACATAAAAAGACAGCTTTAAAAATCTCAAACAGGTCGTCTTTTAAAATCTCCCAAAAAGTAAGATAAAATTCAATTTGTAGTCCGTCAGTACCCGGTGTTTTTCCTCTAGAAAAGCTTTTGATTGCACTTAGCAGTTCTTCTTCACAGATATCTTCAATCAACAACTCTTGATCTTGCTTTTCAAGGTGATTCTGCAATGAATTAAGAGCATCAGGTAAAAAATCAGCGTCAATTTTCTTTTCGCTAAAAAGATTTTGATAAAAAGTTTGCGCTTTGTCCAACAGTCCATCTTTAGTTGTTTCACCATCAAGTTCTTTAATTAATTCTTTGCGTTCTAAAGATTTTTTGAAAAAGAACCTGGAACATGTTTCATTTTTTTCCATATGTTCTACCTTGGCGTTGAAAATTATTTCTTTGCCTTTCTGTTCAATTGCTTTTTTAATGTCTTCTTTGACTTGTAAAATAACATCCTCCATATCTATCCCTGCATTTCTGAGTTTGTAACCTGTTTGCAGTTTTGTATTCAGGTCTTTAAACCATTTCTGATTCTGTCTGGCCTTCCTTTTGCCAGCTAAGAGAAAAAAATGTCTAATTTGAGACTTCACATACTCCCACCATTCTAGAATTCTTTTGTAATAATGTTTTTTCCCCTGTAGTTTTTTATAAAATTTCAAAAATTCCTCTTTTATACTTTCATCTTCCAGCAGCAGAGTGTTCAACTTCCAGACACCTCGCCCTTTCTCTAGACTGGGCAATTCCAAGTGAGTAATTAACGTTTTGTGGTCAGAAAAGATGTTACCTGTTAGATCCACTTTATTCACTTTAAAACTCTGTGATGTCAGAACAAAGTCAATTCTTGATTTTAGAAGATTGTTCTCCCAAGTGTATCCTGGTTCAGAGGTATTCTTTACTCTCCAGACATCATTCAGGCAAGTATCGTCGATTAGATTTTTTAACTGCATCTCAGTTTTGTCTTTCCTTCTAGTACCTGATGTCCTATTTTCATCAGACCGGATACAATTGAAGTCACCGCCAACCACAGTTGGTGTAGGACCAGGTATAAAGAGTTTGATGATATCTAATAAACTGGATCTTTCCTCTTTAATCGGAGATGCATAAACATTAATCAGCTTGAACTCGGATCCACAGTAACTCACATTAACAACTAGTGCACGTCCAGGTTCAACTTCAGTGAACGAGGTAACCTTAAAGTCTTTGTTTTTAAACAGGACGCCAACACCAGTAGCACGCGATCCATTTTCACCGGACCAGATGGAAGGTCCGTTCGCCCAATCTTCCCTTAGTTTGTTATAGTTAGGGTCATGGTCAATGCCGCATTCTTGAAGTAAAAAAATATCAGCATCTAAAGTCATCAGGTAAGAAAATAAAGCAGCTCTCTTGACAGAGCCCTTTAAACTCCTCACATTTAGTGAGGCAATTTTGAGTGTAGCCATAAATCATTTAAACAGAGCTTGAGTCCGTATCTGACATGAATCCGACCGGGGTAGAGGGACCCGCAGAAACGTCCGTGTCTGAGAATTCCTCGATGTTCACCGGATCAGATGGGTTTACAGGTTTAGGAACTGAGATGATCGGTTTAGGTGAGTAATTAGGGAGGACTATTTTCAAACGCCCAGCAGGTCTTTTGCTGGCGCTCTCTCCCTTAAACAAACTCGACTTCTCCTTTTTCCTTTTCCTCAAAACCTCCACGTCAATGTTAATCTCCTCCTCCTCCTCCTCACCACCAGCCTCCTTAGAAGACTCCTCTCCCATCTCCACTTCAGACTCAGCTGGATTCTCCTCCACCACATGACCATCTGGACTCTCCGACCAATCCTTGAGAACAATGCTATCCCCAGGCGGGTCCCCAGCAGTGTCCTTGGGCGGATCCCCAGAAGGGTTCCCGGGAGGGTCCTTGGATTTGTCTGTTTGTTCTTCAGGACTGGACCGCTTCGGAGGGGCTCCCCCCCGAGCTGCATCTGCATAGCTGAAGGTCTTTTTTCTCAACGGACAATCCCGAAAAGAGTGCCCAGGGATACGGCAGATATTACAGATCATCTGATTTGGGCAGTTCAGAGTGACATGTCCTTTTTGATAGCACTTGTTGCAAAGAGCGTTCTCCTCCTTGCAGCTCTCAAAGGAATGCCCAAAGTCCATACATTTTCTGCAGAAGATAGGCATCCCTGGATAGAAGAGTCTTCCTCTCTCTCTGCCAATCAGGAAGCTCTGAGGCGGATGAATGAGTCCACCAATTCCCAAACCTTCTCTCAGCTTCACGATGAACTTGTATTTTCCGGTCCACAACCTCTCAGAGTTCATGATTTTGTGAGAAAAGTGGACCTCAGAGCAATAGTTATGCAGAAACGCAGCCACATCCTTTTCAGAGACATGCGGATTGCTCATATGAACCACCACAGACTTCTCTTCTGCCAGGCAGAGGGTCACAAAACACAGTCCTTTAAGATCTTCCTCCTGAAGTCTCAGCTTGATCTGATGGTAAAAATTCTGAGATGCCACTTCAGAGGTCAGGGTAAGCACAAAGCGTCCAGGAGCATCTTGAAGTGCCAGAATGTTCTCCCTTTTCACCTGCAGGATCTCAAGCAGGACCTTCCTCACGAAGAAAGACAGGGAGAACTTGTCACGGGCTCGCTCTTCAACTTCAATCTTGAAAGAGTTCTTGATCTTCAAGTCGCCAGCTCCAGCAGAACGGAGAGTAGCCGATGTCGCCATCGCGATATTCAGATAAGTCGATCGCCTTCTTGGTTCTCTTCAGCACGCACACCCCCTATAGCAGCAGGAGGCTTAAGACAGTAGAACTGCCGATGCCTCAAGGCCGAGGATGCGATAGGCTTTGGAGTCTTCCAGCAACAACACTTGGTCGTAGCCAAAAGGCCGAGAAGCGATAACCAGAATTGGTTTCAAACTACGGAGCCACCCAAGGATCCTAAAAAGTCCATTTGTGGAGATGAGCTCCTGGACTCCCGTTAAGAAGACATGTTGTCAACCTCTAGATCCCTTACATGCCTGCACTATTCGGCTTGCTGCTGCTGCAATCCACGCGTTTTAGATCTGCATAACTCCACCTCTTTAAACACAGCACCTTCACCCCCTGCTGTTCCCACCCGCCTCAACACCGTTGGAAGGGAGGAGAACCAATTAAGGCGGGGGGTGGGGTGGAACGAGCAGCTGTCTACCCTTAGCAGGAGGGCTCCTGATTACATACCTCTCCTGCTGCTGCTGCTGCTGGCTGTCCAGCAGCAGACTGAAGGTGGCTGCTGCTGTGCACAGGTATATAAAGGCTCAGAGCCTATTATGACACGCGCAGCCAGCGTTCCATTGCCACATTCCATCTACTGCAGGCAGGATACCTGGCTGGCTGAATGTCGCTGAGAAGCTCACAGAGACCGCCATAAGCAACAGTTTAACAGAATGCCACAGACTAATCAACCAAACTTTTTGGGTTGGGTTCTCTTTTATAGTCTGCAGGCATTAAATGAAAGAAGTCAGTGTTCCAGCAGAAGGAGACAACGTTTCAGAAAAGGCATTGTAGCAAACCAAAAAAGAAATTTTAAGCGCAGCAGAGTAACCAGCGCACATACCTGTTAGCTCAGGTGAGTTTAAAAGGCTGCTGTTGATAACAAGGGCATTTGCTAAATAGATGGTGTGTGTGCAACAATATACTGAAAGGTCAATTATATTGTGCAGCTTATCTCACCACCTGTAGTTATTTAGGTGAAAGCTCCAAAATGCTTGCCTAATATGTCTGTTTATCCAAAAGGAAGTAAAAAGGGAGAGCTAGAAAGATAGCATTGCATCACATTACATGGCAATGCAATGCACAGTTGCTGAAGTTGAACCAAAATGAGCTTGTAATCTGGCTTCTGCAACTTTGAACATGAAAAATCCAATGAGGAGAAGAAAAGCAAAGCCAAAGAGTCCATCCCCAAATCCGACAAACAAGCAAAATGAACAAAAAACATTGAATTCAATTCTTTCTGATTTTAGAAACTGAATTAAAGAAGGGGTGCACCGGTCCTGGAGATACTGCAATACCAGGTCAATGCGTGGAGTGGACAGAGCAAGCTCTTTTTCCATCTCCCTGTTCTAAAAATCCATTTAATATATGGTCCCCAGATAGGGGACGTATCAGATATTAAACTGATAAGAACAGATACTACACTTGATCTTAGCCAAAAGGCCGAGAAGCGATAACCAGAATTGGTTTCAAACTACGGAGCCACCCAAGGATCCTGAAAAGTCCATTTGTGGAGATGAGCTCCTGGACTCCCGTTAAGAAGACATGTTGTCAACCTCTAGATCCCTTACATGCCTGCACTTTTCGGCTTGCTGCTGCTGCAATCCACGCGTTTTAGATCTGCATAACTCCACCTCTTTAAACACAGCACCTTCACCCCCTGCTGTTCCCACCTGCCTCAACACCGTTGGAAGGGAGGAGAACCAATTAAGGCGGGGGGTGGGGTGGAACAAGCAGCTGTCTACCCTTAGCAGGAGGGCTCCTGATTACATACCTCTCCTGCTGCTGCTGCTGCTGGCTGTCCAGCAGCAGACTGAAGGTGGCTGCTGCTGTGCACAGGTATATAAAGGCTCAGAGCCTATTATGACACGCGCAGCCAGCGTTCCATTGCCACATTCCATCTACTGCAGGCAGGATACCTGGCTGGCTGAATGTCGCTGAGAAGCTCACAGAGACCGCCATAAGCAACAGTTTAACAGAATGCCACAGACTAATCAACCAAACTTTTTGGGTTGGGTTCTCTTTTATAGTCTGCAGGCATTAAATGAAAGAAGTCAGTGTTCCAGCAGAAGGAGACAACGTTTCAGAAAAGGCATTGTAGCAAACCAAAAAAGAAATTTTAAGCGCAGCAGAGTAACCAGCGCACATACCTGTTAGCTCAGGTGAGTTTAAAAGGCTGCTGTTGATAACAAGGGCATTTGCTAAATAGATGGTGTGTGTGCAACAATATACTGAAAGGTCAATTATATTGTGCAGCTTATCTCACCACCTGTAGTTATTTAGGTGAAAGCTCCAAAATGCTTGCCTAATATGTCTGTTTATCCAAAAGGAAGTAAAAAGGGAGAGCTAGAAAGATAGCATTGCATCACATTACATGGCAATGCAATGCACAGTTGCTGAAGTTGAACCAAAATGAGCTTGTAATCTGGCTTCTGCAACTTTGAACATGAAAAATCCAATGAGGAGAAGAAAAGCAAAGCCAAAGAGTCCATCCCCAAATCCGACAAACAAGCAAAATGAACAAAAAACATTGAATTCAATTCTTTCTGATTTTAGAAACTGCATTAAAGAAGGGGTGCACCGGTCCTGGAGATACTGCAATACCAGGTCAATGCGTGGAGTGGACAGAGCAAGCTCTTTTTCCATCTCCCTGTTCTAAAAATCCATTTAATATATGGTCCCCAGATAGGGGACGTATCAGATATTAAACTGATAAGAACAGATACTACACTTGATCTTAGCCAAAAGGCCGAGAAGCGATAACCAGAATTGGTTTCAAACTACGGAGCCACCCAAGGATCCTGAAAAGTCCATTTGTGGAGATGAGCTCCTGGACTCCCGTTAAGAAGACATGTTGTCAACCTCTAGATCCCTTACATGCCTGCACTTTTCGGCTTGCTGCTGCTGCAATCCACGCGTTTTAGATCTGCATAACTCCACCTCTTTAAACACAGCACCTTCACCCCCTGCTGTTCCCACCCGCCTCAACACCGTTGGAAGGGAGGAGAACCAATTAAGGCGGGGGGTGGGGTGGAACGAGCAGCTGTCTACCCTTAGCAGGAGGGCTCCTGATTACATACCTCTCCTGCTGCTGCTGCTGGCTGTCCAGCAGCAGACTGAAGGTGGCTGCTGCTGTGCACAGGTATATAAAGGCTCAGAGCCTATTATGACACGCGCAGCCAGCGTTCCATTGCCACATTCCATCTACTGCAGGCAGGATACCTGGCTGGCTGAATGTCGCTGAGAAGCTCACAGAGACCGCCATAAGCAACAGTTTAACAGAATGCCACAGACTAATCAACCAAACTTTTTGGGTTGGGTTCTCTTTTATAGTCTGCAGGCATTAAATGAAAGAAGTCAGTGTTCCAGCAGAAGGAGACGTTTCAGAAAAGGCATTGTAGCAAACCAAAAAAGAAATTTTAAGCGCAGCAGAGTAACCAGCGCACATACCTGTTAGCTCAGGTGAGTTTAAAAGGCTGCTGTTGATAACAAGGGCATTTGCTAAATAGATGGTGTGTGTGCAACAATATACTGAAAGGTCAATTATATTGTGCAGCTTATCTCACCACCTGTAGTTATTTAGGTGAAAGCTCCAAAATGCTTGCCTAATATGTCTGTTTATCCAAAAGGAAGTAAAAAGGGAGAGCTAGAAAGATAGCATTGCATCACATTACATGGCAATGCAATGCACAGTTGCTGAAGTTGAACCAAAATGAGCTTGTAATCTGGCTTCTGCAACTTTGAACATGAAAAATCCAATGAGGAGAAGAAAAGCAAAGCCAAAGAGTCCATCCCCAAATCCGACAAACAAGCAAAATGAACAAAAAACATTGAATTCAATTCTTTCTGATTTTAGAAACTGCATTAAAGAAGGGGTGCACCGGTCCTGGAGATACTGCAATACCAGGTCAATGCGTGGAGTGGACAGAGCAAGCTCTTTTTCCATCTCCCTGTTCTAAAAATCCATTTAATATATGGTCCTCAGATAGGGGACGTATCAGATATTAAACTGATAAGAACAGGTACTACACTTGATCTTAGCCAAAAGGCCGAGAAGCGATAACCAGAATTGGTTTCAAACTACGGAGCCACCCAAGGATCCTGAAAAGTCCATTTGTGGAGATGAGCTCCTGGACTCCCGTTAAGAAGACATGTTGTCAACCTCTAGATCCCTTACATGCCTGCACTTTTCGGCTTGCTGCTGCTGCAATCCACGCGTTTTAGATCTGCATAACTCCACCTCTTTAAACACAGCACCTTCACCCCCTGCTGTTCCCACCCGCCTCAACACCGTTGGAAGGGAGGAGAACCAGTTAAGGCGGGGGGTGGGGTGGAACGAGCAGCTGTCTACCCTTAGCAGGAGGGCTCCTGATTACATACCTCTCCTGCTGCTGCTGCTGCTGGCTGTCCAGCAGCAGACTGAAGGTGGCTGCTGCTGTGCACAGGTATATAAAGGCTCAGAGCCTATTATGACACGCGCAGCCAGCGTTCCATTGCCACATTCCATCTACTGCAGGCAGGATACCTGGCTGGCTGAATGTCACTGAGAAGCTCACAGAGACCGCCATAAGCAACAGTTTAACAGAATGCCACAGACTAATCAACCAAACTTTTTGGGTTGGGTTCTCTTTTATAGTCTGCAGGCATTAAATGAAAGAAGTCAGTGTTCCAGCAGAAGGAGACAACGTTTCAGAAAAGGCATTGTAGCAAACCAAAAAAGAAATTTTAAGCGCAGCAGAGTAACCAGCGCACATACCTGTTAGCTCAGGTGAGTTTAAAAGGCTGCTGTTGATAACAAGGGCATTTGCTAAATAGATGGTGTGTGTGCAACAATATACTGAAAGGTCAATTATATTGTGCAGCTTATCTCACCACCTGTAGTTATTTAGGTGAAAGCTCCAAAATGCTTGCCTAATATGTCTGTTTATCCAAAAGGAAGTAAAAAGGGAGAGCTAGAAAGATAGCATTGCATCACATTACATGGCAATGCAATGCACAGTTGCTGAAGTTGAACCAAAATGAGCTTGTAATCTGGCTTCTGCAACTTTGAACATGAAAAATCCAATGAGGAGAAGAAAAGCAAAGCCAAAGAGTCCATCCCCAAATCCGACAAACAAGCAAAATGAACAAAAAACATTGAATTCAATTCTTTCTGATTTTAGAAACTGCATTAAAGAAGGGGTGCACCGGTCCTGGAGATACTGCAATACCAGGTCAATGCGTGGAGTGGACAGAGCAAGCTCTTTTTCCATCTCCCTGTTCTAAAAATCCATTTAATATATGGTCCCCAGATAGGGGACGTATCAGATATTAAACTGATAAGAACAGATACTACACTTGATCTTAGCCAAAAGGCCGAGAAGCGATAACCAGAATTGGTTTCAAACTACGGAGCCACCCAAGGATCCTGAAAAGTCCATTTGTGGAGATGAGCTCCTGGACTCCCGTTAAGAAGACATGTTGTCAACCTCTAGATCCCTTACATGCCTGCACTTTTCGGCTTGCTGCTGCTGCAATCCACGCGTTTTAGATCTGCATAACTCCACCTCTTTAAACACAGCACCTTCACCCCCTGCTGTTCCCACCCGCCTCAACACCGTTGGAAGGGAGGAGAACCAATTAAGGCGGGGGGTGGGGTGGAACGATCAGCTGTCTACCCTTAGCAGGAGGGCTCCTGATTACATACCTCTCCTGCTGCTGCTGCTGCTGGCTGTCCAGCAGCAGACTGAAGGTGGCTGCTGCTGTGCACAGGTATATAAAGGCTCAGAGCCTATTATGACACGCGCAGCCAGCGTTCCATTGCCACATTCCATCTACTGCAGGCAGGATACCTGGCTGGCTGAATGTCGCTGAGAAGCTCACAGAGACCGCCATAAGCAACAGTTTAACAGAATGCCACAGACTAATCAACCAAACTTTTTGGGTTGGGTTCTCTTTTATAGTCTGCAGGCATTAAATGAAAGAAGTCAGTGTTCCAGCAGAAGGAGACAACGTTTCAGAAAAGGCATTGTAGCAAACCAAAAAAGAAATTTTAAGCGCAGCAGAGTAACCAGCGCACATACCTGTTAGCTCAGGTGAGTTTAAAAGGCTGCTGTTGATAACAAGGGCATTTGCTAAATAGATGGTGTGTGTGCAACAATATACTGAAAGGTCAATTATATTGTGCAGCTTATCTCACCACCTGTAGTTATTTAGGTGAAAGCTCCAAAATGCTTGCCTAATATGTCTGTTTATCCAAAAGGAAGTAAAAAGGGAGAGCTAGAAAGATAGCATTGCATCACATTACATGGCAATGCAATGCACAGTTGCTGAAGTTGAACCAAAATGAGCTTGTAATCTGGCTTCTGCAACTTTGAACATGAAAAATCCAATGAGGAGAAGAAAAGCAAAGCCAAAGAGTCCATCCCAAAATCCGACAAACAAGCAAAATGAACAAAAAACATTGAATTCAATTCTTTCTGAGTTTAGAAACTGCATTATAGAAGGGGTGCACCGGTCCTGGAGATACTGCAATACCAGGTCAATGCGTGGAGTGGACAGAGCAAGCTCTTTTTCCATCTCCCTGTTCTAAAAATCGATTTAATATATGGTCCCCAGATAGGGGACGTATCAGATATTAAACTGATAAGAACAGATACTACACTTGATCTTAGCCAAAAGGCCGAGAAGCGATAACCAGAATTGGTTTCAAACTACGGAGCCACCCAAGGATCCTGAAAAGTCCATTTGTGGAGATGAGCTCCTGGACTCCCGTTAAGAAGACATGTTGTCAACCTCTAGATCCCTTACATGCCTGCACTTTTCGGCTTGCTGCTGCTGCAATCCACGCGTTTTAGATCTGCATAACTCCACCTCTTTAAACACAGCACCTTCACCCCCTGCTGTTCCCACCCGCCTCAACACCGTTGGAAGGGAGGAGAACCAATTAAGGCGGGGGGTGGGGTGGAATGAGCAGCTGTCTACCCTTAGCAGGAGGGCTCCTGATTACATACCTCTCCTGCTGCTGCTGCTGGCTGTCCAGCAGCAGACTGAAGGTGGCTGCTGCTGTGCACAGGTATATAAAGGCTCAGAGCCTATTATGACACGCGCAGCCAGCGTTCCATTGCCACATTCCATCTACTGCAGGCAGGATACCTGGCTGGCTGAATGTCGCTGAGAAGCTCACAGAGACCGCCATAAGCAACAGTTTAACAGAATGCCACAGACTAATCAACCAAACTTTTTGGGTTGGGTTCTCTTTTATAGTCTGCAGGCATTAAATGAAAGAAGTCAGTGTTCCAGCAGAAGGAGACAACGTTTCAGAAAAGGCATTGTAGCAAACCAAAAAAGAAATTTTAAGCGCAGCAGAGTAACCAGCGCACATACCTGTTAGCTCAGGTGAGTTTAAAAGGCTGCTGTTGATAACAAGGGCATTTGCTAAATAGATGGTGTGTGTGCAACAATATACTGAAAGGTCAATTATATTGTGCAGCTTATCTCACCACCTGTAGTTATTTAGGTGAAAGCTCCAAAATGCTTGCCTAATATGTCTGTTTATCCAAAAGGAAGTAAAAAGGGAGAGCTAGAAAGATAGCATTGCATCACATTACATGGCAATGCAATGCACAGTTGCTGAAGTTGAACCAAAATGAGCTTGTAATCTGGCTTCTGCAACTTTGAACATGAAAAATCCAATGAGGAGAAGAAAAGCAAAGCCAAAGAGTCCATCCCCAAATCCGACAAACAAGCAAAATGAACAAAAAACATTGAATTCAATTCTTTCTGATTTTAGAAACTGCATTAAAGAAGGGGTGCACCGGTCCTGGAGATACTGCAATACCAGGTCAATGCGTGGAGTGGACAGAGCAAGCTCTTTTTCCATCTCCCTGTTCTAAAAATCCATTTAATATATGGTCCCCAGATAGGGGACGTATCAGATATTAAACTGATAAGAACAGATACTACACTTGATCTTAGCCAAAAGGCCGAGAAGCGATAACCAGAATTGGTTTCAAACTACGGAGCCACCCAAGGATCCTGAAAAGTCCATTTGTGGAGATGAGCTCCTGGACTCCCGTTAAGAAGACATGTTGTCAACCTCTAGATCCCTTACATGCCTGCACTTTTCGGCTTGCTGCTGCTGCAATCCACGCGTTTTAGATCTGCATAACTCCACCTCTTTAAACACAGCACCTTCACCCCCTGCTGTTCCCACCCGCCTCAACACCGTTGGAAGGGAGGAGAACCAATTAAGGCGGGGGGTGGGGTGGAACGAGCAGCTGTCTACCCTTAGCAGGAGGGCTCCTGATTACATACCTCTCCTGCTGCTGCTGCTGCTGGCTGTCCAGCAGCAGACTGAAGGTGGCTGCTGCTGTGCACAGGTATATAAAGGCTCAGAGCCTATTATGACACGCGCAGCCAGCGTTCCATTGCCACATTCCATCTACTGCAGGCAGGATACCTGGCTGGCTGAATGTCGCTGAGAAGCTCACAGAGACCGCCATAAGCAACAGTTTAACAGAATGCCACAGACTAATCAACCAAACTTTTTGGGTTGGGTTCTCTTTTATAGTCTGCAGGCATTAAATGAAAGAAGTCAGTGTTCCAGCAGAAGGAGACAACGTTTCAGAAAAGGCATTGTAGCAAACCAAAAAAGAAATTTTAAGCGCAGCAGAGTAACCAGCGCACATACCTGTTAGCTCAGGTGAGTTTAAAAGGCTGCTGTTGATAACAAGGGCATTTGCTAAATAGATGGTGTGTGTGCAACAATATACTGAAAGGTCAATTATATTGTGCAGCTTATCTCACCACCTGTAGTTATTTAGGTGAAAGCTCCAAAATGCTTGCCTAATATGTCTGTTTATCCAAAAGGAAGTAAAAAGGGAGAGCTAGAAAGATAGCATTGCATCACATTACATGGCAATGCAATGCACAGTTGCTGAAGTTGAACCAAAATGAGCTTGTAATCTGGCTTCTGCAACTTTGAACATGAAAAATCCAATGAGGAGAAGAAAAGCAAAGCCAAAGAGTCCATCCCCAAATCCGACAAACAAGCAAAATGAACAAAAAACATTGAATTCAATTCTTTCTGATTTTAGAAACTGCATTAAAGAAGGGGTGCACCGGTCCTGGAGATACTGCAATACCAGGTCAATGCGTGGAGTGGACAGAGCAAGCTCTTTTTCCATCTCCCTGTTCTAAAAATCCATTTAATATATGGTCCCCAGATAGGGGACGTATCAGATATTAAACTGATAAGAACAGATACTACACTTGATCTTAGCCAAAAGGCCGAGAAGCGATAACCAGAATTGGTTTCAAACTACGGAGCCACCCAAGGATCCTGAAAAGTCCATTTGTGGAGATGAGCTCCTGGACTCCCGTTAAGAAGACATGTGGTCAACCTCTAGATCCCTTACATGCCTAAACTTTTCGGCTTGCTGCTGCTGCAATCCACGCGTTTTAGATCTGCATAACTCCACCTCTTTAAACACAGCACCTTCACCCCCTGCTGTTCCCACCCGCCTCAACACCGTTGGAAGGGAGGAGAACCAATTAAGGCGGGGGGTGGGGTGGAACGAGCAGCTGTCTACCCTTAGCAGGAGGGCTCCTGATTACATACCTCTCCTGCTGCTGCTGCTGCTGGCTGTCCAGCAGCAGACTGAAGGTGGCTGCTGCTGTGCACAGGTATATAAAGGCTCAGAGCCTATTATGACACGCGCAGCCAGCGTTCCATTGCCACATTCCATCTACTGCAGGCAGGATACCTGGCTGGCTGAATGTCGCTGAGAAGCTCACAGAGACCGCCATAAGCAACAGTTTAACACAATGCCACAGACTAATCAACCAAACTTTTTGGGTTGGGTTCTCTTTTATAGTCTGCAGGCATTAAATGAAAGAAGTCAGTGTTCCAGCAGAAGGAGACAACGTTTCAGAAAAGGCATTGTAGCAAACCAAAAAAGAAATTTTAAGCGCAGCAGAGTAACCAGCGCACATACCTGTTAGCTCAGGTGAGTTTAAAAGGCTGCTGTTGATAACAAGGGCATTTGCTAAATAGATGGTGTGTGTGCAACAATATACTGAAAGGTCAATTATATTGTGCAGCTTATCTCACCACCTGTAGTTATTTAGGTGAAAGCTCCAAAATGCTTGCCTAATATGTCTGTTTATCCAAAAGGAAGTAAAAAGGGAGAGCTAGAAAGATAGCATTGCATCACATTACATGGCAATGCAATGCACAGTTGCTGAAGTTGAACCAAAATGAGCTTGTAATCTGGCTTCTGCAACTTTGAACATGAAAAATCCAATGAGGAGAAGAAAAGCAAAGCCAAAGAGTCCATCCCCAAATCCGACAAACAAGCAAAATGAACAAAAAACATTGAATTCAATTCTTTCTGATTTTAGAAACTGCATTAAAGAAGGGGTGCACCGGTCCTGGAGATACTGCAATACCAGGTCAATGCGTGGAGTGGACAGAGCAAGCTCTTTTTCCATCTCCCTGTTCTAAAAATCCATTTAATATATGGTCCCCAGATAGGGGACGTATCAGATATTAAACTGATAAGAACAGATACTACACTTGATCTTAGCCAAAAGGCCGAGAAGCGATAACCAGAATTGGTTTCAAACTACGGAGCCACCCAAGGATCCTGAAAAGTCCATTTGTGGAGATGAGCTCCTGGACTCCCGTTAAGAAGACATGTTGTCAACCTCTAGATCCCTTACATGCCTGCACTTTTCGGCTTGCTGCTGCTGCAATCCACGCGTTTTAGATCTGCATAACTCCACCTCTTTAAACACAGCACCTTCACCCCCTGCTGTTCCCACCCGCCTCAACACCGTTGGAAGGGAGGAGAACCAATTAAGGCGGGGGGTGGGGTGGAACGAGCAGCTGTCTACCCTTAGCAGGAGGGCTCCTGATTACATACCTCTCCTGCTGCTGCTGCTGCTGGCTGTCCAGCAGCAGACTGAAGGTGGCTGCTGCTGTGCACAGGTATATAAAGGCTCAGAGCCTATTATGACACGCGCAGCCAGCGTTCCATTGCCACATTCCATCTACTGCAGGCAGGATACCTGGCTGGCTGAATGTCGCTGAGAAGCTCACAGAGACCGCCATAAGCAACAGTTTAACAGAATGCCACAGACTAATCAACCAAACTTTTTGGGTTGGGTTCTCTTTTATAGTCTGCAGGCATTAAATGAAAGAAGTCAGTGTTCCAGCAGAAGGAGACAACGTTTCAGAAAAGGCATTGTAGCAAACCAAAAAAGAAATTTTAAGCGCAGCAGAGTAACCAGCGCACATACCTGTTAGCTCAGGTGAGTTTAAAAGGCTGCTGTTGATAACAAGGGCATTTGCTAAATAGATGGTGTGTGTGCAACAATATACTGAAAGGTCAATTATATTGTGCAGCTTATCTCACCACCTGTAGTTATTTAGGTGAAAGCTCCAAAATGCTTGCCTAATATGTCTGTTTATCCAAAAGGAAGTAAAAAGGAAGAGCTAGAAAGATAGCATTGCATCACATTACATGACAATGCAATGCACAGTTGCTGAAGTTGAACCAAAATGAGCTTGTAATCTGGCTTCTGCAACTTTGAACATGAAAAATCCAATGAGGAGAAGAAAAGCAAAGCCAAAGAGTCCATCCCCAAATCCGACAAACAAGCAAAATGAACAAAAAACATTGAATTCAATTCTTTCTGATTTTAGAAACTGCATTAAAGAAGGGGTGCACCGGTCCTGGAGATACTGCAATACCAGGTCAATGCGTGGAGTGGACAGAGCAAGCTCTTTTTCCATCTCCCTGTTCTAAAAATCCATTTAATATATGGTCCCCAGATAGGGGACGTATCAGATATTAAACTGATAAGAACAGATTTTTTGATTGAAGCTGCATCCAAGGCACTGAAAAATGTGACCGAAGTCACACCAAAACAGCGCACGAGGTGAGGATTCATGTGGACCCTTCCCGGAGGAGAGGGTTCCCAATAAACCATCCCCATCCCTCCGAGCCAGAAGGCCACAGCGAGGGTCAGGGATCTCCGATGCTCTCCCTAGCCGAAGCCGGAGAAGAGCCGTTTTCGTGCTCCCAGCTTCCATCTAGGCTGCCACCCTAGTGGAGCTGGAGCCTGTGTTGGTTTCTCAGCCCAAAGCTGACCGGACCTCCGACCGGGTTTATAAAAATTCCCCTTCCTAGCCCGGAGGCCAGGAATAGGGGGGGTTGCTCAGAAAGTATGATTGGCAAAGGTGCGGCGTGCTACGAAGCCAAGTCTTTCTGGGGTTCCCAGTCCCAGTAAGCTTGGACTCCCACCAGGGCGCCTACTCCTGGGGCACATTGCTCCAAAGCCCTCACACTTACCCAGCCTAGTGACTTCGATCCTGGAGGGCCATGTTTTCCATCAGATAACTCTATGAGCCACCTGGCGTACTAACAAGTGCACCAAACCAGTGTGTAATATGCATCAATTTACTAGGGCAGCCCAAGGACAAAACTGCCTTTTCAAAAGATACTACACTTGATCTTAGCCAAAAGGCCGAGAAGCGATAACCAGAATTGGTTTCAAACTACGGAGCCACCCAAGGATCCTGAAAAGTCCATTTGTGGAGATGAGCTCCTGGACTCCCGTTAAGAAGACATGTTGTCAACCTCTAGATCCCTTACATGCCTGCACTTTTCGGCTTGCTGCTGCTGCAATCCACGCGTTTTAGATCTGCATAACTCCACCTCTTTAAACACAGCACCTTCACCCCCTGCTGTTCCCACCCGCCTCAACACCGTTGGAAGGGAGGAGAACCAATTAAGGCGGGGGGTGGGGTGGAACGAGCAGCTGTCTACCCTTAGCAGGAGGGCTCCTGATTACATACCTCTCCTGCTGCTGCTGCTGCTGGCTGTCCAGCAGCAGACTGAAGGTGGCTGCTGCTGTGCACAGGTATATAAAGGCTCAGAGCCTATTATGACACGCGCAGCCAGCGTTCCATTGCCACATTCCATCTACTGCAGGCAGGATACCTGGCTGGCTGAATGTCGCTGAGAAGCTCACAGAGACCGCCATAAGCAACAGTTTAACAGAATGCCACAGACTAATCAACCAAACTTTTTGGGTTGGGTTCTCTTTTATAGTCTGCAGGCATTAAATGAAAGAAGTCAGTGTTCCAGCAGAAGGAGACAACGTTTCAGAAAAGGCATTGTAGCAAACCAAAAAAGAAATTTTAAGCGCAGCAGAGTAACCAGCGCACATACCTGTTAGCTCAGGTGAGTTTAAAAGGCTGCTGTTGATAACAAGGGCATTTGCTAAATAGATGGTGTGTGTGCAACAATATACTGAAAGGTCAATTATATTGTGCAGCTTATCTCACCACCTGTAGTTATTTAGGTGAAAGCTCCAAAATGCTTGCCTAATATGTCTGTTTATCCAAAAGGAAGTAAAAAGGGAGAGCTAGAAAGATAGCATTGCATCACATTACATGGCAATGCAATGCACAGTTGCTGAAGTTGAACCAAAATGAGCTTGTAATCTGGCTTCTGCAACTTTGAACATGAAAAATCCAATGAGGAGAAGAAAAGCAAAGCCAAAGAGTCCATCCCCAAATCCGACAAACAAGCAAAATGAACAAAAAACATTGAATTCAATTCTTTCTGATTTTAGAAACTGCATTAAAGAAGGGGTGCACCGGTCCTGGAGATACTGCAATACCAGGTCAATGCGTGGAGTGGACAGAGCAAGCTCTTTTTCCATCTCCCTGTTCTAAAAATCCATTTAATATATGGTCCCCAGATAGGGGACGTATCAGATATTAAACTGATAAGAACAGATACTACACTTGATCTTAGCCAAAAGGCCGAGAAGCGATAACCAGAATTGGTTTCAAACTACGGAGCCACCCAAGGATCCTGAAAAGTCCATTTGTGGAGATGAGCTCCTGGACTCCCGTTAAGAAGACATGTTGTCAACCTCTAGATCCCTTACATGCCTGCACTTTTCGGCTTGCTGCTGCTGCAATCCACGCGTTTTAGATCTGCATAACTCCACCTCTTTAAACACAGCACCTTCACCCCCTGCTGTTCCCACCCGCCTCAACACCGTTGGAAGGGAGGAGAACCAATTAAGGCGGGGGGTGGGGTGGAACGAGCAGCTGTCTACCCTTAGCAGGAGGGCTCCTGATTACATACCTCTCCTGCTGCTGCTGCTGCTGGCTGTCCAGCAGCAGACTGAAGGTGGCTGCTGCTGTGCACAGGTATATAAAGGCTCAGAGCCTATTATGACACGCGCAGCCAGCGTTCCATTGCCACATTCCATCTACTGCAGGCAGGATACCTGGCTGGCTGAATGTCGCTGAGAAGCTCACAGAGACCGCCATAAGCAACAGTTTAACAGAATGCCACAGACTAATCAACCAAACTTTTTGGGTTGGGTTCTCTTTTATAGTCTGCAGGCATTAAATGAAAGAAGTCAGTGTTCCAGCAGAAGGAGACAACGTTTCAGAAAAGGCATTGTAGCAAACCAAAAAAGAAATTTTAAGCGCAGCAGAGTAACCAGCACACATACCTGTTAGCTCAGGTGAGTTTAAAAGGCTGCTGTTGATAACAAGGGCATTTGCTAAATAGATGGTGTGTGTGCAACAATATACTGAAAGGTCAATTATATTGTGCAGCTTATCTCACCACCTGTAGTTATTTAGGTGAAAGCTCCAAAATGCTTGCCTAATATGTCTGTTTATCCAAAAGGAAGTAAAAAGGGAGAGCTAGAAAGATAGCATTGCATCACATTACATGGCAATGCAATGCACAGTTGCTGAAGTTGAACCAAAATGAGCTTGTAATCTGGCTTCTGCAACTTTGAACATGAAAAATCCAATGAGGAGAAGAAAAGCAAAGCCAAAGAGTCCATCCCCAAATCCGACAAACAAGCAAAATGAACAAAAAACATTGAATTCAATTCTTTCTGATTTTAGAAACTGCATTAAAGAAGGGGTGCACCGGTCCTGGAGATACTGCAATACCAGGTCAATGCGTGGAGTGGACAGAGCAAGCTCTTTTTCCATCTCCCTGTTCTAAAAATCCATTTAATATATGGTCCCCAGATAGGGGACGTATCAGATATTAAACTGATAAAAACAGATACTACACTTGATCTTAGCCAAAAGGCCGAGAAGCGATAACCAGAATTGGTTTCAAACTACGGAGCCACCCAAGGATCCTGAAAAGTCCATTTGTGGAGATGAGCTCCTGGACTCCCGTTAAGAAGACATGTTGTCAACCTCTAGATCCCTTACATGCCTGCACTTTTCGGCTTGCTGCTGCTGCAATCCACGCGTTTTAGATCTGCATAACTCCACCTCTTTAAACACAGCACCTTCACCCCCTGCTGTTCCCACCCGCCTCAACACCGTTGGAAGGGAGGAGAACCAATTAAGGCGGGGGGTGGGGTGGAACGAGCAGCTGTCTACCCTTAGCAGGAGGGCTCCTGATTACATACCTCTCCTGCTGCTGCTGCTGCTGGCTGTCCAGCAGCAGACTGAAGGTGGCTGCTGCTGTGCACAGGTATATAAAGGCTCAGAGCCTATTATGACACGCGCAGCCAGCGTTCCATTGCCACATTCCATCTACTGCAGGCAGGATACCTGGCTGGCTGAATGTCGCTGAGAAGCTCACAGAGACCGCCATAAGCAACAGTTTAACAGAATGCCACAGACTAATCAACCAAACTTTTTGGGTTGGGTTCTCTTTTATAGTCTGCAGGCATTAAATGAAAGAAGTCAGTGTTCCAGCAGAAGGAGACAACGTTTCAGAAAAGGCATTGTAGCAAACCAAAAAAGAAATTTTAAGCGCAGCAGAGTAACCAGCGCACATACCTGTTAGCTCAGGTGAGTTTAAAAGGCTGCTGTTGATAACAAGGGCATTTGCTAAATAGATGGTGTGTGTGCAACAATATACTGAAAGGTCAATTATATTGTGCAGCTTATCTCACCACCTGTAGTTATTTAGGTGAAAGCTCCAAAATGCTTGCCTAATATGTCTGTTTATCCAAAAGGAAGTAAAAAGGGAGAGCTAGAAAGATAGCATTGCATCACATTACATGGCAATGCAATGCACAGTTGCTGAAGTTGAACCAAAATGAGCTTGTAATCTGGCTTCTGCAACTTTGAACATGAAAAATCCAATGAGGAGAAGAAAAGCAAAGCCAAAGAGTCCATCCCCAAATCCGACAAACAAGCAAAATGAACAAAAAACATTGAATTCAATTCTTTCTGATTTTAGAAACTGCATTAAAGAAGGGGTGCACCGGTCCTGGAGATACTGCAATACCAGGTCAATGCGTGGAGTGGACAGAGCAAGCTCTTTTTCCATCTCCCTGTTCTAAAAATCCATTTAATATATGGTCCCCAGATAGGGGACGTATCAGATATTAAACTGATAAGAACAGATACTACACTTGATCTTAGCCAAAAGGCCGAGAAGCGATAACCAGAATTGGTTTCAAACTACGGAGCCACCCAAGGATCCTGAAAAGTCCATTTGTGGAGATGAGCTCCTGGACTCCCGTTAAGAAGACATGTTGTCAACCTCTAGATCCCTTACATGCCTGCACTTTTCGGCTTGCTGCTGCTGCAATCCACGCGTTTTAGATCTGCATAACTCCACCTCTTTAAACACAGCACCTTCACCCCCTGCTGTTCCCACCCGCCTCAACACCGTTGGAAGGGAGGAGAACCAATTAAGGCGGGGGGTGGGGTGGAACGAGCAGCTGTCTACCCTTAGCAGGAGGGCTCCTGATTACATACCTCTCCTGCTGCTGCTGCTGCTGGCTGTCCAGCAGCAGACTGAAGGTGGCTGCTGCTGTGCACAGGTATATAAAGGCTCAGAGCCTATTATGACACGCGCAGCCAGCGTTCCATTGCCACATTCCATCTACTGCAGGCAGGATACCTGGCTGGCTGAATGTCGCTGAGAAGCTCACAGAGACCGCCATAAGCAACAGTTTAACAGAATGCCACAGACTAATCAACCAAACTTTTTGGGTTGGGTTCTCTTTTATAGTCTGCAGGCATTAAATGAAAGAAGTCAGTGTTCCAGCAGAAGGAGACAACGTTTCAGAAAAGGCATTGTAGCAAACCAAAAAAGAAATTTTAAGCGCAGCAGAGTAACCAGCGCACATACCTGTTAGCTCAGGTGAGTTTAAAAGGCTGCTGTTGATAACAAGGGCATTTGCTAAATAGATGGTGTGTGTGCAACAATATACTGAAAGGTCAATTATATTGTGCAGCTTATCTCACCACCTGTAGTTATTTAGGTGAAAGCTCCAAAATGCTTGCCTAATATGTCTGTTTATCCAAAAGGAAGTAAAAAGGGAGAGCTAGAAAGATAGCATTGCATCACATTACATGGCAATGCAATGCACAGTTGCTGAAGTTGAACCAAAATGAGCTTGTAATCTGGCTTCTGCAACTTTGAACATGAAAAATCCAATGAGGAAAAGAAAAGCAAAGCCAAAGAGTCCATCCCCAAATCCGACAAACAAGCAAAATGAACAAAAAACATTGAATTCAATTCTTTCTGATTTTAGAAACTGCATTAAAGAAGGGGTGCACCGGTCCTGGAGATACTGCAATACCAGGTCAATGCGTGGAGTGGACAGAGCAAGCTCTTTTTCCATCTCCCTGTTCTAATAATCCATTTAATATATGGTCCCCAGATAGGGGACGTATCAGATATTAAACTGATAAGAACAGATACTACACTTGATCTTAGCCAAAAGGCCGAGAAGCGATAACCAGAATTGGTTTCAAACTACGGAGCCACCCAAGGATCCTGAAAAGTCCATTTGTGGAGATGAGCTCCTGGACTCCCGTTAAGAAGACATGTTGTCAACCTCTAGATCCCTTACATGCCTGCACTTTTCGGCTTGCTGCTGCTGCAATCCACGCGTTTTAGATCTGCATAACTCCACCTCTTTAAACACAGCACCTTCACCCCCTGCTGTTCCCACCCGCCTCAACACCGTTGGAAGGGAGGAGAACCAATTAAGGCGGGGGGTGGGGTGGAACGAGCAGCTGTCTACCCTTAGCAGGAGGGCTCCTGATTACATACCTCTCCTGCTGCTGCTGCTGCTGGCTGTCCAGCAGCAGACTGAAGGTGGCTGCTGCTGTGCACAGGTATATAAAGGCTCAGAGCCTATTATGACACGCGCAGCCAGCGTTCCATTGCCACATTCCATCTACTGCAGGCAGGATACCTGGCTGGCTGAATGTCGCTGAGAAGCTCACAGAGACCGCCATAAGCAACAGTTTAACAGAATGCCACAGACTAATCAACCAAACTTTTTGGGTTGGGTTCTCTTTTATAGTCTGCAGGCATTAAATGAAAGAAGTCAGTGTTCCAGCAGAAGGAGACAACGTTTCAGAAAAGGCATTGTAGCAAACCAAAAAAGAAATTTTAAGTGCAGCAGAGTAACCAGCGCACATACCTGTTAGCTCAGGTGAGTTTAAAAGGCTGCTGTTGATAACAAGGGCATTTGCTAAATAGATGGTGTGTGTGCAACAATATACTGAAAGGTCAATTATATTGTGCAGCTTATCTCACCACCTGTAGTTATTTAGGTGAAAGCTCCAAAATGCTTGCCTAATATGTCTGTTTATCCAAAAGGAAGTAAAAAGGGAGAGCTAGAAAGATAGCATTGCATCACATTACATGGCAATGCAATGCACAGTTGCTGAAGTTGAACCAAAATGAGCTTGTAATCTGGCTTCTGCAACTTTGAACATGAAAAATCCAATGAGGAGAAGAAAAGCAAAGCCAAAGAGTCCATCCCCAAATCCGACAAACAAGCAAAATGAACAAAAAACATTGAATTCAATTCTTTCTGATTTTAGAAACTGCATTAAAGAAGGGGTGCACCGGTCCTGGAGATACTGCAATACCAGGTCAATGCGTGGAGTGGACAGAGCAAGCTCTTTTTCCATCTCCCTGTTCTAAAAATCCATTTAATATATGGTCCCCAGATAGGGGACGTATCAGATATTAAACTGATAAGAACAGATACTACACTTGATCTTAGCCAAAAGGCCGAGAAGCGATAACCAGAATTGGTTTCAAACTACGGAGCCACCCAAGGATCCTGAAAAGTCCATTTGTGGAGATGAGCTCCTGGACTCCCGTTAAGAAGACATGTTGTCAACCTCTAGATCCCTTACATGCCTTCACTTTTCGGCTTGCTGCTGCTGCAATCCACGCGTTTTAGATCTGCATAACTCCACCTCTTTAAACACAGCACCTTCACCCCCTGCTGTTCCCACCCGCCTCAACACCGTTGGAAGGGAGGAGAACCAATTAAGGCGGGGGGTGGGGTGGAACGAGCAGCTGTCTACCCTTAGCAGGAGGGCTCCTGATTACATACCTCTCCTGCTGCTGCTGCTGCTGGCTGTCCAGCAGCAGACTGAAGGTGGCTGCTGCTGTGCACAGGTATATAAAGGCTCAGAGCCTATTATGACACGCGCAGCCAGCGTTCCATTGCCACATTCCATCTACTGCAGGCAGGATACCTGGCTGGCTGAATGTCACTGAGAAGCTCACAGAGACCGCCATAAGCAACAGTTTAACAGAATGCCACAGACTAATCAACCAAACTTTTTGGGTTGGGTTCTCTTTTATAGTCTGCAGGCATTAAATGAAAGAAGTCAGTGTTCCAGCAGAAGGAGACAACGTTTCAGAAAAGGCATTGTAGCAAACCAAAAAAGAAATTTTAAGCGCAGCAGAGTAACCAGCGCACATACCTGTTAGCTCAGGTGAGTTTAAAAGGCTGCTGTTGATAACAAGGGCATTTGCTAAATAGATGGTGTGTGTGCAACAATATACTGAAAGGTCAATTATATTGTGCAGCTTATCTCACCACCTGTAGTTATTTAGGTGAAAGCTCCAAAATGCTTGCCTAATATGTCTGTTTATTCAAAAGGAAGTAAAAAGGGAGAGCTAGAAAGATAGCATTGCATCACATTACATGGCAATGCAATGCACAGTTGCTGAAGTTGAACCAAAATGAGCTTGTAATCTGGCTTCTGCAACTTTGAACATGAAAAATCCAATGAGGAGAAGAAAAGCAAAGCCAAAGAGTCCATCCCCAAATCCGACAAACAAGCAAAATGAACAAAAAACATTGAATTCAATTCTTTCTGATTTTAGAAACTGCATTAAAGAAGGGGTGCACCGGTCCTGGAGATACTGCAATACCAGGTCAATGCGTGGAGTGGACAGAGCAAGCTCTTTTTCCATCTCCCTGTTCTAAAAATCCATTTAATATATGGTCCCCAGATAGGGGACGTATCAGATATTAAACTGATAAGAACAGATACTACACTTGATCTTAGCCAAAAGGCCGAGAAGCGATAACCAGAATTGGTTTCAAACTACGGAGCCACCCAAGGATCCTGAAAAGTCCATTTGTGGAGATGAGCTCCTGGACTCCCGTTAAGAAGACATGTTGTCAACCTCTAGATCCCTTACATGCCTGCACTTTTCGGCTTGCTGCTGCTGCAATCCACGCGTTTTAGATCTGCATAACTCCACCTCTTTAAACACAGCACCTTCACCCCCTGCTGTTCCCACCCGCCTCAACACCGTTGGAAGGGAGGAGAACCAATTAAGGCGGGGGGTGGGGTGGAACGAGCAGCTGTCTACCCTTAGCAGGAGGGCTCCTGATTACATACCTCTCCTGCTGCTGCTGCTGCTGGCTGTCCAGCAGCAGACTGAAGGTGGCTGCTGCTGTGCACAGGTATATAAAGGCTCAGAGCCTATTATGACACGCGCAGCCAGCGTTCCATTGCCACATTCCATCTACTGCAGGCAGGATACCTGGCTGGCTGAATGTCGCTGAGAAGCTCACAGAGACCGCCATAAGCAACAGTTTAACAGAATGCCACAGACTAATCAACCAAACTTTTTGGGTTGGGTTCTCTTTTATAGTCTGCAGGCATTAAATGAAAGAAGTCAGTGTTCCAGCAGAAGGAGACAACGTTTCAGAAAAGGCATTGTAGCAAACCAAAAAAGAAATTTTAAGCGCAGCAGAGTAACCAGCGCACATACCTGTTAGCTCAGGTGAGTTTAAAAGGCTGCTGTTGATAACAAGGGCATTTGCTAAATAGATGGTGTGTGTGCAACAATATACTGAAAGGTCAATTATATTGTGCAGCTTATCTCACCACCTGTAGTTATTTAGGTGAAAGCTCCAAAATGCTTGCCTAATATGTCTGTTTATCCAAAAGGAAGTAAAAAGGGAGAGCTAGAAAGATAGCATTGCATCACATTACATGGCAATGCAATGCACAGTTGCTGAAGTTGAACCAAAATGAGCTTGTAATCTGGCTTCTGCAACTTTGAACATGAAAAATCCAATGAGGAGAAGAAAAGCAAAGCCAAAGAGTCCATCCCAAAATCCGACAAACAAGCAAAATGAACAAAAAACATTGAATTCAATTCTTTCTGATTTTAGAAACTGCATTAAAGAAGGGGTGCACCGGTCCTGGAGATACTGCAATACCAGGTCAATGCGTGGAGTGGACAGAGCAAGCTCTTTTTCCATCTCCCTGTTCTAAAAATCCATTTAATATATGGTCCCCAGATAGGGGACGTATCAGATATTAAACTGATAAGAACAGATACTACACTTGATCTTAGCCAAAAGGCCGAGAAGCGATAACCAGAATTGGTTTCAAACTACGGAGCCACCCAAGGATCCTGAAAAGTCCATTTGTGGAGATGAGCTCCTGGACTCCCGTTAAGAAGACATGTTGTCAACCTCTAGATCCCTTACATGCCTGCACTTTTCGGCTTGCTGCTGCTGCAATCCACGCGTTTTAGATCTGCATAACTCCACCTCTTTAAACACAGCACCTTCACCCCCTGCTGTTCCCACCCGCCTCAACACCGTTGGAAGGGAGGAGAACCAATTAAGGCGGGGGGTGGGGTGGAACGAGCAGCTGTCTACCCTTAGCAGGAGGGCTCCTGATTACATACCTCTCCTGCTGCTGCTGCTGCTGGCTGTCCAGCAGCAGACTGAAGGTGGCTGCTGCTGTGCACAGGTATATAAAGGCTCAGAGCCTATTATGACACGCGCAGCCAGCGTTCCATTGCCACATTCCATCTACTGCAGGCAGGATACCTGGCTGGCTGAATGTCGCTGAGAAGCTCACAGAGACCGCCATAAGCAACAGTTTAACAGAATGCCACAGACTAATCAACCAAACTTTTTGGGTTGGGTTCTCTTTTATAGTCTGCAGGCATTAAATGAAAGAAGTCAGTGTTCCAGCAGAAGGAGACAACGTTTCAGAAAAGGCATTGTAGCAAACCAAAAAAGAAATTTTAAGCGCAGCAGAGTAACCAGCGCACATACCTGTTAGCTCAGGTGAGTTTAAAAGGCTGCTGTTGATAACAAGGGCATTTGCTAAATAGATGGTGTGTGTGCAACAATATACTGAAAGGTCAATTATATTGTGCAGCTTATCTCACCACCTGTAGTTATTTAGGTGAAAGCTCCAAAATGCTTGCCTAATATGTCTGTTTATCCAAAAGGAAGTAAAAAGGGAGAGCTAGAAAGATAGCATTGCATCACATTACATGGCAATGCAATGCACAGTTGCTGAAGTTGAACCAAAATGAGCTTGTAATCTGGCTTCTGCAACTTTGAACATGAAAAATCCAATGAGGAGAAGAAAAGCAAAGCCAAAGAGTCCATCCCCAAATCCGACAAACAAGCAAAATGAACAAAAAACATTGAATTCAATTCTTTCTGATTTTAGAAACTGCATTAAAGAAGGGGTGCACCGGTCCTGGAGATACTGCAATACCAGGTCAATGCGTGGAGTGGACAGAGCAAGCTCTTTTTCCATCTCCCTGTTCTAAAAATCCATTTAATATATGGTCCCCAGATAGGGGACGTATCAGATATTAAACTGATAAGAACAGATACTACACTTGATCTTAGCCAAAAGGCCGAGAAGCGATAACCAGAATTGGTTTCAAACTACGGAGCCACCCAAGGATCCTGAAAAGTCCATTTGTGGAGATGAGCTCCTGGACTCCCGTTAAGAAGACATGTTGTCAACCTCTAGATCCCTTACATGCCTGCACTTTTCGGCTTGCTGCTGCTGCAATCCACGCGTTTTAGATCTGCATAACTCCACCTCTTTAAACACAGCACCTTCACCCCCTGCTGTTCCCACCCGCCTCAACACCGTTGGAAGGGAGGAGAACCAATTAAGGCGGGGGGTGGGGTGGAACGAGCAGCTGTCTACCCTTAGCAGGAGGGCTCCTGATTACATACCTCTCCTGCTGCTGCTGCTGCTGGCTGTCCAGCAGCAGACTGAAGGTGGCTGCTGCTGTGCACAGGTATATAAAGGCTCAGAGCCTATTATGACACGCGCAGCCAGCGTTCCATTGCCACATTCCATCTACTGCAGGCAGGATACCTGGCTGGCTGAATGTCGCTGAGAAGCTCACAGAGACCGCCATAAGCAACAGTTTAACAGAATGCCACAGACTAATCAACCAAACTTTTTGGGTTGGGTTCTCTTTTATAGTCTGCAGGCATTAAATGAAAGAAGTCAGTGTTCCAGCAGAAGGAGACAACGTTTCAGAAAAGGCATTGTAGCAAACCAAAAAAGAAATTTTAAGCGCAGCAGAGTAACCAGCGCACATACCTGTTAGCTCAGGTGAGTTTAAAAGGCTGCTGTTGATAACAAGGGCATTTGCTAAATAGATGGTGTGTGTGCAACAATATACTGAAAGGTCAATTATATTGTGCAGCTTATCTCACCACCTGTAGTTATTTAGGTGAAAGCTCCAAAATGCTTGCCTAATATGTCTGTTTATCCAAAAGGAAGTAAAAAGGGAGAGCTAGAAAGATAGCATTGCATCACATTACATGGCAATGCAATGCACAGTTGCTGAAGTTGAACCAAAATGAGCTTGTAATCTGGCTTCTGCAACTTTGAACATGAAAAATCCAATGAGGAGAAGAAAAGCAAAGCCAAAGAGTCCATCCCAAAATCCGACAAACAAGCAAAATGAACAAAAAACATTGAATTCAATTCTTTCTGATTTTAGAAACTGCATTAAAGAAGGGGTGCACCGGTCCTGGAGATACTGCAATACCAGGTCAATGCGTGGAGTGGACAGAGCAAGCTCTTTTTCCATCTCCCTGTTCTAAAAATCCATTTAATATATGGTCCCCAGATAGGGGACGTATCAGATATTAAACTGATAAGAACAGATACTACACTTGATCTTAGCCAAAAGGCCGAGAAGCGATAACCAGAATTGGTTTCAAACTACGGAGCCACCCAAGGATCCTGAAAAGTCCATTTGTGGAGATGAGCTCCTGGACTCCCGTTAAGAAGACATGTTGTCAACCTCTAGATCCCTTACATGCCTGCACTTTTCGGCTTGCTGCTGCTGCAATCCACGCGTTTTAGATCTGCATAACTCCACCTCTTTAAACACAGCACCTTCACCCCCTGCTGTTCCCACCCGCCTCAACACCGTTGGAAGGGAGGAGAACCAATTAAGGCGGGGGGTGGGGTGGAACGAGCAGCTGTCTACCCTTAGCAGGAGGGCTCCTGATTACATACCTCTCCTGCTGCTGCTGCTGCTGGCTGTCCAGCAGCAGACTGAAGGTGGCTGCTGCTGTGCACAGGTATATAAAGGCTCAGAGCCTATTATGACACGCGCAGCCAGCGTTCCATTGCCACATTCCATCTACTGCAGGCAGGATACCTGGCTGGCTGAATGTCGCTGAGAAGCTCACAGAGACCGCCATAAGCAACAGTTTAACAGAATGCCACAGACTAATCAACCAAACTTTTTGGGTTGGGTTCTCTTTTATAGTCTGCAGGCATTAAATGAAAGAAGTCAGTGTTCCAGCAGAAGGAGACAACGTTTCAGAAAAGGCATTGTAGCAAACCAAAAAAGAAATTTTAAGCGCAGCAGAGTAACCAGCGCACATACCTGTTAGCTCAGGTGAGTTTAAAAGGCTGCTGTTGATAACAAGGGCATTTGCTAAATAGATGGTGTGTGTGCAACAATATACTGAAAGGTCAATTATATTGTGCAGCTTATCTCACCACCTGTAGTTATTTAGGTGAAAGCTCCAAAATGCTTGCCTAATATGTCTGTTTATCCAAAAGGAAGTAAAAAGGGAGAGCTAGAAAGATAGCATTGCATCACATTACATGGCAATGCAATGCACAGTTGCTGAAGTTGAACCAAAATGAGCTTGTAATCTGGCTTCTGCAACTTTGAACATGAAAAATCCAATGAGGAGAAGAAAAGCAAAGCCAAAGAGTCCATCCCCAAATCTGACAAACAAGCAAAATGAACAAAAAACATTGAATTCAATTCATTCTGATTTTAGAAACTGCATTAAAGAAGGGGTGCACCGGTCCTGGAGATACTGCAATACCAGGTCAATGCGTGGAGTGGACAGAGCAAGCTCTTTTTCCATCTCCCTGTTCTAAAAATCCATTTAATATATGGTCCCCAGATAGGGGACGTATCAGATATTAAACTGATAAGAACAGATTTTTTTTTTTTTTTTTTTTTTTTTTTTTTTTTTTTTTTTTTAACACTCAGAAATTAAGTTTTATAATCTTAAATCATATATCACCAAACTCAAGATTTTAGTTCCATCATCGTGTTTAGATATTATATTTATATTTTTTCATTTGAATTAATATATATAAAGTTAAACATAACAATTCGTTTGCAGTTTCAACAGTTTCCAAACAAATCACAACTGACATTACTTCACCCGGTTTCCCAAACTAAATATCCCCTTTTTCTCTTTTACTTTCCTCCCAACAAAACCCCTTAACTTCTTTTCTTCCTCCTCATGCTCTAACCGCATCTGTTCCCAATCATACTCTTCCTCATCATCTCTGAAAGTCACCACCTTCTCCAACACTTTACCCTTTTCCTCTTTTACTTCTTTCTTTTCACCAGATACTTTCCTTGATCCACAATTTTCCTGTACCGTTACCTTTTTCTTCAATTTCACCTTTAAACTTTCAACTTCTTTTCCCTGCTTATTCTCCTCTATAATTATCGCATCAACTTCCTTCTTCATTTTATCACCAATATCTTCCTTTTGTCCTCCAAAGTTCTTTTCAAAAGTTCCTTTGCTGCTTTCCATGTAACAATACCCAGAACTCCCGTTTACCATAATCCTCCCATTATGCAAATTTTCTTCTCCTGTTGTCCACACCAAAAAACGTCTCTTTCCGTTCCAAATACCAACTTTGTTCCTGTATAATTTCTGAAACTTTACCATCTTACATTTAGATTCCAAAAAAACCATTATCTCCTCTATTTCCACAAACGGATTGTCCATGTAAATTATCACACTCTTCGGTTTCCCCATGAATGATGCACTTACTCCAATTTTCCCAGAATCCTCTTCACTCCAGCCTTTGAAAAAATGAATGCACTTTTCCTCAGAAACTAGAGTCACATCACAAACTTTACCTTGCTTTATTTCTTGCATACAGTAGATATCCTTCTCCAAAACTTCATATTTCCTCAAAATTTCCAGAATCCATTTTTCTTCCAAAAAAGTTTCTTCCGTCTCCCGTTTCACAAAAAAACGTAAGCATCTCTTCTTTTTCCAAAACTCCATCTCAACGATCCGTTTTCCTTCCGTTTTTTCCTTTTAATCCTCCAAATGTTGCCACCACAGCTATGTGTGGCGACAGTTGCCCCCCACAGCTATGTGTGGTGACAAGGTGATCGCCTCTCGTTGCCCAGGGACTAATCCGACTCCCTAATAGCAGCAGGGGGGTTTAGCTCCACCGATAAGTGTAGCGATCCCCCCAGGCCAAGGAGCCGGGTACCCCAAGCGCCTCCCAGCCAAGACCAAGGCAGAAACCGCTAGATCACTGCACTTGATCTTAGCCAAAAGGCCGAGAAGCGATAACCAGAATTGGTTTCAAACTACGGAGCCACCCAAGGATCCTGAAAAGTCCATTTGTGGAGATGAGCTCCTGGACTCCCGTTAAGAAGACATGTTGTCAACCTCTAGATCCCTTACATGCCTGCACTTTTCGGCTTGCTGCTGCTGCAATCCACGCGTTTTAGATCTGCATAACTCCACCTCTTTAAACACAGCACCTTCACCCCCTGCTGTTCCCACCCGCCTCAACACCGTTGGAAGGGAGGAGAACCAATTAAGGCGGGGGGTGGGGTGGAACGAGCAGCTGTCTACCCTTAGCAGGAGGGCTCCTGATTACATACCTCTCCTGCTGCTGCTGCTGCTGGCTGTCCAGCAGCAGACTGAAGGTGGCTGCTGCTGTGCACAGGTATATAAAGGCTCAGAGCCTATTATGACACGCGCAGCCAGCGTTCCATTGCCACATTCCATCTACTGCAGGCAGGATACCTGGCTGGCTGAATGTCGCTGAGAAGCTCACAGAGACCGCCATAAGCAACAGTTTAACAGAATGCCACAGACTAATCAACCAAACTTTTTGGGTTGGGTTCTCTTTTATAGTCTGCAGGCATTAAATGAAAGAAGTCAGTGTTCCAGCAGAAGGAGACAACGTTTCAGAAAAGGCATTGTAGCAAACCAAAAAAGAAATTTTAAGCGCAGCAGAGTAACCAGCGCACATACCTGTTAGCTCAGGTGAGTTTAAAAGGCTGCTGTTGATAACAAGGGCATTTGCTAAATAGATGGTGTGTGTGCAACAATATACTGAAAGGTCAATTATATTGTGCAGCTTATCTCACCACCTGTAGTTATTTAGGTGAAAGCTCCAAAATGCTTGCCTAATATGTCTGTTTATCCAAAAGGAAGTAAAAAGGGAGAGCTAGAAAGATAGCATTGCATCACATTACATGGCAATGCAATGCACAGTTGCTGAAGTTGAACCAAAATGAGCTTGTAATCTGGCTTCTGCAACTTTGAACATGAAAAATCCAATGAGGAGAAGAAAAGCAAAGCCAAAGAGTCCATCCCCAAATCCGACAAACAAGCAAAATGAACAAAAAACATTGAATTCAATTCTTTCTGATTTTAGAAACTGCATTAAAGAAGGGGTGCACCGGTCCTGGAGATACTGCAATACCAGGTCAATGCGTGGAGTGGACAGAGCAAGCTCTTTTTCCATCTCCCTGTTCTAAAAATCCATTTAATATATGGTCCCCAGATAGGGGACGTATCAGATATTAAACTGATAAGAACAGATACTACACTTGATCTTAGCCAAAAGGCCGAGAAGCGATAACCAGAATTGGTTTCAAACTACGGAGCCACCCAAGGATCCTGAAAAGTCCATTTGTGGAGATGAGCTCCTGGACTCCCGTTAAGAAGACATGTTGTCAACCTCTAGATCCCTTACATGCCTGCACTTTTCGGCTTGCTGCTGCTGCAATCCACGCGTTTTAGATCTGCATAACTCCACCTCTTTAAACACAGCACCTTCACCCCCTGCTGTTCCCACCCGCCTCAACACCGTTGGAAGGGAGGAGAACCAATTAAGGCGGGGGGTGGGGTGGAACGAGCAGCTGTCTACCCTTAGCAGGAGGGCTCCTGATTACATACCTCTCCTGCTGCTGCTGCTGCTGGCTGTCCAGCAGCAGACTGAAGGTGGCTGCTGCTGTGCACAGGTATATAAAGGCTCAGAGCCTATTATGACACGCGCAGCCAGCGTTCCATTGCCACATTCCATCTACTGCAGGCAGGATACCTGGCTGGCTGAATGTCGCTGAGAAGCTCACAGAGACCGCCATAAGCAACAGTTTAACAGAATGCCACAGACTAATCAACCAAACTTTTTGGGTTGGGTTCTCTTTTATAGTCTGCAGGCATTAAATGAAAGAAGTCAGTGTTCCAGCAGAAGGAGACAACGTTTCAGAAAAGGCATTGTAGCAAACCAAAAAAGAAATTTTAAGCGCAGCAGAGTAACCAGCGCACATACCTGTTAGCTCAGGTGAGTTTAAAAGGCTGCTGTTGATAACAAGGGCATTTGCTAAATAGATGGTGTGTGTGCAACAATATACTGAAAGGTCAATTATATTGTGCAGCTTATCTCACCACCTGTAGTTATTTAGGTGAAAGCTCCAAAATGCTTGCCTAATATGTCTGTTTATCCAAAAGGAAGTAAAAAGGGAGAGCTAGAAAGATAGCATTGCATCACATTACATGGCAATGCAATGCACAGTTGCTGAAGTTGAACCAAAATGAGCTTGTAATCTGGCTTCTGCAACTTTGAACATGAAAAATCCAATGAGGAGAAGAAAAGCAAAGCCAAAGAGTCCATCCCCAAATCCGACAAACAAGCAAAATGAACAAAAAACATTGAATTCAATTCTTTCTGATTTTAGAAACTGCATTAAAGAAGGGGTGCACCGGTCCTGGAGATACTGCAATACCAGGTCAATGCGTGGAGTGGACAGAGCAAGCTCTTTTTCCATCTCCCTGTTCTAAAAATCCATTTAATATATGGTCCCCAGATAGGGGACGTATCAGATATTAAACTGATAAGAACAGATAAGGTTTCAACGCAATTTTATTGATTCAAAAGTATATTTACAAAGGTTTTAAAAAAGAACATTTATAACATTACAATAAAATGATAAAACATGATAATAATCAATTCAAGTTTTTTGTATAAAACACAATTTACCATCATAAAACCATTGTAACAATTAAGAAAATCATAATTACAGATGTACTTGGGTTTATTTAATTACCACTAATTGTGTTCCATAATTGTACACACCACATAGAAGCCGCTTCTTTTGCTCCATACAGTTTTTTATCTCTGAGATAGTAAATATACATTTCACTTAAAGCAATTTTTATACAGTCTGTTGAACCAATTCCTGGAGACCTAAAAGTCTGACCGTTTTCTCAAGTATCACATACTGTTTAGGTGGGCACAGGAGCACAGGAGAACTTAAAGGTAGGCTAAACCACCTTTTAAAAATCATTCCTGCTGCATATTTTAAAAAATAACTAAAAATGCCATCAGATTTAAAAACCTTAAAACAAAAGCAGAAATACTTTATATGGAAAAAGGTAAAAAAATTGGGTACATCTTTACCTCCATTAGATTTACATTTGTACATCAGATCTCTTTTTAACTTTTCCATTTTTGAACCCCATAAAAACATAAAAACAATTCTTGTTACTTTCTTGATTTGTAAATTGGAAGGGGGAAACACCATTGCAACATACAACATAATGGGAATTAAAACGGCTTTAATAATTAAAATTTTACCTTCCATACTAAGGTTCCTTAAATTCCACAATGAGATCTTTATTTCTATTTTATCCATTGCAGAGTCCCAGTTAGGGTCCCCCTCATTGGCTTGGTTAAAAATAATTCCTAAAATTTTTATGTGATTTTTCTGTATCACTATCCCAGGGGTCAAAGAGGAGTCCCATCCCCCCACATTAAAACAGTCACATTTATCTATATTTAATTTAAAACCTGAGGCTTCACAGAAAAATTGTGTGTTTCTCAATACCCTCCTCAGAGATGTGGAATCTGGACATAGTATGGTAACATCATCCATGTAACTTAGGGCTTTAAGTTGCATACCCCTACTCCCGGGAATAGGTACCCCTTTAATTACTTTATCTTTTCTCAGTATGGTTAATAGTGGTTCCATAACACAGATAAAGAGCAGTGGTGAGAGAGGGCACCCTTGTTTCACCCCTGATAATAGAGGAACCCCCTTCGTTAAAAACCCATTTACAGAAATTTGACTAAAACAAGAATGATATAAAAGCATAATGCGGGTTAAAATTTTCTCTGGAAATGCCATTTTTTTAAGAACCATAAAAAGAAATTCATGCGATACCCTGTCAAAAGCTTTTTCAAAGTCTAAGGATAAAATAGCAAGGTTTTGACTTCTCTCTTTTGAATACCATATGGTATCCCTAATTATGTTGAGGGACTCAGCTATGGTTCTTCCGGGAACACCACATACCTGGTTAGGGTGAATTAATTTGGCTATAAAGGGTTTTAAACGGACTGCAATAAGTTTAGCTAAAATTTTATAATCAAGGTTTAAAAGCATAATAGGCCGCCAGTTTTTAAGTTGGCTCCTATCCCCTTTTTTATATATTAAAGATACCAGACCTCTCCTCCAAGATGGGGGTAATTTATTAGTATTAAAAGCTTCTTTAAACAATAAAAACATATCGTTCTTTAAAATTCCCCAAAAAGTCAGATAAAACTCAATCGGTAGACCGTCTTCCCCAGGGGCTTTCCCACTGGAGAAACTTTTAAAAATCTGTAAAAGTTCCTCACTGGTGAGATCCCTAGATAAAACACCCTGGTCTAAAATATCTAACTTAAAATCAAGGGAATTAATAGCATACTCTAAAAAGGATGGATCTATAACTTTAGTGTTAAAAAGAAGTTGATAAAAATTAAAAGCTTTTCCTAACATACCCTTAATATCATTTTCACCTTCAAGATTTAGGATTGCGTCCCTCCTCCCCATTACCTTTTTGAAGAAGAATCGGGAGCATTTCTCTCCTTCCTCCAGGTGCTGTACATGGGAGTTAAAAATTATTTGTTTTCCTTTTTCATTAAGAGCATTTTTTATTTCAGACTTAAGATTTGCAATATCATCATCCACATCAATACCAACTTCTTTTAGTTTAAAGAGTACTTGTAATCTCATATTAAAAACATAAAACCACTGCTTTTTCTTTTTTGCTTTCATTTTCCCTGCCTTAATAAAAAATAATTTAATCTTAGGTTTAATGCTCTCCCACCAATCCAGCATCGAGGCGCGGGGGTCTCTCTTTGATTGCCAGCACTGGTAGGCCTGCACAAACCTCTTTTGAATATCAATATCCTCTAGGAGAGTTGTATTTAATCTCCATGGGCCTCTTGAGGTATTTTGTTCCCCTGCTAACTCTAAAAACACAGATAAAACTTTATGATCAGAGAATAAATTAGATAAAAGAAAACATTTACAAGGTTTAAAGGCAGTAGAAGCAAATATGAAATCAATTCTAGAAGAAACTCTTCCATTGGACCATGTAACACCTGGATCCGCCGGCAAGAGTTCCTTCCAGCAGTCCTGTAATCTAAAATCATCAATTAAACTTTTCAACAAATAGGAGGTACGGTCTTTACGATTCACATCCCCACCCTGCCGGGATTCCCCATCACGTAAACAATTAAAATCTCCTCCCACTAGCAGGGGGGTTGACCCAACACAAAATAATGGCAATATTTCAAGTAAATCCGCCCTTTCCTGCTTCCCAGGAGGAGCGTACACATTTAATAAACGTAAAGAAAGTCCATTAAAAACAAGATGTATTAAAATAGCTCTGCCAGGTATAATTTCAGTCACAGATTGAATGATGGTAGAATGTCCACGGCAAAGTAGTCCAACTCCGGCAGCACGACAGTCATTAGCACCGGACCACACAGAAGCGCCCAGTTTCCAGTCTTCTTTTAAGTCCTTATAATTTAAATTACTCTGTATACCACATTCTTGTAGAAAGCAGAAATCAAAGTCCAATGTCTCTAAATAAGAAAATAAAGCAGCCCTACGTGTAGGGCTCTTTAGGGACCTCACATTTAGTGAGGAGATTTTAAGAGGAACAGACATTAAGAAGAATCAGGATCTGAAGATGGGAAGAAGTCAATACACGGCACCTCCTCCTCCGCATCTCCAGGGGTCAGGATTTGTTTAATATTACCGGGATCTGAAGCAGGCAAAAAAGCATCATCCACTTTTGGCTCCTCATCTGGACCTCGACATCCGTGTTTTCTTTGGATATCAGGTTGCTTTACGTCCTCCCGTTGCCTTTTCAGAGGCTGGGAGCTGTCCATCTTTTCCAAGTCCTGTGCATCTGCAGTCCTCATGGCGGTCTGGTCTATGGAACGGGTGTCATCCCTCTGGGTCGTCTTGTCCTCTGGTCTGGTCACGGAACTACTGCGACTTCTGGTTCGAGGACCAGGGCTCGACTGGGTCTTAGCCGGGTCCTTTTTACTTCGCGCCCTAGAGGTCTCTCTTTCCGACACACTGGTTGATCGATTAAGGAGCGTACCCTTTTTGCCCTTACCCAAGATCACCGATGATGGTGTGGCGAATCTGGGTGCTTGCTTAATCGGGGTACTAGAGGTCTCCTCAGTTCCACATAATGCCGGTGGTGCATTCATGCTGGATGAGGACCCTTCCTCTTGACTCTGAGATACGGCAACATCTAGAGCCAGAACATCGATCAATTCCACAGAGAGAGAACCCTCGGTTAATCTTATGGAACCCCTACGACCGTCCTTCTGTGGAACTACCAGCGGGCCCTCTGGCGGAGCCGTTGAAGGATTTGGTCCGGACCCGTCAGCGTGCGCCAACCCAGGTCCAGGGGCAGGTGTAGTAATACTCCCTCCGAAGTATTCTTGGATAGTCAGTTGACCTGACTTAAACATGTCATATGTTTTTGACTTTTTGCTCGGACAATTCCTGAAGGCGTGACCTGCCTTCCCACATAGGTTACATACGATCTCAGAGTCACACGTAGCGGAGGTGTGCCCACTCTTACCGCACTTGTTGCAAAAGACTACATGAGCCCTTGTACAATTTTCTCGTGTATGCCCATATTCATGACAATTCCGGCATTGAAGGGGCATTCCTGGGTAGCGTAGGAATCCCCTGACATTACCAATGGCAAAATTAGCAGGCGGGTGGTGAAGACCACCAATGCCGCTCTGATCTGGATGGAACTTCACCAGGTATTTCCTCTTCCCATTCCAGAAGCGCTGGGAGTTGAGGATATCATGTGAGAAGCGCACTGACTTGCAGTAACGCTTCAAAAAGGTTTCGATATCGCCCTCAGAGACGAATGGGCTGTACATGAAGATCACCAAGGGTACTTCTTCTTCACCGTACAGGAAGTCAAAGCTTAGCCCGTTCAGTCTCTCATCGTCCTTGTCCGCAACCATCAGTGCTGCATGGATATTATCACAGCATGATTTAGCCATAAAGGAAATGGTATATCGCCCACGGAATTCCTGATCATAAAGACACAGGATCTTATCTCGCTCCAGGTGGAAGAACCCAAAAAGAATCTCATGCACGATGTACTGCAGATTCTTCTCATGGCGCTGGCATTCATCCACCATGATTCTAATGGACTGTCGCAGTGGAGTCTCCCCCACCGCAAATCCAAAAGAAAAAGGCATTTTCGGCCCTCAGGGACTAAGCCCTCCCCCAATAGTAACAAGGGAATGAATCCCACAAAAGCAGGAACAAACCCAAGACCGAGGGAGGGGTACCCCAAGAACTTACACAGCCCACTAAGCGATAAAGCTCAGCAAAGGAAAACGCCCTTATTTCCTCGGGTCGCCCCGAAGACAAGACGCGATCGCTCCCCGTTGTCCGGGGACTAAGCCGACCTGCCAATAGCTGCAAGGGGGTGAAGCTCCCTCAGTTAAGAGAGAGCGATCCCCCAAGGCCAACAAGTCGGGTACCCCAGGCACCTCCTAGCCGAGACCAAGGCAGCAACCGTTAGATCACTGCACCTGATCCTAGCCAAAAGGCCGAGAAGCGATAACCAGAATTGGTTTCAAACTACGGAGCCACCCAAGGATCCTGAAAAGTCCATTTGTGGAGATGAGCTCCTGGACTCCCGTTAAGAAGACATGTTGTCAACCTCTAGATCCCTTACATGCCTGCACTTTTCGGCTTGCTGCTGCTGCAATCCACGCGTTTTAGATCTGCATAACTCCACCTCTTTAAACACAGCACCTTCACCCCCTGCTGTTCCCACCCGCCTCAACACCGTTGGAAGGGAGGAGAACCAATTAAGGCGGGGGGTGGGGTGGAACGAGCAGCTGTCTACCCTTAGCAGGAGGGCTCCTGATTACATACCTCTCCTGCTGCTGCTGCTGCTGGCTGTCCAGCAGCAGACTGAAGGTGGCTGCTGCTGTGCACAGGTATATAAAGGCTCAGAGCCTATTATGACACGCGCAGCCAGCGTTCCATTGCCACATTCCATCTACTGCAGGCAGGATACCTGGCTGGCTGAATGTCGCTGAGAAGCTCACAGAGACCGCCATAAGCAACAGTTTAACAGAATGCCACAGACTAATCAACCAAACTTTTTGGGTTGGGTTCTCTTTTATAGTCTGCAGGCATTAAATGAAAGAAGTCAGTGTTCCAGCAGAAGGAGACAACGTTTCAGAAAAGGCATTGTAGCAAACCAAAAAAGAAATTTTAAGCGCAGCAGAGTAACCAGCGCACATACCTGTTAGCTCAGGTGAGTTTAAAAGGCTGCTGTTGATAACAAGGGCATTTGCTAAATAGATGGTGTGTGTGCAACAATATACTGAAAGGTCAATTATATTGTGCAGCTTATCTCACCACCTGTAGTTATTTAGGTGAAAGCTCCAAAATGCTTGCCTAATATGTCTGTTTATCCAAAAGGAAGTAAAAAGGGAGAGCTAGAAAGATAGCATTGCATCACATTACATGGCAATGCAATGCACAGTTGCTGAAGTTGAACCAAAATGAGCTTGTAATCTGGCTTCTGCAACTTTGAACATGAAAAATCCAATGAGGAGAAGAAAAGCAAAGCCAAAGAGTCCATCCCCAAATCCGACAAACAAGCAAAATGAACAAAAAACATTGAATTCAATTCTTTCTGATTTTAGAAACTGCATTAAAGAAGGGGTGCACCGGTCCTGGAGATACTGCAATACCAGGTCAATGCGTGGAGTGGACAGAGCAAGCTCTTTTTCCATCTCCCTGTTCTAAAAATCCATTTAATATATGGTCCCCAGATAGGGGACGTATCAGATATTAAACTGATAAGAACAGATTTTTTTTTTTTTTATCGAAAGCCCGAATTCGTGTACAAAACCCGAGTGCGCTTAAAAAAGTGACAAGTGCCACAAAAAAAGTGCACTAGGATGCTGGTCTTCTTGAAACCCTCTCCAAAAGGAGAAGGGTCCCCCAAACCATTCCCCGTTCCTCCGAGCCAGAAGGCCACAGCGAGGAACAGGGACAAATAGCCACCTCCAGCCGAAACCAGAGGCGACCCAATCTTACCCCCAATACCTGCCCGAGTTCTCACCCGAGCAAGGCACTGGGAGCCAAAAGACTGTGCTCCCCTCCCGGAAGAGGGGAGCCAACATCGCTCTCCTCCCGAAAGAGGAGAGCCAGGGGGGTTCAGGGGGGAGCGGAACCTGATGGCCACACACTCCCCCCCTAGACCTGCCAAGAGAGGAACCCGTTAGGGAACCGCATCCCGACAAAATCCTAGTAAGGACGTGGACACACGTGAATAAGTGGACACACAGTGACAAAAAAATTAAATAAATAGTGAAGGTTTCACAGTATAATACTGCCCGGACCTTCGACCGGGAATTGAAAAATTCCCCATCCTAAGGCCAGAAGGCCCGGAATAAGGGTGTGTGCGAAGAAAGAAAATTTGAAGTGCTTGTGCAAATGTGCCATAAACTCAAGTGGGGTTCCCAATCCCAGTGAGTTAAGGCACCCCAGGGTCACCACTCCTGGGGCACTTCACACTTCGGGCTTTCGATCTTCCCCGGCCCAATGGCGTCGATCCTGGGGGGCCATGCTTTCCACCAGATGACTATATTAGTCACCTGGCGTACTAACAAGCGCCTAAACCCCAGTGTGCATAATGTATCAATCTACTAGGGCGGCCAACATCCAAAACCGCCTTTTCGAAAGATACTACACTTGATCTTAGCCAAAAGGCCGAGAAGCGATAACCAGAATTGGTTTCAAACTACGGAGCCACCCAAGGATCCTGAAAAGTCCATTTGTGGAGATGAGCTCCTGGACTCCCGTTAAGAAGACATGTTGTCAACCTCTAGATCCCTTACATGCCTGCACTTTTCGGCTTGCTGCTGCTGCAATCCACGCGTTTTAGATCTGCATAACTCCACCTCTTTAAACACAGCACCTTCACCCCCTGCTGTTCCCACCCGCCTCAACACCGTTGGAAGGGAGGAGAACCAATTAAGGCGGGGGGTGGGGTGGAACGAGCAGCTGTCTACCCTTAGCAGGAGGGCTCCTGATTACATACCTCTCCTGCTGCTGCTGCTGCTGGCTGTCCAGCAGCAGACTGAAGGTGGCTGCTGCTGTGCACAGGTATATAAAGGCTCAGAGCCTATTATGACACGCGCAGCCAGCGTTCCATTGCCACATTCCATCTACTGCAGGCAGGATACCTGGCTGGCTGAATGTCGCTGAGAAGCTCACAGAGACCGCCATAAGCAACAGTTTAACAGAATGCCACAGACTAATCAACCAAACTTTTTGGGTTGGGTTCTCTTTTATAGTCTGCAGGCATTAAATGAAAGAAGTCAGTGTTCCAGCAGAAGGAGACAACGTTTCAGAAAAGGCATTGTAGCAAACCAAAAAAGAAATTTTAAGCGCAGCAGAGTAACCAGCGCACATACCTGTTAGCTCAGGTGAGTTTAAAAGGCTGCTGTTGATAACAAGGGCATTTGCTAAATAGATGGTGTGTGTGCAACAATATACTGAAAGGTCAATTATATTGTGCAGCTTATCTCACCACCTGTAGTTATTTAGGTGAAAGCTCCAAAATGCTTGCCTAATATGTCTGTTTATCCAAAAGGAAGTAAAAAGGGAGAGCTAGAAAGATAGCATTGCATCACATTACATGGCAATGCAATGCACAGTTGCTGAAGTTGAACCAAAATGAGCTTGTAATCTGGCTTCTGCAACTTTGAACATGAAAAATCCAATGAGGAGAAGAAAAGCAAAGCCAAAGAGTCCATCCCCAAATCCGACAAACAAGCAAAATGAACAAAAAACATTGAATTCAATTCTTTCTGATTTTAGAAACTGCATTAAAGAAGGGGTGCACCGGTCCTGGAGATACTGCAATACCAGGTCAATGCGTGGAGTGGACAGAGCAAGCTCTTTTTCCATCTCCCTGTTCTAAAAATCCATTTAATATATGGTCCCCAGATAGGGGACGTATCAGATATTAAACTGATAAGAACAGATTTTTTTTTTTTTTTTTTCTTCTTTTTTCCTCAGATTAAGACCCACATTAATTTATGCATCATAGCGCATATTCACATAACGGGTTCTCAAATCATCATTCGGAAAAACAAAAACAAAATCCCAAAAAACACAACCCTGCAATTAACTGTTACTTACTGTAAGAAGTCCAATGTGAAAAGTTCCAGAGTGCTTCTGCTGCTGTCTCACCATACTTCTTTTTATCCAATAAATAGGCATAAAACAGTCTAGCAAGAAAAATCTTTCTGCATTCCATGGGGGAAAAAACAATCTTTTTAAAAATCACCAAATTCCGAACGTCCCATAAAACCTCTTTATATATGACAAAAATAATCCAGCTTGCCCGCTTCCTTTGCGAGTACTTAAAATCTTGACCTATTAAAATCCTTTCAAAATCGAAACAATGAAAACCAACTAAAGCAACAAACATACGTGACAACAAGGTAAAAACTTTTTTAGCAAAAAAAACAGTCCCAAAAAATATGCTGTATTGTTTCCACCTTATTGCAACCTTCCCTAGGACATAGTTCTTGAACCTTTATCCCCCGGTCATTCAAAAAAGCCCTTGTTGGCAAGCATCCATGCAACGCCATCCAGGTTACATCCTTCTGTCTGTTGCTGATTCCACGCATGAAAAAAAACTTCCACACCTGTCCAGACTGTGCATTATTACAAAACGGCACATCACATAACATCTCCTTCTTCTTAATACCTGAGACAATCAGTTTTTTGTCCGGTCTAACCATGGAGCTTATCCCATTTTGATCATAGAAGGACCTAAGCACCACATAAAAAAACGGTATCACAAACGAAACTGGTTTTCTTAAATCCTTCTCACACCAGCTCCATTTCTGGAAAAGCCGTCCTGCTAAATATTTGCACATGTCCGCAGTCCTGTTATTGCACTGGGATAATTTATAAATGTTCAAAAAATAATGCATTCTTAAAAATAAGTCAATGTTAGGAAAATCACAACCCCCATTTTCCACAGAACACATAACCATTCCTCTTCTTAGTTTCTCCATTTTGGATCCCCAAAAAAACACAAACAGTTTCCTTGTCACTCTCTTTGTCCAAAGCACAGCAGGTGGGAAAATCAAAGCAGTGTACAGCAGAAGCGGGAGAATCACAGACTTGATTATCAGCACTTTCCCTCTCAGCGACAGGTTCCTTAGTTTCCAAAAGTTCAACTTCTGATCCATTTTGTCTTCTAGAATCTTCAGGCTGCTTTTCCCTTTCAGTTCCTTCTCAAAGATGACACCAAGAACCTCAATTTCCTCCCTACTCTCCACTCCTGCCACGTTAACCTCAACCTGCCTCCCAAAGTTACAAAGCTGGCACTTTCCCCAATTCACCGCCATACCAGCCACACAACAAAAAATCCTTACGTGCAAATTCACTCTATTGAGATCCGCCTGTGAACCACAAGTAAAAACAATATCATCCATATAACTTAAAGACTTGACTGGACCCCCGGATCCCCCAGGAATAAAAACACCAGCCACACACTTGTCAACTTGCACACTTTTTAAAAGGGCCTCCACCACACAGATAAAAAGAATTGGTGACAGGGGACAACCCTGCCTAACTCCCGATAAAATATTAAAACTGGAACTCACATGCCCATTAACTAAAATCTGGCTACTGACCCCACAATAAAAACTCTTAATGACCATCAATAATTTATCCGGAACACCAAGGTGACTTAAAGCAGAGAACAAAAATCTATGTGATATTTTATCAAAGGCTTTCTCCAGGTCCACCGACTGTAACAAAAGAGCATTCTTATTCAAATTAGCCTGATAAATTAAGTCTCTTAGAAGCAGCAAATTATCTGAAATTTTCCTACCAGGCACTGCACATGCCTGATACTCCCCCACCATATCACCTATCACATCTGCCAGTCTACCAGCCACAATTTTAGAAATAATTTTGTAATCACTGTTTAACAATGTTATGGGCCTCCAATTTTTAATATCCCTCATGTCCCCTTTCTTATGAATCAGCGTAACAATCCCCCTACGCATAGAAACCGATAAAATCCCATGAGTAAAACCATATTGCACCACCCGGGAAAACTCCACACCTATAATATCCCAAAATCTAACATAAAATTCAGCAGGAAGACCATCACAGCCTGGCGTCTTGCCTTTCGCCAAGCCATCCACTGCCCGTCTAATTTCATCTTTCCCAACCTCCTCACTTAAAAACCCAATTTTCTCCTCAGGAATATTATTAGTTAATACTTTGCAATAATCATTAATTTCCGCATCACTGGCTCTACTATCGTTAGAGAAGAGTGTTTCATAAAAGGAAAGAATACTGCCAATCATCTCATCCCCAGATACCTCCCCTGCAGGAGAAAAAACAGACTTAAAAACCCCTTTAGGTTTAAAACATTTTTTAAAAAAGTATCTCGAACATTGCTCATTTTCCTCCATGTGCTTTATTTTTGCCTTAAACATAATAGTCTTCCCTTTTTCAATAAGTATCTTCTTCAGTTCGTCCTTCAAATCTGCAATCTCTTTATCCACCTCCATCCCCGCTCTCTTAAACTTATGGAGTACTTCCAATTTTGAAATAACAGCAGCATCATGATCCCTTTTGGCTTTCGCTCTCCTAAAACACACCCCTTTAAAATAACATGCAAATTTCTCCTTAGCCCAGTCCCACCACTCTAGCAAATCTTTAAAAAGGTGCTGTTCAGACACACAAGACAAAAACACTTTATTAAAACCAACCTTAACACTCTCCTCTTCCAGCAGGCTTACGTTCAGCTTCCAGAGTCCCTTTCCAAAAGCCAGGGACTCAGCTATACACAGATCTACCACTATCATCTTGTGGTCAGAAAAAGTCGTCATCACGTGGTTGCACTTGGCCACCTTAATCCCTTCAGACATAAAAACATAGTCAATTCGGGAAACACTACGTCCACTATCTGATATGTATGTGAACTTATCACTTGGCCCAACCATCAGACCAGCATCCGTGTAGCGTAAATCCTGCACAATCTGATTTAAAATATTAGACGTAACATCAGTCCTACCTTCCGTAGAGCTCTTACGATCTTTTGCGGATCTGACACAATTAAAATCTCCAGCCACTATAGTGAAGTCTCTGCCTGGTAAAAACAACTTTAGAGACTCCAAAAACCCAACTCTTGCTTGTTTATCAGCAGGGGCATAAACATTAAAAACCCGTACCCGCTGACCTAAAAAATCCACTAATAAAAACAAACATCTCCCAGGTATGATTACTTTAAACTCTAAAACCTTTAGACTGGAATTACACAGTAAAATGCCCACCCCTTCATTCCTGTTTTCTGAGCATGGGGACCAAAAAGATTGCCCCTTATTCCACTCACTCTCATGCGGGGCAGATTTAATTACACATTCCTGCAGACAGACAATATCTGCATTCACACTCTCAATGTACTCCAGTATCCCTGCTCTCCTACAAGCAGAACCAATCCCTCGTACATTCAGAGAAGCAACACACAACGCCATCATAACAACAGGAAAAAATCTCCACCATACCCGATCCATCATGAACCAGGAGAAAACCCACTCCTGCCACCCACTTTTCTACGTATATCAGGCGACTCAGAACTCGAGTCCCTGTTAGAATAACCTGGTCTTAGGGAGACTGGATCTTCCTGCCCCCCAGACCAACACCCCTCCACCTTACTTCTTTTAATCACGGAGGCATAACTCTCCTCCTTGCCATCATCTTCCTCCTCATTTTCACTCCAATCACTGTTAACCCTATCACGCTGCTGAGGGGTTATAGTTCCATCCGAATCAGAATCCTCCTCCTCCAAAACCTCCATTTCCTCACCCCCATCTCTTCCCAAAACAGGATTCACTGACTCCGCCATATTAGACAAATCCATCCCATCACCCGGGCCATGCACATCAGCTACTTTGTTTATTACTTCCAGCCCCTCCCTCAAACCAACTTTCTTCTGGCTCCGCCCCTTTTCCTCCATCTTGGGCACCGCATGGTCTCTTCCCCTACCACCATCTTGTTTTTGGCTTTCCCCCTCTGAGTCTGAGCCTTCGCCCTCCTCCCCACTTTCCTGCCGAGTCTTCTTCTGCCTCTCTTCAGCGTCCACCTGTGACCTAGGAATCTGAGCCCACAATCTACATTTCCTTGCAAGGTGATCTGCATGTCCACACAAATCACACACCTTATTCATTGGGCAACCACTTGCAACATGCCCAGATTTCCCACAACCTCTACAAACATCACCTTGCACTGGACAATCTTTCTGAACATGTCCAAACTCATGACACTTCCTACAATATTCCATCTGTCCATTATAAAAACAAAATCCCCTTTCTCCTCCGATAGAAAACTGTGCAGGAATGCTCTTGGCACCCCCAATAGCTCTATCATCCGGTCTCAGTTTTACAACATATCTCCTCTTGCCATTTAGATAATTGTATTTGTTCTTCATTCTTCCCAAAAATTTAACCTCACTACAATACCGAGCTAAAAAATTGGAAACAGTCTCATCCGGAACTTTAGGGTTATACATGTGCACAACCACATACTTATATGTCTGCTGGAACAGAGGTTCCAGTGCAATAAACTCTAGGCATTTCAATTCCTTTTCTTCCTTCATTCGTACCAACTCCATGTAGACTCTCTGGCAAATACTCAAAGAAACAAAAGTGATATCATAAATTCCTTGTTTCTGAAAATCCTGCAGTGCCAATACATCCGTTACCTTCAAGCCATTAATGTTCTTCAAGACATCAACGCAAACTTGGTCCAAACCGATTTCTCCTTCATGACCTGCAGCCACCTTCAGACGGACCGAGTCCTCTAATCCACGTGTTTTCTCCACCATTTTTACAGCAGATAAACACAATCGCCGCTCAATCGCACAATAGGGCCCCACAAGGGGGAACCCCAGTCACAACTGCCCTCCAAACAACACCAGCAGCAGAAAACCACCACTGATCTTGCCAAAAGGCCGAGAAGCGATAACCAGAATTGGTTTCAAACTACGGAGCCACCCAAGGATCCGGAAAAGTCCATTTGTGGAGATGAGCTCCTGGACTCCCGTTAAGAAGACATGTTGTCAACCTCTAGATCCCTTACATGCCTGCACTTTTCGGCTTGCTGCTGCTGCAATCCACGCGTTTTAGATCTGCATAACTCCACCTCTTTAAACACAGCACCTTCACCCCCTGCTGTTCCCACCCGCCTCAACACCGTTGGAAGGGAGGAGAACCAATTAAGGCGGGGGGTGGGGTGGAACGAGCAGCTGTCTACCCTTACCAGGAGGGCTCCTGATTACATACCTCTCCTGCTGCTGCTGCTGCTGGCTGTCCAGCAGCAGACTGAAGGTGGCTGCTGCTGTGCACAGGTATATAAAGGCTCAGAGCCTATTATGACACGCGCAGCCAGCGTTCCATTGCCACATTCCATCTACTGCAGGCAGGATACCTGGCTGGCTGAATGTCGCTGAGAAGCTCACAGAGACCGCCATAAGCAACAGTTTAACAGAATGCCACAGACTAATCAACCAAACTTTTTGGGTTGGGTTCTCTTTTATAGTCTGCAGGCATTAAATGAAAGAAGTCAGTGTTCCAGCAGAAGGAGACAACGTTTCAGAAAAGGCATTGTAGCAAACCAAAAAAGAAATTTTAAGCGCAGCAGAGTAACCAGCGCACATACCTGTTAGCTCAGGTGAGTTTAAAAGGCTGCTGTTGATAACAAGGGCATTTGCTAAATAGATGGTGTGTGTGCAACAATATACTGAAAGGTCAATTATATTGTGCAGCTTATCTCACCACCTGTAGTTATTTAGGTGAAAGCTCCAAAATGCTTGCCTAATATGTCTGTTTATCCAAAAGGAAGTAAAAAGGGAGAGCTAGAAAGATAGCATTGCATCACATTACATGGCAATGCAATGCACAGTTGCTGAAGTTGAACCAAAATGAGCTTGTAATCTGGCTTCTGCAACTTTGAACATGAAAAATCCAATGAGGAGAAGAAAAGCAAAGCCAAAGAGTCCATCCCCAAATCCGACAAACAAGCAAAATGAACAAAAAACATTGAATTCAATTCTTTCTGATTTTAGAAACTGCATTAAAGAAGGGGTGCACCGGTCCTGGAGATACTGCAATACCAGGTCAATGCGTGGAGTGGACAGAGCAAGCTCTTTTTCCATCTCCCTGTTCTAAAAATCCATTTAATATATGGTCCCCAGATAGGGGACGTATCAGATATTAAACTGATAAGAACAGATACTACACTTGATCTTAGCCAAAAGGCCGAGAAGCGATAACCAGAATTGGTTTCAAACTACGGAGCCACCCAAGGATCCTGAAAAGTCCATTTGTGGAGATGAGCTCCTGGACTCCCGTTAAGAAGACATGTTGTCAACCTCTAGATCCCTTACATGCCTGCACTTTTCGGCTTGCTGCTGCTGCAATCCACGCGTTTTAGATCTGCATAACTCCACCTCTTTAAACACAGCACCTTCACCCCCTGCTGTTCCCACCCGCCTCAACACCGTTGGAAGGGAGGAGAACCAATTAAGGCGGGGGGTGGGGTGGAACGAGCAGCTGTCTACCCTTAGCAGGAGGGCTCCTGATTACATACCTCTCCTGCTGCTGCTGCTGCTGGCTGTCCAGCAGCAGACTGAAGGTGGCTGCTGCTGTGCACAGGTTTATAAAGGCTCAGAGCCTATTATGACACGCGCAGCCAGCGTTCCATTGCCACATTCCATCTACTGCAGGCAGGGTACCTGGCTGGCTGAATGTCGCTGAGAAGCTCACAGAGACCGCCATAAGCAACAGTTTAACAGAATGCCACAGACTAATCAACCAAACTTTTTGGGTTGGGTTCTCTTTTATAGTCTGCAGGCATTAAATGAAAGAAGTCAGTGTTCCAGCAGAAGGAGACAACGTTTCAGAAAAGGCATTGTAGCAAACCAAAAAAGAAATTTTAAGCGCAGCAGAGTAACCAGCGCACATACCTGTTAGCTCAGGTGAGTTTAAAAGGCTGCTGTTGATAACAAGGGCATTTGCTAAATAGATGGTGTGTGTGCAACAATATACTGAAAGGTCAATTATATTGTGCAGCTTATCTCACCACCTGTAGTTATTTAGGTGAAAGCTCCAAAATGCTTGCCTAATATGTCTGTTTATCCAAAAGGAAGTAAAAAGGGAGAGCTAGAAAGATAGCATTGCATCACATTACATGGCAATGCAATGCACAGTTGCTGAAGTTGAACCAAAATGAGCTTGTAATCTGGCTTCTGCAACTTTGAACATGAAAAATCCAATGAGGAGAAGAAAAGCAAAGCCAAAGAGTCCATCCCCAAATCCGACAAACAAGCAAAATGAACAAAAAACATTGAATTCAATTCTTTCTGATTTTAGAAACTGCATTAAAGAAGGGGTGCACCGGTCCTGGAGATACTGCAATACCAGGTCAATGCGTGGAGTGGACAGAGCAAGCTCTTTTTCCATCTCCCTGTTCTAAAAATCCATTTAATATATGGTCCCCAGATAGGGGACGTATCAGATATTAAACTGATAAGAACAGATACTACACTTGATCTTAGCCAAAAGGCCGAGAAGCGATAACCAGAATTGGTTTCAAACTACGGAGCCACCCAAGGATCCTGAAAAGTCCATTTGTGGAGATGAGCTCCTGGACTCCCGTTAAGAAGACATGTTGTCAACCTCTAGATCCCTTACATGCCTGCACTTTTCGGCTTGCTGCTGCTGCAATCCACGCGTTTTAGATCTGCATAACTCCACCTCTTTAAACACAGCACCTTCACCCCCTGCTGTTCCCACCCGCCTCAACACCGTTGGAAGGGAGGAGAACCAATTAAGGCGGGGGATGGGGTGGAACGAGCAGCTGTCTACCCTTAGCAGGAGGGCTCCTGATTACATACCTCTCCTGCTGCTGCTGCTGCTGGCTGTCCAGCAGCAGACTGAAGGTGGCTGCTGCTGTGCACAGGTATATAAAGGCTCAGAGCCTATTATGACACGCGCAGCCAGCGTTCCATTGCCACATTCCATCTACTGCAGGCAGGGTACCTGGCTTGCTGAATGTCGCTGAGAAGCTCACAGAGACCGCCATAAGCAACAGTTTAACAGAATGCCACAGACTAATCAACCAAACTTTTTGGGTTGGGTTCTCTTTTATAGTCTGCAGGCATTAAATGAAAGAAGTCAGTGTTCCAGCAGAAGGAGACAACGTTTCAGAAAAGGCATTGTAGCAAACCAAAAAAGAAATTTTAAGCGCAGCAGAGTAACCAGCGCACATACCTGTTAGCTCAGGTGAGTTTAAAAGGCTGCTGTTGATAACAAGGGCATTTGCTAAATAGATGGTGTGTGTGCAACAATATACTGAAAGGTCAATTATATTGTGCAGCTTATCTCACCACCTGTAGTTATTTAGGTGAAAGCTCCAAAATGCTTGCCTAATATGTCTGTTTATCCAAAAGGAAGTAAAAAGGGAGAGCTAGAAAAATAGCATTGCATCACATTACATGGCAATGCAATGCACAGTTGCTGAAGTTGAACCAAAATGAGCTTGTAATCTGGCTTCTGCAACTTTGAACATGAAAAATCCAATGAGGAGAAGAAAAGCAAAGCCAAAGAGTCCATCCCCAAATCCGACAAACAAGCAAAATGAACAAAAAACATTGAATTCAATTCTTTCTGATTTTAGAAACTGCATTAAAGAAGGGGTGCACCGGTCCTGGAGATACTGCAATACCAGGTCAATGCGTGGAGTGGACAGAGCAAGCTCTTTTTCCATCTCCCTGTTCTAAAAATCCATTTAATATATGGTCCCCAGATAGGGGACGTATCAGATATTAAACTGATAAGAACAGATTTTTTTTTTTTTTTTTTTTTTAAACCATTCAGTTTAGTTTTTTAGCAAACAGTATGAATTTCTCCAAAATTTGCTACTTAAAACTTCTCATCATCATGGTTCTATTTATTCAGCAGTAGTATAAGACGAAATATAATCACAAGGGAACATCCTTTACGTAACACAAATGCAGAAACTTCAAGGAATCACAAAGAAAAAAATCACTGGTATTTGATAAGGTAATGCCACTTTTTAAATTTCCAAATCCCTTCGGCATCTGTGCCACCACCGCCTCTGCTGTCCAACTTATATATCAGGTATAGTCTTGAAAGAATAAGTCTAACACATTCATTCACTGATAAAGATTTCCTCTTGAAAAGTCCAAGGTTCCTTGCATCCCACAAACTCTCCATCACACAAGCCATTATCAACCATAAAATTCTATCTTTAGACCGACTACACGCACCAATTCCAAACATCGCCACACGCCAATCCACAAAATTCACGCCTGCTAAACCCTTACACAATCCACCTACACACTTCCACACACTGTACGCGTACTCACAATCCCACATAACATGCCTCACAGTCTCACAACCACCACATCCCACTCTCGGACACACATCTGTTCTTATCAACTCTCTTTTCTTCTGCACTTCTCTCACAGGTAAAATATTATGTAAAGTCATCCACACCACATCCTTCTGTTTGTTTGACATCCCATACGTATCTAACTTCTTCCATGCATCTGAAACCTCATTCCCTCTCAGCCCAACAATATTACACTCTACCTCATTTGCACTCATTCTTTTCACCACATTCTTGGTCATTCTAAAATCATTCATTCCCACACTCAACAAATCATGCTTTCTCACAAATTTCTCAATCACCTCATACCAAACAGGACACTTAAAGGCCACAGGCACACTCGCATCTCTCTTCCTCCAGCATAACCCATACAACATCCATCCAGCAGAATAATTAGCCATAAAAGCACCTTTATTGCCTTTACCCAGCAAAATAACCACAGTCTTAATATAATTAAGACCTAAAAAAACTTCAATATTGGGAAAGGCCAGCCCACCATGCTGACAAGCCTTAAAAAGGCTCTCCCGCTTCAACTTCTCCATCTTACTACACCACAGGAATGTGAATACCAACTTCTCTATTCTCTTAATTTTCCTGTAAGGAGAAGGAAAAACAGTCGCCACATAAAGCAGGATAGGGAGAATCACTGCTTTGATAATTAATACCTTACCACGCAGAGTCAATTCTCTCATTCGCCAAAAATTCAATTTACGTTCAACCCGCATACCACACTCTTCCCAACTTTCATTCCCTTTTAAGTCATCATTAAATAATACGCCCAAAATCTTGATTGCACCCACTTCACACTTTACACCATCCATACGAATACTACTATCTCCAAAACATTTAAAACTACATTTATTCCAATTTACCCTAAAACCAGACGCACCAACAAAAAAATCCAAAAGCAATTTAATTCTACTCAAAGAAGCCATACTTTCACTCACAACCACAACATCATCCATATAACCTAACACTTTCACATGCTTACCACCACTACCAGGCACCAACAAACCTCTCATCATTTTATCCCGTCTAATCAAACATAACAATGGTTCTATTACACATACAAATAAGACGGGGGACATAGGACACCCCTGCCTTACTCCTGACCTAATCTTCACTTTGTCACACAGCCACCCATTAACCAAGAACTCACTTGACACACAATCATACAATGATTTTACACAATTCACAAATTCTCTAGGAAACCCCATTCTTTCCAGTACTTTAAACAAAAACACATGCGAAACCCTGTCAAACGCCTTCTCAAAATCAATAGCTAAAGTCATACATTTCTGCTTTCTATCCTTGCAATCCCCAATCATATCTCTCAACAATAACAAGTTATCACTCATACTTCTTCCAGGCACTGCACATACTTGGTCCTCCTCCACAACACTACCAATCACTTCACGCATACGATTTGCCAGTAACTTACTGTAGACCTTATAATCTGAATTCAGCAGTGTTATTGGTCTCCAGTTTTCCAAACGTTTCCTCTCACCCTTTTTATACACAAGCACAACCACTCCTTCTTTCATTGATTCACACAACCTACCATTCACCCACATATACTTACATACCTCAGTCAAATCTGTTCCCAAAACTTCCCATGCTTTCACATACAACTCTACAGGTATACCATCTTTCCCAGGAGTCTTACTCTTTTTAGCACTCCACACCACATTCTTCACTTCATCCAGAACTACATCCTCACACAACAGATCACGCTCCTCAGAATCAAGTTTTTTCTCCACACCATTCAGAACATATGACACAAGCCCAGAGTCAATCCATTTCTCATCATACAACTTGCTATAAAACCTATTCACTTCTTTCAGCACATCCTCACCCATACAGTTGGTTCCACTTTCATTCACAACTTCATTCATATCAGTCTTCCTACCATTCATTTTTTTAAAAAAGAACCTCGTACACTTCTCATTTTTCTCCAGGTGCTCAATTTTAGTACGATATATAATTTCCTTTCCTTTCTCATCCAACACACGCTTCAATTCATTCTTAGCCTCAGTAAGTTGATCAGACATCTCCAAACCACTTGCAACACACTTTCTCAACCAGTCAATCCGTCTATTAAGGTCATTAAACCTATTCCTATATCTGGCAGCTTTTCTATAGCCCCACTTTTTGAAGAAAGTTTTAAATTGCACTTTCACCCAGTCCCACCAGTCAAGAACACACACAAAATCCTTCTTACGCATTCTCCATCTTTCATACTTTACATTAAACTCATTCATCACCTCATCATCCTCTAACAGCCTTGCATTCAACTTCCATACCCCACCGCCATACACTTGGTCACCATTCGCACAAAACACGCCTCTCAAACATTCATGGTCCGAAAAAGGTACCTTTTGTTGAGAAAAATCCAAACATACCATATTTTTAGAAAATAACATTAAATCAATTCTGGAATGAATCTCACCACGGTCAGCATGGTATGTCGGCGGTGGTGGCATGCCAAGAACAACAACTGCTGCATCTAAAAAGGAAAAATCACAAATTAAATGGGACAATTTCTTTCCTGTTATGTCACACTTTCCTTCTGTGACACAATTAACGTCCCCAACAAAAATAGTGGGAGATTTCCCTGGAAGAAAAAAACTTAATTTTTCAAGAAGAGCAAGCCGCTCTTCCTTCCCTGTAGGGCAATATAAATTAATAATTCTGACCCGCCACCCTCTATAACTCAAAAATGCAATTAAACATCGGCCCACCTCCACCACAATATAACTATCAATAGAGATTTCTTTATTCCCAACTAATATCCCCACCCCATCATTTTTATTATGATTAGACCCTGACCAGATATGCTGTCCGTAAGGCCAGTCTTTGTCACAAGGAGCATCCTGAATCCCACACTCCTGAAGGCAAAAAACATCAGCACCTAAATGTTTCAGGTAGTCCAGAACAGTTGTTCTTCTGATTTTAGATCTGATCTGCCTTACATTTAGGGACACTACATCCCAACCAGATTGGCAAGACATTAATTAATGAAAAGAAATACATGACTCAATGTTGATCACACCATACTCATCCATTATCATCAGACTGGGAAAGCACCCCAAAGGTGTTGATGCTCTCAGGGATGCCAAGGTAAGGAGCATCAGGGGAGAAGACATCCTGCGGGTAAATGCGGTCACTTGCAGGACTGTCGCACCCTCCGCTGGCAGGTGAGTACTCTCGTCTGGGTTTTTTATTGGCCAGTTCAGGAGTATCATCATCATCAAAAGACCTCCCAGAAGTAAAGTCTCCTTGGCCACCATCCCTGGCCACCTCTTCGTCTGTAGCACCCCAGGACAATGCAGGGGTTCGAGCTAGAGACACATCCATGTCACCCTCACCACATATTTCGGACTGATGAGGGAGGTCCACATCCAACTCGGAGATCTCCATACCTGGCCCAGCAGGGGCCGGAGGGTCCAACAGGTTCTGGGCCTCACCCACCAGATCTTCAACCTCAGGGGGCTCCGTCTCCTCATTGATCTCTGCAGTAGTCACCTGTGGGGTAACAGCAGGGACAGTAGGCTTACCTTTGGTCACTTCGGAGAAGGACCTAGGCTTGACTTTAGCCTTACAATCCCGAATCACATGTCCTTCCTCCCCGCAGGCATCACATACCACCGGGTTGGAACAATCCTTCGCCAGATGACCGTACTTATTGCACTTTCTACAGTTTGGCAATTGCTTGCAGAAATCCTGGATATGCCCGAACATGTTGCATCTCCTGCAGAACAATGGCGCCTCGGGAAAAAACAGATATCCAGAGTCTCTTCCAATTGTAAAGTTCAGGGGAGGATAGTGAATACCTCCAGGACCATGAGGGTCTATCCCAAACCTCACAAAGTATTTATACTTCCCAGTCCACAGCCCTTCTCCATTTAAGATTTTATGGGAGAATTGCACAAAAATGCAGTGTCTTCTCAGGAATGCAGTGATATCATCCCGGGAGATAAAGGGGTTGTGCATGAATACTACCACCGGGATATCCCCCTTAGAGTAGAGTACAGTGAAGATAAGTCCATCCAGCTGAGGGTGCTCTGAAAGGACTTGAAGAGTTTTGAAAAGGTTTTGGCAAGCCGCCATAGAAGAAAGCACCAAGACGTACCTATGCTCCCTTCTGAACTCCTGCAAACAGATGATCTCCGACTTCTGGATCTTCAGGATTTCATAAAAAATGGCGTTGACCAGGTATGACAACGAGAAATGGTCCTTCTTTTCCTCAGAGACCTCGATACGGAAAGCATTCTTGACCCGGGGATCCCCGGTCCCAGCAAAGTGAAGCTTGACACCCATGGTCGCTTCAGGAATTGCCTTCTCGTTTCCTCCTCACTCTCCCCCTATAGCAGCATCCAGCTTAAGCCACCGAAGTGGCGATGCTGGAAGGCCGAGGGCTAGTACACAAGGAACCTCTTGTCCAAACACTAGGTCTGAGCCAAAAGGCCGAGAAGCGATAACCAGAATTGGTTTCAAACTACGGAGCCACCCAAGGATCCTGAAAAGTCCATTTGTGGAGATGAGCTCCTGGACTCCCGTTAAGAAGACATGTTGTCAACCTCTAGATCCCTTACATGCCTGCACTTTTCGGCTTGCTGCTGCTGCAATCCACGCGTTTTAGATCTGCATAACTCCACCTCTTTAAACACAGCACCTTCACCCCCTGCTGTTCCCACCCGCCTCAACACCGTTGGAAGGGAGGAGAACCAATTAAGGCGGGGGGTGGGGTGGAACGAGCAGCTGTCTACCCTTAGCAGGAGGGCTCCTGATTACATACCTCTCCTGCTGCTGCTGCTGCTGGCTGTCCAGCAGCAGACTGAAGGTGGCTGCTGCTGTGCACAGGTATATAAAGGCTCAGAGCCTATTATGACACGCGCAGCCAGCGTTCCATTGCCACATTCCATCTACTGCAGGCAGGGTACCTGGCTGGCTGAATGTCGCTGAGAAGCTCACAGAGACCGCCATAAGCAACAGTTTAACAGAATGCCACAGACTAATCAACCAAACTTTTTGGGTTGGGTTCTCTTTTATAGTCTGCAGGCATTAAATGAAAGAAGTCAGTGTTCCAGCAGAAGGAGACAACGTTTCAGAAAAGGCATTGTAGCAAACCAAAAAAGAAATTTTAAGCGCAGCAGAGTAACCAGCGCACATACCTGTTAGCTCAGGTGAGTTTAAAAGGCTGCTGTTGATAACAAGGGCATTTGCTAAATAGATGGTGTGTGTGCAACAATATACTGAAAGGTCAATTATATTGTGCAGCTTATCTCACCACCTGTAGTTATTTAGGTGAAAGCTCCAAAATGCTTGCCTAATATGTCTGTTTATCCAAAAGGAAGTAAAAAGGGAGAGCTAGAAAGATAGCATTGCATCACATTACATGGCAATGCAATGCACAGTTGCTGAAGTTGAACCAAAATGAGCTTGTAATCTGGCTTCTGCAACTTTGAACATGAAAAATCCAATGAGGAGAAGAAAAGCAAAGCCAAAGAGTCCATCCCCAAATCCGACAAACAAGCAAAATGAACAAAAAACATTGAATTCAATTCTTTCTGATTTTAGAAACTGCATTAAAGAAGGGGTGCACCGGTCCTGGAGATACTGCAATACCAGGTCAATGCGTGGAGTGGACAGAGCAAGCTCTTTTTCCATCTCCCTGTTCTAAAAATCCATTTAATATATGGTCCCCAGATAGGGGACGTATCAGATATTAAACTGATAAGAACAGATACTACACTTGATCTTAGCCAAAAGGCCGAGAAGCGATAACCAGAATTGGTTTCAAACTACGGAGCCACCCAAGGATCCTGAAAAGTCCATTTGTGGAGATGAGCTCCTGGACTCCCGTTAAGAAGACATGTTGTCAACCTCTAGATCCCTTACATGCCTGCACTTTTCGGCTTGCTGCTGCTGCAATCCACGCGTTTTAGATCTGCATAACTCCACCTCTTTAAACACAGCACCTTCACCCCCTGCTGTTCCCACCCGCCTCAACACCGTTGGAAGGGAGGAGAACCAATTAAGGCGGGGGGTGGGGTGGAACGAGCAGCTGTCTACCCTTAGCAGGAGGGCTCCTGATTACATACCTCTCCTGCTGCTGCTGCTGCTGGCTGTCCAGCAGCAGACTGAAGGTGGCTGCTGCTGTGCACAGGTATATAAAGGCTCAGAGCCTATTATGACACGCGCAGCCAGCGTTCCATTGCCACATTCCATCTACTGCAGGCAGGATACCTGGCTGGCTGAATGTCGCTGAGAAGCTCACAGAGACCGCCATAAGCAACAGTTTAACAGAATGCCACAGACTAATCAACCAAACTTTTTGGGTTGGGTTCTCTTTTATAGTCTGCAGGCATTAAATGAAAGAAGTCAGTGTTCCAGCAGAAGGAGACAACGTTTCAGAAAAGGCATTGTAGCAAACCAAAAAAGAAATTTTAAGCGCAGCAGAGTAACCAGCGCACATACCAGTTAGCTCAGGTGAGTTTAAAAGGCTGCTGTTGATAACAAGGGCATTTGCTAAATAGATGGTGTGTGTGCAACAATATACTGAAAGGTCAATTATATTGTGCAGCTTATCTCACCACCTGTAGTTATTTAGGTGAAAGCTCCAAAATGCTTGCCTAATATGTCTGTTTATCCAAAAGGAAGTAAAAAGTGAGAGCTAGAAAGATAGCATTGCATCACATTACATGGCAATGCAATGCACAGTTGCTGAAGTTGAACCAAAATGAGCTTGTAATCTGGCTTCTGCAACTTTGAACATGAAAAATCCAATGAGGAGAAGAAAAGCAAAGCCAAAGAGTCCATCCCCAAATCCGACAAACAAGCAAAATGAACAAAAAACATTGAATTCAATTCTTTCTGATTTTAGAAACTGCATTAAAGAAGGGGTGCACCGGTCCTGGAGATACTGCAATACCAGGTCAATGCGTGGAGTGGACAGAGCAAGCTCTTTTTCCATCTCCCTGTTCTAAAAATCCATTTAATATATGGTCCCCAGATAGGGGACGTATCAGATATTAAACTGATAAGAACAGATACTACACTTGATCTTAGCCAAAAGGCCGAGAAGCGATAACCAGAATTGGTTTCAAACTACGGAGCCACCCAAGGATCCTGAAAAGTCCATTTGTGGAGATGAGCTCCTGGACTCCCGTTAAGAAGACATGTTGTCAACCTCTAGATCCCTTACATGCCTGCACTTTTCGGCTTGCTGCTGCTGCAATCCACGCGTTTTAGATCTGCATAACTCCACCTCTTTAAACACAGCACCTTCACCCCCTGCTGTTCCCACCCGCCTCAACACCGTTGGAAGGGAGGAGAACCAATTAAGGCGGGGGGTGGGGTGGAACGAGCAGCTGTCTACCCTTAGCAGGAGGGCTCCTGATTACATACCTCTCCTGCTGCTGCTGCTGCTGGCTGTCCAGCAGCAGACTGAAGGTGGCTGCTGCTGTGCACAGGTATATAAAGGCTCAGAGCCTATTATGACACGTGCAGCCAGCGTTCCATTGCCACATTCCATCTACTGCAGGCAGGATACCTGGCTGGCTGAATGTCGCTGAGAAGCTCACAGAGACCGCCATAAGCAACAGTTTAACAGAATGCCACAGACTAATCAACCAAACTTTTTGGGTTGGGTTCTCTTTTATAGTCTGCAGGCATTAAATGAAAGAAGTCAGTGTTCCAGCAGAAGGAGACAACGTTTCAGAAAAGGCATTGTAGCAAACCAAAAAAGAAATTTTAAGCGCAGCAGAGTAACCAGCGCACATACCTGTTAGCTCAGGTGAGTTTAAAAGGCTGCTGTTGATAACAAGGGCATTTGCTAAATAGATGGTGTGTGTGCAACAATATACTGAAAGGTCAATTATATTGTGCAGCTTATCTCACCACCTGTAGTTATTTAGGTGAAAGCTCCAAAATGCTTGCCTAATATGTCTGTTTATCCAAAAGGAAGTAAAAAGGGAGAGCTAGAAAGATAGCATTGCATCACATTACATGGCAATGCAATGCACAGTTGCTGAAGTTGAACCAAAATGAGCTTGTAATCTGGCTTCTGCAACTTTGAACATGAAAAATCCAATGAGGAGAAGAAAAGCAAAGCCAAAGAGTCCATCCCCAAATCCGACAAACAAGCAAAATGAACAAAAAACATTGAATTCAATTCTTTCTGATTTTAGAAACTGCATTAAAGAAGGGGTGCACCGGTCCTGGAGATACTGCAATACCAGGTCAATGCGTGGAGTGGACAGAGCAAGCTCTTTTTCCATCTCCCTGTTCTAAAAATCCATTTAATATATGGTCCCCAGATAGGGGACGTATCAGATATTAAACTGATAAGAACAGATACTACACTTGATCTTAGCCAAAAGGCCGAGAAGCGATAACCAGAATTGGTTTCAAACTACGGAGCCACCCAAGGATCCTGAAAAGTCCATTTGTGGAGATGAGCTCCTGGACTCCCGTTAAGAAGACATGTTGTCAACCTCTAGATCCCTTACATGCCTGCACTTTTCGGCTTGCTGCTGCTGCAATCCACGCGTTTTAGATCTGCATAACTCCACCTCTTTAAACACAGCACCTTCACCCCCTGCTGTTCCCACCCGCCTCAACACCGTTGGAAGGGAGGAGAACCAATTAAGGCGGGGGGTGGGGTGGAACGAGCAGCTGTCTACCCTTAGCAGGAGGGCTCCTGATTACATACCTCTCCTGCTGCTGCTGCTGCTGGCTGTCCAGCAGCAGACTGAAGGTGGCTGCTGCTGTGCACAGGTATATAAAGGCTCAGAGCCTATTATGACACGCGCAGCCAGCGTTCCATTGCCACATTCCATCTACTGCAGGCAGGATACCTGGCTGGCTGAATGTCGCTGAGAAGCTCACAGAGACCGCCATAAGCAACAGTTTAACAGAATGCCACAGACTAATCAACCAAACTTTTTGGGTTGGGTTCTCTTTTATAGTCTGCAGGCATTAAATGAAAGAAGTCAGTGTTCCAGCAGAAGGAGACAACGTTTCAGAAAAGGCATTGTAGCAAACCAAAAAAGAAATTTTAAGCGCAGCAGAGTAACCAGCGCACATACCAGTTAGCTCAGGTGAGTTTAAAAGGCTGCTGTTGATAACAAGGGCATTTGCTAAATAGATGGTGTGTGTGCAACAATATACTGAAAGGTCAATTATATTGTGCAGCTTATCTCACCACCTGTAGTTATTTAGGTGAAAGCTCCAAAATGCTTGCCTAATATGTCTGTTTATCCAAAAGGAAGTAAAAAGTGAGAGCTAGAAAGATAGCATTGCATCACATTACATGGCAATGCAATGCACAGTTGCTGAAGTTGAACCAAAATGAGCTTGTAATCTGGCTTCTGCAACTTTGAACATGAAAAATCCAATGAGGAGAAGAAAAGCAAAGCCAAAGAGTCCATCCCCAAATCCGACAAACAAGCAAAATGAACAAAAAACATTGAATTCAATTCTTTCTGATTTTAGAAACTGCATTAAAGAAGGGGTGCACCGGTCCTGGAGATACTGCAATACCAGGTCAATGCGTGGAGTGGACAGAGCAAGCTCTTTTTCCATCTCCCTGTTCTAAAAATCCATTTAATATATGGTCCCCAGATAGGGGACGTATCAGATATTAAACTGATAAGAACAGATACTACACTTGATCTTAGCCAAAAGGCCGAGAAGCGATAACCAGAATTGGTTTCAAACTACGGAGCCACCCAAGGATCCTGAAAAGTCCATTTGTGGAGATGAGCTCCTGGACTCCCGTTAAGAAGACATGTTGTCAACCTCTAGATCCCTTACATGCCTGCACTTTTCGGCTTGCTGCTGCTGCAATCCACGCGTTTTAGATCTGCATAACTCCACCTCTTTAAACACAGCACCTTCACCCCCTGCTGTTCCCACCCGCCTCAACACCGTTGGAAGGGAGGAGAACCAATTAAGGCGGGGGGTGGGGTGGAACGAGCAGCTGTCTACCCTTAGCAGGAGGGCTCCTGATTACATACCTCTCCTGCTGCTGCTGCTGCTGGCTGTCCAGCAGCAGACTGAAGGTGGCTGCTGCTGTGCACAGGTATATAAAGGCTCAGAGCCTATTATGACACGTGCAGCCAGCGTTCCATTGCCACATTCCATCTACTGCAGGCAGGATACCTGGCTGGCTGAATGTCGCTGAGAAGCTCACAGAGACCGCCATAAGCAACAGTTTAACAGAATGCCACAGACTAATCAACCAAACTTTTTGGTTTGGGTTCTCTTTTATAGTCTGCAGGCATTAAATGAAAGATGTCAGTGTTCCAGCAGAAGGAGACAACGTTTCAGAAAAGGCATTGTAGCAAACCAAAAAAGAAATTTTAAGTGCAGCAGAGTAACCAGCGCACATACCTGTTAGCTCAGGTGAGTTTAAAAGGCTGCTGTTCATAACAAGGGCATTTGCTAAATAGATGGTGTGTGTGCAACAATATACTGAAAGGTCAATTATATTGTGCAGCTTATCTCACCACCTGTAGTTATTTAGGTGAAAGCTCCAAAATGCTTGCCTAATATGTCTGTTTATCCAAAAGGAAGTAAAAAGGGAGAGCTAGAAAGATAGCATTGCATCACATTACATGGCAATGCAATGCACAGTTGCTGAAGTTGAACCAAAATGAGCTTGTAATCTGGCTTCTGCAACTTTGAACATGAAAAATCCAATGAGGAGAAGAAAAGCAAAGCCAAAGAGTCCATCCCCAAATCCGACAAACAAGCAAAATGAACAAAAAACATTGAATTCAATTCTTTCTGATTTTAGAAACTGCATTAAAGAAGGGGTGCACCGGTCCTGGAGATACTGCAATACCAGGTCAATGCGTGGAGTGGACAGAGCAAGCTCTTTTTCCATCTCCCTGTTCTAAAAATCCATTTAATATATGGTCCCCAGATAGGGGACGTATCAGATATTAAACTGATAAGAACAGATACTACACTTGATCTTAGCCAAAAGGCCGAGAAGCGATAACTAGAATTGGTTTCAAACTACGGAGCCACCCAAGGATCCTGAAAAGTCCATTTGTGGAGATGAGCTCCTGGACTCCCGTTAAGAAGACATGTTGTCAACCTCTAGATCCCTTACATGCCTGCACTTTTCGGCTTGCTGCTGCTGCAATCCACGCGTTTTAGATCTGCATAACTCCACCTCTTTAAACACAGCACCTTCACCCCCTGCTGTTCCCACCCGCCTCAACACCGTTGGAAGGGAGGAGAACCAATTAAGGCGGGGGGTGGGGTGGAACGAGCAGCTGTCTACCCTTAGCAGGAGGGCTCCTGATTACATACCTCTCCTGCTGCTGCTGCTGCTGGCTGTCCAGCAGCAGACTGAAGGTGGCTGCTGCTGTGCACAGGTATATAAAGGCTCAGAGCCTATTATGACACGCGCAGCCAGCGTTCCATTGCCACATTCCATCTACTGCAGGCAGGATACCTGGCTGGCTGAATGTTGCTGAGAAGCTCACAGAGACCGCCATAAGCAACAGTTTAACAGAATGCCACAGACTAATCAACCAAACTTTTTGGGTTGGGTTCTCTTTTATAGTCTGCAGGCATTAAATGAAAGAAGTCAGTGTTCCAGCAGAAGGAGACAACGTTTCAGAAAAGGCATTGTAGCAAACCAAAAAAGAAATTTTAAGCGCAGCAGAGTAACCAGCGCACATACCTGTTAGCTCAGGTGAGTTTAAAAGGCTGCTGTTGATAACAAGGGCATTTGCTAAATAGATGGTGTGTGTGCAACAATATACTGAAAGGTCAATTATATTGTGCAGCTTATCTCACCACCTGTAGTTATTTAGGTGAAAGCTCCAAAATGCTTGCCTAATATGTCTGTTTATCCAAAAGGAAGTAAAAAGGGAGAGCTAGAAAGATAGCATTGCATCACATTACATGGCAATGCAATGCACAGTTGCTGAAGTTGAACCAAAATGAGCTTGTAATCTGGCTTCTGCAACTTTGAACATGAAAAATCCAATGAGGAGAAGAAAAGCAAAGCCAAAGAGTCCATCCCCAAATCCGACAAACAAGCAAAATGAACAAAAAACATTGAATTCAATTCTTTCTGATTTTAGAAACTGCATTAAAGAAGGGGTGCACCGGTCCTGGAGATACTGCAATACCAGGTCAATGCGTGGAGTGGACAGAGCAAGCTCTTTTTCCATCTCCCTGTTCTAAAAATCCATTTAATATATGGTCCCCAGATAGGGGACGTATCAGATATTAAACTGATAAGAACAGATTTTGCGTTTATATTTAAAATATCGTAGTCTTTATCTTTTCTTCAGAGCTTTAAAATAACATCTTCCATAGGTGATAGTTCCATATACTCAGGGCTCTTTTCTTTCCAAGCTTCTTCATATCCATTAGGTAGTACATATAAATTTCACTTAATGCCAGTCTTATACAATCCTTGACTTCTATATAGTCTCTTTTAAACAACAATATGTTTCTGGTCTTCCATAGAGCACTTTTAACACAACTCAAAGTGCACCATAAAACTCTCTCTTTTTCTTTCGTCATGTTTGGTAAAATCCCATATAAAACCACTTCATGGCTTAAAAAATTAAGACCAGATAAAAATTTTAAAAGCTCACCACAGTCTTTCCACACTTGCTGTGCAAAATCACAATTCCAAATAAGGTGCATAGTAGTCTCATCATTATTGCACTGATGCCTCGGGCAGGTTTGTATAGTACTAAGTCTTCTTTTATACTGGAAATCACGAGTCGGTAAACATTCCTGCACAATCATCCAAGCTAAATCTTTATGTTGATTCATCAGGTAAGGTGCATTTGTTAAATTCCATATTTTAGTGACTCTGCTATATGAATAATGGCTTATGGGCGTCAAAGTTTCTTTCTTTTTTAATTGCTGCAGCAGCTTCCTTGCATTCTTCAATGTCTCCATCTCAAAAGAATCTAGGCCATATAATCTGATAACTTTCTCCAGGATGGCATATTGTTGTGGAGGTGATAACAACACTGGGCTTGTTAAAGAAATGGATATCCACTTTCGCCTCCTAAAAATGTGGCCAGCTGCATATCTTAAAAAATGTGCCCAAGGGCTTGAAGCAAACATATATTTAAAACAGAGGCTAAAAAACTTGGAGTATAAAAACAGTTTGACGTTGGGAACATCCTTACCACCAAGGTGGTGCATCTTGTACATTGTTTCTCTCTTCACCTTTTCGAACTTAGAGTTCCACACAAATTCAAACAGCATTCTCTGTAATCTTCTCGCTGTAAGGTCACTTGGGGGATAAACATAACTGAGATATAACATGACAGGAAGCAGAAGGGCCTTAATAATTAAAACTTTACCTTCGATTGTTAATTTTCTTAATTTCCAAAAGTCAATCTTCTTTTGTATTTTGTCCCTTACTCCATCCCAGCTCTTCATTCCATCATTCTGTCGATCAAAAATCACGCCCAGAATTTTAATCTTCTCTGACTGCATCGGGAGATCAGGGATGGACACATCCGCCCAATTGCCACGGACAAAACAATCACATTTCTCAATGTTTAACTTAAACCCTGAGGCTTCACAAAAAAAATTGGTCGTTCTTATAGCTCTCCTGAGAGCGGCAGGTGATGAACAAAAAATAGTAATATCATCCATGTAGCCCATTACCTTCACATCTCTTCCATGTCCTCCAGGGATAGGGACACCTTTAATCACTTTATCCTCTCGTAGCATAGATAAAAGAGGCTCTATTGCACATATAAATAGCACTGGGGACAAAGGGCAGCCTTGCTTCACACCTGAATGCAAAAACACTTCATTAGACAAAAATCCATTGATTAAAATTTTACTAAAAGAGTTCTTATATAAAAGTGCCACTTGCTTGATAAAAATTTCAGGGAAGCCCATTTTTTTTAAAACCAACCATAAAAAACAATGAGAGACACGATCAAAAGCCTTTTGAAAATCCAACGATAAAATTGCTAAGTCTTGCTTCCTGGATTGCTGGTACCATATGACATCGCGGATGGTATTGAGATGCTCCGCAACTCCTCTTCCTGGCACCCCACATACCTGGTCCTCATAAATAACTTTGGATAAAACTTTTTTAAAACGGTTCACTAAAATTTTGGACATCAACTTGTAATCAACATTCAACAGTGTGATTGGTCTCCAGTTTGCCAGATGGGATTTGGCTCCTTTTTTAAAAATCAGGGAGACCAGACCACTTCTCCAAGATATAGGCAGGATATCACACTTAAAAGCTTCTTTGATTACTAAAAACAAGTCGGGTTTTAAAAAATTCCAAAATTCACGATAAAATTCAACAGGCAAACCGTCAGAACCAGGGGTTTTCCCATAGGAAAAACTTTTGATAGCAGCATCTACTTCCGACAAGGTGACTTCAGTGCATAACAATTCTTGGTCTTCGCGGCTCAGACTATTTTTTAATGAATTAAGGGCATCTTCAGTAAAAGACTGGTCTATAGTTTTCTCATTAAAAAGCTGCTGATAAAACTGGTGAGCTTGGTTGAGCATACCTTCAGTTGTAGTTTCACCCTCTAATTCTGTTATCATTTCCTTAGCAGCAACTACTTTTTTAAAAAAAAATCTTGAGCACTTTTCATTTTTCTCCATCACTTCAATTTTTGAGTTATAAATTATTTCCTTACCCTTCGACTCTATACTCTTTTTAATTTCTTTTTTTGTTGCTTCAATTAAATCGTCCATTTCAAGTCCCACATCTCTTAGTTGATAACAGGTCTGCAATTTAGTAATAAGCCTTTTATGCCAAGCGGACTTTTCTCTTGCATTGGCTATGCTGACCTTGATAAAAAAACTTTTTATCTTCATCTTGCTGTATTCCCACCATTCTAGCAGAGTTAAAAATTTTTGTTGTTTTGTTCTTAAATAATTAAAAAACGCTTTAAAATCTGTTCTTACCTTAGGATCTTGTAACAATGTTGTATTTAGCCTCCAAACTCCTCTTGCCTTGACAAGCCCAGGTAATTCTAACTCTGATAGCAACATCTTATGATCTGAAAAAATGTTTGGGATTAAGACAACAGATTTGACATTCACATATTGGGACATGAAAATAAAATCAATACGAGATTTAGAAGAAGAGTTCTCCCAAGTATAACCGGGATCATTACTACGGATCTCTTTCCAGGAGTCTCTAAGAAAAAAATCAGTTAACAAATCCTTTAGTTGTTTCTCTGTTTTGTCTTTTTTAGGAACGGTGGAACTCCCGCTTCTCCCTTCACCAGGCAAGACACAATTGAAATCCCCACAGAACATCAGAGGCGATGAACCAGGTAGGTAATATTGCACATCTTCAAACAACTGATGTCTCTCTTCCTTCACCGGAGAAGCATAAATGTTCAAAAGTCTAAAGTCCACACCTTTAAAACTAATATTTAAGAAAAGAGCACGTCCAGAAGAAATGTCCACAAAAGAGTTGATTTTAAAGTCATGCGACCTAAACAGCACTCCAATGCCAGAGGAACGATTTTCATTATCTCCGGACCAGATAGAGGGCCCATGAGGCCAATCTTTTCTTAAATCTGCATAATTCATATCAAAGTCAATGTTACATTCTTGCAAACAAAAGACATCACAGTCCACTGTTGACAGGTAGGAAAACAAAGCAGCCCTTCTTGTAGAGCCCCTTATACTCCTCACATTGAGCGAGGCTACTTTAATTGATGAGGTCATGATAGGTTAGTTCAGGTCACACTACTGTCAGAATCAGACATAAAGCCCACCGATGTTAACGGGCTCTGCACTTCTGAGTCCGAAAAAGAAATGTTTATAGGGTCTGAAGGCCTTGGCTCCTCAGGAGGGGCAGCGGGAGCCATTGGCTTGTATTGCAGAAGACTTGGTTTTAATGGACACTTCTTGGAAGTCTCCCTGGCCACATTCTCATCAGACCTATCATCTGTTTTCCTTTTCCTACGAGTTTCCAGCTCCATTGCTTCTTCCTCCGAGCTAAATGTCCCGATTTCAGCAGAGGGACTCCCCTCCACCACCATATCACCCGGATCAGAATCAGCAGCCCAGTCCTTAGATGAAGCTTCCCTCCTCTCAGGACGGACAGGTTTCTCAGCTGGAGGTTTCTGCATAGACGTGGGCTTATGCGCAGCAGGAATAGGAGAACTGGCAGGTTTTCCCTGTGCAGCAGGCACTGAAGTGCTTGTGGACCCGCCTACAGGGGGTTGTGTTCGCACAGTAGATACAGGAGCACCGGTGGGACCCCCCTTAGCAGCAGGAGCAGGAGGGTTGGTTGGCTTCCTCTGTGCAGCAGGTGCAGACGTACCACCTGATGTACTAGCAGGCTTGGTCTGTGGAGCAGGTACTGGAGAGCTAGAAGACTGCCCCCGCGCTGTAGACGCACCCGCAGGAGCAGGAACAGCAGAGGGTTGCCTCTGCCCCCCGGGAGCAGATGGAGGCACACGGGCAGGTTGCTTTGCCAGCGTTTCAGCATAGGTTTCCGCCTTTTTCTTCAAAGGACACTCCCGGAAGGAGTGACCTGGGACCCGGCAGATGTTGCACACCATCTCATTGGTACAGTCCATTGTGGCATGTCCATGCTTGTAGCACTTCTTACAGATTGCCACCTCCTCCTTGCAGTTCTCATAAGTGTGACCGAAACACATGCATTTCCGGCAGAAGAGGGGCATGTCCGGGTAGAAGAGGCGCCCCCGCTCCCTACCGATCAGGAAACTTGACGGAGGATGACGCTGACCACCAATGCCATTTGGATCTTCACAAAATTTAACAAAAAATTTATGCTTTCCCGTCCAGAGGTTTTCCTCATTCATGACCTTGTGGGAATACCGCAGTTCTGGGAAATAGTTTTGAAGAAAGCAAATAATATTAACTAAGGGAACATGAGGGTTGCTCATCTGAACCACGAGCGGCTTCTCTCCACCGGAGTGAAGGATGACAAAAGTGAGTCCTTTAAGATCCTCATCTGAAAGGTGCAGGTGAATCTGGCGGAAGAGGTTCTGGCACGCATACTCCGACTCCAGAGTCAAAGTGAAGGAACCGGGGCGATCTTGAAGGGCCAGGATGTCTTCCCTCTTTACTCCTAGGATCTCCAGCAGCACTCTCCTCACGAAAAACTTCAAGGTCATCTTCTCCTTGGATGCATCGTCCACTTCGATTTTGAAAGAGTTCTTGATGCGAAGGTCACCAGCTCTGGCATAGCGCACTGCGGCCGCTACTGCTGATGCCATCTTCAAAAGGTAGATAGGGTCGATCGCCTTCTTGGTTTCTTTGCGTATCTGCCCCCTAAAGCAGCATGAGGCTTAAGACGGCTTTTACACCGCCGATGCCTCAAGGCCAAGGGCACGATTAGCTTAGAATCCTTCTGGCAAGATGTGGTATCTTAGCCAAAAGGCCGAGAAGCGATAACCAGAATTGGTTTCAAACTACGGAGCCACCCAAGGATCCTGAAAAGTCCATTTGTGGAGATGAGCTCCTGGACTCCCGTTAAGAAGACATGTTGTCAACCTCTAGATCCCTTACATGCCTGCACTTTTCGGCTTGCTGCTGCTGCAATCCACGCGTTTTAGATCTGCATAACTCCACCTCTTTAAACACAGCACCTTAACCCCCTGCTGTTCCCACCCGCCTCAACACCGTTGGAAGGGAGGAGAACCAATTAAGGCGGGGGGTGGGGTGGAACGAGCAGCTGTCTACCCTTAGCAGGAGGGCTCCTGATTACATACCTCTCCTGCTGCTGCTGCTGCTGGCTGTCCAGCAGCAGACTGAAGGTGGCTGCTGCTGTGCACAGGTATATAAAGGCTCAGAGCCTATTATGACACGCGCAGCCAGCGTTCCATTGCCACATTCCATCTACTGCAGGCAGGATACCTGGCTGGCTGAATGTCGCTGAGAAGCTCACAGAGACCGCCATAAGCAACAGTTTAACAGAATGCCACAGACTAATCAACCAAACTTTTTGGGTTGGGTTCTCTTTTATAGTCTGCAGGCATTAAATGAAAGAAGTCAGTGTTCCAGCAGAAGGAGACAACGTTTCAGAAAAGGCATTGTAGCAAACCAAAAAAGAAATTTTAAGCGCAGCAGAGTAACCAGCGCACATACCTGTTAGCTCAGGTGAGTTTAAAAGGCTGCTGTTGATAACAAGGGCATTTGCTAAATAGATGGTGTGTGTGCAACAATATACTGAAAGGTCAATTATATTGTGCAGCTTATCTCACCACCTGTAGTTATTTAGGTGAAAGCTCCAAAATGCTTGCCTAATATGTCTGTTTATCCAAAAGGAAGTAAAAAGGGAGAGCTAGAAAGATAGCATTGCATCACATTACATGGCAATGCAATGCACAGTTGCTGAAGTTGAACCAAAATGAGCTTGTAATCTGGCTTCTGCAACTTTGAACATGAAAAATCCAATGAGGAGAAGAAAAGCAAAGCCAAAGAGTCCATCCCCAAATCCGACAAACAAGCAAAATGAACAAAAAACATTGAATTCAATTCTTTCTGATTTTAGAAACTGCATTAAAGAAGGGGTGCACCGGTCCTGGAGATACTGCAATACCAGGTCAATGCGTGGAGTGGACAGAGCAAGCTCTTTTTCCATCTCCCTGTTCTAAAAATCCATTTAATATATGGTCCCCAGATAGGGGACGTATCAGATATTAAACTGATAAGAACAGATACTACACTTGATCTTAGCCAAAAGGCCGAGAAGCGATAACCAGAATTGGTTTCAAACTACGGAGCCACCCAAGGATCCTGAAAAGTCCATTTGTGGAGATGAGCTCCTGGACTCCCGTTAAGAAGACATGTTGTCAACCTCTAGATCCCTTACATGCCTGCACTTTTCGGCTTGCTGCTGCTGCAATCCACGCGTTTTAGATCTGCATAACTCCACCTCTTTAAACACAGCACCTTCACCCCCTGCTGTTCCCACCCGCCTCAACACCGTTGGAAGGGAGGAGAACCAATTAAGGCGGGGGGTGGGGTGGAACGAGCAGCTGTCTACCCTTAGCAGGAGGGCTCCTGATTACATACCTCTCCTGCTGCTGCTGCTGCTGGCTGTCCAGCAGCAGACTGAAGGTGGCTGCTGCTGTGCACAGGTATATAAAGGCTCAGAGCCTATTATGACACGCGCAGCCAGCGTTCCATTGCCACATTCCATCTACTGCAGGCAGGATACCTGGCTGGCTGAATGTCGCTGAGAAGCTCACAGAGACCGCCATAAGCAACAGTTTAACAGAATGCCACAGACTAATCAACCAAACTTTTTGGGTTGGGTTCTCTTTTATAGTCTGCAGGCATTAAATGAAAGAAGTCAGTGTTCCAGCAGAAGGAGACAACGTTTCAGAAAAGGCATTGTAGCAAACCAAAAAAGAAATTTTAAGCGCAGCAGAGTAACCAGCGCACATACCTGTTAGCTCAGGTGAGTTTAAAAGGCTGCTGTTGATAACAAGGGCATTTGCTAAATAGATGGTGTGTGTGCAACAATATACTGAAAGGTCAATTATATTGTGCAGCTTATCTCACCACCTGTAGTTATTTAGGTGAAAGCTCCAAAATGCTTGCCTAATATGTCTGTTTATCCAAAAGGAAGTAAAAAGGGAGAGCTAGAAAGATAGCATTGCATCACATTACATGGCAATGCAATGCACAGTTGCTGAAGTTGAACCAAAATGAGCTTGTAATCTGGCTTCTGCAACTTTGAACATGAAAAATCCAATGAAGAGAAGAAAAACAAAGCCAAAGAGTCCATCCCCAAATCCGACAAACAAGCAAAATGAACAAAAAACATTGAATTCAATTCTTTCTGATTTTAGAAACTGCATTAAAGAAGGGGTGCACCGGTCCTGGAGATACTGCAATACCAGGTCAATGCGTGGAGTGGACAGAGCAAGCTCTTTTTCCATCTCCCTGTTCTAAAAATCCATTTAATATATGGTCCCCAGATAGGGGACGTATCAGATATTAAACTGATAAGAACAGATACTACACTTGATCTTAGCCAAAAGGCCGAGAAGCGATAACCAGAATTGGTTTCAAACTACGGAGCCACCCAAGGATCCTGAAAAGTCCATTTGTGGAGATGAGCTCCTGGACTCCCGTTAAGAAGACATGTTGTCAACCTCTAGATCCCTTACATGCCTGCACTTTTCGGCTTGCTGCTGCTGCAATCCACGCGTTTTAGATCTGCATAACTCCACCTCTTTAAACACAGCACCTTCACCCCCTGCTGTTCCCACCCGCCTCAACACCGTTGGAAGGGAGGAGAACCAATTAAGGCGGGGGGTGGGGTGGAACGAGCAGCTGTCTACCCTTAGCAGGAGGGCTCCTGATTACATACCTCTCCTGCTGCTGCTGCTGCTGGCTGTCCAGCAGCAGACTGAAGGTGGCTGCTGCTGTGCACAGGTATATAAAGGCTCAGAGCCTATTATGACACGCGCAGCCAGCGTTCCATTGCCACATTCCATCTACTGCAGGCAGGATACCTGGCTGGCTGAATGTCGCTGAGAAGCTCACAGAGACCGCCATAAGCAACAGTTTAACAGAATGCCACAGACTAATCAACCAAACTTTTTGGGTTGGGTTCTCTTTTATAGTCTGCAGGCATTAAATGAAAGAAGTCAGTGTTCCAGCAGAAGGAGACAACGTTTCAGAAAAGGCATTGTAGCAAACCAAAAAAGAAATTTTAAGCGCAGCAGAGTAACCAGCGCACATACCTGTTAGCTCAGGTGAGTTTAAAAGGCTGCTGTTGATAACAAGGGCATTTGCTAAATAGATGGTGTGTGTGCAACAATATACTGAAAGGTCAATTATATTGTGCAGCTTATCTCACCACCTGTAGTTATTTAGGTGAAAGCTCCAAAATGCTTGCCTAATATGTCTGTTTATCCAAAAGGAAGTAAAAAGGGAGAGCTAGAAAGATAGCATTGCATCACATTACATGGCAATGCAATGCACAGTTGCTGAAGTTGAACCAAAATGAGCTTGTAATCTGGCTTCTGCAACTTTGAACATGAAAAATCCAATGAGGAGAAGAAAAGCAAAGCCAAAGAGTCCATCCCCAAATCCGACAAACAAGCAAAATGAACAAAAAACATTGAATTCAATTCTTTCTGATTTTAGAAACTGCATTAAAGAAGGGGTGCACCGGTCCTGGAGATACTGCAATACCAGGTCAATGCGTGGAGTGGACAGAGCAAGCTCTTTTTCCATCTCCCTGTTCTAAAAATCCATTTAATATATGGTCCCCAGATAGGGGACGTATCAGATATTAAACTGATAAGAACAGATACTACACTTGATCTTAGCCAAAAGGCCGAGAAGCGATAACCAGAATTGGTTTCAAACTACGGAGCCACCCAAGGATCCTGAAAAGTCCATTTGTGGAGATGAGCTCCTGGACTCCCGTTAAGAAGACATGTTGTCAACCTCTAGATCCCTTACATGCCTGCACTTTTCGGCTTGCTGCTGCTGCAATCCACGCGTTTTAGATCTGCATAACTCCACCTCTTTAAACACAGCACCTTCACCCCCTGCTGTTCCCACCCGCCTCAACACTGTTGGAAGGGAGGAGAACCAATTAAGGCGGGGGGTGGGGTGGAACGAGCAGCTGTCTACCCTTAGCAGGAGGGCTCCTGATTACATACCTCTCCTGCTGCTGCTGCTGCTGGCTGTCCAGCAGCAGACTGAAGGTGGCTGCTGCTGTGCACAGGTATATAAAGGCTCAGAGCCTATTATGACACGCGCAGCCAGCGTTCCATTGCCACATTCCATCTACTGCAGGCAGGATACCTGGCTGGCTGAATGTCGCTGAGAAGCTCACAGAGACCGCCATAAGCAACAGTTTAACAGAATGCCACAGACTAATCAACCAAACTTTTTGGGTTGGGTTCTCTTTTATAGTCTGCAGGCATTAAATGAAAGAAGTCAGTGTTCCAGCAGAAGGAGACAACGTTTCAGAAAAGGCATTGTAGCAAACCAAAAAAGAAATTTTAAGCGCAGCAGAGTAACCAGCGCACATACCTGTTAGCTCAGGTGAGTTTAAAAGGCTGCTGTTGATAACAAGGGCATTTGCTAAATAGATGGTGTGTGTGCAACAATATACTGAAAGGTCAATTATATTGTGCAGCTTATCTCACCACCTGTAGTTATTTAGGTGAAAGCTCCAAAATGCTTGCCTAATATGTCTGTTTATCCAAAAGGAAGTAAAAAGGGAGAGCTAGAAAGATAGCATTGCATCACATTACATGGCAATGCAATGCACAGTTGCTGAAGTTGAACCAAAATGAGCTTGTAATCTGGCTTCTGCAACTTTGAACATGAAAAATCCAATGAGGAGAAGAAAAGCAAAGCCAAAGAGTCCATCCCCAAATCCGACAAACAAGCAAAATGAACAAAAAACATTGAATTCAATTCTTTCTGATTTTAGAAACTGCATTAAAGAAGGGGTGCACCGGTCCTGGAGATATTGCAATACCAGGTCAATGCGTGGAGTGGACAGAGCAAGCTCTTTTTCCATCTCCCTGTTCTAAAAATCCATTTAATATATGGTCCCCAGATAGGGGACGTATCAGATATTAAACTGATAAGAACAGATACTACACTTGATCTTAGCCAAAAGGCCGAGAAGCGATAACCAGAATTGGTTTCAAACTACGGAGCCACCCAAGGATCCTGAAAAGTCCATTTGTGGAGATGAGCTCCTGGACTCCCGTTAAGAAGACATGTTGTCAACCTCTAGATCCCTTACATGCCTGCACTTTTCGGCTTGCTGCTGCTGCAATCCACGCGTTTTAGATCTGCATAACTCCACCTCTTTAAACACAGCACCTTCACCCCCTGCTGTTCCCACCCGCCTCAACACCGTTGGAAGGGAGGAGAACCAATTAAGGCGGGGGGTGGGGTGGAACGAGCAGCTGTCTACCCTTAGCAGGAGGGCTCCTGATTACATACCTCTCCTGCTGCTGCTGCTGCTGGCTGTCCAGCAGCAGACTGAAGGTGGCTGCTGCTGTGCACAGGTATATAAAGGCTCAGAGCCTATTATGACACGCGCAGCCAGCGTTCCATTGCCTATTTCCATCTACTGCAGGCAGGATACCTGGCTGGCTGAATGTCGCTGAGAAGCTCACAGAGACCGCCATAAGCAACAGTTTAACAGAATGCCACAGACTAATCAACCAAACTTTTTGGGTTGGGTTCTCTTTTATAGTCTGCAGGCATTAAATGAAAGAAGTCAGTGTTCCAGCAGAAGGAGACAACGTTTCAGAAAAGGCATTGTAGCAAACCAAAAAAGAAATTTTAAGCGCAGCAGAGTAACCAGCGCACATACCTGTTAGCTCAGGTGAGTTTAAAAGGCTGCTGTTGATAACAAGGGCATTTGCTAAATAGATGGTGTGTGTGCAACAATATACTGAAAGGTCAATTATATTGTGCAGCTTATCTCACCACCTGTAGTTATTTAGGTGAAAGCTCCAAAATGCTTGCCTAATATGTCTGTTTATCCAAAAGGAAGTAAAAAGGGAGAGCTAGAAAGATAGCATTGCATCACATTACATGGCAATGCAATGCACAGTTGCTGAAGTTGAACCAAAATGAGCTTGTAATCTGGCTTCTGCAACTTTGAACATGAAAAATCCAATGAGGAGAAGAAAAGCAAAGCCAAAGAGTCCATCCCCAAATCCGACAAACAAGCAAAATGAACAAAAAACATTGAATTCAATTCTTTCTGATTTTAGAAACTGCATTAAAGAAGGGGTGCACCGGTCCTGGAGATACTGCAATACCAGGTCAATGCGTGGAGTGGACAGAGCAAGCTCTTTTTCCATCTCCCTGTTCTAAAAATCCATTTAATATATGGTCCCCAGATAGGGGACGTATCAGATATTAAACTGATAAGAACAGATACTACACTTGATCTTAGCCAAAAGGCCGAGAAGCGATAACCAGAATTGGTTTCAAACTACGGAGCCACCCAAGGATCCTGAAAAGTCCATTTGTGGAGATGAGCTCCTGGACTCCCGTTAAGAAGACATGTTGTCAACCTCTAGATCCCTTACATGCCTGCACTTTTCGGCTTGCTGCTGCTGCAATCCACGTGTTTTAGATCTGCATAACTCCACCTCTTTAAACACAGCACCTTCACCCCCTGCTGTTCCCACCCGCCTCAACACCGTTGGAAGGGAGGAGAACCAATTAAGGCGGGGGGTGGGGTGGAACGAGCAGCTGTCTACCCTTAGCAGGAGGGCTCCTGATTACATACCTCTCCTGCTGCTGCTGCTGCTGGCTGTCCAGCAGCAGACTGAAGGTGGCTGCTGCTGTGCACAGGTATATAAAGGCTTAGAGCCTATTATGACACGCGCAGCCAGCGTTCCATTGCCACATTCCATCTACTGCAGGCAGGATACCTGGCTGGCTGAATGTCGCTGAGAAGCTCACAGAGACCGCCATAAGCAACAGTTTAACAGAATGCCACAGACTAATCAACCAAACTTTTTGGGTTGGGTTCTCTTTTATAGTCTGCAGGCATTAAATGAAAGAAGTCAGTGTTCCAGCAGAAGGAGACAACGTTTCAGAAAAGGCATTGTAGCAAACCAAAAAAGAAATTTTAAGCGCAGCAGAGTAACCAGCGCACATACCTGTTAGCTCAGGTGAGTTTAAAAGGCTGCTGTTGATAACAAGGGCATTTGCTAAATAGATGGTGTGTGTGCAACAATATACTGAAAGGTCAATTATATTGTGCAGCTTATCTCACCACCTGTAGTTATTTAGGTGAAAGCTCCAAAATGCTTGCCTAATATGTCTGTTTATCCAAAAGGAAGTAAAAAGGGAGAGCTAGAAAGATAGCATTGCATCACATTACATGGCAATGCAATGCACAGTTGCTGAAGTTGAACCAAAATGAGCTTGTAATCTGGCTTCTGCAACTTTGAACATGAAAAATCCAATGAGGAGAAGAAAAGCAAAGCCAAAGAGTCCATCCCCAAATCCGACAAACAAGCAAAATGAACAAAAAACATTGAATTCAATTCTTTCTGATTTTAGAAACTGCATTAAAGAAGGGGTGCACCGGTCCTGGAGATACTGCAATACCAGGTCAATGCGTGGAGTGGACAGAGCAAGCTCTTTTTCCATCTCCCTGTTCTAAAAATCCATTTAATATATGGTCCCCAGATAGGGGACGTATCAGATATTAAACTGATAAGAACAGATACTACACTTGATCTTAGCCAAAAGGCCGAGAAGCGATAACCAGAATTGGTTTCAAACTACGGAGCCACCCAAGGATCCTGAAAAGTCCATTTGTGGAGATGAGCTCCTGGACTCCCGTTAAGAAGACATGTTGTCAACCTCTAGATCCCTTACATGCCTGCACTTTTCGGCTTGCTGCTGCTGCAATCCACGCGTTTTAGATCTGCATAACTCCACCTCTTTAAACACAGCACCTTCACCCCCTGCTGTTCCCACCCGCCTCAACACTGTTGGAAGGGAGGAGAACCAATTAAGGCGGGGGGTGGGGTGGAACGAGCAGCTGTCTACCCTTAGCAGGAGGGCTCCTGATTACATACCTCTCCTGCTGCTGCTGCTGCTGGCTGTCCAGCAGCAGACTGAAGGTGGCTGCTGCTGTGCACAGGTATATAAAGGCTCAGAGCCTATTATGACACGCGCAGCCAGCGTTCCATTGCCACATTCCATCTACTGCAGGCAGGATACCTGGCTGGCTGAATGTCGCTGAGAAGCTCACAGAGACCGCCATAAGCAACAGTTTAACAGAATGCCACAGACTAATCAACCAAACTTTTTGGGTTGGGTTCTCTTTTATAGTCTGCAGGCATTAAATGAAAGAAGTCAGTGTTCCAGCAGAAGGAGACAACGTTTCAGAAAAGGCATTGTAGCAAACCAAAAAAGAAATTTTAAGCGCAGCAGAGTAACCAGCGCACATACCTGTTAGCTCAGGTGAGTTTAAAAGGCTGCTGTTGATAACAAGGGCATTTGCTAAATAGATGGTGTGTGTGCAACAATATACTGAAAGGTCAATTATATTGTGCAGCTTATCTCACCACCTGTAGTTATTTAGGTGAAAGCTCCAAAATGCTTGCCTAATATGTCTGTTTATCCAAAAGGAAGTAAAAAGGGAGAGCTAGAAAGATAGCATTGCATCACATTACATGGCAATGCAATGCACAGTTGCTGAAGTTGAACCAAAATGAGCTTGTAATCTGGCTTCTGCAACTTTGAACATGAAAAATCCAATGAGGAGAAGAAAAGCAAAGCCAAAGAGTCCATCCCCAAATCCGACAAACAAGCAAAATGAACAAAAAACATTGAATTCAATTCTTTCTGATTTTAGAAACTGCATTAAAGAAGGGGTGCACCGGTCCTGGAGATACTGCAATACCAGGTCAATGCGTGGAGTGGACAGAGCAAGCTCTTTTTCCATCTCCCTGTTCTAAAAATCCATTTAATATATGGTCCCCAGATAGGGGACGTATCAGATATTAAACTGATAAGAACAGATACTACACTTGATCTTAGCCAAAAGGCCGAGAAGCGATAACCAGAATTGGTTTCAAACTACGGAGCCACCCAAGGATCCTGAAAAGTCCATTTGTGGAGATGAGCTCCTGGACTCCCGTTAAGAAGACATGTTGTCAACCTCTAGATCCCTTACATGCCTGCACTTTTCGGCTTGCTGCTGCTGCAATCCACGCGTTTTAGATCTGCATAACTCCACCTCTTTAAACACAGCACCTTCACCCCCTGCTGTTCCCACCCGCCTCAACACCGTTGGAAGGGAGGAGAACCAATTAAGGCGGGGGGTGGGGTGGAACGAGCAGCTGTCTACCCTTAGCAGGAGGGCTCCTGATTACATACCTCTCCTGCTGCTGCTGCTGCTGGCTGTCCAGCAGCAGACTGAAGGTGGCTGCTGCTGTGCACAGGTATATAAAGGCTCAGAGCCTATTATGACACGCGCAGCCAGCGTTCCATTGCCTATTTCCATCTACTGCAGGCAGGATACCTGGCTGGCTGAATGTCGCTGAGAAGCTCACAGAGACCGCCATAAGCAACAGTTTAACAGAATGCCACAGACTAATCAACCAAACTTTTTGGGTTGGGTTCTCTTTTATAGTCTGCAGGCATTAAATGAAAGAAGTCAGTGTTCCAGCAGAAGGAGACAACGTTTCAGAAAAGGCATTGTAGCAAACCAAAAAAGAAATTTTAAGCGCAGCAGAGTAACCAGCGCACATACCTGTTAGCTCAGGTGAGTTTAAAAGGCTGCTGTTGATAACAAGGGCATTTGCTAAATAGATGGTGTGTGTGCAACAATATACTGAAAGGTCAATTATATTGTGCAGCTTATCTCACCACCTGTAGTTATTTAGGTGAAAGCTCCAAAATGCTTGCCTAATATGTCTGTTTATCCAAAAGGAAGTAAAAAGGGAGAGCTAGAAAGATAGCATTGCATCACATTACATGGCAATGCAATGCACAGTTGCTGAAGTTGAACCAAAATGAGCTTGTAATCTGGCTTCTGCAACTTTGAACATGAAAAATCCAATGAGGAGAAGAAAAGCAAAGCCAAAGAGTCCATCCCCAAATCCGACAAACAAGCAAAATGAACAAAAAACATTGAATTCAATTCTTTCTGATTTTAGAAACTGCATTAAAGAAGGGGTGCACCGGTCCTGGAGATACTGCAATACCAGGTCAATGCGTGGAGTGGACAGAGCAAGCTCTTTTTCCATCTCCCTGTTCTAAAAATCCATTTAATATATGGTCCCCAGATAGGGGACGTATCAGATATTAAACTGATAAGAACAGATACTACACTTGATCTTAGCCAAAAGGCCGAGAAGCGATAACCAGAATTGGTTTCAAACTACGGAGCCACCCAAGGATCCTGAAAAGTCCATTTGTGGAGATGAGCTCCTGGACTCCCGTTAAGAAGACATGTTGTCAACCTCTAGATCCCTTACATGCCTGCACTTTTCGGCTTGCTGCTGCTGCAATCCACGCGTTTTAGATCTGCATAACTCCACCTCTTTAAACACAGCACCTTCACCCCCTGCTGTTCCCACCCGCCTCAACACCGTTGGAAGGGAGGAGAACCAATTAAGGCGGGGGGTGGGGTGGAACGAGCAGCTGTCTACCCTTAGCAGGAGGGCTCCTGATTACATACCTCTCCTGCTGCTGCTGCTGCTGGCTGTCCAGCAGCAGACTGAAGGTGGCTGCTGCTGTGCACAGGTATATAAAGGCTCAGAGCCTATTATGACACGCGCAGCCAGCGTTCCATTGCCACATTCCATCTACTGCAGGCAGGATACCTGGCTGGCTGAATGTCGCTGAGAAGCTCACAGAGACCGCCATAAGCAACAGTTTAACAGAATGCCACAGACTAATCAACCAAACTTTTTGGGTTGGGTTCTCTTTTATAGTCTGCAGGCATTAAATGAAAGAAGTCAGTGTTCCAGCAGAAGGAGACAACGTTTCAGAAAAGGCATTGTAGCAAACCAAAAAAGAAATTTTAAGCGCAGCAGAGTAACCAGCGCACATACCTGTTAGCTCAGGTGAGTTTAAAAGGCTGCTGTTGATAACAAGGGCATTTGCTAAATAGATGGTGTGTGTGCAACAATATACTGAAAGGTCAATTATATTGTGCAGCTTATCTCACCACCTGTAGTTATTTAGGTGAAAGCTCCAAAATGCTTGCCTAATATGTCTGTTTATCCAAAAGGAAGTAAAAAGGGAGAGCTAGAAAGATAGCATTGCATCACATTACATGGCAATGCAATGCACAGTTGCTGAAGTTGAACCAAAATGAGCTTGTAATCTGGCTTCTGCAACTTTGAACATGAAAAATCCAATGAGGAGAAGAAAAGCAAAGCCAAAGAGTCCATCCCCAAATCCGACAAACAAGCAAAATGAACAAAAAACATTGAATTCAATTCTTTCTGATTTTAGAAACTGCATTAAAGAAGGGGTGCACCGGTCCTGGAGATACTGCAATACCAGGTCAATGCGTGGAGTGGACAGAGCAAGCTCTTTTTCCATCTCCCTGTTCTAAAAATCCATTTAATATATGGTCCCCAGATAGGGGACGTATCAGATATTAAACTGATAAGAACAGATACTACACTTGATCTTAGCCAAAAGGCCGAGAAGCGATAACCAGAATTGGTTTCAAACTACGGAGCCACCCATGGATCCTGAAAAGTCCATTTGTGGAGATGAGCTCCTGGACTCCCGTTAAGAAGACATGTTGTCAACCTCTAGATCCCTTACATGCCTGCACTTTTCGGCTTGCTGCTGCTGCAATCCACGCGTTTTAGATCTGCATAACTCCACCTCTTTAAACACAGCACCTTCACCCCCTGCTGTTCCCACCCGCCTCAACACCGTTGGAAGGGAGGAGAACCAATTAAGGCGGGGGGTGGGGTGGAACGAGCAGCTGTCTACCCTTAGCAGGAGGGCTCCTGATTACATACCTCTCCTGCTGCTGCTGCTGCTGGCTGTCCAGCAGCAGACTGAAGGTGGCTGCTGCTGTGCACAGGTATATAAAGGCTCAGAGCCTATTATGACACGCGCAGCCAGCGTTCCATTGCCACATTCCATCTACTGCAGGCAGGATACCTGGCTGGCTGAATGTCGCTGAGAAGCTCACAGAGACCGCCATAAGCAACAGTTTAACAGAATGCCACAGACTAATCAACCAAACTTTTTGGGTTGGGTTCTCTTTTATAGTCTGCAGGCATTAAATGAAAGAAGTCAGTGTTCCAGCAGAAGGATTCAACGTTTCAGAAAAGGCATTGTAGCAAACCAAAAAAGAAATTTTAAGCGCAGCAGAGTAACCAGCGCACATACCTGTTAGCTCAGGTGAGTTTAAAAGGCTGCTGTTGATAACAAGGGCATTTGCTAAATAGATGGTGTGTGTGCAACAATATACTGAAAGGTCAATTATATTGTGCAGCTTATCTCACCACCTGTAGTTATTTAGGTGAAAGCTCCAAAATGCTTGCCTAATATGTCTGTTTATCCAAAAGGAAGTAAAAAGGGAGAGCTAGAAAGATAGCATTGCATCACATTACATGGCAATGCAATGCACAGTTGCTGAAGTTGAACCAAAATGAGCTTGTAATCTGGCTTCTGCAACTTTGAACATGAAAAATCCAATGAGGAGAAGAAAAGCAAAGCCAAAGAGTCCATCCCCAAATCCGACAAACAAGCAAAATGAACAAAAAACATTGAATTCAATTCTTTCTGATTTTAGAAACTGCATTAAAGAAGGGGTGCACCGGTCCTGGAGATACTGCAATACCAGGTCAATGCGTGGAGTGGACAGAGCAAGCTCTTTTTCCATCTCCCTGTTCTAAAAATCCATTTAATATATGGTCCCCAGATAGGGGACGTATCAGATATTAAACTGATAAGAACAGATACTACACTTGATCTTAGCCAAAAGGCCGAGAAGCGATAACCAGAATTGGTTTCAAACTACGGAGCCACCCAAGGATCCTGAAAAGTCCATTTGTGGAGATGAGCTCCTGGACTCCCGTTAAGAAGACATGTTGTCAACCTCTAGATCCCTTACATGCCTGCACTTTTCGGCTTGCTGCTGCTGCAATCCACGCGTTTTAGATCTGCATAACTCCACCTCTTTAAACACAGCACCTTCACCCCCTGCTGTTCCCACCCGCCTCAACACCGTTGGAAGGGAGGAGAACCAATTAAGGCGGGGGGTGGGGTGGAACGAGCAGCTGTCTACCCTTAGCAGGAGGGCTCCTGATTACATACCTCTCCTGCTGCTGCTGCTGCTGGCTGTCCAGCAGCAGACTGAAGGTGGCTGCTGCTGTGCACAGGTATATAAAGGCTCAGAGCCTATTATGACACGCGCAGCCAGCGTTCCATTGCCACATTCCATCTACTCGCAGGCAGGATACCTGGCTGGCTGAATGTCGCTGAGAAGCTCACAGAGACCGCCATAAGCAACAGTTTAACAGAATGCCACAGACTAATCAACCAAACTTTTTGGGTTGGGTTCTCTTTTATAGTCTGCAGGCATTAAATGAAAGAAGTCAGTGTTCCAGCAGAAGGAGACAACGTTTCAGAAAAGGCATTGTAGCAAACCAAAAAAGAAATTTTAAGCGCAGCAGAGTAACCAGCGCACATACCTGTTAGCTCAGGTGAGTTTAAAAGGCTGCTGTTAATAACAAGGGCATTTGCTAAATAGATGGTGTGTGTGCAACAATATACTGAAAGGTCAATTATATTGTGCAGCTTATCTCACCACCTGTAGTTATTTAGGTGAAAGCTCCAAAATGCTTGCCTAATATGTCTGTTTATCCAAAAGGAAGTAAAAAGGGAGAGCTAGAAAGATAGCATTGCATCACATTACATGGCAATGCAATGCACAGTTGCTGAAGTTGAACCAAAATGAGCTTGTAATCTGGCTTCTGCAACTTTGAACATGAAAAATCCAATGAGGAGAAGAAAAGCAAAGCCAAAGAGTCCATCCCCAAATCCGACAAACAAGCAAAATGAACAAAAAACATTGAATTCAATTCTTTCTGATTTTAGAAACTGCATTAAAGAAGGGGTGCACCGGTCCTGGAGATACTGCAATACCAGGTGAATGCGTGGAGTGGACAGAGCAAGCTCTTTTTCCATCTCCCTGTTCTAAAAATCCATTTAATATATGGTCCCCAGATAGGGGACGTATCAGATATTAAACTGATAAGAACAGATTTTTTTTTTTTTTTTTTTTTTTTTTAAAGCCCGAATTCGTGTACAAAACCCGAGTGCGCTTAAAAAAGTGACAAGTGCCACAAAAAAAAGTGCACTAGGATGCTGGTCTTCTTGAAACCCTCTCCAAAAGGAGAAGGGTCCCCCAAACCATTCCCCGTCCCTCCGAGCCAGAAGGCCACAGCCAGGCACAGGGACAAATAGCCACCTCCAGCCGGAGCCAGAGGCGACCCAATCTTACCCTCAATACCTGCCCGAGTTCTCACCCGAGCAAGGCACTGGGAGCCAAAGACTGTGCTCCCCTCCCGGAAGAGGGGAGCCAACAACGCTCTCCTCCCGAAAGAGGAGAGCCAGGGGGGTTCAGGGGGGAGCGGAACCTGATGGCCACACACTCCCCCCCTAGACCTGCCAAGAGAGGAACCCGTAAGGGAACCGCATCCCGACAAAATCCTAGTAAGGACGTGGACACACGTGAAAAAGTGGACACACAGTGACAAAAAAAAATTAAATAAATAGTGAAGGTTTCACAGTATAATACTGCCCGGACCTTCGACCGGGAATTGAAAAATTCCCCATCCTAAGGCCAGAAGGCCCGGAATAAGGGTGTGTGTGAAGAAAGAAATATTGAAGTGCTAGTGCAAATGTGCCATAAACTCAAGTGGGGTTCCCAATCCCAGTGAGTTAAGGCACCCCAGGGTCACCACTCCTGGGGCACTTCACACTTCGGGCTTTCGATCTTCCCCGGCCCAATGGCGTCGATCCTGGGGGGCCATGCTTTCCACCAGATGACTATATTAGCCACCTGGCGTACTAACAAGCACCTAAACCCCAGTGTGCATAATGTATCAATCTACTAGGGCGGCCAACATCCAAAACCGCCTTTTCGAAAGATACTACACTTGATCTTAGCCAAAAGGCCGAGAAGCGATAACCAGAATTGGTTTCAAACTACGGAGCCACCCAAGGATCCTGAAAAGTCCATTTGTGGAGATGAGCTCCTGGACTCCCGTTATGAAGACATGTTGTCAACCTCTAGATCCCTTACATGCCTGCACTTTTCGGCTTGCTGCTGCTGCAATCCACGCGTTTTAGATCTGCATAACTCCACCTCTTTAAACACAGCACCTTCACCCCCTGCTGTTCCCACCCGCCTCAACACCGTTGGAAGGGAGGAGAACCAATTAAGGCGGGGGGTGGGGTGGAACGAGCAGCTGTCTACCCTTAGCAGGAGGGCTCCTGATTACATACCTCTCCTGCTGCTGCTGCTGCTGGCTGTCCAGCAGCAGACTGAAGGTGGCTGCTGCTGTGCACAGGTATATAAAGGCTCAGAGCCTATTATGACACGCGCAGCCAGCGTTCCATTGCCACATTCCATCTACTGCAGGCAGGATACCTGGCTGGCTGAATGTCGCTGAGAAGCTCACAGAGACCGCCATAAGCAACAGTTTAACAGAATGCCACAGACTAATCAACCAAACTTTTTGGGTTGGGTTCTCTTTTATAGTCTGCAGGCATTAAATGAAAGAAGTCAGTGTTCCAGCAGAAGGAGACAACGTTTCAGAAAAGGCATTGTAGCAAACCAAAAAAGAAATTTTAAGCGCAGCAGAGTAACCAGCGCACATACCTGTTAGCTCAGGTGAGTTTAAAAGGCTGCTGTTGATAACAAGGGCATTTGCTAAATAGATGGTGTGTGTGCAACAATATACTGAAAGGTCAATTATATTGTGCAGCTTATCTCACCACCTGTAGTTATTTAGGTGAAAGCTCCAAAATGCTTGCCTAATATGTCTGTTTATCCAAAAGGAAGTAAAAAGGGAGAGCTAGAAAGATAGCATTGCATCACATTACATGGCAATGCAATGCACAGTTGCTGAAGTTGAACCAAAATGAGCTTGTAATCTGGCTTCTGCAACTTTGAACATGAAAAATCCAATGAGGAGAAGAAAAGCAAAGCCAAAGAGTCCATCCCCAAATCCGACAAACAAGCAAAATGAACAAAAAACATTGAATTCAATTCTTTCTGATTTTAGAAACTGCATTAAAGAAGGGGTGCACCGGTCCTGGAGATACTGCAATACCAGTTCAATGCGTGGAGTGGACAGAGCAAGCTCTTTTTCCATCTCCCTGTTCTAAAAATCCATTTAATATATGGTCCCCAGATAGGGGACGTATCAGATATTAAACTGATAAGAACAGATACTACACTTGATCTTAGCCAAAAGGCCGAGAAGCGATAACCAGAATTGGTTTCAAACTACGGAGCCACCCAAGGATCCTGAAAAGTCCATTTGTGGAGATGAGCTCCTGGACTCCCGTTAAGAAGACATGTTGTCAACCTCTAGATCCCTTACATGCCTGCACTTTTCGGCTTGCTGCTGCTGCAATCCACGCGTTTTAGATCTGCATAACTCCACCTCTTTAAACACAGCACCTTCACCCCCTGCTGTTCCCACCCGCCTCAACACCGTTGGAAGGGAGGAGAACCAATTAAGGCGGGGGGTGGGGTGGAACGAGCAGCTGTCTACCCTTAGCAGGAGGGCTCCTGATTACATACCTCTCCTGCTGCTGCTGCTGCTGGCTGTCCAGCAGCAGACTGAAGGTGGCTGCTGCTGTGCACAGGTATATAAAGGCTCAGAGCCTATTATGACACGCGCAGCCAGCGTTCCATTGCCACATTCCATCTACTGCAGGCAGGATACCTGGCTGGCTGAATGTCGCTGAGAAGCTCACAGAGACCGCCATAAGCAACAGTTTAACAGAATGCCACAGACTAATCAACCAAACTTTTTGGGTTGGGTTCTCTTTTATAGTCTGCAGGCATTAAATGAAAGAAGTCAGTGTTCCAGCAGAAGGAGACAACGTTTCAGAAAAGGCATTGTAGCAAACCAAAAAAGAAATTTTAAGCGCAGCAGAGTAACCAGCGCACATACCTGTTAGCTCAGGTGAGTTTAAAAGGCTGCTGTTGATAACAAGGGCATTTGCTAAATAGATGGTGTGTGTGCAACAATATACTGAAAGGTCAATTATATTGTGCAGCTTATCTCACCACCTGTAGTTATTTAGGTGAAAGCTCCAAAATGCTTGCCTAATATGTCTGTTTATCCAAAAGGAAGTAAAAAGGGAGAGCTAGAAAGATAGCATTGCATCACATTACATGGCAATGCAATTCACAGTTGCTGAAGTTGAACCAAAATGAGCTTGTAATCTGGCTTCTGCAACTTTGAACATGAAAAATCCAATGAGGAGAAGAAAAGCAAAGCCAAAGAGTCCATCCCCAAATCCGACAAACAAGCAAAATGAACAAAAAACATTGAATTCAATTCTTTCTGATTTTAGAAACTGCATTAAAGAAGGGGTGCACCGGTCCTGGAGATACTGCAATACCAGGTCAATGCGTGGAGTGGACAGAGCAAGCTCTTTTTCCATCTCCCTGTTCTAAAAATCCATTTAATATATGGTCCCCAGATAGGGGACGTATCAGATATTAAACTGATAAGAACAGATACTACACTTGATCTTAGCCAAAAGGCCGAGAAGCGATAACCAGAATTGGTTTCAAACTACGGAGCCACCCAAGGATCCTGAAAAGTCCATTTGTGGAGATGAGCTCCTGGACTCCCGTTAAGAAGACATGTTGTCAACCTCTAGATCCCTTACATGCCTGCACTTTTCGGCTTGCTGCTGCTGCAATCCACGCGTTTTAGATCTGCATAACTCCACCTCTTTAAACACAGCACCTTCACCCCCTGCTGTTCCCACCCGCCTCAACACCGTTGGAAGGGAGGAGAACCAATTAAGGCGGGGGGTGGGGTGGAACGAGCAGCTGTCTACCCTTAGCAGGAGGGCTCCTGATTACATACCTCTCCTGCTGCTGCTGCTGCTGGCTGTCCAGCAGCAGACTGAAGGTGGCTGCTGCTGTGCACAGGTATATAAAGGCTCAGAGCCTATTATGACACGCGCAGCCAGCGTTCCATTGCCACATTCCATCTACTGCAGGCAGGATACCTGGCTGGCTGAATGTCGCTGAGAAGCTCACAGAGACCGCCATAAGCAACAGTTTAACAGAATGCCACAGACTAATCAACCAAACTTTTTGGGTTGGGTTCTCTTTTATAGTCTGCAGGCATTAAATGAAAGAAGTCAGTGTTCCAGCAGAAGGAGACGTTTCAGAAAAGGCATTGTAGCAAACCAAAAAAGAAATTTTAAGCGCAGCAGAGTAACCAGCGCACATACCTGTTAGCTCAGGTGAGTTTAAAAGGCTGCTGTTGATAACAAGGGCATTTGCTAAATAGATGGTGTGTGTGCAACAATATACTGAAAGGTCAATTATATTGTGCAGCTTATCTCACCACCTGTAGTTATTTAGGTGAAAGCTCCAAAATGCTTGCCTAATATGTCTGTTTATCCAAAAGGAAGTAAAAAGGGAGAGCTAGAAAGATAGCATTGCATCACATTACATGGCAATGCAATGCACAGTTGCTGAAGTTGAACCAAAATGAGCTTGTAATCTGGCTTCTGCAACTTTGAACATGAAAAATCCAATGAGGAGAAGAAAAGCAAAGCCAAAGAGTCCATCCCCAAATCCGACAAACAAGCAAAATGAACAAAAAACATTGAATTCAATTCTTTCTGATTTTAGAAACTGCATTAAAGAAGGGGTGCACCGGTCCTGGAGATACTGCAATACCAGGTCAATGCGTGGAGTGGACAGAGCAAGCTCTTTTTCCATCTCCCTGTTCTAAAAATCCATTTAATATATGGTCCCCAGATAGGGGACGTATCAGATATTAAACTGATAAGAACAGATACTACACTTGATCTTAGCCAAAAGGCCGAGAAGCGATAACCAGAATTGGTTTCAAACTACGGAGCCACCCAAGGATCCTGAAAAGTCCATTTGTGGAGATGAGCTCCTGGACTCCCGTTAAGAAGACATGTTGTCAACCTCTAGATCCCTTACATGCCTGCACTTTTCGGCTTGCTGCTGCTGCAATCCACGCGTTTTAGATCTGCATAACTCCACCTCTTTAAACACAGCACCTTCACCCCCTGCTGTTCCCACCCGCCTCAACACCGTTGGAAGGGAGGAGAACCAATTAAGGCGGGGGGTGGGGTGGAACGAGCAGCTGTCTACCCTTAGCAGGAGGGCTCCTGATTACATACCTCTCCTGCTGCTGCTGCTGCTGGCTGTCCAGCAGCAGACTGAAGGTGGCTGCTGCTGTGCACAGGTATATAAAGGCTCAGAGCCTATTATGACACGCGCAGCCAGCGTTCCATTGCCACATTCCATCTACTGCAGGCAGGATACCTGGCTGGCTGAATGTCGCTGAGAAGCTCACAGAGACCGCCATAAGCAACAGTTTAACAGAATGCCACAGACTAATCAACCAAACTTTTTGGGTTGGGTTCTCTTTTATAGTCTGCAGGCATTAAATGAAAGAAGTCAGTGTTCCAGCAGAAGGAGACAACGTTTCAGAAAAGGCATTGTAGCAAACCAAAAAAGAAATTTTAAGCGCAGCAGAGTAACCAGCGCACATACCTGTTAGCTCAGGTGAGTTTAAAAGGCTGCTGTTGATAACAAGGGCATTTGCTAAATAGATGGTGTGTGTGCAACAATATACTGAAAGGTCAATTATATTGTGCAGCTTATCTCACCACCTGTAGTTATTTAGGTGAAAGCTCCAAAATGCTTGCCTAATATGTCTGTTTATCCAAAAGGAAGTAAAAAGGGAGAGCTAGAAAGATAGCATTGCATCACATTACATGGCAATGCAATGCACAGTTGCTGAAGTTGAACCAAAATGAGCTTGTAATCTGGCTTCTGCAACTTTGAACATGAAAAATCCAATGAGGAGAAGAAAAGCAAAGCCAAAGAGTCCATCCCCAAATCCGACAAACAAGCAAAATGAACAAAAAACATTGAATTCAATTCTTTCTGATTTTAGAAACTGCATTAAAGAAGGGGTGCACCGGTCCTGGAGATACTGCAATACCAGGTCAATGCGTGGAGTGGACAGAGCAAGCTCTTTTTCCATCTCCCTGTTCTAAAAATCCATTTAATATATGGTCCCCAGATAGGGGACGTATCAGATATTAAACTGATAAGAACAGATACTACACTTGATCTTAGCCAAAAGGCCGAGAAGCGATAACCAGAATTGGTTTCAAACTACGGAGCCACCCAAGGATCCTGAAAAGTCCATTTGTGGAGATGAGCTCCTGGACTCCCGTTAAGAAGACATGTTGTCAACCTCTAGATCCCTTACATGCCTGCACTTTTCGGCTTGCTGCTGCTGCAATCCACGCGTTTTAGATCTGCATAACTCCACCTCTTTAAACACAGCACCTTCACCCCCTGCTGTTCCCACCCGCCTCAACACCGTTGGAAGGGAGGAGAACCAATTAAGGCGGGGGGTGGGGTGGAACGAGCAGCTGTCTACCCTTAGCAGGAGGGCTCCTGATTACATACCTCTCCTGCTGCTGCTGCTGCTGGCTGTCCAGCAGCAGACTGAAGGTGGCTGCTGCTGTGCACAGGTATATAAAGGCTCAGAGCCTATTATGACACGCGCAGCCAGCGTTCCATTGCCACATTCCATCTACTGCAGGCAGGATACCTGGCTGGCTGAATGTCGCTGAGAAGCTCACAGAGACCGCCATAAGCAACAGTTTAACAGAATGCCACAGACTAATCAACCAAACTTTTTGGGTTGGGTTCTCTTTTATAGTCTGCAGGCATTAAATGAAAGAAGTCAGTGTTCCAGCAGAAGGAGACAACGTTTCAGAAAAGGCATTGTAGCAAACCAAAAAAGAAATTTTAAGCGCAGCAGAGTAACCAGCGCACATACCTGTTAGCTCAGGTGAGTTTAAAAGGCTGCTGTTGATAACAAGGGCATTTGCTAAATAGATGGTGTGTGTGCAACAATATACTGAAAGGTCAATTATATTGTGCAGCTTATCTCACCACCTGTAGTTATTTAGGTGAAAGCTCCAAAATGCTTGCCTAATATGTCTGTTTATCCAAAAGGAAGTAAAAAGGGAGAGCTAGAAAGATAGCATTGCATCACATTACATGGCAATGCAATGCACAGTTGCTGAAGTTGAACCAAAATGAGCTTGTAATCTGGCTTCTGCAACTTTGAACATGAAAAATCCAATGAGGAGAAGAAAAGCAAAGCCAAAGAGTCCATCCCCAAATCCGACAAACAAGCAAAATGAACAAAAAACATTGAATTCAATTCTTTCTGATTTTAGAAACTGCATTAAAGAAGGGGTGCACCGGTCCTGGAGATACTGCAATACCAGGTCAATGCGTGGAGTGGACAGAGCAAGCTCTTTTTCCATCTCCCTGTTCTAAAAATCCATTTAATATATGGTCCCCAGATAGGGGACGTATCAGATATTAAACTGATAAGAACAGATACTACACTTGATCTTAGCCAAAAGGCCGAGAAGCGATAACCAGAATTGGTTTCAAACTACGGAGCCACCCAAGGATCCTGAAAAGTCCATTTGTGGAGATGAGCTCCTGGACTCCCGTTAAGAAGACATGTTGTCAACCTCTAGATCCCTTACATGCCTGCACTTTTCGGCTTGCTGCTGCTGCAATCCACGCGTTTTAGATCTGCATAACTCCACCTCTTTAAACACAGCACCTTCACCCCCTGCTGTTCCCACCCGCCTCAACACCGTTGGAAGGGAGGAGAACCAATTAAGGCGGGGGGTGGGGTGGAACGAGCAGCTGTCTACCCTTAGCAGGAGGGCTCCTGATTACATACCTCTCCTGCTGCTGCTGCTGCTGGCTGTCCAGCAGCAGACTGAAGGTGGCTGCTGCTGTGCACAGGTATATAAAGGCTCAGAGCCTATTATGACACGCGCAGCCAGCGTTCCATTGCCACATTCCATCTACTGCAGGCAGGATACCTGGCTGGCTGAATGTCGCTGAGAAGCTCACAGAGACCGCCATAAGCAACAGTTTAACAGAATGCCACAGACTAATCAACCAAACTTTTTGGGTTGGGTTCTCTTTTATAGTCTGCAGGCATTAAATGAAAGAAGTCAGTGTTCCAGCAGAAGGAGACAACGTTTCAGAAAAGGCATTGTAGCAAACCAAAAAAGAAATTTTAAGCGCAGCAGAGTAACCAGCGCACATACCTGTTAGCTCAGGTGAGTTTAAAAGGCTGCTGTTGATAACAAGGGCATTTGCTAAATAGATGGTGTGTGTGCAACAATATACTGAAAGGTCAATTATATTGTGCAGCTTATCTCACCACCTGTAGTTATTTAGGTGAAAGCTCCAAAATGCTTGCCTAATATGTCTGTTTATCCAAAAGGAAGTAAAAAGGGAGAGCTAGAAAGATAGCATTGCATCACATTACATGGCAATGCAATGCACAGTTGCTGAAGTTGAACCAAAATGAGCTTGTAATCTGGCTTCTGCAACTTTGAACATGAAAAATCCAATGAGGAGAAGAAAAGCAAAGCCAAAGAGTCCATCCCCAAATCCTACAAACAAGCAAAATGAACAAAAAACATTGAATTCAATTCTTTCTGATTTTAGAAACTGCATTAAAGAAGGGGTGCACCGGTCCTGGAGATACTGCAATACCAGGTCAATGCGTGGAGTGGACAGAGCAAGCTCTTTTTCCATCTCCCTGTTCTAAAAATCCATTTAATATATGGTCCCCAGATAGGGGACGTATCAGATATTAAACTGATAAGAACAGATACTACACTTGATCTTAGCCAAAAGGCCGAGAAGCGATAACCAGAATTGGTTTCAAACTACGGAGCCACCCAAGGATCCTGAAAAGTCCATTTGTGGAGATGAGCTCCTGGACTCCCGTTAAGAAGACATGTTGTCAACCTCTAGATCCCTTACATGCCTGCACTTTTCGGCTTGCTGCTGCTGCAATCCACGCGTTTTAGATCTGCATAACTCCACCTCTTTAAACACAGCACCTTCACCCCCTGCTGTTCCCACCCGCCTCAACACCGTTGGAAGGGAGGAGAACCAATTAAGGCGGGGGGTGGGGTGGAACGAGCAGCTGTCTACCCTTAGCAGGAGGGCTCCTGATTACATACCTCTCCTGCTGCTGCTGCTGCTGGCTGTCCAGCAGCAGACTGAAGGTGGCTGCTGCTGTGCACAGGTATATAAAGGCTGAGAGCCTATTATGACACGCGCAGCCAGCGTTCCATTGCCACATTCCATCTACTGCAGGCAGGATACCTGGCTGGCTGAATGTCGCTGAGAAGCTCACAGAGACCGCCATAAGCAACAGTTTAACAGAATGCCACAGACTAATCAACCAAACTTTTTGGGTTGGGTTCTCTTTTATAGTCTGCAGGCATTAAATGAAAGAAGTCAGTGTTCCAGCAGAAGGAGACAACGTTTCAGAAAAGGCATTGTAGCAAACCAAAAAAGAAATTTTAAGCGCAGCAGAGTAACCAGCGCACATACCTGTTAGCTCAGGTGAGTTTAAAAGGCTGCTGTTGATAACAAGGGCATTTGCTAAATAGATGGTGTGTGTGCAACAATATACTGAAAGGTCAATTATATTGTGCAGCTTATCTCACCACCTGTAGTTATTTAGGTGAAAGCTCCAAAATGCTTGCCTAATATGTCTGTTTATCCAAAAGGAAGTAAAAAGGGAGAGCTAGAAAGATAGCATTGCATCACATTACATGGCAATGCAATGCACAGTTGCTGAAGTTGAACCAAAATGAGCTTGTAATCTGGCTTCTGCAACTTTGAACATGAAAAATCCAATGAGGAGAAGAAAAGCAAAGCCAAAGAGTCCATCCCCAAATCCGACAAACAAGCAAAATGAACAAAAAACATTGAATTCAATTCTTTCTGATTTTAGAAACTGCATTAAAGAAGGGGTGCACCGGTCCTGGAGATACTGCAATACCAGGTCAATGCGTGGAGTGGACAGAGCAAGCTCTTTTTCCATCTCCCTGTTCTAAAAATCCATTTAATATATGGTCCCCAGATAGGGGACGTATCAGATATTAAACTGATAAGAACAGATACTACACTTGATCTTAGCCAAAAGGCCGAGAAGCGATAACCAGAATTGGTTTCAAACTACGGAGCCACCCAAGGATCCTGAAAAGTCCATTTGTGGAGATGAGCTCCTGGACTCCCGTTAAGAAGACATGTTGTCAACCTCTAGATCCCTTACATGCCTGCACTTTTCGGCTTGCTGCTGCTGCAATCCACGCGTTTTAGATCTGCATAACTCCACCTCTTTAAACACAGCACCTTCACCCCCTGCTGTTCCCACCCGCCTCAACACCGTTGGAAGGGAGGAGAACCAATTAAGGCGGGGGGTGGGGTGGAACGAGCAGCTGTCTACCCTTAGCAGGAGGGCTCCTGATTACATACCTCTCCTGCTGCTGCTGCTGCTGGCTGTCCAGCAGCAGACTGAAGGTGGCTGCTGCTGTGCACAGGTATATAAAGGCTCAGAGCCTATTATGACACGCGCAGCCAGCGTTCCATTGCCACATTCCATCTACTGCAGGCGGGATACCTGGCTGGCTGAATGTCGCTGAGAAGCTCACAGAGACCGCCATAAGCAACAGTTTAACAGAATGCCACAGACTAATCAACCAAACTTTTTGGGTTGGGTTCTCTTTTATAGTCTGCAGGCATTAAATGAAAGAAGTCAGTGTTCCAGCAGAAGGAGACAACGTTTCAGAAAAGGCATTGTAGCAAACCAAAAAAGAAATTTTAAGCGCAGCAGAGTAACCAGCGCACATACCTGTTAGCTCAGGTGAGTTTAAAAGGCTGCTGTTGATAACAAGGGCATTTGCTAAATAGATGGTGTGTGTGCAACAATATACTGAAAGGTCAATTATATTGTGCAGCTTATCTCACCACCTGTAGTTATTTAGGTGAAAGCTCCAAAATGCTTGCCTAATATGTCTGTTTATCCAAAAGGAAGTAAAAAGGGAGAGCTAGAAAGATAGCATTGCATCACATTACATGGCAATGCAATGCACAGTTGCTGAAGTTGAACCAAAATGAGCTTGTAATCTGGCTTCTGCAACTTTGAACATGAAAAATCCAATGAGGAGAAGAAAAGCAAAGCCAAAGAGTCCATCCCCAAATCCGACAAACAAGCAAAATGAACAAAAAACATTGAATTCAATTCTTTCTGATTTTAGAAACTGCATTAAAGAAGGGGTGCACCGGTCCTGGAGATACTGCAATACCAGGTCAATGCGTGGAGTGGACAGAGCAAGCTCTTTTTCCATCTCCCTGTTCTAAAAATCCATTTAATATATGGTCCCCAGATAGGGGACGTATCAGATATTAAACTGATAAGAACAGATACTACACTTGATCTTAGCCAAAAGGCCGAGAAGCGATAACCAGAATTGGTTTCAAACTACGGAGCCACCCAAGGATCCTGAAAAGTCCATTTGTGGAGATGAGCTCCTGGACTCCCGTTAAGAAGACATGTTGTCAACCTCTAGATCCCTTACATGCCTGCACTTTTCGGCTTGCTGCTGCTGCAATCCACGCGTTTTAGATCTGCATAACTCCACCTCTTTAAACACAGCACCTTCACCCCCTGCTGTTCCCACCCGCCTCAACACCGTTGGAAGGGAGGAGAACCAATTAAGGCGGGGGGTGGGGTGGAACGAGCAGCTGTCTACCCTTAGCAGGAGGGCTCCTGATTACATACCTCTCCTGCTGCTGCTGCTGCTGGCTGTCCAGCAGCAGACTGAAGGTGGCTGCTGCTGTGCACAGGTATATAAAGGCTCAGAGCCTATTATGACACGCGCAGCCAGCGTTCCATTGCCACATTCCATCTACTGCAGGCGGGATACCTGGCTGGCTGAATGTCGCTGAGAAGCTCACAGAGACCGCCATAAGCAACAGTTTAACAGAATGCCACAGACTAATCAACCAAACTTTTTGGGTTGGGTTCTCTTTTATAGTCTGCAGGCATTAAATGAAAGAAGTCAGTGTTCCAGCAGAAGGAGACAACGTTTCAGAAAAGGCATTGTAGCAAACCAAAAAAGAAATTTTAAGCGCAGCAGAGTAACCAGCGCACATACCTGTTAGCTCAGGTGAGTTTAAAAGGCTGCTGTTGATAACAAGGGCATTTGCTAAATAGATGGTGTGTGTGCAACAATATACTGAAAGGTCAATTATATTGTGCAGCTTATCTCACCACCTGTAGTTATTTAGGTGAAAGCTCCAAAATGCTTGCCTAATATGTCTGTTTATCCAAAAGGAAGTAAAAAGGGAGAGCTAGAAAGATAGCATTGCATCACATTACATGGCAATGCAATGCACAGTTGCTGAAGTTGAACCAAAATGAGCTTGTAATCTGGCTTCTGCAACTTTGAACATGAAAAATCCAATGAGGAGAAGAAAAGCAAAGCCAAAGAGTCCATCCCCAAATCCGACAAACAAGCAAAATGAACAAAAAACATTGAATTCAATTCTTTCTGATTTTAGAAACTGCATTAAAGAAGGGGTGCACCGGTCCTGGAGATACTGCAATACCAGGTCAATGCGTGGAGTGGACAGAGCAAGCTCTTTTTCCATCTCCCTGTTCTAAAAATCCATTTAATATATGGTCCCCAGATAGGGGACGTATCAGATATTAAACTGATAAGAACAGATACTACACTTGATCTTAGCCAAAAGGCCGAGAAGCGATAACCAGAATTGGTTTCAAACTACGGAGCCACCCAAGGATCCTGAAAAGTCCATTTGTGGAGATGAGCTCCTGGACTCCCGTTAAGAAGACATGTTGTCAACCTCTAGATCCCTTACATGCCTGCACTTTTCGGCTTGCTGCTGCTGCAATCCACGCGTTTTAGATCTGCATAACTCCACCTCTTTAAACACAGCACCTTCACCCCCTGCTGTTCCCACCCGCCTCAACACCGTTGGAAGGGAGGAGAACCAATTAAGGCGGGGGGTGGGGTGGAACGAGCAGCTGTCTACCCTTAGCAGGAGGGCTCCTGATTACATACCTCTCCTGCTGCTGCTGCTGCTGGCTGTCCAGCAGCAGACTGAAGGTGGCTGCTGCTGTGCACAGGTATATAAAGGCTCAGAGCCTATTATGACACGCGCAGCCAGCGTTCCATTGCCACATTCCATCTACTGCAGGCAGGATACCTGGCTGGCTGAATGTCGCTGAGAAGCTCACAGAGACCGCCATAAGCAACAGTTTAACAGAATGCCACAGACTAATCAACCAAACTTTTTGGGTTGGGTTCTCTTTTATAGTCTGCAGGCATTAAATGAAAGAAGTCAGTGTTCCAGCAGAAGGAGACAACGTTTCAGAAAAGGCATTGTAGCAAACCAAAAAAGAAATTTTAAGCGCAGCAGAGTAACCAGCGCACATACCTGTTAGCTCAGGTGAGTTTAAAAGGCTGCTGTTGATAACAAGGGCATTTGCTAAATAGATGGTGTGTGTGCAACAATATACTGAAAGGTCAATTATATTGTGCAGCTTATCTCACCACCTGTAGTTATTTAGGTGAAAGCTCCAAAATGCTTGCCTAATATGTCTGTTTATCCAAAAGGAAGTAAAAAGGGAGAGCTAGAAAGATAGCATTGCATCACATTACATGGCAATGCAATGCACAGTTGCTGAAGTTGAACCAAAATGAGCTTGTAATCTGGCTTCTGCAACTTTGAACATGAAAAATCCAATGAGGAGAAGAAAAGCAAAGCCAAAGAGTCCATCCCCAAATCCGACAAACAAGCAAAATGAACAAAAAACATTGAATTCAATTCTTTCTGATTTTAGAAACTGCATTAAAGAAGGGGTGCACCGGTCCTGGAGATACTGCAATACCAGGTCAATGCGTGGAGTGGACAGAGCAAGCTCTTTTTCCATCTCCCTGTTCTAAAAATCCATTTAATATATGGTCCCCAGATAGGGGACGTATCAGATATTAAACTGATAAGAACAGATACTACACTTGATCTTAGCCAAAAGGCCGAGAAGCGATAACCAGAATTGGTTTCAAACTACGGAGCCACCCAAGGATCCTGAAAAGTCCATTTGTGGAGATGAGCTCCTGGACTCCCGTTAAGAAGACATGTTGTCAACCTCTAGATGCCTTACATGCCTGCACTTTTCGGCTTGCTGCTGCTGCAATCCACGCGTTTTAGATCTGCATAACTCCACCTCTTTAAACACAGCACCTTCACCCCCTGCTGTTCCCACCCGCCTCAACACCGTTGGAAGGGAGGAGAACCAATTAAGGCGGGGGGTGGGGTGGAACGAGCAGCTGTCTACCCTTAGCAGGAGGGCTCCTGATTACATACCTCTCCTGCTGCTGCTGCTGCTGGCTGTCCAGCAGCAGACTGAAGGTGGCTGCTGCTGTGCACAGGTATATAAAGGCTCAGAGCCTATTATGACACGCGCAGCCAGCGTTCCATTGCCACATTCCATCTACTGCAGGCAGGATACCTGGCTGGCTGAATGTCGCTGAGAAGCTCACAGAGACCGCCATAAGCAACAGTTTAACAGAATGCCACAGACTAATCAACCAAACTTTTTGGGTTGGGTTCTCTTTTATAGTCTGCAGGCATTAAATGAAAGAAGTCAGTGTTCCAGCAGAAGGAGACAACGTTTCAGAAAAGGCATTGTAGCAAACCAAAAAAGAAATTTTAAGCGCAGCAGAGTAACCAGCGCACATACCTGTTAGCTCAGGTGAGTTTAAAAGGCTGCTGTTGATAACAAGGGCATTTGCTAAATAGATGGTGTGTGTGCAACAATATACTGAAAGGTCAATTATATTGTGCAGCTTATCTCACCACCTGTAGTTATTTAGGTGAAAGCTCCAAAATGCTTGCCTAATATGTCTGTTTATCCAAAAGGAAGTAAAAAGGGAGAGCTAGAAAGATAGCATTGCATCACATTACATGGCAATGCAATGCACAGTTGCTGAAGTTGAACCAAAATGAGCTTGTAATCTGGCTTCTGCAACTTTGAACATGAAAAATCCAATGAGGAGAAGAAAAGCAAAGCCAAAGAGTCCATCCCCAAATCCGACAAACAAGCAAAATGAACAAAAAACATTGAATTCAATTCTTTCTGATTTTAGAAACTGCATTAAAGAAGGGGTGCACCGGTCCTGGAGATACTGCAATACCAGGTCAATGCGTGGAGTGGACAGAGCAAGCTCTTTTTCCATCTCCCTGTTCTAAAAATCCATTTAATATATGGTCCCCAGATAGGGGACGTATCAGATATTAAACTGATAAGAACAGATACTACACTTGATCTTAGCCAAAAGGCCGAGAAGCGATAACCAGAATTGGTTTCAAACTACGGAGCCACCCAAGGATCCTGAAAAGTCCATTTGTGGAGATGAGCTCCTGGACTCCCGTTAAGAAGACATGTTGTCAACCTCTAGATCCCTTACATGCCTGCACTTTTCGGCTTGCTGCTGCTGCAATCCACGCGTTTTAGATCTGCATAACTCCACCTCTTTAAACACAGCACCTTCACCCCCTGCTGTTCCCACCCGCCTCAACACCGTTGGAAGGGAGGAGAACCAATTAAGGCGGGGGGTGGGGTGGAACGAGCAGCTGTCTACCCTTAGCAGGAGGGCTCCTGATTACATACCTCTCCTGCTGCTGCTGCTGCTGGCTGTCCAGCAGCAGACTGAAGGTGGCTGCTGCTGTGCACAGGTATATAAAGGCTCAGAGCCTATTATGACACGCGCAGCCAGCGTTCCATTGCCACATTCCATCTACTGCAGGCAGGATACCTGGCTGGCTGAATGTCGCTGAGAAGCTCACAGAGACCGCCATAAGCAACAGTTTAACAGAATGCCACAGACTAATCAACCAAACTTTTTGGGTTGGGTTCTCTTTTATAGTCTGCAGGCATTAAATGAAAGAAGTCAGTGTTCCAGCAGAAGGAGACAACGTTTCAGAAAAGGCATTGTAGCAAACCAAAAAAGAAATTTTAAGCGCAGCAGAGTAACCAGCGCACATACCTGTTAGCTCAGGTGAGTTTAAAAGGCTGCTGTTGATAACAAGGGCATTTGCTAAATAGATGGTGTGTGTGCAACAATATACTGAAAGGTCAATTATATTGTGCAGCTTATCTCACCACCTGTAGTTATTTAGGTGAAAGCTCCAAAATGCTTGCCTAATATGTCTGTTTATCCAAAAGGAAGTAAAAAGGGAGAGCTAGAAAGATAGCATTGCATCACATTACATGGCAATGCAATGCACAGTTGCTGAAGTTGAACCAAAATGAGCTTGTAATCTGGCTTCTGCAACTTTGAACATGAAAAATCCAATGAGGAGAAGAAAAGCAAAGCCAAAGAGTCCATCCCCAAATCCGACAAACAAGCAAAATGAACAAAAAATATTGAATTCAATTCTTTCTGATTTTAGAAACTGCATTAAAGAAGGGGTGCACCGGTCCTGGAGATACTGCAATACCAGGTCAATGCGTGGAGTGGACAGAGCAAGCTCTTTTTCCATCTCCCTGTTCTAAAAATCCATTTAATATATGGTCCCCAGATAGGGGACGTATCAGATATTAAACTGATAAGAACAGATACTACACTTGATCTTAGCCAAAAGGCCGAGAAGCGATAACCAGAATTGGTTTCAAACTACGGAGCCACCCAAGGATCCTGAAAAGTCCATTTGTGGAGATGAGCTCCTGGACTCCCGTTAAGAAGACATGTTGTCAACCTCTAGATCCCTTACATGCCTGCACTTTTCGGCTTGCTGCTGCTGCAATCCACGCGTTTTAGATCTGCATAACTCCACCTCTTTAAACACAGCACCTTCACCCCCTGCTGTTCCCACCCGCCTCAACACCGTTGGAAGGGAGGAGAACCAATTAAGGCGGGGGGTGGGGTGGATCGAGCAGCTGTCTACCCTTAGCAGGAGGGCTCCTGATTACATACCTCTCCTGCTGCTGCTGCTGCTGGCTGTCCAGCAGCAGACTGAAGGTGGCTGCTGCTGTGCACAGGTATATAAAGGCTCAGAGCCTATTATGACACGCGCAGCCAGCGTTCCATTGCCACATTCCATCTACTGCAGGCAGGATACCTGGCTGGCTGAATGTCGCTGAGAAGCTCACAGAGACCGCCATAAGCAACAGTTTAACAGAATGCCACAGACTAATCAACCAAACTTTTTGGGTTGGGTTCTCTTTTATAGTCTGCAGGCATTAAATGAAAGAAGTCAGTGTTCCAGCAGAAGGAGACAACGTTTCAGAAAAGGCATTGTAGCAAACCAAAAAAGAAATTTTAAGCGCAGCAGAGTAACCAGCGCACATACCTGTTAGCTCAGGTGAGTTTAAAAGGCTGCTGTTGATAACAAGGGCATTTGCTAAATAGATGGTGTGTGTGCAACAATATACTGAAAGGTCAATTATATTGTGCAGCTTATCTCACCACCTGTAGTTATTTAGGTGAAAGCTCCAAAATGCTTGCCTAATATGTCTGTTTATCCAAAAGGAAGTAAAAAGGGAGAGCTAGAAAGATAGCATTGCATCACATTACATGGCAATGCAATGCACAGTTGCTGAAGTTGAACCAAAATGAGCTTGTAATCTGGCTTCTGCAACTTTGAACATGAAAAATCCAATGAGGAGAAGAAAAGCAAAGCCAAAGAGTCCATCCCCAAATCCGACAAACAAGCAAAATGAACAAAAAACATTGAATTCAATTCTTTCTGATTTTAGAAACTGCATTAAAGAAGGGGTGCACCGGTCCTGGAGATACTGCAATACCAGGTCAATGCGTGGAGTGGACAGAGCAAGCTCTTTTTCCATCTCCCTGTTCTAAAAATCCATTTAATATATGGTCCCCAGATAGGGGACGTATCAGATATTAAACTGATAAGAACAGATACTACACTTGATCTTAGCCAAAAGGCCGAGAAGCGATAACCAGAATTGGTTTCAAACTACGGAGCCACCCAAGGATCCTGAAAAGTCCATTTGTGGAGATGAGCTCCTGGACTCCCGTTAAGAAGACATGTTGTCAACCTCTAGATCCCTTACATGCCTGCACTTTTCGGCTTGCTGCTGCTGCAATCCACGCGTTTTAGATCTGCATAACTCCACCTCTTTAAACACAGCACCTTCACCCCCTGCTGTTCCCACCCGCCTCAACACCGTTGGAAGGGAGGAGAACCAATTAAGGCGGGGGGTGGGGTGGAACGAGCAGCTGTCTACCCTTAGCAGGAGGGCTCCTGATTACATACCTCTCCTGCTGCTGCTGCTGCTGGCTGTCCAGCAGCAGACTGAAGGTGGCTGCTGCTGTGCACAGGTATATAAAGGCTCAGAGCCTATTATGACACGCGCAGCCAGCGTTCCATTGCCACATTCCATCTACTGCAGGCAGGATACCTGGCTGGCTGAATGTCGCTGAGAAGCTCACAGAGACCGCCATAAGCAACAGTTTAACAGAATGCCACAGACTAATCAACCAAACTTTTTGGGTTGGGTTCTCTTTTATAGTCTGCAGGCATTAAATGAAAGAAGTCAGTGTTCCAGCAGAAGGAGACAACTTTTCAGAAAAGGCATTGTAGCAAACCAAAAAAGAAATTTTAAGCGCAGCAGAGTAACCAGCGCACATACCTGTTAGCTCAGGTGAGTTTAAAAGGCTGCTGTTGATAACAAGGGCATTTGCTAAATAGATGGTGTGTGTGCAACAATATACTGAAAGGTCAATTATATTGTGCAGCTTATCTCACCACCTGTAGTTATTTAGGTGAAAGCTCCAAAATGCTTGCCTAATATGTCTGTTTATCCAAAAGGAAGTAAAAAGGGAGAGCTAGAAAGATAGCATTGCATCACATTACATGGCAATGCAATGCACAGTTGCTGAAGTTGAACCAAAATGAGCTTGTAATCTGGCTTCTGCAACTTTGAACATGAAAAATCCAATGAGGAGAAGAAAAGCAAAGCCAAAGAGTCCATCCCCAAATCCGACAAACAAGCAAAATGAACAAAAAACATTGAATTCAATTCTTTCTGATTTTAGAAACTGCATTAAAGAAGGGGTGCACCGGTCCTGGAGATACTGCAATACCAGGTCAATGCGTGGAGTGGACAGAGCAAGCTCTTTTTCCATCTCCCTGTTCTAAAAATCCATTTAATATATGGTCCCCAGATAGGGGACGTATCAGATATTAAACTGATAAGAACAGATACTACACTTGATCTTAGCCAAAAGGCCGAGAAGCGATAACCAGAATTGGTTTCAAACTACGGAGCCACCCAAGGATCCTGAAAAGTCCATTTGTGGAGATGAGCTCCTGGACTCCCGTTAAGAAGACATGTTGTCAACCTCTAGATCCCTTACATGCCTGCACTTTTCGGCTTGCTGCTGCTGCAATCCACGCGTTTTAGATCTGCATAACTCCACCTCTTTAAACACAGCACCTTCACCCCCTGCTGTTCCCACCCGCCTCAACACCGTTGGAAGGGAGGAGAACCAATTAAGGCGGGGGGTGGGGTGGAACGAGCAGCTGTCTACCCTTAGCAGGAGGGCTCCTGATTACATACCTCTCCTGCTGCTGCTGCTGGCTGTCCAGCAGCAGACTGAAGGTGGCTGCTGCTGTGCACAGGTATATAAAGGCTCAGAGCCTATTATGACACGCGCAGCCAGCGTTCCATTGCCACATTCCATCTACTGCAGGCAGGATACCTGGCTGGCTGAATGTCGCTGAGAAGCTCACAGAGACCGCCATAAGCAACAGTTTAACAGAATGCCACAGACTAATCAACCAAACTTTTTGGGTTGGGTTCTCTTTTATAGTCTGCAGGCATTAAATGAAAGAAGTCAGTGTTCCAGCAGAAGGAGACAACGTTTCAGAAAAGGCATTGTAGCAAACCAAAAAAGAAATTTTAAGTGCAGCAGAGTAACCAGCGCACATACCTGTTAGCTCAGGTGAGTTTAAAAGGCTGCTGTTGATAACAAGGGCATTTGCTAAATAGATGGTGTGTGTGCAACAATATACTGAAAGGTCAATTATATTGTGCAGCTTATCTCACCACCTGTAGTTATTTAGGTGAAAGCTCCAAAATGCTTGCCTAATATGTCTGTTTATCCAAAAGGAAGTAAAAAGGGAGAGCTAGAAAGATAGCATTGCATCACATTACATGGCAATGCAATGCACAGTTGCTGAAGTTGAACCAAAATGAGCTTGTAATCTGGCTTCTGCAACTTTGAACATGAAAAATCCAATGAGGAGAAGAAAAGCAAAGCCAAAGAGTCCATCCCCAAATCCGACAAACAAGCAAAATGAACAAAAAACATTGAATTCAATTCTTTCTGATTTTAGAAACTGCATTAAAGAAGGGGTGCACCGGTCCTGGAGATACTGCAATACCAGGTCAATGCGTGGAGTGGACAGAGCAAGCTCTTTTTCCATCTCCCTGTTCTAAAAATCCATTTAATATATGGTCCCCAGATAGGGGACGTATCAGATATTAAACTGATAAGAACAGATTTTTTTTTTTTTTTTTTTTTTTTTTTTCCAAACACTCAGAAATTAAGTTTTATAATCTTAAATCATATATCACTAAACTCAAGATTTTAGTTCCATCATCGTGTTTAGATATTATATTTATATTTTTTCATTTGAATTAATATATATAAAGTTAAACATAACAATTCCTTTACAGTTTCAACAGTTTCCAAACAAATCACAACTGACATTACTTCACCCGGTTTCCCAAACTAAATATCCCCTTTTTCCCTTTTACTTTCCTCCCAACAAAACCCCTTAACTTCTTTTCTTCCTCCTCATGCTCTAACCGCATCTGTTCCCAATCATACTCTTCCTCATCATCTCTGAAAGTCACCACCTTCTCCAAAACTTTACCCTTTTCCTCTTTTACTTCTTTCTTTTCACCAGATACTTTCCTTGATCCACAATTTTCCTGTACCGTTACCTTTTTCTTCACCTTTAAACTTTCAACTTCTTTTCCCTGCTTATTCTCCTCTATAATTATCGCATCAACTTCCTTCTTCATTTTATCACCAATATCTTCCTTTTGTCCTCCAAAGTTCTTTTCAAAAGTTCCTTTGCTGCTTTCCATGTAACAATACCCAGAACTCCCGTTTACCATAATCCTCCCATTATGCAAATTTTCTTCTCCTGTTGTCCACACCAAAAAACGTCTCTTTCCGTTCCAAATACCAACTTTGTTCCTGTATAATTTCTGAAACTTTACCATCTTACATTTAGATTCCAAAAAAACCATTATCTCCTCTATTTCCACAAACGGATTGTCCATGTAAATTATCACACTCTTCGGTTTCCCCATGAATGATGCACTTACTCCAATTTTCCCAGAATCCTCTTCACTCCAGCATTTGAAAAAATGAATGCACTTTTCCTCAGAAACTAGAGTCACATCACAAACTTTACCTTGCTTTATTTCTTGCATACAGTAGATATCCTTCTCCAAAACTTCATGTTTCCTCAAAATTTCCAGAATCCATTTTTCTTCCAAAAAAGTTTCTTCCGTCTCCCGTTTCACAAAAAAACGTAAGCATCTCTTCTTTTTCCAAAACTCCATCTCAACAATCCGTTTTCCTTCCGTTTTTCCTTTTAATCCTCCAAATGTTGCCACCACAGCTATGTGTGGCGACAGTTGCCCCCCACAGCTATGTGTGGTGACAAGGTGATCGCCTCTCGTTGCCCAGGGACTAATCCGACTCCCTAATAGCAGCAGGGGGGTTTAGCTCCACCGATGAGTGTAGCGATCCCCCCAGGCCAAGGAGCCGGGTACCCCAAGCACCTCCCAGTCAAGACCAAGGCAGCAACCGCTAGATCACTGCACTTGATCTTAGCCAAAAGGCCGAGAAGCGATAACCAGAATTGGTTTCAAACTACGGAGCCACCCAAGGATCCTGAAAAGTCCATTTGTGGAGATGAGCTCCTGGACTCCCGTTAAGAAGACATGTTGTCAACCTCTAGATCCCTTACATGCCTGCACTTTTCGGCTTGCTGCTGCTGCAATCCACGCGTTTTAGATCTGCATAACTCCACCTCTTTAAACACAGCACCTTCACCCCCTGCTGTTCCCACCCGCCTCAACACCGTTGGAAGGGAGGAGAACCAATTAAGGCGGGGGGTGGGGTGGAACGAGCAGCTGTTTACCCTTAGCAGGAGGGCTCCTGATTACATACCTCTCCTGCTGCTGCTGCTGCTGGCTGTCCAGCAGCAGACTGAAGGTGGCTGCTGCTGTGCACAGGTATATAAAGGCTCAGAGCCTATTATGACACGCGCAGCCAGCGTTCCATTGCCACATTCCATCTACTGCAGGCAGGATACCTGGCTGGCTGAATGTCGCTGAGAAGCTCACAGAGACCGCCATAAGCAACAGTTTAACAGAATGCCACAGACTAATCAACCAAACTTTTTGGGTTGGGTTCTCTTTTATAGTCTGCAGGCATTAAATGAAAGAAGTCAGTGTTCCAGCAGAAGGAGACAACGTTTCAGAAAAGGCATTGTAGCAAACCAAAAAAGAAATTTTAAGCGCAGCAGAGTAACCAGCGCACATACCTGTTAGCTCAGGTGAGTTTAAAAGGCTGCTGTTGATAACAAGGGCATTTGCTAAATAGATGGTGTGTGTGCAACAATATACTGAAAGGTCAATTATATTGTGCAGCTTATCTCACCACCTGTAGTTATTTAGGTGAAAGCTCCAAAATGCTTGCCTAATATGTCTGTTTATCCAAAAGGAAGTAAAAAGGGAGAGCTAGAAAGATAGCATTGCATCACATTACATGGCAATGCAATGCACAGTTGCTGAAGTTGAACCAAAATGAGCTTGTAATCTGGCTTCTGCAACTTTGAACATGAAAAATCCAATGAGGAGAAGAAAAGCAAAGCCAAAGAGTCCATCCCCAAATCCGACAAACAAGCAAAATGAACAAAAAACATTGAATTCAATTCTTTCTGATTTTAGAAACTGCATTAAAGAAGGGGTGCACCGGTCCTGGAGATACTGCAATACCAGGTCAATGCGTGGAGTGGACAGAGCAAGCTCTTTTTCCATCTCCCTGTTCTAAAAATCCATTTAATATATGGTCCCCAGATAGGGGACGTATCAGATATTAAACTGATAAGAACAGATACTACACTTGATCTTAGCCAAAAGGCCGAGAAGCGATAACCAGAATTGGTTTCAAACTACGGAGCCACCCAAGGATCCTGAAAAGTCCATTTGTGGAGATGAGCTCCTGGACTCCCGTTAAGAAGACATGTTGTCAACCTCTAGATCCCTTACATGCCTGCACTTTTCGGCTTGCTGCTGCTGCAATCCACGCGTTTTAGATCTGCATAACTCCACCTCTTTAAACACAGCACCTTCACCCCCTGCTGTTCCCACCCGCCTCAACACCGTTGGAAGGGAGGAGAACCAATTAAGGCGGGGGGTGGGGTGGAACGAGCAGCTGTCTACCCTTAGCAGGAGGGCTCCTGATTACATACCTCTCCTGCTGCTGCTGCTGGCTGTCCAGCAGCAGACTGAAGGTGGCTGCTGCTGTGCACAGGTATATAAAGGCTCAGAGCCTATTATGACACGCGCAGCCAGCGTTCCATTGCCACATTCCATCTACTGCAGGCAGGATACCTGGCTGGCTGAATGTCGCTGAGAAGCTCACAAAGACCGCCATAAGCAACAGTTTAACAGAATGCCACAGACTAATCAACCAAACTTTTTGGGTTGGGTTCTCTTTTATAGTCTGCAGGCATTAAATGAAAGAAGTCAGTGTTCCAGCAGAAGGAGACAACGTTTCAGAAAAGGCATTGTAGCAAACCAAAAAAGAAATTTTAAGCGCAGCAGAGTAAACAGCGCACATACCTGTTAGCTCAGGTGAGTTTAAAAGGCTGCTGTTGATAACAAGGGCATTTGCTAAATAGATGGTGTGTGTGCAACAATATACTGAAAGGTCAATTATATTGTGTAGCTTATCTCACCACCTGTAGTTATTTAGGTGAAAGCTCCAAAATGCTTGCCTAATATGTCTGTTTATCCAAAAGGAAGTAAAAAGGGAGAGCTAGAAAGATAGCATTGCATCACATTACATGGCAATGCAATGCACAGTTGCTGAAGTTGAACCAAAATGAGCTTGTAATCTGGCTTCTGCAACTTTGAACATGAAAAATCCAATGAGGAGAAGAAAAGCAAAGCCAAAGAGTCCATCCCCAAATCCGACAAACAAGCAAAATGAACAAAAAACATTGAATTCAATTCTTTCTGATTTTAGAAACTGCATTAAAGAAGGGGTGCACCGGTCCTGGAGATACTGCAATACCAGGTCAATGCGTGGAGTGGACAGAGCAAGCTCTTTTTCCATCTCCCTGTTCTAAAAATCCATTTAATATATGGTCCCCAGATAGGGGACGTATCAGATATTAAACTGATAAGAACAGATACTACACTTGATCTTAGCCAAAAGGCCGAGAAGCGATAACCAGAATTGGTTTCAAACTACGGAGCCACCCAAGGATCCTGAAAAGTCCATTTGTGGAGATGAGCTCCTGGACTCCCGTTAAGAAGACATGTTGTCAACCTCTAGATCCCTTACATGCCTGCACTTTTCGGCTTGCTGCTGCTGCTATCCACGCGTTTTAGATCTGCATAACTCCACCTCTTTAAACACAGCACCTTCACCCCCTGCTGTTCCCACCCGCCTCAACACCGTTGGAAGGGAGGAGAACCAATTAAGGCGGGGGGTGGGGTGGAACGAGCAGCTGTCTACCCTTAGCAGGAGGGCTCCTGATTACATACCTCTCCTGCTGCTGCTGCTGCTGGCTGTCCAGCAGCAGACTGAAGGTGGCTGCTGCTGTGCACAGGTATATAAAGGCTCAGAGCCTATTATGACACGCGCAGCCAGCGTTCCATTGCCACATTCCATCTACTGCAGGCAGGATACCTGGCTGGCTGAATGTCGCTGAGAAGCTCACAGAGACCGCCATAAGCAACAGTTTAACAGAATGCCACAGACTAATCAACCAAACTTTTTGGGTTGGGTTCTCTTTTATAGTCTGCAGGCATTAAATGAAAGAAGTCAGTGTTCCAGCAGAAGGAGACAACGTTTCAGAAAAGGCATTGTAGCAAACCAAAAAAGAAATTTTAAGCGCAGCAGAGTAACCAGCGCACATACCTGTTAGCTCAGGTGAGTTTAAAAGGCTGCTGTTGATAACAAGGGCATTTGCTAAATAGATGGTGTGTGTGCAACAATATACTGAAAGGTCAATTATATTGTGCAGCTTATCTCACCACCTGTAGTTATTTAGGTGAAAGCTCCAAAATGCTTGCCTAATATGTCTGTTTATCCAAAAGGAAGTAAAAAGGGAGAGCTAGAAAGATAGCATTGCATCACATTACATGGCAATGCAATGCACAGTTGCTGAAGTTGAACCAAAATGAGCTTGTAATCTGGCTTCTGCAACTTTGAACATGAAAAATCCAATGAGGAGAAGAAAAGCAAAGCCAAAGAGTCCATCCCCAAATCCGACAAACAAGCAAAATGAACAAAAAACATTGAATTCAATTCTTTCTGATTTTAGAAACTGCATTAAAGAAGGGGTGCACCGGTCCTGGAGATACTGCAATACCAGGTCAATGCGTGGAGTGGACAGAGCAAGCTCTTTTTCCATCTCCCTGTTCTAAAAATCCATTTAATATATGGTCCCCAGATAGGGGACGTATCAGATATTAAACTGATAAGAACAGATACTACACTTGATCTTAGCCAAAAGGCCGAGAAGCGATAACCAGAATTGGTTTCAAACTACGGAGCCACCCAAGGATCCTGAAAAGTCCATTTGTGGAGATGAGCTCCTGGACTCCCGTTAAGAAGACATGTTGTCAACCTCTAGATCCCTTACATGCCTGCACTTTTCGGCTTGCTGCTGCTGCAATCCACGCGTTTTAGATCTGCATAACTCCACCTCTTTAAACACAGCACCTTCACCCCCTGCTGTTCCCACCCGCCTCAACACCGTTGGAAGGGAGGAGAACCAATTAAGGCGGGGGGTGGGGTGGAACGAGCAGCTGTCTACCCTTAGCAGGAGGGCTCCTGATTACATACCTCTCCTGCTGCTGCTGCTGCTGGCTGTCCAGCAGCAGACTGAAGGTGGCTGCTGCTGTGCACAGGTATATAAAGGCTCAGAGCCTATTATGACACGCGCAGCCAGCGTTCCATTGCCACATTCCATCTACTGCAGGCAGGATACCTGGCTGGCTGAATGTCGCTGAGAAGCTCACAGAGACCGCCATAAGCAACAGTTTAACAGAATGCCACAGACTAATCAACCAAACTTTTTGGGTTGGGTTCTCTTTTATAGTCTGCAGGCATTAAATGAAAGAAGTCAGTGTTCCAGCAGAAGGAGACAACGTTTCAGAAAAGGCATTGTAGCAAACCAAAAAAGAAATTTTAAGCGCAGCAGAGTAACCAGCGCACATACCTGTTAGCTCAGGTGAGTTTAAAAGGCTGCTGTTGATAACAAGGGCATTTGCTAAATAGATGGTGTGTGTGCAACAATATACTGAAAGGTCAATTATATTGTGCAGCTTATCTCACCACCTGTAGTTATTTAGGTGAAAGCTCCAAAATGCTTGCCTAATATGTCTGTTTATCCAAAAGGAAGTAAAAAGGGAGAGCTAGAAAGATAGCATTGCATCACATTACATGGCAATGCAATGCACAGTTGCTGAAGTTGAACCAAAATGAGCTTGTAATCTGGCTTCTGCAACTTTGAACATGAAAAATCCAATGAGGAGAAGAAAAGCAAAGCCAAAGAGTCCATCCCCAAATCCGACAAACAAGCAAAATGAACAAAAAACATTGAATTCAATTCTTTCTGATTTTAGAAACTGCATTAAAGAAGGGGTGCACCGGTCCTGGAGATACTGCAATACCAGGTCAATGCGTGGAGTGGACAGAGCAAGCTCTTTTTCCATCTCCCTGTTCTAAAAATCCATTTAATATATGGTCCCCAGATAGGGGACGTATCAGATATTAAACTGATAAGAACAGATACTACACTTGATCTTAGCCAAAAGGCCGAGAAGCGATAACCAGAATTGGTTTCAAACTACGGAGCCACCCAAGGATCCTGAAAAGTCCATTTGTGGAGATGAGCTCCTGGACTCCCGTTAAGAAGACATGTTGTCAACCTCTAGATCCCTTACATGCCTGCACTTTTCGGCTTGCTGCTGCTGCAATCCACGCGTTTTAGATCTGCATAACTCCACCTCTTTAAACACAGCACCTTCACCCCCTGCTGTTCCCACCCGCCTCAACACCGTTGGAAGGGAGGAGAACCAATTAAGGCGGGGGGTGGGGTGGAACGAGCAGCTGTCTACCCTTAGCAGGAGGGCTCCTGATTACATACCTCTCCTGCTGCTGCTGCTGCTGGCTGTCCAGCAGCAGACTGAAGGTGGCTGCTGCTGTGCACAGGTATATAAAGGCTCAGAGCCTATTATGACACGCGCAGCCAGCGTTCCATTGCCACATTCCATCTACTGCAGGCAGGATACCTGGCTGGCTGAATGTCGCTGAGAAGCTCACAGAGACCGCCATAAGCAACAGTTTAACAGAATGCCACAGACTAATCAACCAAACTTTTTGGGTTGGGTTCTCTTTTATAGTCTGCAGGCATTAAATGAAAGAAGTCAGTGTTCCAGCAGAAGGAGACAACGTTTCAGAAAAGGCATTGTAGCAAACCAAAAAAGAAATTTTAAGCGCAGCAGAGTAACCAGCGCACATACCTGTTAGCTCAGGTGAGTTTAAAAGGCTGCTGTTGATAACAAGGGCATTTGCTAAATAGATGGTGTGTGTGCAATAATATACTGAAAGGTCAATTATATTGTGCAGCTTATCTCACCACCTGTAGTTATTTAGGTGAAAGCTCCAAAATGCTTGCCTAATATGTCTGTTTATCCAAAAGGAAGTAAAAAGGGAGAGCTAGAAAGATAGCATTGCATCACATTACATGGCAATGCAATGCACAGTTGCTGAAGTTGAACCAAAATGAGCTTGTAATCTGGCTTCTGCAACTTTGAACATGAAAAATCCAATGAGGAGAAGAAAAGCAAAGCCAAAGAGTCCATCCCCAAATCCGACAAACAAGCAAAATGAACAAAAAACATTGAATTCAATTCTTTCTGATTTTAGAAACTGCATTAAAGAAGGGGTGCACCGGTCCTGGAGATACTGCAATACCAGGTCAATGCGTGGAGTGGACAGAGCAAGCTCTTTTTCCATCTCCCTGTTCTAAAAATCCATTTAATATATGGTCCCCAGATAGGGGACGTATCAGATATTAAACTGATAAGAACAGATACTACACTTGATCTTAGCCAAAAGGCCGAGAAGCGATAACCAGAATTGGTTTCAAACTACGGAGCCACCCAAGGATCCTGAAAAGTCCATTTGTGGAGATGAGCTCCTGGACTCCCGTTAAGAAGACATGTTGTCAACCTCTAGATCCCTTACATGCCTGCACTTTTCGGCTTGCTGCTGCTGCAATCCACGCGTTTTAGATCTGCATAACTCCACCTCTTTAAACACAGCACCTTCACCCCCTGCTGTTCCCACCCGCCTCAACACCGTTGGAAGGGAGGAGAACCAATTAAGGCGGGGGGTGGGGTGGAACGAGCAGCTGTCTACCCTTAGCAGGAGGGCTCCTGATTACATACCTCTCCTGCTGCTGCTGCTGCTGGCTGTCCAGCAGCAGACTGAAGGTGGCTGCTGCTGTGCACAGGTATATAAAGGCTCAGAGCCTATTATGACACGCGCAGCCAGCGTTCCATTGCCACATTCCATCTACTGCAGGCAGGATACCTGGCTGGCTGAATGTCGCTGAGAAGCTCACAGAGACCGCCATAAGCAACAGTTTAACAGAATGCCACAGACTAATCAACCAAACTTTTTGGGTTGGGTTCTCTTTTATAGTCTGCAGGCATTAAATGAAAGAAGTCAGTGTTCCAGCAGAAGGAGACAACGTTTCAGAAAAGGCATTGTAGCAAACCAAAAAAGAAATTTTAAGCGCAGCAGAGTAACCAGCGCACATAGCTGTTAGCTCAGGTGAGTTTAAAAGGCTGCTGTTGATAACAAGGGCATTTGCTAAATAGATGGTGTGTGTGCAACAATATACTGAAAGGTCAATTATATTGTGCAGCTTATCTCACCACCTGTAGTTATTTAGGTGAAAGCTCCAAAATGCTTGCCTAATATGTCTGTTTATCCAAAAGGAAGTAAAAAGGGAGAGCTAGAAAGATAGCATTGCATCACATTACATGGCAATGCAATGCACAGTTGCTGAAGTTGAACCAAAATGAGCTTGTAATCTGGCTTCTGCAACTTTGAACATGAAAAATCCAATGAGGAGAAGAAAAGCAAAGCCAAAGAGTCCATCCCCAAATCCGACAAACAAGCAAAATGAACAAAAAACATTGAATTCAATTCTTTCTGATTTTAGAAACTGCATTAAAGAAGGGGTGCACCGGTCCTGGAGATACTGCAATACCAGGTCAATGCGTGGAGTGGACAGAGCAAGCTCTTTTTCCATCTCCCTGTTCTAAAAATCCATTTAATATATGGTCCCCAGATAGGGGACGTATCAGATATTAAACTGATAAGAACAGATACTACACTTGATCTTAGCCAAAAGGCCGAGAAGCGATAACCAGAATTGGTTTCAAACTACGGAGCCACCCAAGGATCCTGAAAAGTCCATTTGTGGAGATGAGCTCCTGGACTCCCGTTAAGAAGACATGTTGTCAACCTCTAGATCCCTTACATGCCTGCACTTTTCGGCTTGCTGCTGCTGCAATCCACGCGTTTTAGATCTGCATAACTCCACCTCTTTAAACACAGCACCTTCACCCCCTGCTGTTCCCACCCGCCTCAACACCGTTGGAAGGGAGGAGAACCAATTAAGGCGAGGGGTGGGGTGGAACGAGCAGCTGTCTACCCTTAGCAGGAGGGCTCCTGATTACATACCTCTCCTGCTGCTGCTGCTGCTGGCTGTCCAGCAGCAGACTGAAGGTGGCTGCTGCTGTGCACAGGTATATAAAGGCTCAGAGCCTATTATGACACGCGCAGCCAGCGTTCCATTGCCACATTCCATCTACTGCAGGCAGGATACCTGGCTGGCTGAATGTCGCTGAGAAGCTCACATAGACCGCCATAAGCAACAGTTTAACAGAATGCCACAGACTAATCAACCAAACTTTTTGGGTTGGGTTCTCTTTTATAGTCTGCAGGCATTAAATGAAAGAAGTCAGTGTTCCAGCAGAAGGAGACAACGTTTCAGAAAAGGCATTGTAGCAAACCAAAAAAGAAATTTTAAGCGCAGCAGAGTAACCAGCGCACATACCTGTTAGCTCAGGTGAGTTTAAAAGGCTGCTGTTGATAACAAGGGCATTTGCTAAATAGATGGTGTGTGTGCAACAATATACTGAAAGGTCAATTATATTGTGCAGCTTATCTCACCACCTGTAGTTATTTAGGTGAAAGCTCCAAAATGCTTGCCTAATATGTCTGTTTATCCAAAAGGAAGTAAAAAGGGAGAGCTAGAAAGATAGCATTGCATCACATTACATGGCAATGCAATGCACAGTTGCTGAAGTTGAACCAAAATGAGCTTGTAATCTGGCTTCTGCAACTTTGAACATGAAAAATCCAATGAGGAGAAGAAAAGCAAAGCCAAAGAGTCCATCCCCAAATCCGACAAACAAGCAAAATGAACAAAAAACATTGAATTCAATTCTTTCTGATTTTAGAAACTGCATTAAAGAAGGGGTGCACCGGTCCTGGAGATACTGCAATACCAGGTCAATGCGTGGAGTGGACAGAGCAAGCTCTTTTTCCATCTCCCTGTTCTAAAAATCCATTTAATATATGGTCCCCAGATAGGGGACGTATCAGATATTAAACTGATAAGAACAGATACTACACTTGATCTTAGCCAAAAGGCCGAGAAGCGATAACCAGAATTGGTTTCAAACTACGGAGCCACCCAAGGATCCTGAAAAGTCCATTTGTGGAGATGAGCTCCTGGACTCCCGTTAAGAAGACATGTTGTCAACCTCTAGATCCCTTACATGCCTGCACTTTTCGGCTTGCTGCTGCTGCAATCCACGCGTTTTAGATCTGCATAACTCCACCTCTTTAAACACAGCACCTTCACCCCCTGCTGTTCCCACCCGCCTCAACACCGTTGGAAGGGAGGAGAACCAATTAAGGCGGGGGGTGGGGTGGAACGAGCAGCTGTCTACCCTTAGCAGGAGGGCTCCTGATTACATACCTCTCCTGCTGCTGCTGCTGCTGGCTGTCCAGCAGCAGACTGAAGGTGGCTGCTGCTGTGCACAGGTATATAAAGGCTCAGAGCCTATTATGACACGCGCAGCCAGCGTTCCATTGCCACATTCCATCTACTGCAGGCAGGATACCTGGCTGGCTGAATGTCGCTGAGAAGCTCACAGAGACCGCCATAAGCAACAGTTTAACAGAATGCCACAGACTAATCAACCAAACTTTTTGGGTTGGGTTCTCTTTTATAGTCTGCAGGCATTAAATGAAAGAAGTCAGTGTTCCAGCAGAAGGAGACAACGTTTCAGAAAAGGCATTGTAGCAAACCAAAAAAGAAATTTTAAGCGCAGCAGAGAAACCAGCGCACATACCTGTTAGCTCAGGTGAGTTTAAAAGGCTGCTGTTGATAACAAGGGCATTTGCTAAATAGATGGTGTGTGTGCAACAATATACTGAAAGGTCAATTATATTGTGCAGCTTATCTCACCACCTGTAGTTATTTAGGTGAAAGCTCCAAAATGCTTGCCTAATATGTCTGTTTATCCAAAAGGAAGTAAAAAGGGAGAGCTAGAAAGATAGCATTGCATCACATTACATGGCAATGCAATGCACAGTTGCTGAAGTTGAACCAAAATGAGCTTGTAATCTGGCTTCTGCAACTTTGAACATGAAAAATCCAATGAGGAGAAGAAAAGCAAAGCCAAAGAGTCCATCCCCAAATCCGACAAACAAGCAAAATGAACAAAAAACATTGAATTCAATTCTTTCTGATTTTAGAAACTGCATTAAAGAAGGGGTGCACCGGTCCTGGAGATACTGCAATACCAGGTCAATGCGTGGAGTGGACAGAGCAAGCTCTTTTTCCATCTCCCTGTTCTAAAAATCCATTTAATATATGGTCCCCAGATAGGGGACGTATCAGATATTAAACTGATAAGAACAGATACTACACTTGATCTTAGCCAAAAGGCCGAGAAGCGATAACCAGAATTGGTTTCAAACTACGGAGCCACCCAAGGATCCTGAAAAGTCCATTTGTGGAGATGAGCTCCTGGACTCCCGTTAAGAAGACATGTTGTCAACCTCTAGATCCCTTACATGCCTGCACTTTTCGGCTTGCTGCTGCTGCAATCCACGCGTTTTAGATCTGCATAACTCCACCTCTTTAAACACAGCACCTTCACCCCCTGCTGTTCCCACCCGCCTCAACACCGTTGGAAGGGAGGAGAACCAATTAAGGCGGGGGGTGGGGTGGAACGAGCAGCTGTCTACCCTTAGCAGGAGGGCTCCTGATTACATACCTCTCCTGCTGCTGCTGCTGCTGGCTGTCCAGCAGCAGACTGAAGGTGGCTGCTGCTGTGCACAGGTATATAAAGGCTCAGAGCCTATTATGACACGCGCAGCCAGCGTTCCATTGCCACATTCCATCTACTGCAGGCAGGATACCTGGCTGGCTGAATGTCGCTGAGAAGCTCACAGAGACCGCCATAAGCAACAGTTTAACAGAATGCCACAGACTAATCAACCAAACTTTTTGGGTTGGGTTCTCTTTTATAGTCTGCAGGCATTAAATGAAAGAAGTCAGTGTTCCAGCAGAAGGAGACAACGTTTCAGAAAAGGCATTGTAGCAAACCAAAAAAGAAATTTTAAGCGCAGCAGAGTAACCAGCGCACATACCTGTTAGCTCAGGTGAGTTTAAAAGGCTGCTGTTGATAACAAGGGCATTTGCTAAATAGATGGTGTGTGTGCAACAATATACTGAAAGGTCAATTATATTGTGCAGCTTATCTCACCACCTGTAGTTATTTAGGTGAAAGCTCCAAAATGCTTGCCTAATATGTCTGTTTATCCAAAAGGAAGTAAAAAGGGAGAGCTAGAAAGATAGCATTGCATCACATTACATGGCAATGCAATGCACAGTTGCTGAAGTTGAACCAAAATGAGCTTGTAATCTGGCTTCTGCAACTTTGAACATGAAAAATCCAATGAGGAGAAGAAAAGCAAAGCCAAAGAGTCCATCCCCAAATCCGACAAACAAGCAAAATGAACAAAAAACATTGAATTCAATTCTTTCTGATTTTAGAAACTGCATTAAAGAAGGGGTGCACCGGTCCTGGAGATACTGCAATACCAGGTCAATGCGTGGAGTGGACAGAGCAAGCTCTTTTTCCATCTCCCTGTTCTAAAAATCCATTTAATATATGGTCCCCAGATAGGGGACGTATCAGATATTAAACTGATAAGAACAGATACTACACTTGATCTTAGCCAAAAGGCCGAGAAGCGATAACCAGAATTGGTTTCAAACTACGGAGCCACCCAAGGATCCTGAAAAGTCCATTTGTGGAGATGAGCTCCTGGACTCCCGTTAAGAAGACATGTTGTCAACCTCTAGATCCCTTACATGCCTGCACTTTTCGGCTTGCTGCTGCTGCAATCCACGCGTTTTAGATCTCCATAACTCCACCTCTTTAAACACAGCACCTTCACCCCCTGCTGTTCCCACCCGCCTCAACACCGTTGGAAGGGAGGAGAACCAATTAAGGCGGGGGGTGGGGTGGAACGAGCAGCTGTCTACCCTTAGCAGGAGGGCTCCTGATTACATACCTCTCCTGCTGCTGCTGCTGCTGGCTGTCCAGCAGCAGACTGAAGGTGGCTGCTGCTGTGCACAGGTATATAAAGGCTCAGAGCCTATTATGACACGCGCAGCCAGCGTTCCATTGCCACATTCCATCTACTGCAGGCAGGATACCTGGCTGGCTGAATGTCGCTGAGAAGCTCACAGAGACCGCCATAAGCAACAGTTTAACAGAATGCCACAGACTAATCAACCAAACTTTTTGGGTTGGGTTCTCTTTTATAGTCTGCAGGCATTAAATGAAAGAAGTCAGTGTTCCAGCAGAAGGAGACAACGTTTCAGAAAAGGCATTGTAGCAAACCAAAAAAGAAATTTTAAGCGCAGCAGAGTAACCAGCGCACATACCTGTTAGCTCAGGTGAGTTTAAAAGGCTGCTGTTGATAACAAGGGCATTTACTAAATAGATGGTGTGTGTGCAACAATATACTGAAAGGTCAATTATATTGTGCAGCTTATCTCACCACCTGTAGTTATTTAGGTGAAAGCTCCAAAATGCTTGCCTAATATGTCTGTTTATCCAAAAGGAAGTAAAAAGGGAGAGCTAGAAAGATAGCATTGCATCACATTACATGGCAATGCAATGCACAGTTGCTGAAGTTGAACCAAAATGAGCTTGTAATCTGGCTTCTGCAACTTTGAACATGAAAAATCCAATGAGGAGAAGAAAAGCAAAGCCAAAGAGTCCATCCCCAAATCCGACAAACAAGCAAAATGAACAAAAAACATTGAATTCAATTCTTTCTGATTTTAGAAACTGCATTAAAGAAGGGGTGCACCGGTCCTGGAGATACTGCAATACCAGGTCAATGCGTGGAGTGGACAGAGCAAGCTCTTTTTCCATCTCCCTGTTCTAAAAATCCATTTAATATATGGTCCCCAGATAGGGGACGTATCAGATATTAAACTGATAAGAACAGATACTACACTTGATCTTAGCCAAAAGGCCGAGAAGCGATAACCAGAATTGGTTTCAAACTACGGAGCCACCCAAGGATCCTGAAAAGTCCATTTGTGGAGATGAGCTCCTGGACTCCCGTTAAGAAGACATGTTGTCAACCTCTAGATCCCTTACATGCCTGCACTTTTCGGCTTGCTGCTGCTGCAATCCACGCGTTTTAGATCTGCATAACTCCACCTCTTTAAACACAGCACCTTCACCCCCTGCTGTTCCCACCCGCCTCAACACCGTTGGAAGGGAGGAGAACCAATTAAGGCGGGGGGTGGGGTGGAACGAGCAGCTGTCTACCCTTAGCAGGAGGGCTCCTGATTACATACCTCTCCTGCTGCTGCTGCTGCTGGCTGTCCAGCAGCAGACTGAAGGTGGCTGCTGCTGTGCACAGGTATATAAAGGCTCAGAGCCTATTATGACACGCGCAGCCAGCGTTCCATTGCCACATTCCATCTACTGCAGGCAGGATACCTGGCTGGCTGAATGTCGCTGAGAAGCTCACAGAGACCGCCATAAGCAACAGTTTAACAGAATGCCACAGACTAATCAACCAAACTTTTTGGGTTGGGTTCTCTTTTATAGTCTGCAGGCATTAAATGAAAGAAGTCAGTGTTCCAGCAGAAGGAGACAACGTTTCAGAAAAGGCATTGTAGCAAACCAAAAAAGAAATTTTAAGCGCAGCAGAGTAACCAGCGCACATACCTGTTAGCTCAGGTGAGTTTAAAAGGCTGCTGTTGATAACAAGGGCATTTGCTAAATAGATGGTGTGTGTGCAACAATATACTGAAAGGTCAATTATATTGTGCAGCTTATCTCACCACCTGTAGTTATTTAGGTGAAAGCTCCAAAATGCTTGCCTAATATGTCTGTTTATCCAAAAGGAAGTAAAAAGGGAGAGCTAGAAAGATAGCATTGCATCACATTACATGGCAATGCAATGCACAGTTGCTGAAGTTGAACCAAAATGAGCTTGTAATCTGGCTTCTGCAACTTTGAACATGAAAAATCCAATGAGGAGAAGAAAAGCAAAGCCAAAGAGTCCATCCCCAAATCCGACAAACAAGCAAAATGAACAAAAAACATTGAATTCAATTCTTTCTGATTTTAGAAACTGCATTAAAGAAGGGGTGCACCGGTCCTGGAGATACTGCAATACCAGGTCAATGCGTGGAGTGGACAGAGCAAGCTCTTTTTCCATCTCCCTGTTCTAAAAATCCATTTAATATATGGTCCCCAGATAGGGGACGTATCAGATATTAAACTGATAAGAACAGATACTACACTTGATCTTAGCCAAAAGGCCGAGAAGCGATAACCAGAATTGGTTTCAAACTACGGAGCCACCCAAGGATCCTGAAAAGTCCATTTGTGGAGATGAGCTCCTGGACTCCCGTTAAGAAGACATGTTGTCAACCTCTAGATCCCTTACATGCCTGCACTTTTCGGCTTGCTGCTGCAATCCACGCGTTTTAGATCTGCATAACTCCACCTCTTTAAACACAGCACCTTCACCCCCTGCTGTTCCCACCCGCCTCAACACCGTTGGAAGGGAGGAGAACCAATTAAGGCGGGGGGTGGGGTGGAACGAGCAGCTGTCTACCCTTAGCAGGAGGGCTCCTGATTACATACCTCTCCTGCTGCTGCTGCTGCTGGCTGTCCAGCAGCAGACTGAAGGTGGCTGCTGCTGTGCACAGGTATATAAAGGCTCAGAGCCTATTATGACACGCGCAGCCAGCGTTCCATTGCCACATTCCATCTACTGCAGGCAGGATACCTGGCTGGCTGAATGTCGCTGAGAAGCTCACAGAGACCGCCATAAGCAACAGTTTAACAGAATGCCACAGACTAATCAACCAAACTTTTTGGGTTGGGTTCTCTTTTATAGTCTGCAGGCATTAAATGAAAGAAGTCAGTGTTCCAGCAGAAGGAGACAACGTTTCAGAAAAGGCATTGTAGCAAACCAAAAAAGAAATTTTAAGCGCAGCAGAGTAACCAGCGCACATACCTGTTAGCTCAGGTGAGTTTAAAAGGCTGCTGTTGATAACAAGGGCATTTGCTAAATAGATGGTGTTTGTGCAACAATATACTGAAAGGTCAATTATATTGTGCAGCTTATCTCACCACCTGTAGTTATTTAGGTGAAAGCTCCAAAATGCTTGCCTAATATGTCTGTTTATCCAAAAGGAAGTAAAAAGGGAGAGCTAGAAAGATAGCATTGCATCACATTACATGGCAATGCAATGCACAGTTGCTGAAGTTGAACCAAAATGAGCTTGTAATCTGGCTTCTGCAACTTTGAACATGAAAAATCCAATGAGGAGAAGAAAAGCAAAGCCAAAGAGTCCATCCCAAAATCCGACAAACAAGCAAAATGAACAAAAAACATTGAATTCAATTCTTTCTGATTTTAGAAACTGCATTAAAGAAGGGGTGCACCGGTCCTGGAGATACTGCAATACCAGGTCAATGCGTGGAGTGGACAGAGCAAGCTCTTTTTCCATCTCCCTGTTCTAAAAATCCATTTAATATATGGTCCCCAGATAGGGGACGTATCAGATATTAAACTGATAAGAACAGATACTACACTTGATCTTAGCCAAAAGGCCGAGAAGCGATAACCAGAATTGGTTTCAAACTACGGAGCCACCCAAGGATCCTGAAAAGTCCATTTGTGGAGATGAGCTCCTGGACTCCCGTTAAGAAGACATGTTGTCAACCTCTAGATCCCTTACATGCCTGCACTTTTCGGCTTGCTGCTGCTGCAATCCACGCGTTTTAGATCTGCATAACTCCACCTCTTTAAACACAGCACCTTCACCCCCTGCTGTTCCCACCCGCCTCAACACCGTTGGAAGGGAGGAGAACCAATTAAGGCGGGGGGTGGGGTGGAACGAGCAGCTGTCTACCCTTAGCAGGAGGGCTCCTGATTACATACCTCTCCTGCTGCTGCTGCTGCTGGCTGTCCAGCAGCAGACTGAAGGTGGCTGCTGCTGTGCACAGGTATATAAAGGCTCAGAGCCTATTATGACACGCGCAGCCAGCGTTCCATTGCCACATTCCATCTACTGCAGGCAGGATACCTGGCTGGCTGAATGTCGCTGAGAAGCTCACAGAGACCGCCATAAGCAACAGTTTAACAGAATGCCACAGACTAATCAACCAAACTTTTTGGGTTGGGTTCTCTTTTATAGTCTGCAGGCATTAAATGAAAGAAGTCAGTGTTCCAGCAGAAGGAGACAACGTTTCAGAAAAGGCATTGTAGCAAACCAAAAAAGAAATTTTAAGCGCAGCAGAGTAACCAGCGCACATACCTGTTAGCTCAGGTGAGTTTAAAAGGCTGCTGTTGATAACAAGGGCATTTGCTAAATAGATGGTGTGTGTGCAACAATATACTGAAAGGTCAATTATATTGTGCAGCTTATCTCACCACCTGTAGTTATTTAGGTGAAAGCTCCAAAATGCTTGCCTAATATGTCTGTTTATCCAAAAGGAAGTAAAAAGGGAGAGCTAGAAAGATAGCATTGCATCACATTACATGGCAATGCAATGCACAGTTGCTGAAGTTGAACCAAAATGAGCTTGTAATCTGGCTTCTGCAACTTTGAACATGAAAAATCCAATGAGGAGAAGAAAAGCAAAGCCAAAGAGTCCATCCCCAAATCCGACAAACAAGCAAAATGAACAAAAAACATTGAATTCAATTCTTTCTGATTTTAGAAACTGCATTAAAGAAGGGGTGCACCGGTCCTGGAGATACTGCAATACCAGGTCAATGCGTGGAGTGGACAGAGCAAGCTCTTTTTCCATCTCCCTGTTCTAAAAATTCATTTAATATATGGTCCCCAGATAGGGGACGTATCAGATATTAAACTGATAAGAACAGATACTACACTTGATCTTAGCCAAAAGGCCGAGAAGCGATAACCAGAATTGGTTTCAAACTACGGAGCCACCCAAGGATCCTGAAAAGTCCATTTGTGGAGATGAGCTCCTGGACTCCCGTTAAGAAGACATGTTGTCAACCTCTAGATCCCTTACATGCCTGCACTTTTCGGCTTGCTGCTGCTGCAATCCACGCGTTTTAGATCTGCATAACTCCACCTCTTTAAACACAGCACCTTCACCCCCTGCTGTTCCCACCCGCCTCAACACCGTTGGAAGGGAGGAGAACCAATTAAGGCGGGGGGTGGGGTGGAACGAGCAGCTGTCTACCCTTAGCAGGAGGGCTCCTGATTACATACCTCTCCTGCTGCTGCTGCTGCTGGCTGTCCAGCAGCAGACTGAAGGTGGCTGCTGCTGTGCACAGGTATATAAAGGCTCAGAGCCTATTATGACACGCGCAGCCAGCGTTCCATTGCCACATTCCATCTACTGCAGGCAGGATACCTGGCTGGCTGAATGTCGCTGAGAAGCTCACAGAGACCGCCATAAGCAACAGTTTAACAGAATGCCACAGACTAATCAACCAAACTTTTTGGGTTGGGTTCTCTTTTATAGTCTGCAGGCATTAAATGAAAGAAGTCAGTGTTCCAGCAGAAGGAGACAACGTTTCAGAAAAGGCATTGTAGCAAACCAAAAAAGAAATTTTAAGCGCAGCAGAGTAACCAGCGCACATACCTGTTAGCTCAGGTGAGTTTAAAAGGCTGCTGTTGATAACAAGGGCATTTGCTAAATAGATGGTGTGTGTGCAACAATATACTGAAAGGTCAATTATATTGTGCAGCTTATCTCACCACCTGTAGTTATTTAGGTGAAAGCTCCAAAATGCTTGCCTAATATGTCTGTTTATCCAAAAGGAAGTAAAAAGGGAGAGCTAGAAAGATAGCATTGCATCACATTACATGGCAATGCAATGCACAGTTGCTGAAGTTGAACCAAAATGAGCTTGTAATCTGGCTTCTGCAACTTTGAACATGAAAAATCCAATGAGGAGAAGAAAAGCAAAGCCAAAGAGTCCATCCCCAAATCCGACAAACAAGCAAAATGAACAAAAAACATTGAATTCAATTCTTTCTGATTTTAGAAACTGCATTAAAGAAGGGGTGCACCGGTCCTGGAGATACTGCAATACCAGGTCAATGCGTGGAGTGGACAGAGCAAGCTCTTTTTCCATCTCCCTGTTCTAAAAATCCATTTAATATATGGTCCCCAGATAGGGGACGTATCAGATATTAAACTGATAAGAACAGATACTACACTTGATCTTAGCCAAAAGGCCGAGAAGCGATAACCAGAATTGGTTTCAAACTACGGAGCCACCCAAGGATCCTGAAAAGTCCATTTGTGGAGATGAGCTCCTGGACTCCCGTTAAGAAGACATGTTGTCAACCTCTAGATCCCTTACATGCCTGCACTTTTCGGCTTGCTGCTGCTGCAATCCACGCGTTTTAGATCTGCATAACTCCACCTCTTTAAACACAGCACCTTCACCCCCTGCTGTTCCCACCCGCCTCAACACCGTTGGAAGGGAGGAGAACCAATTAAGGCGGGGGGTGGGGTGGAACGAGCAGCTGTCTACCCTTAGCAGGAGGGCTCCTGATTACATACCTCTCCTGCTGCTGCTGCTGCTGGCTGTCCAGCAGCAGACTGAAGGTGGCTGCTGCTGTGCACAGGTATATAAAGGCTCAGAGCCTATTATGACACGCGCAGCCAGCGTTCCATTGCCACATTCCATCTACTGCAGGCAGGATACCTGGCTGGCTGAATGTCGCTGAGAAGCTCACAGAGACCGCCATAAGCAACAGTTTAACAGAATGCCACAGACTAATCAACCAAACTTTTTGGGTTGGGTTCTCTTTTATAGTCTGCAGGCATTAAATGAAAGAAGTCAGTGTTCCAGCAGAAGGAGACAACGTTTCAGAAAAGGCATTGTAGCAAACCAAAAAAGAAATTTTAAGCGCAGCAGAGTAACCAGCGCACATACCTGTTAGCTCAGGTGAGTTTAAAAGGCTGCTGTTGATAACAAGGGCATTTGCTAAATAGATGGTGTGTGTGCAACAATATACTGAAAGGTCAATTATATTGTGCAGCTTATCTCACCACCTGTAGTTATTTAGGTGAAAGCTCCAAAATGCTTGCCTAATATGTCTGTTTATCCAAAAGGAAGTAAAAAGGGAGAGCTAGAAAGATAGCATTGCATCACATTACATGGCAATGCAATGCACAGTTGCTGAAGTTGAACCAAAATGAGCTTGTAATCTGGCTTCTGCAACTTTGAACATGAAAAATCCAATGAGGAGAAGAAAAGCAAAGCCAAAGAGTCCATCCCCAAATCCGACAAACAAGCAAAATGAACAAAAAACATTGAATTCAATTCTTTCTGATTTTAGAAACTGCATTAAAGAAGGGGTGCACCGGTCCTGGAGATACTGCAATACCAGGTCAATGCGTGGAGTGGACAGAGCAAGCTCTTTTTCCATCTCCCTGTACTAAAAATCCATTTAATATATGGTCCCCAGATAGGGGACGTATCAGATATTAAACTGATAAGAACAGATACTACACTTGATCTTAGCCAAAAGGCCGAGAAGCGATAACCAGAATTGGTTTCAAACTACGGAGCCACCCAAGGATCCTAAAAAGTCCATTTGTGGAGATGAGCTCCTGGACTCCCGTTAAGAAGACATGTTGTCAACCTCTAGATCCCTTACATGCCTGCACTTTTCGGCTTGCTGCTGCTGCAATCCACGCGTTTTAGATCTGCATAACTCCACCTCTTTAAACACAGCACCTTCACCCCCTGCTGTTCCCACCCGCCTCAACACCGTTGGAAGGGAGGAGAACCAATTAAGGCGGGGGGTGGGGTGGAACGAGCAGCTGTCTACCCTTAGCAGGAGGGCTCCTGATTACATACCTCTCCTGCTGCTGCTGCTGCTGGCTGTCCAGCAGCAGACTGAAGGTGGCTGCTGCTGTGCACAGGTATATAAAGGCTCAGAGCCTATTATGACACGCGCAGCCAGCGTTCCATTGCCACATTCCATCTACTGCAGGCAGGATACCTGGCTGGCTGAATGTCGCTGAGAAGCTCACAGAGACCGCCATAAGCAACAGTTTAACAGAATGCCACAGACTAATCAACCAAACTTTTTGGGTTGGGTTCTCTTTTATAGTCTGCAGGCATTAAATGAAAGAAGTCAGTGTTCCAGCAGAAGGAGACAACGTTTCAGAAAAGGCATTGTAGCAAACCAAAAAAGAAATTTTAAGCGCAGCAGAGTAACCAGCACACATACCTGTTAGCTCAGGTGAGTTTAAAAGGCTGCTGTTGATAACAAGGGCATTTGCTAAATAGATGGTGTGTGTGCAACAATATACTGAAAGGTCAATTATATTGTGCAGCTTATCTCACCACCTGTAGTTATTTAGGTGAAAGCTCCAAAATGCTTGCCTAATATGTCTGTTTATCCAAAAGGAAGTAAAAAGGGAGAGCTAGAAAGATAGCATTGCATCACATTACATGGCAATGCAATGCACAGTTGCTGAAGTTGAACCAAAATGAGCTTGTAATCTGGCTTCTGCAACTTTGAACATGAAAAATCCAATGAGGAGAAGAAAAGCAGAGCCAAAGAGTCCATCCCAAAATCCGACAAACAAGCAAAATGAACAAAAAACATTGAATTCAATTCTTTCTGATTTTAGAAACTGCATTAAAAAAGGGGTGCACCGTTCCTGGAGATACTGCAATACCAGGTCAATGCGTGGAGTGGACAGAGCAAGCTCTTTTTCCATCTCCCTGTTCTAAAAATCCATTTAATATATGGTCCCCAGATAGGGGACGTATCAGATATTAAACTGATAAGAACAGATACTACACTTGATCTTAGCCAAAAGGCCGAGAAGCGATAACCAGAATTGGTTTCAAACTACGGAGCCACCCAAGGATCCTAAAAAGTCCATTTGTGGAGATGAGCTCCTGGACTCCCGTTAAGAAGACATGTTGTCAACCTCTAGATCCCTTACATGCCTGCACTTTTCGGCTTGCTGCTGCTGCAATCCACGCGTTTTAGATCTGCATAACTCCACCTCTTTAAACACAGCACCTTCACCCCCTGCTGTTCCCACCCGCCTCAACACCGTTGGAAGGGAGGAGAACCAATTAAGGCGGGGGGTGGGGTGGAACGAGCAGCTGTCTACCCTTAGCAGGAGGGCTCCTGATTACATACCTCTCCTGCTGCTGCTGCTGCTGGCTGTCCAGCAGCAGACTGAAGGTGGCTGCTGCTGTGCACAGGTATATAAAGGCTCAGAGCCTATTATGACATGCGCAGCCAGCGTTCCATTGCCACATTCCATCTACTGCAGGCAGGATACCTGGCTGGCTGAATGTCGCTGAGAAGCTCACAGAGACCGCCATAAGCAACATTTTAACAGAATGCCACAGACTAATCAACCAAACTTTTTGGGTTGGGTTCTCTTTTATAGTCTGCAGGCATTAAATGAAAGAAGTCAGTGTTCCAGCAGAAGGAGACAACGTTTCAGAAAAGGCATTGTAGCAAACCAAAAAAGAAATTTTAAGCGCAGCAGAGTAACCAGCGCACATACCTGTTAGCTCAGGTGAGTTTAAAAAGGCTGCTGTTGATAACAAGGGCATTTGCTAAATAGATGGTGTGTGTGCAACAATATACTGAAAGGTCAATTATATTGTGCAGCTTATCTCACCACCTGTAGTTATTTAGGTGAAAGCTCCAAAATGCTTGCCTAATATGTCTGTTTATCCAAAAGGAAGTAAAAAGGGAGAGCTAGAAAGATAGCATTGCATCACATTACATGGCAATGCAATGCACAGTTGCTGAAGTTGAACCAAAATGAGCTTGTAATCTGGCTTCTGCAACTTTGAACATGAAAAATCCAATGAGGAGAAGAAAAGCAGAGCCAAAGAGTCCATCCCAAAATCCGACAAACAAGCAAAATGAACAAAAAACATTGAATTCAATTCTTTCTGATTTTAGAAACTGCATTAAAGAAGGGGTGCACCGGTCCTGGAGATACTGCAATACCAGGTCAATGCGTGGAGTGGACAGAGCAAGCTCTTTTTCCATCTCCCTGTTCTAAAAATCCATTTAATATATGGTCCCCAGATAGGGGACGTATCAGATATTAAACTGATAAGAACAGATACTACACTTGATCTTAGCCAAAAGGCCGAGAAGCGATAACCAGAATTGGTTTCAAACTACGGAGCCACCCAAGGATCCTAAAAAGTCCATTTGTGGAGATGAGCTCCTGGACTCCCGTTAAGAAGACATGTTGTCAACCTCTAGATCCCTTACATGCCTGCACTTTTCGGCTTGCTGCTGCTGCAATCCACGCGTTTTAGATCTGCATAACTCCACCTCTTTAAACACAGCACCTTCACCCCCTGCTGTTCCCACCCGCCTCAACACCGTTGGAAGGGAGGAGAACCAATTAAGGCGGGGGGTGGGGTGGAACGAGCAGCTGTCTACCCTTAGCAGGAGGGCTCCTGATTACATACCTCTCCTGCTGCTGCTGCTGCTGGCTGTCCAGCAGCAGACTGAAGGTGGCTGCTGCTGTGCACAGGTATATAAAGGCTCAGAGCCTATTATGACACGCGCAGCCAGCGTTCCATTGCCACATTCCATCTACTGCAGGCAGGATACCTGGCTGGCTGAATGTCGCTGAGAAGCTCACAGAGACCGCCATAAGCAACAGTTTAACAGAATGCCACAGACTAATCAACCAAACTTTTTGGGTTGGGTTCTCTTTTATAGTCTGCAGGCATTAAATGAAAGAAGTCAGTGTTCCAGCAGAAGGAGACAACGTTTCAGAAAAGGCATTGTAGCAAACCAAAAAAGAAATTTTAAGCGCAGCAGAGTAACCAGCGCACATACCTGTTAGCTCAGGTGAGTTTAAAAGGCTGCTGTTGATAACAAGGGCATTTGCTAAATAGATGGTGTGTGTGCAACAATATACTGAAAGGTCAATTATATTGTGCAGCTTATCTCACCACCTGTAGTTATTTAGGTGAAAGCTCCAAAATGCTTGCCTAATATGTCTGTTTATCCAAAAGGAAGTAAAAAGGGAGAGCTAGAAAGATAGCATTGCATCACATTACATGGCAATGCAATGCACAGTTGCTGAAGTTGAACCAAAATGAGCTTGTAATCTGGCTTCTGCAACTTTGAACATGAAAAATCCAATGAGGAGAAGAAAAGCAGAGCCAAAGAGTCCATCCCAAAATCCGACAAACAAGCAAAATGAACAAAAAACATTGAATTCAATTCTTTCTGATTTTAGAAACTGCATTAAAGAAGGGGTGCACCGGTCCTGGAGATACTGCAATACCAGGTCAATGCGTGGAGTGGACAGAGCAAGCTCTTTTTCCATCTCCCTGTTCTAAAAATCCATTTAATATATGGTCCCCAGATAGGGGACGTATCAGATATTAAACTGATAAGAACAGATACTACACTTGATCTTAGCCAAAAGGCCGAGAAGCGATAACCAGAATTGGTTTCAAACTACGGAGCCACCCAAGGATCCTAAAAAGTCCATTTGTGGAGATGAGCTCCTGGACTCCCGTTAAGAAGACATGTTGTCAACCTCTAGATCCCTTACATGCCTGCACTTTTCGGCTTGCTGCTGCTGCAATCCACGCGTTTTAGATCTGCATAACTCCACCTCTTTAAACACAGCACCTTCACCCCCTGCTGTTCCCACCCGCCTCAACACCGTTGGAAGGGAGGAGAACCAATTAAGGCGGGGGGTGGGGTGGAACGAGCAGCTGTCTACCCTTAGCAGGAGGGCTCCTGATTACATACCTCTCCTGCTGCTGCTGCTGCTGGCTGTCCAGCAGCAGACTGAAGGTGGCTGCTGCTGTGCACAGGTATATAAAGGCTCAGAGCCTATTATGACACGCGCAGCCAGCGTTCCATTGCCACATTCCATCTACTGCAGGCAGGATACCTGGCTGGCTGAATGTCGCTGAGAAGCTCACAGAGACCGCCATAAGCAACAGTTTAACAGAATGCCACAGACTAATCAACCAAACTTTTTGGGTTGGGTTCTCTTTTATAGTCTGCAGGCATTAAATGAAAGAAGTCAGTGTTCCAGCAGAAGGAGACAACGTTTCAGAAAAGGCATTGTAGCAAACCAAAAAAGAAATTTTAAGCGCAGCAGAGTAACCAGCGCACATACCTGTTAGCTCAGGTGAGTTTAAAAGGCTGCTGTTGATAACAAGGGCATTTGCTAAATAGATGGTGTGTGTGCAACAATATACTGAAAGGTCAATTATATTGTGCAGCTTATCTCACCACCTGTAGTTATTTAGGTGAAAGCTCCAAAATGCTTGCCTAATATGTCTGTTTATCCAAAAGGAAGTAAAAAGGGAGAGCTAGAAAGATAGCATTGCATCACATTACATGGCAATGCAATGCACAGTTGCTGAAGTTGAACCAAAATGAGCTTGTAATCTGGCTTCTGCAACTTTGAACATGAAAAATCCAATGAGGAGAAGAAAAGCAGAGCCAAAGAGTCCATCCCAAAATCCGACAAACAAGCAAAATGAACAAAAAACATTGAATTCAATTCTTTCTGATTTTAGAAACTGCATTAAAGAAGGGGTGCACCGGTCCTGGAGATACTGCAATACCAGGTCAATGCGTGGAGTGGACAGAGCAAGCTCTTTTTCCATCTCCCTGTTCTAAAAATCCATTTAATATATGGTCCCCAGATAGGGGACGTATCAGATATTAAACTGATAAGAACAGATACTACACTTGATCTTAGCCAAAAGGCCGAGAAGCGATAACCAGAATTGGTTTCAAACTACGGAGCCACCCAAGGATCCTAAAAAGTCCATTTGTGGAGATGAGCTCCTGGACTCCCGTTAAGAAGACATGTTGTCAACCTCTAGATCCCTTACATGCCTGCACTTTTCGGCTTGCTGCTGCTGCAATCCACGCGTTTTAGATCTGCATAACTCCACCTCTTTAAACACAGCACCTTCACCCCCTGCTGTTCCCACCCGCCTCAACACCGTTGGAAGGGAGGAGAACCAATTAAGGCGGGGGGTGGGGTGGAACGAGCAGCTGTCTACCCTTAGCAGGAGGGCTCCTGATTACATACCTCTCCTGCTGCTGCTGCTGCTGGCTGTCCAGCAGTAGACTGAAGGTGGCTGCTGCTGTGCACAGGTATATAAAGGCTCAGAGCCTATTATGACACGCGCAGCCAGCGTTCCATTGCCACATTCCATCTACTGCAGGCAGGATACCTGGCTGGCTGAATGTCGCTGAGAAGCTCACAGAGACCGCCATAAGCAACAGTTTAACAGAATGCCACAGACTAATCAACCAAACTTTTTGGGTTGGGTTCTCTTTTATAGTCTGCAGGCATTAAATGAAAGAAGTCAGTGTTCCAGCAGAAGGAGACAACGTTTCAGAAAAGGCATTGTAGCAAACCAAAAAAGAAATTTTAAGCGCAGCAGAGTAACCAGCGCACATACCTGTTAGCTCAGGTGAGTTTAAAAGGCTGCTGTTGATAACAAGGGCATTTGCTAAATAGATGGTGTGTGTGCAACAATATACTGAAAGGTCAATTATATTGTGCAGCTTATCTCACCACCTGTAGTTATTTAGGTGAAAGCTCCAAAATGCTTGCCTAATATGTCTGTTTATCCAAAAGGAAGTAAAAAGGGAGAGCTAGAAAGATAGCATTGCATCACATTACATGGCAATGCAATGCACAGTTGCTGAAGTTGAACCAAAATGAGCTTGTAATCTGGCTTCTGCAACTTTGAACATGAAAAATCCAATGAGGAGAAGAAAAGCAGAGCCAAAGAGTCCATCCCAAAATCCGACAAACAAGCAAAATGAACAAAAAACATTGAATTCAATTCTTTCTGATTTTAGAAACTGCATTAAAGAAGGGGTGCACCGGTCCTGGAGATACTGCAATACCAGGTCAATGCGTGGAGTGGACAGAGCAAGCTCTTTTTCCATCTCCCTGTTCTAAAAATCCATTTAATATATGGTCCCCAGATAGGGGACGTATCAGATATTAAACTGATAAGAACAGATTTTTTTTTTTTTTTTTTTTTTTTTTTTTTTTTTTTTTTTTCTCCTCAGACGAGGAAATTCCACAGTCTATGGAAACCAGACAAAGGAAAATTCCATCAAAACAGCTGCGTCAAATCCAATACGCAATTTGCTGTCCCCATCATCATCGGAAATATTTATTTCATATTTCAAAACAACAATAACAAAAATCAAGAGGTACTAACAATATATCTCCACTTTTTAACTTTCCATATTCCCTCCGCATCCACTTCCCCTCTCCTCTTTTTGTCCCATAGGAAACACACATACATCTTCCCCAAAATCACCTTCACACTATCCTTTACAGCAATTTCCTTCCTTTTAAACACATACACATTCCTCACATCCCATAACACTTCCTTTATACATGCAAGCATCAACCACAAGACTCTTTCCTTCGTCCCATCACATATTCCCAAACCAAACATAAACAACTCAAAAGACAACAAATTCACACCACACAATTCTTTACACAAAGGCCCCATTCTCCCAATCACATCTCTAGCATACTGGCAATTCCAAAAAACATGCAACACACTTTCCCTTCCACCACAGCCATTTCTTGGACACATTTCACTCCTCACCAAACCTCTATTCCTCTGAAACTCTCTCACAGGTAATACTCCATGTAAAGACTGCCACACAACTTCACTCTGTTTGTTGGTCATACCACTCATCCGCACTTTCTTCCAAACCTTCTGCACATCACCACCCCTAACCATATTTATTCCACATTCTACCTCTCTACATTCAATCATCCTATACACAGCCTTCTTATTCTCCAGCAATCTCACATCTGCATCACACAGTTCATACCTCACCAAAAACTTATAAACCCACACATACCATACAGGCACCTCAAAAGCAATCGGACATCGCAAATCCCTTTCTTGCCACTTTAAACGAAACAAATACGCTCCAAATAAATACCTACACATAGATGAAAACTTTCCATCCGCCCTAATCACTTTCAAAACAAACACAACGATATTCACACCAAAAAACACGTCCAAATTCGGAAAACCCAAACCACCTTTTTCCACTCTTTTAACCAAAATTTCTCTCCTAGCTCTCTCCATTTTCGAGTTCCACAAAAAAACAAATAAAATTCTATTCAAGCTTCTCATACACATATATCCTGGTGGAAATATTACCGCAATATATAAAAATATTGGCAACACCACACTCTTAACAATTAAAATCTTCCCAAAAAAGGATAAACTCCTCAATTTCCAAAAATTCAACTTCTGCTCAACTTTTCCTTTCGCATCATCCCAACTTTCTTTCCCATCCAAACTCTCTGAAAACTTCACACCCAAAACTTTAATAGGTCCATTCACTACATTCACACCTACATCCCTACTTAAACTTCCGCCTCCAAAACCCTTACACTCACTCTTTTCCCAATTCACTTTAAACGCAGATGCACCACAAAAAATAGACACTAACAACTTCACCCGCCTCACCGAACATTCAGAATCACATAATACACACACGTCATCCATATAACCACTCACCTTCCATTCTTTTCCTCCACCTCCCGGCACTTGCACACCACGAATTACCTTATCTTTCCTCAGCATACACAACAATGGCTCAATTGCACAAATAAATGCTACAGGGGACAAAGGACACCCCTGTCGCACACCCGAAAACACATTCACTTTCCTACCCACATACCCATTCATTAAAACACAGCTATAAACACCCGCATACAAACTTCTCACTCGCCCAACAAAATCAGCCGGAAAACCCATTTTTAACAACACTCTGAACAAAAAACCATGCGACAACCTATCATAAGCCTTTTCAAAATCCAAACTTAACAAAAATACACTCTTCTTACGACCCATGCAATCCCATAGACAATCTCTTAACATACACACACACTCATGAATCCGCCTCCCAGGTACCGCACAACACTGCTCATCCCCAATCACACTCTCTATCACATCACGCATCCTATTAGCCATAAGTTTTGCATAGATTTTATAATCACAATTAAGTAACGTTATTGGCCTCCAATTCCTCAGACTTTTCAAATCCCCTTTCTTAGGAATTAACACAACCATACCTGCACGCATACTCTCAGCCACCTCCATGTTTCCCCACATATACTTACATACATCCACAAAGTCCTTACCAATCACACCCCACATCACACGATAAAATTCTACTGGGAGGCCATCCTCCCCCGGCGTCTTATTCAAAGCCATACTACACATAACCTTCCATACCTCATCACCAGTCACCTCACCCATCACTCTCTCTCTTTCTGCTTCACTCAACTTACTCTCTAACACACTCAAAACATCATTCTCCAAACATTCATCCCTCTGTTTCACTGCATACAGATCCTCATAAAACTTAGCCACCTCTTCACACATATCCTCTCCACTCACCTCACTTCCATCTGCTCCATACACCACGCTCATACTCTGTTTCTTTCCAAAAACTTTTTTAAAGAAAAACCGAGAACATTTCTCATCCTGCTCCATCTTATCAATCTTTGCCCTAAACACTATGCTTCTCCCTCTCTCCAACAAAAACTCACTAATCTCCTTTTTTACCTCTAAAATATCCTCCTCCACCTCAACTCCTCCTTCCCTTAACTTATACAAAACGCTCAACCGCGCGTTCAGTTTAACAAAACTCTCTCTTTTAATTGCTGCATACTTGTATCCTAAATTTTTAAAGAACATTTTTGTTTGTTTCTTCACCCAGTCCCACCACTCACAAACATTCCCAAACTCATTTTTATGCTTACACCATTCTTCATACCGCCTTTCATACTCCTTTCTCACATCTTCATTCTCTAACAGTTTAACATTTAACTTCCACAATCCTCTCCCAAACACTCCATCAACTTTTATATCCAACTCACACAACATACACACATGATCTGAAAAAAGAACGTTTTCCTGCCTATAATTAACAGAAACCATATTTTTAGAAATAAAACAATAATCCAATCTGGATTGTACCCTACCACTCTCAGAAAAGAAAGTGTTCAACAAAGGATTCATGTTACACACGCGCTGCATATCACACAACCCAAAATCATTCACTAACTCCAATAATGCTTTCCCAGACACATCCACATTCACTCTCCCCACATCACAGTTCATATCACCCACAATTACCACAGGTATTCTTCCTGGAACAAAAAGCTTAATTTTTTCAAATAAATTTTTGCGCTCATTTTTTTCAACTGGCGCATAAACATTAATAACACAAAACTTTACATTCTTGTATACAAAATTAGCAAGGATACATCTCCCCACCTCAATAACCAAATAATCACTCAAAACAACCTCCCTTCCTTTAACCAAAATACCCACACCATCATTCTTATTACATGCACTCCCCGACCACACAGACGCTCCATAAGACCATTCATCCCCTTTCACACCATCCACTACCCCACATTCTTGTAAACAAAAAATAGATGCATTTTGCATAGCTAAAAACTCAAAAATAGCAGCTCTTCTTACTTTACTTTTAAACACTCTTACGTTTTGGGACACTATGGTAAATCCCATAATACTTCTACTCCTTCACCAATTACACAAAGAAATAGCCTTTGGCCTAAACCAAAGCTCACAAGAGGACAAAAAGAAAAAACATTTACAATATTATATGGTGACACTATCCAGCACCACCACTATCCTCCTCCGCCATCAGAACAGAACAGCTGGTTTCCGACCCGCTGGCTTCACCAGCCACACTCCTCATTCTGGCAGTTCTGATCTTCCTCTGAGGCTCACTAAAATCTGCATCATCACTGCCCCCACCATCCTCCCTACGACTCTTCTTTGCACCCCTATCATCCTCCGAAGAAAAATCTTCAATGTTTTCAGGACCCGAAGGGTGTTCAGGACTGTCGGGTTCCGAGATTTGCACTTCACATCCTGTTGCGTCCATTGCCTCTCCAAAAGTCATCATCTCAGGCAGCTCTGCTTCCACCACTTTCCTAGATATTCTCGCAGACACTGCCTTTTTCTCCACCTTTGCCACTTCCCTCCAGAACTCCTTTTCTTCCCTCCGCTTCTTCCTCATTTCTTCAGCAGAAGAAGAACATGGTCTCAGGGACACCTCCTCTGGCGCCGTAGAGGGAGAGGCTCTACCAGTTTCCCGCCTCCTTCCCTCTCTCTCCTCCCTCTCCAATCTTTCCAGCACTTTCAGTGCGCTTGCCATCTGCCTCCTCTCCAGCTCCTCCTCCTTCTGTTCTTTATCAGAACGTCTAGGTGCACTCATAGGACAGTCCTTATACATGTGATCACTACTCCCACAGACATCACAGGACTTGGCCTCTGGACACTGGTTGGCCATATGCCCCTCCTTTCTGCAATTTCGGCAACACTGCCCTTTAAGGCATGTTACCATGGTATGTCCGAAAGAAAAGCATCTACGGCAAAACATGGGCTGGCCTGGGTAAAAGAGGAAACCTCTATGGCCTGCAACGGAAAAATTTGATGGAGGGTGTCTAAAGCCCCCCACACTGTCAGGATCCCTTTTCAATTTCACACGGAATTTATACTGACAGTTAAAGATTCCTAGACAATTGACTTGCTTCACTCCCTTCCGCACATATTCACAGTAGCGAGAGAGGAAGCACTCCAGCAGCTCAGGGTCTGTAAAAGGGTTATAGACAGTCACAGTCACCTCCTTTTCTTGCAGACCAAACAAAGGTTCCCATCTAACTCCTTCCAAGCAGGGGTCACTAGAGTGACCACGGAGCCATTCAAAGACATTAAGGCAAACATCCTGGTCCATAAAGGTAACGTCATAATTACCTTGACGTGAAAATTCGTTGACACTGAAGATCTCAGAACGTCTTGCTCCAGCTTTGCCTTCAACGATGTCTTGGACAATGAAAACCACGTTGTTCTTGTTCTGGTCAGATGGATCCACGGACAAACGGATGGTGTTCTTCACAAAAGACATCTTGGATTCTGTCGGTATGGAATACCACAGGAAAAAGCAGAAAATCCTCCACAAAAGGGTCCGGATTCCTCCAGGAGACTCGCACCAATCAAGGTACAGTCATACGATCGCAGCCAAAAGGCCGAGAAGCGATAACCAGAATTGGTTTCAAACTACGGAGCCACCCAAGGATCCTAAAAAGTCCATTTGTGGAGATGAGCTCCTGGACTCCCGTTAAGAAGACATGTTGTCAACCTCTAGATCCCTTACATGCCTGCACTTTTCGGCTTGCTGCTGCTGCAATCCACGCGTTTTAGATCTGCATAACTCCACCTCTTTAAACACAGCACCTTCACCCCCTGCTGTTCCCACCCGCCTCAACACCGTTGGAAGGGAGGAGAACCAATTAAGGCGGGGGGTGGGGTGGAACGAGCAGCTGTCTACCCTTAGCAGGAGGGCTCCTGATTACATACCTCTCCTGCTGCTGCTGCTGCTGCTGGCTGTCCAGCAGCAGACTGAAGGTGGCTGCTGCTGTGCACAGGTATATAAAGGCTCAGAGCCTATTATGACACGCGCAGCCAGCGTTCCATTGCCACATTCCATCTACTGCAGGCAGGATACCTGGCTGGCTGAATGTCGCTGAGAAGCTCACAGAGACCGCCATAAGCAACAGTTTAACAGAATGCCACAGACTAATCAACCAAACTTTTTGGGTTGGGTTCTCTTTTATAGTCTGCAGGCATTAAATGAAAGAAGTCAGTGTTCCAGCAGAAGGAGACAACGTTTCAGAAAAGGCATTGTAGCAAACCAAAAAAGAAATTTTAAGCGCAGCAGAGTAACCAGCGCACATACCTGTTAGCTCAGGTGAGTTTAAAAGGCTGCTGTTGATAACAAGGGCATTTGCTAAATAGATGGTGTGTGTGCAACAATATACTGAAAGGTCAATTATATTGTGCAGCTTATCTCACCACCTGTAGTTATTTAGGTGAAAGCTCCAAAATGCTTGCCTAATATGTCTGTTTATCCAAAAGGAAGTAAAAAGGGAGAGCTAGAAAGATAGCATTGCATCACATTACATGGCAATGCAATGCACAGTTGCTGAAGTTGAACCAAAATGAGCTTGTAATCTGGCTTCTGCAACTTTGAACATGAAAAATCCAATGAGGAGAAGAAAAGCAGAGCCAAAGAGTCCATCCCAAAATCCGACAAACAAGCAAAATGAACAAAAAACATTGAATTCAATTCTTTCTGATTTTAGAAACTGCATTAAAGAAGGGGTGCACCGGTCCTGGAGATACTGCAATACCAGGTCAATGCGTGGAGTGGACAGAGCAAGCTCTTTTTCCATCTCCCTGTTCTAAAAATCCATTTAATATATGGTCCCCAGATAGGGGACGTATCAGATATTAAACTGATAAGAACAGATACTACACTTGATCTTAGCCAAAAGGCCGAGAAGCGATAACCAGAATTGGTTTCAAACTACGGAGCCACCCAAGGATCCTAAAAAGTCCATTTGTGGAGATGAGCTCCTGGACTCCCGTTAAGAAGACATGTTGTCAACCTCTAGATCCCTTACATGCCTGCACTTTTCGGCTTGCTGCTGCTGCAATCCACGCGTTTTAGATCTGCATAACTCCACCTCTTTAAACACAGCACCTTCACCCCCTGCTGTTCCCACCCGCCTCAACACCGTTGGAAGGGAGGAGAACCAATTAAGGCGGGGGGTGGGGTGGAACGAGCAGCTGTCTACCCTTAGCAGGAGGGCTCCTGATTACATACCTCTCCTGCTGCTGCTGCTGCTGGCTGTCCAGCAGCAGACTGAAGGTGGCTGCTGCTGTGCACAGGTATATAAAGGCTCAGAGCCTATTATGACACGCGCAGCCAGCGTTCCATTGCCACATTCCATCTACTGCAGGCAGGATACCTGGCTGGCTGAATGTCGCTGAGAAGCTCACAGAGACCGCCATAAGCAACAGTTTAACAGAATGCCACAGACTAATCAACCAAACTTTTTGGGTTGGGTTCTCTTTTATAGTCTGCAGGCATTAAATGAAAGAAGTCAGTGTTCCAGCAGAAGGAGACAACGTTTCAGAAAAGGCATTGTAGCAAACCAAAAAAGAAATTTTAAGCGCAGCAGAGTAACCAGCGCACATACCTGTTAGCTCAGGTGAGTTTAAAAGGCTGCTGTTGATAACAAGGGCATTTGCTAAATAGATGGTGTGTGTGCAACAATATACTGAAAGGTCAATTATATTGTGCAGCTTATCTCACCACCTGTAGTTATTTAGGTGAAAGCTCCAAAATGCTTGCCTAATATGTCTGTTTATCCAAAAGGAAGTAAAAAGGGAGAGCTAGAAAGATAGCATTGCATCACATTACATGGCAATGCAATGCACAGTTGCTGAAGTTGAACCAAAATGAGCTTGTAATCTGGCTTCTGCAACTTTGAACATGAAAAATCCAATGAGGAGAAGAAAAGCAGAGCCAAAGAGTCCATCCCAAAATCCGACAAACAAGCAAAATGAACAAAAAACATTGAATTCAATTCTTTCTGATTTTAGAAACTGCATTAAAGAAGGGGTGCACCGGTCCTGGAGATACTGCAATACCAGGTCAATGCGTGGAGTGGACAGAGCAAGCTCTTTTTCCATCTCCCTGTTCTAAAAATCCATTTAATATATGGTCCCCAGATAGGGGACGTATCAGATATTAAACTGATAAGAACAGATACTACACTTGATCTTAGCCAAAAGGCCGAGAAGCGATAACCAGAATTGGTTTCAAACTACGGAGCCACCCAAGGATCCTAAAAAGTCCATTTGTGGAGATGAGCTCCTGGACTCCCGTTAAGAAGACATGTTGTCAACCTCTAGATCCCTTACATGCCTGCACTTTTCGGCTTGCTGCTGCTGCAATCCACGCATTTTAGATCTGCATAACTCCACCTCTTTAAACACAGCACCTTCACCCCCTGCTGTTCCCACCCGCCTCAACACCGTTGGAAGGGAGGAGAACCAATTAAGGCGGGGGGTGGGGTGGAACGAGCAGCTGTCTACCCTTAGCAGGAGGGCTCCTGATTACATACCTCTCCTGCTGCTGCTGCTGCTGGCTGTCCAGCAGCAGACTGAAGGTGGCTGCTGCTGTGCACAGGTATATAAAGACTCAGAGCCTATTATGACACGCGCAGCCAGCGTTCCATTGCCACATTCCATCTACTGCAGGCAGGATACCTGGCTGGCTGAATGTCGCTGAGAAGCTCACAGAGACCGCCATAAGCAACAGTTTAACAGAATGCCACAGACTAATCAACCAAACTTTTTGGGTTGGGTTCTCTTTTATAGTCTGCAGGCATTAAATGAAAGAAGTCAGTGTTCCAGCAGAAGGAGACAACGTTTCAGAAAAGGCATTGTAGCAAACCAAAAAAGAAATTTTAAGCGCAGCAGAGTAACCAGCGCACATACCTGTTAGCTCAGGTGAGTTTAAAAGGCTGCTGTTGATAACAAGGGCATTTGCTAAATAGATGGTGTGTGTGCAACAATATACTGAAAGGTCAATTATATTGTGCAGCTTATCTCACCACCTGTAGTTATTTAGGTGAAAGCTCCAAAATGCTTGCCTAATATGTCTGTTTATCCAAAAGGAAGTAAAAAGGGAGAGCTAGAAAGATAGCATTGCATCACATTACATGGCAATGCAATGCACAGTTGCTGAAGTTGAACCAAAATGAGCTTGTAATCTGGCTTCTGCAACTTTGAACATGAAAAATCCAATGAGGAGAAGAAAAGCAGAGCCAAAGAGTCCATCCCAAAATCCGACAAACAAGCAAAATGAACAAAAAACATTGAATTCAATTCTTTCTGATTTTAGAAACTGCATTAAAGAAGGGGTGCACCGGTCCTGGAGATACTGCAATACCAGGTCAATGCGTGGAGTGGACAGAGCAAGCTCTTTTTCCATCTCCCTGTTCTAAAAATCCATTTAATATATGGTCCCCAGATAGGGGACGTATCAGATATTAAACTGATAAGAACAGATACTACACTTGATCTTAGCCAAAAGGCCGAGAAGCGATAACCAGAATTGGTTTCAAACTACGGAGCCACCCAAGGATCCTAAAAAGTCCATTTGTGGAGATGAGCTCCTGGACTCCCGTTAAGAAGACATGTTGTCAACCTCTAGATCCCTTACATGCCTGCACTTTTCGGCTTGCTGCTGCTGCAATCCACGCGTTTTAGATCTGCATAACTCCACCTCTTTAAACACAGCACCTTCACCCCCTGCTGTTCCCACCCGCCTCAACACCGTTGGAAGGGAGGAGAACCAATTAAGGCGGGGGGTGGGGTGGAACGAGCAGCTGTCTACCCTTAGCAGGAGGGCTCCTGATTACATACCTCTCCTGCTGCTGCTGCTGCTGGCTGTCCAGCAGCAGACTGAAGGTGGCTGCTGCTGTGCACAGGTATATAAAGGCTCAGAGCCTATTATGACACGCGCAGCCAGCGTTCCATTGCCACATTCCATCTACTGCAGGCAGGATACCTGGCTGGCTGAATGTCGCTGAGAAGCTCACAGAGACCGCCATAAGCAACAGTTTAACAGAATGCCACAGACTAATCAACCAAACTTTTTGGGTTGGGTTCTCTTTTATAGTCTGCAGGCATTAAATGAAAGAAGTCAGTGTTCCAGCAGAAGGAGACAACGTTTCAGAAAAGGCATTGTAGCAAACCAAAAAAGAAATTTTAAGCGCAGCAGAGTAACCAGCGCACATACCTGTTAGCTCAGGTGAGTTTAAAAGGCTGCTGTTGATAACAAGGGCATTTGCTAAATAGATGGTGTGTGTGCAACAATATACTGAAAGGTCAATTATATTGTGCAGCTTATCTCACCACCTGTAGTTATTTAGGTGAAAGCTCCAAAATGCTTGCCTAATATGTCTGTTTATCCAAAAGGAAGTAAAAAGGGAGAGCTAGAAAGATAGCATTGCATCACATTACATGGCAATGCAATGCACAGTTGCTGAAGTTGAACCAAAATGAGCTTGTAATCTGGCTTCTGCAACTTTGAACATGAAAAATCCAATGAGGAGAAGAAAAGCAGAGCCAAAGAGTCCATCCCAAAATCCGACAAACAAGCAAAATGAACAAAAAACATTGAATTCAATTCTTTCTGATTTTAGAAACTGCATTAAAGAAGGGGTGCACCGGTCCTGGAGATACTGCAATACCAGGTCAATGCGTGGAGTGGACAGAGCAAGCTCTTTTTCCATCTCCCTGTTCTAAAAATCCATTTAATATATGGTCCCCAGATAGGGGACGTATCAGATATTAAACTGATAAGAACAGATACTACACTTGATCTTAGCCAAAAGGCCGAGAAGCGATAACCAGAATTGGTTTCAAACTACGGAGCCACCCAAGGATCCTAAAAAGTCCATTTGTGGAGATGAGCTCCTGGACTCCCGTTAAGAAGACATGTTGTCAACCTCTAGATCCCTTACATGCCTGCACTTTTCGGCTTGCTGCTGCTGCAATCCACGCATTTTAGATCTGCATAACTCCACCTCTTTAAACACAGCACCTTCACCCCCTGCTGTTCCCACCCGCCTCAACACCGTTGGAAGGGAGGAGAACCAATTAAGGCGGGGGGTGGGGTGGAACGAGCAGCTGTCTACCCTTAGCAGGAGGGCTCCTGATTACATACCTCTCCTGCTGCTGCTGCTGCTGGCTGTCCAGCAGCAGACTGAAGGTGGCTGCTGCTGTGCACAGGTATATAAAGACTCAGAGCCTATTATGACACGCGCAGCCAGCGTTCCATTGCCACATTCCATCTACTGCAGGCAGGATACCTGGCTGGCTGAATGTCGCTGAGAAGCTCACAGAGACCGCCATAAGCAACAGTTTAACAGAATGCCACAGACTAATCAACCAAACTTTTTGGGTTGGGTTCTCTTTTATAGTCTGCAGGCATTAAATGAAAGAAGTCAGTGTTCCAGCAGAAGGAGACAACGTTTCAGAAAAGGCATTGTAGCAAACCAAAAAAGAAATTTTAAGCGCAGCAGAGTAACCAGCGCACATACCTGTTAGCTCAGGTGAGTTTAAAAGGCTGCTGTTGATAACAAGGGCATTTGCTAAATAGATGGTGTGTGTGCAACAATATACTGAAAGGTCAATTATATTGTGCAGCTTATCTCACCACCTGTAGTTATTTAGGTGAAAGCTCCAAAATGCTTGCCTAATATGTCTGTTTATCCAAAAGGAAGTAAAAAGGGAGAGCTAGAAAGATAGCATTGCATCACATTACATGGCAATGCAATGCACAGTTGCTGAAGTTGAACCAAAATGAGCTTGTAATCTGGCTTCTGCAACTTTGAACATGAAAAATCCAATGAGGAGAAGAAAAGCAGAGCCAAAGAGTCCATCCCAAAATCCGACAAACAAGCAAAATGAACAAAAAACATTGAATTCAATTCTTTCTGATTTTAGAAACTGCATTAAAGAAGGGGTGCACCGGTCCTGGAGATACTGCAATACCAGGTCAATGCGTGGAGTGGACAGAGCAAGCTCTTTTTCCATCTCCCTGTTCTAAAAATCCATTTAATATATGGTCCCCAGATAGGGGACGTATCAGATATTAAACTGATAAGAACAGATTTTTTTTTAATTTGGCTATCCCCTGCAGAGGGATAAAACCGTTTATTAAAATTTTAACAAATTACAAGCATAATTACACAAATACCAAACGTTAAAAGACAAATGAAATTTACAAAACAAAAAAATACAAAGATTTTAAATAATTAGGTTCCATTGGTCAACAAGCCATTTTTTGGAAATATGTATATTCTTCTTTTTGTCAATTAAATAATAAGTATACATTTCACATAAACATAAACTTAAAACATCATTCACTGATAAAACATCTTGTTTAAAAATAGCAATGTTGCGCGCTTTCCAGAGAGATGACTTGGCGCAGTTCACTGTCTTCCAAGCCATTGTGTACTGGTCCATTGTGGGGCATTCCATAAGTCCGTATAGCACAGTTTTATATGTAAAGTCCTTGAGGTCTGCCACCCTTTCCAGTAGGGGGAGCAGTCTTCTCCAGAAATCCTTTGCAAAATTACATGTCCATAATAGATGTTCCACCGTTTCCTCGTCTTGGCATCCGGCTCTTGGGCAGATGGCAGACCTCACAAATCCTCTTCTGTATTGGAATGCCCGGCAAGGAAGACAGCGGTGCATGCAACTCCAAGCCAGATCTCTCTGTTCATTAAAAAGATAAAAAACGTTAATCATTTTCCAGATAGACATAGATTTGTCATCATCATATCTGTCAACATTACATATTTCCTCACTTTTACGTATTTCTTTAATTAGTTTCTTACTATTTCTTAATTCCTCTATTTTCTTAGTCCCTAAATTAAAATCGGACACTATTTTCCTTAAAATCTCATAATGCGTCGACAAATTAAAAGCATGGGGCACAGATATATTAACTTCATACCATCCAAACTTTCTCATAAAAAATCCTGTATTAAAACGCATAAAAAAGGACCAATAGTGATTCTTAAAAAGGGCATTAAAACAGTAAACGAACAGATGGATTAAAAGAAACCTATTAAAATCTGGAAAATCTTTACCACCTTTTACTTTTGATTTCATCACGATTTCTCTTTTCAGCTTTTCCATTTTTGAGTTCCAAAAGAAGGTAAAACAGGTTTTGGTTATCTTTTTTAAAACATTAACAGGCGGGGGGAAAACCATGCTAAGATACAATAAAAGAGGTAAAATCACCATCTTTAAAACCAATACTTTACCCTCCATTGTAAGTCTCCTCATGTTCCACATACATATTTTCGTATTTACTTTCTGTGTAACTGTTTCCCAACTATTATAACCATCATTATTTTCAGTGAATGATATACCTAAAATGGAAATGGATTCGGAGACATTAATTGGTACATCACGTAAAATCATCCCCCCAACACTTAAAATGTTACACTTATTAAAATTGATTTTAAAACCAGAAGCTAGGCAAAAGGATTGCAATTGATGGAGAGTGGCCGTAAGTGATGGTGCATCTGTACACAAGACCGCCACGTCATCCATGTAGCCTACAACCTTGGCCTCCAAACCACCGCTTCCAGGCAGAGGGACACCGCATATCTGTTTATTTTGGCGTATTGCACATAACATTGGTTCCAGTGCACAGATAAACAGTAGGGGGGACAGAGGGCATCCCTGTTTCACCCCTGACCGTAAAAATACCTCTTGTGTCTTAAAACCATTCACTAAAATCTTACTTGTACAATCCTTGTAAAATGCTTTAAGCGATAGTAAAAACCCTTCTGGTATGCCCATTTTCTCTAAAACTTTAAAAAGATAAAAGTGTGAGACACGGTCAAATGCTTTTTCAAAATCAATAGATAAAATCGCCATTTTCCCCTTTCTGTCTTTCACATCCTCAATACAGTCTTTCACTAAATTCAGATTGTCCCATATACTGCGCCCCGGCACCCCACACACTTGATTAGAATGAATAACTTTGCTGATGACTTCTTTTAGACGATTTGCACAAATTTTAGCCATTATTTTATAGTCACAATTTAAAAGTGTTATTGGTCTCCAGTTTTCTAATTTTGATTTATCGCCTTTTTTGTATAGGAGGGAGACTTCACCTTTCTTCCAGGAATTTAATAAAACCTTATTATTAAAAACCTCAGTAAACAAATAAAACAAATCATCTTTTAAAATATCATAAAAACATACATAAAATTCTATTGGGATGCCATCAGGACCAGGGACCTTTCCAGTTTTAAAACTTTTAATAGTTTTTAACACTTCTTGTTCCGTTAAAACTTGGGATAAAAACTCTTGGGATGCGGGATCTAAAACAGCTGTTAGTCCTTGCAGCGAATCATCCATTAATTTATTATCTATATTTTTTCCATTAAAAAGATTAGAAAAAAAACCCTCAACTTTACCCAGCATATTTTTTATATTATTCTCACCATCTATATGGTCAATTATCACTTTTTCTTTTTTATTTTTCCTAAAAAAATATCTGGAACACTTTTCATTTTCTTCTATATGTTGTACTCTAGAACGAAAAATTATCTCTTTTCCTTTTTGTTCTAGCCATTTTGAAATCTCTTCTTTTAAGTTTGAAATATCAACTTGTACATCTATCCCATTGTCTCTGAGCTTAAATAATGTTTGTAGGCGGGTATTTAAAATTCTATATTCTTCATATTTTTCTTTGGCTCTACATATACTCTTTTTAATAAAAAAGTCTTTTATTTTTACTTTCATTCTATCCCACCATACACTCATAGTCTCATTTGTTTTTTTCCCTTTTCTACATTTCCTATAAAACTCAATAAAATCTGATAAAATCTGCGGGTCGGTTAAAAGGGATACGTTCATTTTCCAGCTTTTCTTACCACATTTTTTGTTGTCATTTACTTTTATGGTAAAGGATAAAAGTTTATGGTCTGAAAATATATTAGTTAAAACTTCACATTTGGCAGGTATTGTTTTATCTGAACCAAAAATAAAATCAATCCTAGAGCTACAATTAGCATTGCTCCAAGTGAAACCGGCGTCCTCTGGGCTATCACTATGACACTCTTTATATATGTCTATCAATTTAGCATCTTTGACTATATCATGTAGCATACCTGAGGTTTTATCGTAGTTCCTGCTTACAGAGCTGGAGCGCCGGTTTTCACCTTTTAAAACACAATTAAAATCCCCTGCTAAGATAAAAGGTTCAGAGTTATTAATAAATAATGGTAAAAGATCAAGCATTTCGGCTCTTTCATTTTTCTCTGTTGATCCATAAAAATTTAAAAACTGCCATCTAATACCATCAATAAAAGCTTTCACTAATAAAATACGACCTGGTAAAATTTCCTGAATAAAATCAATTAAAACGTTCCCTTTAAAAAGTATGGCTACACCCGCTGATCCTGCAGCATTCGATCCGGACCAGACAGATGGCCCACACTTCCACTCATCTTTATATTTTTGATATGACATTTCATGTGGGATATTACATTCTTGCAGAAAAAATACAGATGCAGTAAAACACGTAAAAAAATTAAAAAGAGCAGTTCTTCTCGTGTTAGATTTTATGCCTCTCACGTTGAGGGAAATACCTTTGAGTTCAGCCATCATTAGAAAATGTAGAAATTTTACTTAGGTAACTAAGAGCAACGGATTTACCTGTCCGATGAACCTGATCAGACCACTGGGCTTGCGCCTCCCTCCTCATCTGATAGTATCGTCACGAGAGTCTCCGTGGAGGAGGAAAGATTACCACATTTATATAAACCCGACGCTACACTGGCATAGCTCGGAGGGCTGGCTGGCAGAACCCGCTGGGTCTCCATTGGCTGGCCATGCAGTTCCTCATCAGGTGGGTCTCCGAGGGGTTCCGCCGCCCCTGTTTGACCTGTAGAAGGTCGTCCTATAGGAGGAGGTTGCGCACAAGGCAGAGCCTCTGACTCTTCAGAGGCAGCAAGATCCCGGTCCCCACCTGTAGCAGCGGAGACCGAAACCCCTGAGGGTCCAGCGTCCACGTCCCCTTCAGGAGAAGTGTCCATCTGTTCACCTCCTGCTGCCTCCTCCGAACCACCCTTTTTCTTTTTCTTAGGACCCACCTTTATCCACTCAGCGCCCTCAGCACTAGGAGACCCAGACTGGGCATGGGCTTCTGTGTCGGCCTTTTGCCGGTCCCTTTTGACCTTACCAGTAGTGCCCTTCTGCTCCTTCTCAGCCCTCCTTTTGGACTCCCGCAGGTCCTGCAGCCAGGTTTTGGGATTTGGTATTTTACCTGTCATAGACTCTGGAGACACTTCACTATTTGGTACGCCCTTATTGTCTCCAGAGGCTCCAGGTTGTTGTTCCTCCTCCTGAGGGGTGGTCTGATCTTTTGGTCCTTGGTCGGACGTCTTGGACTTCCCATTTTGCTCATCTTCCCGAAATCTGTGAGGGCAAGAAAAATAAAAGTGACCTGGAGTCTGGCAAAAACTGCATTTCTTTTCCTTAGGGCATTCTTTTGTCTCATGTTCTTCACTAGCACAATTTCTACATGATACATGACAGTTTTCTTTTGAATGACCATAGCGCCCACAATTTCTGCAATATACTGGCATCCCAGAAAAGAAGAAATCCCCATTTGTTTGCCCAATTTTGAAACGGGCAGGGGGGAGCCGTATACCACCTGGTGTATTTGGATCTCTTGTACACTTCACAAGGAATTTCCACTTAGATGTCCATATGTTATATTCGTTTAATATCTTCCCAATACATTTAACACTTTTAAAATAAATTGCTAGAAATGACATTACTTCTGGAGCAGAAACAAAGGGCGAAAATATTTTTACAATAACCAGTCTTACCTCATCCAGGACGTGCTCAACAATTTGTATCCCTTTCAAAACAGGACTATTTTCAACTTTTTTTAACTTTTCTAGTACATCTCTAAAAATACCTTCTCTGGTGAATGTGATGTCATAGTCACCTCTTCTGGGATAATCCTGGATGGAGAGAATTTCATTCCTTTGTACGCCAAGAAGGTTCCTGAGCACGTCCTGGACTACATACCCTAATTTCCTCATATCCGAGCCACCCGCCGTGAAGTGAACTCGGATAGAGTTTTTTAGCCTCGCATAAAGAGGCACGAGGTTAGGGTCAACCTCCATGGAAAAACGCAACAAGGTTGCAAATTGCAACCGCTTGCAATCTGCGCTCCCAGTGTTCTTGCAGCGAAAAACACCTGGAAGCTGGGGGATCGCAACTCGTTACCCTGGGACTAAGCCCTCTCCCTAATAGCAGCAAGCAGGTTAAGTCCACCAAAGTGGACGATCCTGCCAGGCCAAGGAGAGGGGTACCCGAGTGCCCTTCAACCACAATCTCCTGCAATAAAGCACTTGATCGTAGCCAAAAGGCCGAGAAGCGATAACCAGAATTGGTTTCAAACTACGGAGCCACCCAAGGATCCTAAAAAGTCCATTTGTGGAGATGAGCTCCTGGACTCCCGTTAAGAAGACATGTTGTCAACCTCTAGATCCCTTACATGCCTGCACTTTTCGGCTTGCTGCTGCTGCAATCCACGCGTTTTAGATCTGCATAACTCCACCTCTTTAAACACAGCACCTTCACCCCCTGCTGTTCCCACCCGCCTCAACACCGTTGGAAGGGAGGAGAACCAATTAAGGCGGGGGGTGGGGTGGAACGAGCAGCTGTCTACCCTTAGCAGGAGGGCTCCTGATTACATACCTCTCCTGCTGCTGCTGCTGCTGGCTGTCCAGCAGCAGACTGAAGGTGGCTGCTGCTGTGCACAGGTATATAAAGGCTCAGAGCCTATTATGACACGCGCAGCCAGCGTTCCATTGCCACATTCCATCTACTGCAGGCAGGATACCTGGCTGGCTGAATGTCGCTGAGAAGCTCACAGAGACCGCCATAAGCAACAGTTTAACAGAATGCCACAGACTAATCAACCAAACTTTTTGGGTTGGGTTCTCTTTTATAGTCTGCAGGCATTAAATGAAAGAAGTCAGTGTTCCAGCAGAAGGAGACAACGTTTCAGAAAAGGCATTGTAGCAAACCAAAAAAGAAATTTTAAGCGCAGCAGAGTAACCAGCGCACATACCTGTTAGCTCAGGTGAGTTTAAAAGGCTGCTGTTGATAACAAGGGCATTTACTAAATAGATGGTGTGTGTGCAACAATATACTGAAAGGTCAATTATATTGTGCAGCTTATCTCACCACCTGTAGTTATTTAGGTGAAAGCTCCAAAATGCTTGCCTAATATGTCTGTTTATCCAAAAGGAAGTAAAAAGGGAGAGCTAGAAAGATAGCATTGCATCACATTACATGGCAATGCAATGCACAGTTGCTGAAGTTGAACCAAAATGAGCTTGTAATCTGGCTTCTGCAACTTTGAACATGAAAAATTCAATGAGGAGAAGAAAAGCAGAGCCAAAGAGTCCATCCCAAAATCCGACAAACAAGCAAAATGAACAAAAAACATTGAATTCAATTCTTTCTGATTTTAGAAACTGCATTAAAGAAGGGGTGCACCGGTCCTGGAGATACTGCAATACCAGGTCAATGCGTGGAGTGGACAGAGCAAGCTCTTTTTCCATCTCCCTGTTCTAAAAATCCATTTAATATATGGTCCCCAGATAGGGGACGTATCAGATATTAAACTGATAAGAACAGATTTTTTTGATTGAAGCTGCATCCAAGGCACTGAAAAATGTGACCGAAGTCACACCAAAACAGCGCACGAGGCGAGGATTCATGTGGACCCTTCCCGGAGGAGAGGGTCCCCAATAAACCATCCCCATCCCTCCGAGCCAGAAGGCCACAGCGAGGGTCAGGGATCTCCGATGCTCTCCCTAGCCGAAGCCGGAGAAGAGCCGTTTTCGTGCTCCCAGCTTGGATCTAGGCTGCCACCCTAGTGGAGCTGGAGCCTGTGTTGGTTTCTCAGCCCAAAGCTGACCGGACCTCCGACCGGGTTTATAAAAATTCCCCTTCCTAGCCCGGAGGCCAGGAATAGGTGGGGTTGCTCAGAAAGTATGATTGGCAAAGGTGCGGCGTGCTACGAAGCCAAGTCTTTCTGGGGTTCCCAGTCCCAGTAAGCTTGGACTCCCACCAGGGCGCCTACTCCTGGGGCACATTGCTCCAAAGCCCTCACACTTACCCAGCCTAGTGACTTCGATCCTGGAGGGCCATGTTTTCCATCAGATAACTCTATGAGCCACCTGGCGTACTAACAAGTGCACCAAACCAGTGTGTAATATGCATCAATTTACTAGGGCAGCCCAAGGACAAAACTGCCTTTTCAAAAGATACTACACTTGATCTTAGCCAAAAGGCCGAGAAGCGATAACCAGAATTGGTTTCAAACTACGGAGCCACCCAAGGATCCTAAAAAGTCCATTTGTGGAGATGAGCTCCTGGACTCCCGTTAAGAAGACATGTTGTCAACCTCTAGATCCCTTACATGCCTGCACTTTTCGGCTTGCTGCTGCTGCAATCCACGCGTTTTAGATCTGCATAACTCCACCTCTTTAAACACAGCACCTTCACCCCCTGCTGTTCCCACCCGCCTCAACACCGTTGGAAGGGAGGAGAACCAATTAAGGCGGGGGGTGGGGTGGAACGAGCAGCTGTCTACCCTTAGCAGGAGGGCTCCTGATTACATACCTCTCCTGCTGCTGCTGCTGCTGGCTGTCCAGCAGCAGACTGAAGGTGGCTGCTGCTGTGCACAGGTATATAAAGGCTCAGAGCCTATTATGACACGCGCAGCCAGCGTTCCATTGCCACATTCCATCTACTGCAGGCAGGATACCTGGCTGGCTGAATGTCGCTGAGAAGCTCACAGAGACCGCCATAAGCAACAGTTTAACAGAATGCCACAGACTAATCAACCAAACTTTTTGGGTTGGGTTCTCTTTTATAGTCTGCAGGCATTAAATGAAAGAAGTCAGTGTTCCAGCAGAAGGAGACGTTTCAGAAAAGGCATTGTAGCAAACCAAAAAAGAAATTTTAAGCGCAGCAGAGTAACCAGCGCACATACCTGTTAGCTCAGGTGAGTTTAAAAGGCTGCTGTTGATAACAAGGGCATTTGCTAAATAGATGGTGTGTGTGCAACAATATACTGAAACGTCAATTATATTGTGCAGCTTATCTCACCACCTGTAGTTATTTAGGTGAAAGCTCCAAAATGCTTGCCTAATATGTCTGTTTATCCAAAAGGAAGTAAAAAGGGAGAGCTAGAAAGATAGCATTGCATCACATTACATGGCAATGCAATGCACAGTTGCTGAAGTTGAACCAAAATGAGCTTGTAATCTGGCTTCTGCAACTTTGAACATGAAAAATCCAATGAGGAGAAGAAAAGCAGAGCCAAAGAGTCCATCCCAAAATCCGACAAACAAGCAAAATGAACAAAAAACATTGAATTCAATTCTTTCTGATTTTAGAAACTGCATTAAAGAAGGGGTGCACCGGTCCTGGAGATACTGCAATACCAGGTCAATGCGTGGAGTGGACAGAGCAAGCTCTTTTTCCATCTCCCTGTTCTAAAAATCCATTTAATATATGGTCCCCAGATAGGGGACGTATCAGATATTAAACTGATAAGAACAGATACTACACTTGATCTTAGCCAAAAGGCCGAGAAGCGATAACCAGAATTGGTTTCAAACTACGGAGCCACCCAAGGATCCTAAAAAGTCCATTTGTGGAGATGAGCTCCTGGACTCCCGTTAAGAAGACATGTTGTCAACCTCTAGATCCCTTACATGCCTGCACTTTTCGGCTTGCTGCTGCTGCAATCCACGCGTTTTAGATCTGCATAACTCCACCTCTTTAAACACAGCACCTTCACCCCCTGCTGTTCCCACCCGCCTCAACACCGTTGGAAGGGAGGAGAACCAATTAAGGCGGGGGGTGGGGTGGAACGAGCAGCTGTCTACCCTTAGCAGGAGGGCTCCTGATTACATACCTCTCCTGCTGCTGCTGCTGCTGGCTGTCCAGCAGCAGACTGAAGGTGGCTGCTGCTGTGCACAGGTATATAAAGGCTCAGAGCCTATTATGACACGCGCAGCCAGCGTTCCATTGCCACATTCCATCTACTGCAGGCAGGATACCTGGCTGGCTGAATGTCGCTGAGAAGCTCACAGAGACCGCCATAAGCAACAGTTTAACAGAATGCCACAGACTAATCAACCAAACTTTTTGGGTTGGGTTCTCTTTTATAGTCTGCAGGCATTAAATGAAAGAAGTCAGTGTTCCAGCAGAAGGAGACAACGTTTCAGAAAAGGCATTGTAGCAAACCAAAAAAGAAATTTTTAACGCAGCAGAGTAACCAGCGCACATACCTGTTAGCTCAGGTGAGTTTAAAAGGCTGCTGTTGATAACAAGGGCATTTGCTAAATAGATGGTGTGTGTGCAACAATATACTGAAAGGTCAATTATATTGTGCAGCTTATCTCACCACCTGTAGTTATTTAGGTGAAAGCTCCAAAATGCTTGCCTAATATGTCTGTTTATCCAAAAGGAAGTAAAAAGGGAGAGCTAGAAAGATAGCATTGCATCACATTACATGGCAATGCAATGCACAGTTGCTGAAGTTGAACCAAAATGAGCTTGTAATCTGGCTTCTGCAACTTTGAACATGAAAAATCCAATGAGGAGAAGAAAAGCAGAGCCAAAGAGTCCATCCCAAAATCCGACAAACAAGCAAAATGAACAAAAAACATTGAATTCAATTCTTTCTGATTTTAGAAACTGCATTAAAGAAGGGGTGCACCGGTCCTGGAGATACTGCAATACCAGGTCAATGCGTGGAGTGGACAGAGCAAGCTCTTTTTCCATCTCCCTGTTCTAAAAATCCATTTAATATATGGTCCCCAGATAGGGGACGTATCAGATATTAAACTGATAAGAACAGATACTACACTTGATCTTAGCCAAAAGGCCGAGAAGCGATAACCAGAATTGGTTTCAAACTACGGAGCCACCCAAGGATCCTAAAAAGTCCATTTGTGGAGATGAGCTCCTGGACTCCCGTTAAGAAGACATGTTGTCAACCTCTAGATCCCTTACATGCCTGCACTTTTCGGCTTGCTGCTGCTGCAATCCACGCGTTTTAGATCTGCATAACTCCACCTCTTTAAACACAGCACCTTCACCCCCTGCTGTTCCCACCCGCCTCAACACCGTTGGAAGGGAGGAGAAACAATTAAGGCGGGGGGTGGGGTGGAACGAGCAGCTGTCTACCCTTAGCAGGAGGGCTCCTGATTACATACCTCTCCTGCTGCTGCTGGCTGTCCAGCAGCAGACTGAAGGTGGCTGCTGCTGTGCACAGGTATATAAAGGCTCAGAGCCTATTATGACACGCGCAGCCAGCGTTCCATTGCCACATTCCATCTACTGCAGGCAGGATACCTGGCTGGCTGAATGTCGCTGAGAAGCTCACAGAGACCGCCATAAGCAACAGTTTAACAGAATGCCACAGACTAATCAACCAAACTTTTTGGGTTGGGTTCTCTTTTATAGTCTGCAGGCATTAAGTGAAAGAAGTCAGTGTTCCAGCAGAAGGAGACAACGTTTCAGAAAAGGCATTGTAGCAAACCAAAAAAGAAATTTTAAGCGCAGCAGAGTAACCAGCGCACATACCTGTTAGCTCAGGTGAGTTTAAAAGGCTGCTGTTGATAACAAGGGCATTTGCTAAATAGATGGTGTGTGTGCAACAATATACTGAAAGGTCAATTATATTGTGCAGCTTATCTCACCACCTGTAGTTATTTAGGTGAAAGCTCCAAAATGCTTGCCTAATATGTCTGTTTATCCAAAAGGAAGTAAAAAGGGAGAGCTAGAAAGATAGCATTGCATCACATTACATGGCAATGCAATGCACAGTTGCTGAAGTTGAACCAAAATGAGCTTGTAATCTGGCTTCTGCAACTTTGAACATGAAAAATCCAATGAGGAGAAGAAAAGCAGAGCCAAAGAGTCCATCCCAAAATCCGACAAACAAGCAAAATGAACAAAAAACATTGAATTCAATTCTTTCTGATTTTAGAAACTGCATTAAAGAAGGGGTGCACCGGTCCTGGAGATACTGCAATACCAGGTCAATGCGTGGAGTGGACAGAGCAAGCTCTTTTTCCATCTCCCTGTTCTAAAAATCCATTTAATATATGGTCCCCAGATAGGGGACGTATCAGATATTAAACTGATAAGAACAGATACTACACTTGATCTTAGCCAAAAGGCCGAGAAGCGATAACCAGAATTGGTTTCAAACTACGGAGCCACCCAAGGATCCTAAAAAGTCCATTTGTGGAGATGAGCTCCTGGACTCCCGTTAAGAAGACATGTTGTCAACCTCTAGATCCCTTACATGCCTGCACTTTTCGGCTTGCTGCTGCTGCAATCCACGCGTTTTAGATCTGCATAACTCCACCTCTTTAAACACAGCACCTTCACCCCCTGCTGTTCCCACCCGCCTCAACACCGTTGGAAGGGAGGAGAACCAATTAAGGCGGGGGGTGGGGTGGAACGAGCAGCTGTCTACCCTTAGCAGGAGGGCTCCTGATTACATACCTCTCCTGCTGCTGCTGGCTGTCCAGCAGCAGACTGAAGGTGGCTGCTGCTGTGCACAGGTATATAAAGGCTCAGAGCCTATTATGACACGCGCAGCCAGCGTTCCATTGCCACATTCCATCTACTGCAGGCAGGATACCTGGCTGGCTGAATGTCGCTGAGAAGCTCACAGAGACCGCCATAAGCAACAGTTTAACAGAATGCCACAGACTAATCAACCAAACTTTTTGGGTTGGGTTCTCTTTTATAGTCTGCAGGCATTAAGTGAAAGAAGTCAGTGTTCCAGCAGAAGGAGACAACGTTTCAGAAAAGGCATTGTAGCAAACCAAAAAAGAAATTTTAAGCGCAGCAGAGTAACCAGCGCACATACCTGTTAGCTCAGGTGAGTTTAAAAGGCTGCTGTTGATAACAAGGGCATTTGCTAAATAGATGGTGTGTGTGCAACAATATACTGAAAGGTCAATTATATTGTGCAGCTTATCTCACCACCTGTAGTTATTTAGGTGAAAGCTCCAAAATGCTTGCCTAATATGTCTGTTTATCCAAAAGGAAGTAAAAAGGGAGAGCTAGAAAGATAGCATTGCATCACATTACATGGCAATGCAATGCACAGTTGCTGAAGTTGAACCAAAATGAGCTTGTAATCTGGCTTCTGCAACTTTGAACATGAAAAATCCAATGAGGAGAAGAAAAGCAGAGCCAAAGAGTCCATCCCAAAATCCGACAAACAAGCAAAATGAACAAAAAACATTGAATTCAATTCTTTCTGATTTTAGAAACTGCATTAAAGAAGGGGTGCACCGGTCCTGGAGATACTGCAATACCAGGTCAATGCGTGGAGTGGACAGAGCAAGCTCTTTTTCCATCTCCCTGTTCTAAAAATCCATTTAATATATGGTCCCCAGATAGGGGACGTATCAGATATTAAACTGATAAGAACAGATACTACACTTGATCTTAGCCAAAAGGCCGAGAAGCGATAACCAGAATTGGTTTCAAACTACGGAGCCACCCAAGGATCCTAAAAAGTCCATTTGTGGAGATGAGCTCCTGGACTCCCGTTAAGAAGACATGTTGTCAACCTCTAGATCCCTTACATGCCTGCACTTTTCGGCTTGCTGCTGCTGCAATCCACGCGTTTTAGATCTGCATAACTCCACCTCTTTAAACACAGCACCTTCACCCCCTGCTGTTCCCACCCGCCTCAACACCGTTGGAAGGGAGGAGAACCAATTAAGGCGGGGGGTGGGGTGGAACGAGCAGCTGTCTACCCTTAGCAGGAGGGCTCCTGATTACATACCTCTCCTGCTGCTGCTGCTGGCTGTCCAGCAGCAGACTGAAGGTGGCTGCTGCTGTGCACAGGTATATAAAGGCTCAGAGCCTATTATGACACGCGCAGCCAGCGTTCCATTGCCACATTCCATCTACTGCAGGCAGGATACCTGGCTGGCTGAATGTCGCTGAGAAGCTCACAGAGACCGCCATAAGCAACAGTTTAACAGAATGCCACAGACTAATCAACCAAACTTTTTGGGTTGGGTTCTCTTTTATAGTCTGCAGGCATTAAATGAAAGAAGTCAGTGTTCCAGCAGAAGGAGACAACGTTTCAGAAAAGGCATTGTAGCAAACCAAAAAAGAAATTTTAAGCGCAGCAGAGTAACCAGCGCACATACCTGTTAGCTCAGGTGAGTTTAAAAGGCTGCTGTTGATAACAAGGGCATTTGCTAAATAGATGGTGTGTGTGCAACAATATACTGAAAGGTCAATTATATTGTGCAGCTTATCTCACCACCTGTAGTTATTTAGGTGAAAGCTCCAAAATGCTTGCCTAATATGTCTGTTTATCCAAAAGGAAGTAAAAAGGGAGAGCTAGAAAGATAGCATTGCATCACATTACATGGCAATGCAATGCACAGTTGCTGAAGTTGAACCAAAATGAGCTTGTAATCTGGCTTCTGCAACTTTGAACATGAAAAATCCAATGAGGAGAAGCAAAGCAGAGCCAAAGAGTCCATCCCAAAATCCGACAAACAAGCAAAATGAACAAAAAACATTGAATTCAATTCTTTCTGATTTTAGAAACTGCATTAAAGAAGGGGTGCACCGGTCCTGGAGATACTGCAATACCAGGTCAATGCGTGGAGTGGACAGAGCAAGCTCTTTTTCCATCTCCCTGTTCTAAAAATCCATTTAATATATGGTCCCCAGATAGGGGACGTATCAGATATTAAACTGATAAGAACAGATACTACACTTGATCTTAGCCAAAAGGCCGAGAAGCGATAACCAGAATTGGTTTCAAACTACGGAGCCACCCAAGGATCCTAAAAAGTCCATTTGTGGAGATGAGCTCCTGGACTCCCGTTAAGAAGACATGTTGTCAACCTCTAGATCCCTTACATGCCTGCTCTTTTCGGCTTGCTGCTGCTGCAATCCACGCGTTTTAGATCTGCATAACTCCACCTCTTTAAACACAGCACCTTCACCCCCTGCTGTTCCCACCCGCCTCAACACCGTTGGAAGGGAGGAGAACCAATTAAGGCGGGGGGTGGGGTGGAACGAGCATCTGTCTACCCTTAGCAGGAGGGCTCCTGATTACATACCTCTCCTGCTGCTGCTGGCTGTCCAGCAGCAGACTGAAGGTGGCTGCTGCTGTGCACAGGTATATAAAGGCTCAGAGCCTATTATGACACGCGCAGCCAGCGTTCCATTGCCACATTCCATCTACTGCAGGCAGGATACCTGGCTGGCTGAATGTCGCTGAGAAGCTCACAGAGACCGCCATAAGCAACAGTTTAACAGAATGCCACAGACTAATCAACCAAACTTTTTGGGTTGGGTTCTCTTTTATAGTCTGCAGGCATTAAGTGAAAGAAGTCAGTGTTCCAGCAGAAGGAGACAACGTTTCAGAAAAGGCATTGTAGCAAACCAAAAAAGAAATTTTAAGCGCAGCAGAGTAACCAGCGCACATACCTGTTAGCTCAGGTGAGTTTAAAAGGCTGCTGTTGATAACAAGGGCATTTGCTAAATAGATGGTGTGTGTGCAACAATATACTGAAAGGTCAATTATATTGTGCAGCTTATCTCACCACCTGTAGTTATTTAGGTGAAAGCTCCAAAATGCTTGCCTAATATGTCTGTTTATCCAAAAGGAAGTAAAAAGGGAGAGCTAGAAAGATAGCATTGCATCACATTACATGGCAATGCAATGCACAGTTGCTGAAGTTGAACCAAAATGAGCTTGTAATCTGGCTTCTGCAACTTTGAACATGAAAAATCCAATGAGGAGAAGAAAAGCAGAGCCAAAGAGTCCATCCCAAAATCCGACAAACAAGCAAAATGAACAAAAAACATTGAATTCAATTCTTTCTGATTTTAGAAACTGCATTAAAGAAGGGGTGCACCGGTCCTGGAGATACTGCAATACCAGGTCAATGCGTGGAGTGGACAGAGCAAGCTCTTTTTCCATCTCCCTGTTCTAAAAATCCATTTAATATATGGTCCCCAGATAGGGGACGTATCAGATATTAAACTGATAAGAACAGATACTACACTTGATCTTAGCCAAAAGGCCGAGAAGCGATAACCAGAATTGGTTTCAAACTACGGAGCCACCCAAGGATCCTAAAAAGTCCATTTGTGGAGATGAGCTCCTGGACTCCCGTTAAGAAGACATGTTGTCAACCTCTAGATCCCTTACATGCCTGCACTTTTCGGCTTGCTGCTGCTGCAATCCACGCGTTTTAGATCTGCATAACTCCACCTCTTTAAACACAGCACCTTCACCCCCTGCTGTTCCCACCCGCCTCAACACCGTTGGAAGGGAGGAGAACCAATTAAGGCGGGGGGTGGGGTGGAACGAGCAGCTGTCTACCCTTAGCAGGAGGGCTCCTGATTACATACCTCTCCTGCTGCTGCTGCTGCTGGCTGTCCAGCAGCAGACTGAAGGTGGCTGCTGCTGTGCACAGGTATATAAAGGCTCAGAGCCTATTATGACACGCGCAGCCAGCGTTCCATTGCCACATTCCATCTACTGCAGGCAGGATACCTGGCTGGCTGAATGTCGCTGAGAAGCTCACAGAGACCGCCATAAGCAACAGTTTAACAGAATGCCACAGACTAATCAACCAAACTTTTTGGGTTGGGTTCTCTTTTATAGTCTGCAGGCATTAAATGAAAGAAGTCAGTGTTCCAGCAGAAGGAGACAACGTTTCAGAAAAGGCATTGTAGCAAACCAAAAAAGAAATTTTAAGCGCAGCAGAGTAACCAGCGCACATACCTGTTAGCTCAGGTGAGTTTAAAAGGCTGCTGTTGATAACAAGGGCATTTGCTAAATAGATGGCGTGTGTGCAACAATATACTGAAAGGTCAATTATATTGTGCAGCTTATCTCACCACCTGTAGTTATTTAGGTGAAAGCTCCAAAATGCTTGCCTAATATGTCTGTTTATCCAAAAGGAAGTAAAAAGGGAGAGCTAGAAAGATAGCATTGCATCACATTACATGGCAATGCAATGCACAGTTGCTGAAGTTGAACCAAAATGAGCTTGTAATCTGGCTTCTGCAACTTTGAACATGAAAAATCCAATGAGGAGAAGAAAAGCAGAGCCAAAGAGTCCATCCCAAAATCCGACAAACAAGCAAAATGAACAAAAAACATTGAATTCAATTCTTTCTGATTTTAGAAACTGCATTAAAGAAGGGGTGCACCGGTCCTGGAGATACTGCAATACCAGGTCAATGCGTGGAGTGGACAGAGCAAGCTCTTTTTCCATCTCCCTGTTCTAAAAATCCATTTAATATATGGTCCCCAGATAGGGGACGTATCAGATATTAAACTGATAAGAACAGATACTACACTTGATCTTAGCCAAAAGGCCGAGAAGCGATAACCAGAATTGGTTTCAAACTACGGAGCCACCCAAGGATCCTAAAAAGTCCATTTGTGGAGATGAGCTCCTGGACTCCCGTTAAGAAGACATGTTGTCAACCTCTAGATCCCTTACATGCCTGCACTTTTCGGCTTGCTGCTGCTGCAATCCACGCGTTTTAGATCTGCATAACTCCACCTCTTTAAACACAGCACCTTCACCCCCTGCTGTTCCCACCCGCCTCAACACCGTTGGAAGGGAGGAGAACCAATTAAGGCGGGGGGTGGGGTGGAACGAGCAGCTGTCTACCCTTAGCAGGAGGGCTCCTGATTACATACCTCTCCTGCTGCTGCTGCTGCTGGCTGTCCAGCAGCAGACTGAAGGTGGCTGCTGCTGTGCACAGGTATATAAAGGCTCAGAGCCTATTATGACACGCGCAGCCAGCGTTCCATTGCCACATTCCATCTACTGCAGGCAGGATACCTGGCTGGCTGAATGTCGCTGAGAAGCTCACAGAGACCGCCATAAGCAACAGTTTAACAGAATGCCACAGACTAATCAACCAAACTTTTTGGGTTGGGTTCTCTTTTATAGTCTGCAGGCATTAAATGAAAGAAGTCAGTGTTCCAGCAGAAGGAGACAACGTTTCAGAAAAGGCATTGTAGCAAACCAAAAAAGAAATTTTAAGCGCAGCAGAGTAACCAGCGCACATACCTGTTAGCTCAGGTGAGTTTAAAAGGCTGCTGTTGATAACAAGGGCATTTGCTAAATAGATGGCGTGTGTGCAACAATATACTGAAAGGTCAATTATATTGTGCAGCTTATCTCACCACCTGTAGTTATTTAGGTGAAAGCTCCAAAATGCTTGCCTAATATGTCTGTTTATCCAAAAGGAAGTAAAAAGGGAGAGGTAGAAAGATAGCATTGCATCACATTACATGGCAATGCAATGCACAGTTGCTGAAGTTGAACCAAAATGAGCTTGTAATCTGGCTTCTGCAACTTTGAACATGAAAAATCCAATGAGGAGAAGAAAAGCAGAGCCAAAGAGTCCATCCCAAAATCCGACAAACAAGCAAAATGAACAAAAAACATTGAATTCAATTCTTTCTGATTTTAGAAACTGCATTAAAGAAGGGGTGCACCGGTCCTGGAGATACTGCAATACCAGGTCAATGCGTGGAGTGGACAGAGCAAGCTCTTTTTCCATCTCCCTGTTCTAAAAATCCATTTAATATATGGTCCCCAGATAGGGGACGTATCAGATATTAAACTGATAAGAACAGATACTACACTTGATCTTAGCCAAAAGGCCGAGAAGCGATAACCAGAATTGGTTTCAAACTACGGAGCCACCCAAGGATCCTAAAAAGTCCATTTGTGGAGATGAGCTCCTGGACTCCCGTTAAGAAGACATGTTGTCAACCTCTAGATCCCTTACATGCCTGCACTTTTCGGCTTGCTGCTGCTGCAATCCACGCGTTTTAGATCTGCATAACTCCACCTCTTTAAACACAGCACCTTCACCCCCTGCTGTTCCCACCTGCCTCAACACCGTTGGAAGGGAGGAGAACCAATTAAGGCGGGGGGTGGGGTGGAACGAGCAGCTGTCTACCCTTAGCAGGAGGGCTCCTGATTACATACCTCTCCTGCTGCTGCTGCTGCTGGCTGTCCAGCAGCAGACTGAAGGTGGCTGCTGCTGTGCACAGGTATATAAAGGCTCAGAGCCTATTATGACACGCGCAGCCAGCGTTCCATTGCCACATTCCATCTACTGCAGGCAGGATACCTGGCTGGCTGAATGTCGCTGAGAAGCTCACAGAGACCGCCATAAGCAACAGTTTAACAGAATGCCACAGACTAATCAACCAAACTTTTTGGGTTGGGTTCTCTTTTATAGTCTGCAGGCATTAAATGAAAGAAGTCAGTGTTCCAGCAGAAGGAGACAACGTTTCAGAAAAGGCATTGTAGCAAACCAAAAAAGAAATTTTAAGCGCAGCAGAGTAACCAGCGCACATACCTGTTAGCTCAGGTGAGTTTAAAAGGCTGCTGTTGATAACAAGGGCATTTGCTAAATAGATGGTGTGTGTGCAACAATATACTGAAAGGTCAATTATATTGTGCAGCTTATCTCACCACCTGTAGTAATTTAGGTGAAAGCTCCAAAATGCTTGCCTAATATGTCTGTTTATCCAAAAGGAAGTATAAAGGGAGAGCTAGAAAGATAGCATTGCATCACATTACATGGCAATGCAATGCACAGTTGCTGAAGTTGAACCAAAATGAGCTTGTAATCTGGCTTCTGCAACTTTGAACATGAAAAATTCAATGAGGAGAAGAAAAGCAGAGCCAAAGAGTCCATCCCAAAATCCGACAAACAAGCAAAATGAACAAAAAACATTGAATTCAATTCTTTCTGATTTTAGAAACTGCATTAAAGAAGGGGTGCACCGGTCCTGGAGATACTGCAATACCAGGTCAATGCGTGGAGTGGACAGAGCAAGCTCTTTTTCCATCTCCCTGTTCTAAAAATCCATTTAATATATGGTCCCCAGATAGGGGACGTATCAGATATTAAACTGATAAGAACAGATACTACACTTGATCTTAGCCAAAAGGCCGAGAAGCGATAACCAGAATTGGTTTCAAACTACGGAGCCACCCAAGGATCCTAAAAAGTCCATTTGTGGAGATGAGCTCCTGGACTCCCGTTAAGAAGACATGTTGTCAACCTCTAGATCCCTTACATGCCTGCACTTTTCGGCTTGCTGCTGCTGCAATCCACGCGTTTTAGATCTGCATAACTCCACCTCTTTAAACACAGCACCTTCACCCCCTGCTGTTCCCACCCGCCTCAACACCGTTGGAAGGGAGGAGAACCAATGAAGGCGGGGGGGTGGGGTGGAACGAGCAGCTGTCTACCCTTAGCAGGAGGGCTCCTGATTACATACCTCTCCTGCTGCTGCTGCTGCTGGCTGTCCAGCAGCAGACTGAAGGTGGCTGCTGCTGTGCACAGGTATATAAAGGCTCAGAGCCTATTATGACACGCGCAGCCAGCGTTCCATTGCCACATTCCATCTACTGCAGGCAGGATACCTGGCTGGCTGAATGTCGCTGAGAAGCTCACAGAGACCGCCATAAGCAACAGTTTAACAGAATGCCACAGACTAATCAACCAAACTTTTTGGGTTGGGTTCTCTTTTATAGTCTGCAGGCATTAAATGAAAGAAGTCAGTGTTCCAGCAGAAGGAGACAACGTTTCAGAAAAGGCATTGTAGCAAACCAAAAAAGAAATTTTAAGCGCAGCAGAGTAACCAGCGCACATACCTGTTAGCTCAGGTGAGTTTAAAAGGCTGCTGTTGATAACAAGGGCATTTGCTAAATAGATGGTGTGTGTGCAACAATATACTGAAAGGTCAATTATATTGTGCAGCTTATCTCACCACCTGTAGTTATTTAGGTGAAAGCTCCAAAATGCTTGCCTAATATGTCTGTTTATCCAAAAGGAAGTAAAAAGGGAGAGCTAGAAAGATAGCATTGCATCACATTACATGGCAATGCAATGCACAGTTGCTGAAGTTGAACCAAAATGAGCTTGTAATCTGGCTTCTGCAACTTTGAACATGAAAAATCCAATGAGGAGAAGAAAAGCAGAGCCAAAGAGTCCATCCCAAAATCCGACAAACAAGCAAAATGAACAAAAAACATTGAATTCAATTCTTTCTGATTTTAGAAACTGCATTAAAGAAGGGGTGCACCGGTCCTGGAGATACTGCAATACCAGGTCAATGCGTGGAGTGGACAGAGCAAGCTCTTTTTCCATCTCCCTGTTCTAAAAATCCATTTAATATATGGTCCCCAGATAGGGGACGTATCAGATATTAAACTGATAAGAACAGATTTTTGCGTTTATATTTAAAATATCGTAGTCTTTATCTTTTCTTCAGAGCTTTAAAATAACATCTTCCATAGGTGATAGTTCCATATACTCAGGGCTCTTTTCTTTCCAAGCTTCTTCATATCCATTAGGTAGTACATATAAATTTCACTTAATGCCAGTCTTATACAATCCTTGACTTCTATATAGTCTCTTTTAAACAACAATATGTTTCTGGTCTTCCATAGAGCACTTTTAACACAACTCAAAGTGCACCATAAAACTCTCTCTTTTTCTTTCGTCATGTTTGGTAAAATCCCATATAAAACCACTTCATGGCTTAAAAAATTAAGACCAGATAAAAATTTTAAAAGCTCACCACAGTCTTTCCACACTTGCTGTGCAAAATCACAATTCCAAATAAGGTGCATAGTAGTCTCATCATTATTGCACTGATGCCTCGGGCAGGTTTGTATAGTGCTAAGTCTTCTTTTATACTGGAAATCACGAGTCGGTAAACATTCCTGCACAATCATCCAAGCTAAGTCTTTATGTTGATTCATCAGGTAAGGTGCATTTGTTAAATTCCATATTTTAGTGACTCTGCTATATGAATAATGGCTTATGGGCGTCAAAGTTTCTTTCTTTTTTAATTGCTGCAGCAGCTTCCTTGCATTCTTCAATGTCTCCATCTCAAAAGAATCTAGGCCATATAATCTGATAACTTTCTCCAGGATGGCATATTGTTGTGGAGGGGATAACAACACTGGGCTTGTTAAAGAAATGGATATCCACTTTCGCCTCCTAAAAATGTGGCCAGCTGCATATCTTAAAAAATGTGCCCAAGGGCTTGAAGCAAACATATATTTAAAACAGAGGCTAAAAAACTTGGAGTATAAAAACAGTTTGACGTTGGGAACATCCTTACCACCAAGGTGGTGCATCTTGTACATTGTTTCTCTCTTCACCTTTTCGAACTTAGAGTTCCACACAAATTCAAACAGCATTCTCTGTAATCTTCTCGCTGTAAGGTCACTTGGGGGATAAACATAACTGAGATATAACATGACAGGAAGCAGAAGGGCCTTAATAATTAAAACTTTACCTTCGATTGTTAATTTTCTTAATTTCCAAAAGTCAATCTTCTTTTGTATTTTGTCCCTTACTCCATCCCAGCTCTTCATTCCATCATTCTGTCGATCAAAAATCACGCCCAGAATTTTAATCTTCTCTGACTGCATCGGGAGATCAGGGATGGACACATCCGCCCAATTGCCACGGACAAAACAATCACATTTCTCAATGTTTAACTTAAAACCTGAGGCTTCACAAAAAAAATTGGTCGTTCTTATAGCTCTCCTGAGAGCGGCGGGTGATGAACAAAAAATAGTAATATCATCCATGTAGCCCATTACCTTCACATCTCTTCCATGTCCTCCAGGGATAGGGACACCTTTAATCACTTTATCCTCTCGTAGCATAGATAAAAGAGGCTCTATTGCACATATAAATAGCACTGGGGACAAAGGGCAGCCTTGCTTCACACCTGAATGCAAAAACACTTCATTAGACAAAAATCCATTGATTAAAATTTTACTAAAAGAGTTCTTATATAAAAGTGCCACTTGCTTGATAAAAATTTCAGGGAAGCCCATTTTTTTTAAAACCAACCATAAAAAACAATGAGAGACACGATCAAAAGCCTTTTGAAAATCCAACGATAAAATTGCTAAGTCTTGCTTCCTGGATTGCTGGTACCATATGACATCGCGGATGGTATTGAGATGCTCCGCAACTCCTCTTCCTGGCACCCCACATACCTGGTCTTCATAAATAACTTTGGATAAAACTTTTTTAAAACGGTTCACTAAAATTTTGGACATCAACTTGTAATCAACATTCAACAGTGTGATTGGTCTCCAGTTTGCCAGATGGGATTTGGCTCCTTTTTTAAAAATCAGGGAGACCAGACCACTTCTCCAAGATATAGGCAGGATATCACACTTAAAAGCTTCTTTGATTACTAAAAACAAGTCGGGTTTTAAAAAATTCCAAAATTCACGATAAAATTCAACAGGCAAACCGTCAGAACCAGGGGTTTTCCCATAGGAAAAACTTTTGATAGCAGCATCTACTTCCGACAAGGTGACTTCAGTGCATAACAATTCTTGGTCTTCGCGGCTCAGACTATTTTTTAATGAATTAAGGGCATCTTCAGTAAAAGACTGGTCTATAGTTTTCTCATTAAAAAGCTGCTGATAAAACTGGTGAGCTTGGTTGAGCATACCTTCAGTTGTAGTTTCACCCTCTAATTCTGTTATCATTTCCTTAGCAGCAACTACTTTTTTAAAAAAAAATCTTGAGCACTTTTCATTTTTCTCCATCACTTCAATTTTTGAGTTATAAATTATTTCCTTACCCTTCGACTCTATACTCTTTTTAATTTCTTTTTTTGTTGCTTCAATTAAATCGTCCATTTCAAGTCCCACATCTCTTAGTTGATAACAGGTCTGCAATTTAGTAATAAGCCTTTTATGCCAAGCGGACTTTTCTCTTGCATTGGCTATGCTGACCTTGATAAAAAAACTTTTTATCTTCATCTTGCTGTATTCCCACCATTCTAGCAGAGTTAAAAATTTTTGTTGTTTTGTTCTTAAATAATTAAAAAACGCTTTAAAATCTGTTCTTACCTTAGGATCTTGTAACAATGTTGTATTTAGCCTCCAAACTCCTCTTGCCTTGACAAGCCCAGGTAATTCTAACTCTGATAGCAACATCTTATGATCTGAAAAAATGTTTGGGATTAAGACAACAGATTTGACATTCACATATTGGGACATGAAAATAAAATCAATACGAGATTTAGAAGAAGAGTTCTCCCAAGTATAACCGGGATCATTACTACGGATCTCTTTCCAGGAGTCTCTAAGAAAAAAATCAGTTAACAAATCCTTTAGTTGTTTCTCTGTTTTGTCTTTTTTAGGAACGGTGGAACTCCCGCTTCTCCCTTCACCAGGCAAGACACAATTGAAATCCCCACAGAACATCAGAGGCGATGAACCAGGTAGGTAATATTGCACATCTTCAAACAACTGATGTCTCTCTTCCTTCACCGGAGAAGCATAAATGTTCAAAAGTCTAAAGTCCACACCTTTAAAACTAATATTTAAGAAAAGAGCACGTCCAGAAGAAATGTCCACAAAAGAGTTGATTTTAAAGTCATGCGACCTAAACAGCACTCCAATGCCAGAGGAACGATTTTCATTATCTCCGGACCAGATAGAGGGCCCATGAGGCCAATCTTTTCTTAAATCTGCATAATTCATATCAAAGTCAATGTTACATTCTTGCAAACAAAAGACATCACAGTCCACTGTTGACAGGTAGGAAAACAAAGCAGCCCTTCTTGTAGAGCCCCTTATACTCCTCACATTGAGCGAGGCTACTTTAATTGATGAGGTCATGATAGGATAGTTCAGGTCACACTACTGTCAGAATCAGACATAAAGCCCACCGATGTTAACGGGCTCTGCACTTCTGAGTCCGAAAAAGAAATGTTTATAGGGTCTGAAGGCCTTGGCTCCTCAGGAGGGGCAGCGGGAGCCATTGGCTTGTATTGCAGAAGACTTGGTTTTAATGGACACTTCTTGGAAGTCTCCCTGGCCACATTCTCATCAGACCTATCATCTGTTTTCCTTTTCCTACGAGTTTCCAGCTCCATTGCTTCTTCCTCCGAGCTAAATGTCCCGATTTCAGCAGAGGGACTCCCCTCCACCACCATATCACCCGGATCAGAATCAGCAGCCCAGTCCTTAGATGAAGCTTCCCTCCTCTCAGGACGGACAGGTTTCTCAGCTGGAGGTTTCTGCATAGACGTGGGCTTATGCGCAGCAGGAATAGGAGAACTGGCAGGTTTTCCCTGCGCAGCAGGCACTGAAGTGCTTGTGGACCCGCCTACAGGGGGTTGTGTTCGCACAGTAGATACAGGAGCACCGGTGGGACCCCCCTTAGCAGCAGGAGCAGGAGGGTTGGTTGGCTTCCTCTGTGCAGCAGGTGCAGACGTACCACCTGATGTACTAGCAGGCTTGGTCTGTGGAGCAGGTACTGGAGAGCTAGAAGACTGCCCCCGCGCTGTAGACGCACCCGCAGGAGCAGGAACAGCAGAGGGTTGCCTCTGCCCCCCGGGAGCAGATGGAGGCACACGGGCAGGTTGCTTTGCCAGCGTTTCAGCATAGGTTTCCGCCTTTTTCTTCAAAGGACACTCCCGGAAGGAGTGACCTGGGACCCGGCAGATGTTGCACACCATCTCATTGGTACAGTCCATTGTGGCATGTCCATGCTTGTAGCACTTCTTACAGATTGCCACCTCCTCCTTGCAGTTCTCATAAGTGTGACCGAAACACATGCATTTCCGGCAGAAGAGGGGCATGTCCGGGTAGAAGAGGCGCCCCCGCTCCCTACCGATCAGGAAACTTGACGGAGGATGACGCTGACCACCAATGCCATTTGGATCTTCACAAAATTTAACAAAAAATTTATGCTTTCCCGTCCAGAGGTTTTCCTCATTCATGACCTTGTGGGAATACCGCAGTTCTGGGAAATAGTTTTGAAGAAAGCAAATAATATTAACTAAGGGAACATGAGGGTTGCTCATCTGAACCACGAGCGGCTTCTCTCCACCGGAGTAAAGGATGACAAAGGTGAGTCCTTTAAGATCCTCATCTGAAAGGTGCAGGTGAATCTGGCGGAAGAGGTTCTGGCACGCATACTCCGACTCCAGAGTCAAAGTGAAGGAACCGGGGCGATCTTGAAGGGCCAGGATGTCTTCCCTCTTTACTCCTAGGATCTCCAGCAGCACTCTCCTCACGAAAAACTTCAAGGTCAACTTCTCCTTGGATGCATCGTCCACTTCGATCTTGAAAGAGTTCTTGATGCGAAGGTCACCAGCTCTGGCATAGCGCACTGCGGCCGCTACTGCTGATGCCATCTTCAAAAGGTAGATAGGGTCGATCGCCTTCTTGGTTTCTTTGCGTATCTGCCCCCTAAAGCAGCATGAGGCTTAAGACGGCTTTTACACCGCCGATGCCTCAAGGCCAAGGGCACGATTGGCTTAGAATCCTTCTGGCAAGATGTGGTATCTTAGCCAAAAGGCCGAGAAGCGATAACCAGAATTGGTTTCAAACTACGGAGCCACCCAAGGATCCTAAAAAGTCCATTTGTGGAGATGAGCTCCTGGACTTCCGTTAAGAAGACATGTTGTCAACCTCTAGATCCCTTACATGCCTGCACTTTTCGGCTTGCTGCTGCTGCAATCCACGCGTTTTAGATCTGCATAACTCCACCTCTTTAAACACAGCACCTTCACCCCCTGCTGTTCCCACCCGCCTCAACACCGTTGGAAGGGAGGAGAACCAATTAAGGCGGGGGATGGGGTGGAACGAGCAGCTGTCTACCCTTAGCAGGAGGGCTCCTGATTACATACCTCTCCTGCTGCTGCTGCTGCTGGCTGTCCAGCAGCAGACTGAAGGTGGCTGCTGCTGTGCACAGGTATATAAAGGCTCAGAGCCTATTATGACACGCGCAGCCAGCGTTCCATTGCCACATTCCATCTACTGCAGGCAGGATACCTGGCTGGCTGAATGTCGCTGAGAAGCTCACAGAGACCGCCATAAGCAACAGTTTAACAGAATGCCACAGACTAATCAACCAAACTTTTTGGGTTGGGTTCTCTTTTATAGTCTGCAGGCATTAAATGAAAGAAGTCAGTGTTCCAGCAGAAGGAGACAACGTTTCAGAAAAGGCATTGTAGCAAACCAAAAAAGAAATTTTAAGCGCAGCAGAGTAACCAGCGCACATACCTGTTAGCTCAGGTGAGTTTAAAAGGCTGCTGTTGATAACAAGGGCATTTGCTAAATAGATGGTGTGTGTGCAACAATATACTGAAAGGTCAATAATATTGTGCAGCTTATCTCACCACCTGTAGTTATTTAGGTGAAAGCTCCAAAATGCTTGCCTAATATGTCTGTTTATCCAAAAGGAAGTAAAAAGGGAGAGCTAGAAAGATAGCATTGCATCACATTACATGGCAATGCAATGCACAGTTGCTGAAGTTGAACCAAAATGAGCTTGTAATCTGGCTTCTGCAACTTTGAACATGAAAAATCCAATGAGGAGAAGAAAAGCAGAGCCAAAGAGTCCATCCCAAAATCCGACAAACAAGCAAAATGAACAAAAAACATTGAATTCAATTCTTTCTGATTTTAGAAACTGCATTAAAGAAGGGGTGCACCGGTCCTGGAGATACTGCAATACCAGGTCAATGCGTGGAGTGGACAGAGCAAGCTCTTTTTCCATCTCTCTGTTCTAAAAATCCATTTAATATATGGTCCCCAGATAGGGGACGTATCAGATATTAAACTGATAAGAACAGATACTACACTTGATCTTAGCCAAAAGGCCGAGAAGCGATAACCAGAATTGGTTTCAAACTACGGAGCCACCCAAGGATCCTGAAAAGTCCATTTGTGGAGATGAGCTCCTGGACTCCCGTTAAGAAGACATGTTGTCAACCTCTAGATCCCTTACATGCCTGCACTTTTCGGCTTGCTGCTGCTGCAATCCACGCGTTTTAGATCTGCATAACTCCACCTCTTTAAACACAGCACCTTCACCCCCTGCTGTTCCCACCCGCCTCAACACCGTTGGAAGGGAGGAGAACCAATTAAGGCGGGGGGTGGGGTGGAACGAGCAGCTGTCTACCCTTAGCAGGAGGGCTCCTGATTACATACCTCTCCTGCTGCTGCTGCTGCTGGCTGTCCAGCAGCAGACTGAAGGTGGCTGCTGCTGTGCACAGGTATATAAAGGCTCAGAGCCTATTATGACACGCGCAGCCAGCGTTCCATTGCCACATTCCATCTACTGCAGGCAGGATACCTGGCTGGCTGAATGTCGCTGAGAAGCTCACAGAGACCGCCATAAGCAACAGTTTAACAGAATGCCACAGACTAATCAACCAAACTTTTTGGGTTGGGTTCTCTTTTATAGTCTGCAGGCATTAAATGAAAGAAGTCAGTGTTCCAGCAGAAGGAGACAACGTTTCAGAAAAGGCATTGTAGCAAACCAAAAAAGAAATTTTAAGCGCAGCAGAGTAACCAGCGCACATACCTGTTAGCTCAGGTGAGTTTAAAAGGCTGCTGTTGATAACAAGGGCATTTGCTAAATAGATGGTGTGTGTGCAACAATATACTGAAAGGTCAATTATATTGTGCAGCTTATCTCACCACCTGTAGTTATTTAGGTGAAAGCTCCAAAATGCTTGCCTAATATGTCTGTTTATCCAAAAGGAAGTAAAAAGGGAGAGCTAGAAAGATAGCATTGCATCACATTACATGGCAATGCAATGCACAGTTGCTGAAGTTGAACCAAAATGAGCTTGTAATCTGGCTTCTGCAACTTTGAACATGAAAAATCCAATGAGGAGAAGAAAAGCAGAGCCAAAGAGTCCATCCCAAAATCCGACAAACAAGCAAAATGAACAAAAAACATTGAATTCAATTCTTTCTGATTTTAGAAACTGCATTAAAGAAGGGGTGCACCGGTCCTGGAGATACTGCAATACCAGGTCAATGCGTGGAGTGGACAGAGCAAGCTCTTTTTCCATCTCCCTGTTCTAAAAATCCATTTAATATATGGTCCCCAGATAGGGGACGTATCAGATATTAAACTGATAAGAACAGATACTACACTTGATCTTAGCCAAAAGGCCGAGAAGCGATAACCAGAATTGGTTTCAAACTACGGAGCCACCCAAGGATCCTAAAAAGTCCATTTGTGGAGATGAGCTCCTGGACTCCCGTTAAGAAGACATGTTGTCAACCTCTAGATCCCTTACATGCCTGCACTTTTCGGCTTGCTGCTGCTGCAATCCACGCGTTTTAGATCTGCATAACTCCACCTCTTTAAACACAGCACCTTCACCCCCTACTGTTCCCACCCGCCTCAACACCGTTGGAAGGGAGGAGAACCAATTAAGGCGGGGGGTGGGGTGGAACGAGCAGCTGTCTACCCTTAGCAGGAGGGCTCCTGATTACATACCTCTCCTGCTGCTGCTGCTGCTGGCTGTCCAGCAGCAGACTGAAGGTGGCTGCTGCTGTGCACAGGTATATAAAGGCTCAGAGCCTATTATGACACGCGCAGCCAGCGTTCCATTGCCACATTCCATCTACTGCAGGCAGGATACCTGGCTGGCTGAATGTCGCTGAGAAGCTCACAGAGACCGCCATAAGCAACAGTTTAACAGAATGCCACAGACTAATCAACCAAACTTTTTGGGTTGGGTTCTCTTTTATAGTCTGCAGGCATTAAATGAAAGAAGTCAGTGTTCCAGCAGAAGGAGACAACGTTTCAGAAAAGGCATTGTAGCAAACCAAAAAAGAAATTTTAAGCGCAGCAGAGTAACCAGCGCACATACCTGTTAGCTCAGGTGAGTTTAAAAGGCTGCTGTTGATAACAAGGGCATTTGCTAAATAGATGGTGTGTGTGCAACAATATACTGAAAGGTCAATTATATTGTGCAGCTTATCTCACCACCTGTAGTTATTTAGGTGAAAGCTCCAAAATGCTTGCCTAATATGTCTGTTTATCCAAAAGGAAGTAAAAAGGGAGAGCTAGAAAGATAGCATTGCATCACATTACATGGCAATGCAATGCACAGTTGCTGAAGTTGAACCAAAATGAGCTTGTAATCTGGCTTCTGCAACTTTGAACATGAAAAATCCAATGAGGAGAAGAAAAGCAGAGCCAAAGAGTCCATCCCAAAATCCGACAAACAAGCAAAATGAACAAAAAACATTGAATTCAATTCTTTCTGATTTTAGAAACTGCATTAAAGAAGGGGTGCACCGGTCCTGGAGATACTGCAATACCAGGTCAATGCGTGGAGTGGACAGAGCAAGCTCTTTTTCCATCTCCCTGTTCTAAAAATCCATTTAATATATGGTCCCCAGATAGGGGACGTATCAGATATTAAACTGATAAGAACAGATACTACACTTGATCTTAGCCAAAAGGCCGAGAAGCGATAACCAGAATTGGTTTCAAACTACGGAGCCACCCAAGGATCCTAAAAAGTCCATTTGTGGAGATGAGCTCCTGGACTCCCGTTAAGAAGACATGTTGTCAACCTCTAGATCCCTTACATGCCTGCACTTTTCGGCTTGCTGCTGCTGCAATCCACGCGTTTTAGATCTGCATAACTCCACCTCTTTAAACACAGCACCTTCACCCCCTGCTGTTCCCACCCGCCTCAACACCATTGGAAGGGAGGAGAACCAATTAAGGCGGGGGGTGGGGTGGAACGAGCAGCTGTCTACCCTTAGCAGGAGGGCTCCTGATTACATACCTCTCCTGCTGCTGCTGCTGCTGGCTGTCCAGCAGCAGACTGAAGGTGGCTGCTGCTGTGCACAGGTATATAAAGGCTCAGAGCCTATTATGACACGCGCAGCCAGCGTTCCATTGCCACATTCCATCTACTGCAGGCAGGATACCTGGCTGGCTGAATGTCGCTGAGAAGCTCACAGAGACCGCCATAAGCAACAGTTTAACAGAATGCCACAGACTAATCAACCAAACTTTTTGGGTTGGGTTCTCTTTTATAGTCTGCAGGCATTAAATGAAAGAAGTCAGTGTTCCAGCAGAAGGAGACAACGTTTCAGAAAAGGCATTGTAGCAAACCAAAAAAGAAATTTTAAGCGCAGCAGAGTAACCAGCGCACATACCTGTTAGCTCAGGTGAGTTTAAAAGGCTGCTGTTGATAACAAGGGCATTTGCTAAATAGATGGTGTGTGTGCAACAATATACTGAAAGGTCAATTATATTGTGCAGCTTATCTCACCACCTGTAGTTATTTAGGTGAAAGCTCCAAAATGCTTGCCTAATATGTCTGTTTATCCAAAAGGAAGTAAAAAGGGAGAGCTAGAAAGATAGCATTGCATCACATTACATGGCAATGCAATGCACAGTTGCTGAAGTTGAACCAAAATGAGCTTGTAATCTGGCTTCTGCAACTTTGAACATGAAAAATCCAATGAGGAGAAGAAAAGCAGAGCCAAAGAGTCCATCCCAAAATCCGACAAACAAGCAAAATGAACAAAAAACATTGAATTCAATTCTTTCTGATTTTAGAAACTGCATTAAAGAAGGGGTGCACCGGTCCTGGAGATACTGCAATACCAGGTCAATGCGTGGAGTGGACAGAGCAAGCTCTTTTTCCATCTCCCTGTTCTAAAAATCCATTTAATATATGGTCCCCAGATAGGGGACGTATCAGATATTAAACTGATAAGAACAGATACTACACTTGATCTTAGCCAAAAGGCCGAGAAGCGATAACCAGAATTGGTTTCAAACTACGGAGCCACCCAAGGATCCTAAAAAGTCCATTTGTGGAGATGAGCTCCTGGACTCCCGTTAAGAAGACATGTTGTCAACCTCTAGATCCCTTACATGCCTGCACTTTTCGGCTTGCTGCTGCTGCAATCCACGCGTTTTAGATCTGCATAACTCCACCTCTTTAAACACAGCACCTTCACCCCCTGCTGTTCCCACCCGCCTCAACACCATTGGAAGGGAGGAGAACCAATTAAGGCGGGGGGTGGGGTGGAACGAGCAGCTGTCTACCCTTAGCAGGAGGGCTCCTGATTACATACCTCTCCTGCTGCTGCTGGCTGTCCAGCAGCAGACTGAAGGTGGCTGCTGCTGTGCACAGGTATATAAAGGCTCAGAGCCTATTATGACACGCGCAGCCAGCGTTCCATTGCCACATTCCATCTACTGCAGGCAGGATACCTGGCTGGCTGAATGTCGCTGAGAAGCTCACAGAGACCGCCATAAGCAACAGTTTAACAGAATGCCACAGACTAATCAACCAAACTTTTTGGGTTGGGTTCTCTTTTATAGTCTGCAGGCATTAAATGAAAGAAGTCAGTGTTCCAGCAGAAGGAGACAACGTTTCAGAAAAGGCATTGTAGCAAACCAAAAAAGAAATTTTAAGCGCAGCAGAGTAACCAGCGCACATACCTGTTAGCTCAGGTGAGTTTAAAAGGCTGCTGTTGATAACAAGGGCATTTGCTAAATAGATGGTGTGTGTGCAACAATATACTGAAAGGTCAATTATATTGTGCAGCTTATCTCACCACCTGTAGTTATTTAGGTGAAAGCTCCAAAATGCTTGCCTAATATGTCTGTTTATCCAAAAGGAAGTAAAAAGGGAGAGCTAGAAAGATAGCATTGCATCACATTACATGGCAATGCAATGCACAGTTGCTGAAGTTGAACCAAAATGAGCTTGTAATCTGGCTTCTGCAACTTTGAACATGAAAAATCCAATGAGGAGAAGAAAAGCAGAGCCAAAGAGTCCATCCCAAAATCCGACAAACAAGCAAAATGAACAAAAAACATTGAATTCAATTCTTTCTGATTTTAGAAACTGCATTAAAGAAGGGGTGCACCGGTCCTGGAGATACTGCAATACCAGGTCAATGCGTGGAGTGGACAGAGCAAGCTCTTTTTCCATCTCCCTGTTCTAAAAATCCATTTAATATATGGTCCCCAGATAGGGGACGTATCAGATATTAAACTGATAAGAACAGATACTACACTTGATCTTAGCCAAAAGGCCGAGAAGCGATAACCAGAATTGGTTTCAAACTACGGAGCCACCCAAGGATCCTAAAAAGTCCATTTGTGGAGATGAGCTCCTGGACTCCCGTTAAGAAGACATGTTGTCAACCTCTAGATCCCTTACATGCCTGCACTTTTCGGCTTGCTGCTGCTGCAATCCACGCGTTTTAGATCTGCATAACTCCACCTCTTTAAACACAGCACCTTCACCCCCTGCTGTTCCCACCCGCCTCAACACCGTTGGAAGGGAGGAGAACCAATTAAGGCGGGGGGTGGGGTGGAACGAGCAGCTGTCTACCCTTAGCAGGAGGGCTCCTGATTACATACCTCTCCTGCTGCTGCTGCTGCTGGCTGTCCAGCAGCAGACTGAAGGTGGCTGCTGCTGTGCACAGGTATATAAAGGCTCAGAGCCTATTATGACACACGCAGCCAGCGTTCCATTGCCGCATTCCATCTACTGCAGGCAGGATACCTGGCTGGCTGAATGTCGCTGAGAAGCTCACAGAGACCGCCATAAGCAACAGTTTAACAGAATGCCACAGACTAATCAACCAAACTTTTTGGGTTGGGTTCTCTTTTATAGTCTGCAGGCATTAAATGAAAGAAGTCAGTGTTCCAGCAGAAGGAGACAACGTTTCAGAAAAGGCATTGTAGCAAACCAAAAAAGAAATTTTAAGCGCAGCAGAGTAACCAGCGCACATACCTGTTAGCTCAGGTGAGTTTAAAAGGCTGCTGTTGATAACAAGGGCATTTGCTAAATAGATGGTGTGTGTGCAACAATATACTGAAAGGTCAATTATATTGTGCAGCTTATCTCACCACCTGTAGTTATTTAGGTGAAAGCTCCAAAATGCTTGCCTAATATGTCTGTTTATCCAAAAGGAAGTAAAAAGGGAGAGCTAGAAAGATAGCATTGCATCACATTACATGGCAATGCAATGCACAGTTGCTGAAGTTGAACCAAAATGAGCTTGTAATCTGGCTTCTGCAACTTTGAACATGAAAAATCCAATGAGGAGAAGAAAAGCAGAGCCAAAGAGTCCATCCCAAAATCCGACAAACAAGCAAAATGAACAAAAAACATTGAATTCAATTCTTTCTGATTTTAGAAACTGCATTAAAGAAGGGGTGCACCGGTCCTGGAGATACTGCAATACCAGGTCAATGCGTGGAGTGGACAGAGCAAGCTCTTTTTCCATCTCCCTGTTCTAAAAATCCATTTAATATATGGTCCCCAGATAGGGGACGTATCAGATATTAAACTGATAAGAACAGATACTACACTTGATCTTAGCCAAAAGGCCGAGAAGCGATAACCAGAATTGGTTTCAAACTACGGAGCCACCCAAGGATCCTAAAAAGTCCATTTGTGGAGATGAGCTCCTGGACTCCCGTTAAGAAGACATGTTGTCAACCTCTAGATCCCTTACATGCCTGCACTTTTCGGCTTGCTGCTGCTGCAATCCACGCGTTTTAGATCTGCATAACTCCACCTCTTTAAACACAGCACCTTCACCCCCTGCTGTTCCCACCCGCCTCAACACCGTTGGAAGGGAGGAGAACCAATTAAGGCGGGGGGTGGGGTGGAACGAGCAGCTGTCTACCCTTAGCAGGAGGGCTCCTGATTACATACCTCTCCTGCTGCTGCTGCTGCTGGCTGTCCAGCAGCAGACTGAAGGTGGCTGCTGCTGTGCACAGGTATATAAAGGCTCAGAGCCTATTATGACACGCGCAGCCAGCGTTCCATTGCCACATTCCATCTACTGCAGGCAGGATACCTGGCTGGCTGAATGTCGCTGAGAAGCTCACAGAGACCGCCATAAGCAACAGTTTAACAGAATGCCACAGACTAATCAACCAAACTTTTTGGGTTGGGTTCTCTTTTATAGTCTGCAGGCATTAAATGAAAGAAGTCAGTGTTCCAGCAGAAGGAGACAACGTTTCAGAAAAGGCATTGTAGCAAACCAAAAAAGAAATTTTAAGCGCAGCAGAGTAACCAGCGCACATACCTGTTAGCTCAGGTGAGTTTAAAAGGCTGCTGTTGATAACAAGGGCATTTGCTAAATAGATGGTGTGTGTGCAACAATATACTGAAAGGTCAATTATATTGTGCAGCTTATCTCACCACCTGTAGTTATTTAGGTGAAAGCTCCAAAATGCTTGCCTAATATGTCTGTTTATCCAAAAGGAAGTAAAAAGGGAGAGCTAGAAAGATAGCATTGCATCACATTACATGGCAATGCAATGCACAGTTGCTGAAGTTGAACCAAAATGAGCTTGTAATCTGGCTTCTGCAACTTTGAACATGAAAAATCCAATGAGGAGAAGAAAAGCAGAGCCAAAGAGTCCATCCCAAAATCCGACAAACAAGCAAAATGAACAAAAAACATTGAATTCAATTCTTTCTGATTTTAGAAACTGCATTAAAGAAGGGGTGCACCGGTCCTGGAGATACTGCAATACCAGGTCAATGCGTGGAGTGGACAGAGCAAGCTCTTTTTCCATCTCCCTGTTCTAAAAATCCATTTAATATATGGTCCCCAGATAGGGGACGTATCAGATATTAAACTGATAAGAACAGATACTACACTTGATCTTAGCCAAAAGGCCGAGAAGCGATAACCAGAATTGGTTTCAAACTACGGAGCCACCCAAGGATCCTAAAAAGTCCATTTGTGGAGATGAGCTCCTGGACTCCCGTTAAGAAGACATGTTGTCAACCTCTAGATCCCTTACATGCCTGCACTTTTCGGCTTGCTGCTGCTGCAATCCACGCGTTTTAGATCTGCATAACTCCACCTCTTTAAACACAGCACCTTCACCCCCTGCTGTTCCCACCCGCCTCAACACCGTTGGAAGGGAGGAGAATCAATTAAGGCGGGGGGTGGGGTGGAACGAGCAGCTGTCTACCCTTAGCAGGAGGGCTCCTGATTACATACCTCTCCTGCTGCTGCTGCTGCTGGCTGTCCAGCAGCAGACTGAAGGTGGCTGCTGCTGTGCACAGGTATATAAAGGCTCAGAGCCTATTATGACACGCGCAGCCAGCGTTCCATTGCCACATTCCATCTACTGCAGGCAGGATACCTGGCTGGCTGAATGTCGCTGAGAAGCTCACAGAGACCGCCATAAGCAACAGTTTAACAGAATGCCACAGACTAATCAACCAAACTTTTTGGGTTGGGTTCTCTTTTATAGTCTGCAGGCATTAAATGAAAGAAGTCAGTGTTCCAGCAGAAGGAGACAACGTTTCAGAAAAGGCATTGTAGCAAACCAAAAAAGAAATTTTAAGCGCAGCAGAGTAACCAGCGCACATACCTGTTAGCTCAGGTGAGTTTAAAAGGCTGCTGTTGATAACAAGGGCATTTGCTAAATAGATGGTGTGTGTGCAACAATATACTGAAAGGTCAATTATATTGTGCAGCTTATCTCACCACCTGTAGTTATTTAGGTGAAAGCTCCAAAATGCTTGCCTAATATGTCTGTTTATCCAAAAGGAAGTAAAAAGGGAGAGCTAGAAAGATAGCATTGCATCACATTACATGGCAATGCAATGCACAGTTGCTGAAGTTGAACCAAAATGAGCTTGTAATCTGGCTTCTGCAACTTTGAACATGAAAAATCCAATGAGGAGAAGAAAAGCAGAGCCAAAGAGTCCATCCCAAAATCCGACAAACAAGCAAAATGAACAAAAAACATTGAATTCAATTCTTTCTGATTTTAGAAACTGCATTAAAGAAGGGGTGCACCGGTCCTGGAGATACTGCAATACCAGGTCAATGCGTGGAGTGGACAGAGCAAGCTCTTTTTCCATCTCCCTGTTCTAAAAATCCATTTAATATATGGTCCCCAGATAGGGGACGTATCAGATATTAAACTGATAAGAACAGATACTACACTTGATCTTAGCCAAAAGGCCGAGAAGCGATAACCAGAATTGGTTTCAAACTACGGAGCCACCCAAGGATCCTAAAAAGTCCATTTGTGGAGATGAGCTCCTGGACTCCCGTTAAGAAGACATGTTGTCAACCTCTAGATCCCTTACATGCCTGCACTTTTCGGCTTGCTGCTGCTGCAATCCACGCGTTTTAGATCTGCATAACTCCACCTCTTTAAACACAGCACCTTCACCCCCTGCTGTTCCCACCCGCCTCAACACCGTTGGAAGGGAGGAGAACCAATTAAGGCGGGGGGTGGGGTGGAACGAGCAGCTGTCTACCCTTAGCAGGAGGGCTCCTGATTACATACCTCTCCTGCTGCTGCTGCTGCTGGCTGTCCAGCAGCAGACTGAAGGTGGCTGCTGCTGTGCACAGGTATATAAAGGCTCAGAGCCTATTATGACACGCGCAGCCAGCGTTCCATTGCCACATTCCATCTACTGCAGGCAGGATACCTGGCTGGCTGAATGTCGCTGAGAAGCTCACAGAGACCGCCATAAGCAACAGTTTAACAGAATGCCACAGACTAATCAACCAAACTTTTTGGGTTGGGTTCTCTTTTATAGTCTGCAGGCATTAAATGAAAGAAGTCAGTGTTCCAGCAGAAGGAGACAACGTTTCAGAAAAGGCATTGTAGCAAACCAAAAAAGAAATTTTAAGCGCAGCAGAGTAACCAGCGCACATACCTGTTAGCTCAGGTGAGTTTAAAAGGCTGCTGTTGATAACAAGGGCATTTGCTAAATAGATGGTGTGTGTGCAACAATATACTGAAAGGTCAATTATATTGTGCAGCTTATCTCACCACCTGTAGTTATTTAGGTGAAAGCTCCAAAATGCTTGCCTAATATGTCTGTTTATCCAAAAGGAAGTAAAAAGGGAGAGCTAGAAAGATAGCATTGCATCACATTACATGGCAATGCAATGCACAGTTGCTGAAGTTGAACCAAAATGAGCTTGTAATCTGGCTTCTGCAACTTTGAACATGAAAAATCCAATGAGGAGAAGAAAAGCAGAGCCAAAGAGTCCATCCCAAAATCCGACAAACAAGCAAAATGAACAAAAAACATTGAATTCAATTCTTTCTGATTTTAGAAACTGCATTAAAGAAGGGGTGCACCGGTCCTGGAGATACTGCAATACCAGGTCAATGCGTGGAGTGGACAGAGCAAGCTCTTTTTCCATCTCCCTGTTCTAAAAATCCATTTAATATATGGTCCCCAGATAGGGGACGTATCAGATATTAAACTGATAAGAACAGATACTACACTTGATCTTAGCCAAAAGGCCGAGAAGCGATAACCAGAATTGGTTTCAAACTACGGAGCCACCCAAGGATCCTAAAAAGTCCATTTGTGGAGATGAGCTCCTGGACTCCCGTTAAGAAGACATGTTGTCAACCTCTAGATCCCTTACATGCCTGCACTTTTCGGCTTGCTGCTGCTGCAATCCACGCGTTTTAGATCTGCATAACTCCACCTCTTTAAACACAGCACCTTCACCCCCTGCTGTTCCCACCCGCCTCAACACCGTTGGAAGGGAGGAGAACCAATTAAGGCGGGGGGTGGGGTGGAACGAGCAGCTGTCTACCCTTAGCAGGAGGGCTCCTGATTACATACCTCTCCTGCTGCTGCTGCTGCTGGCTGTCCAGCAGCAGACTGAAGGTGGCTGCTGCTGTGCACAGGTATATAAAGGCTCAGAGCCTATTATGACACGCGCAGCCAGCGTTCCATTGCCACATTCCATCTACTGCAGGCAGGATACCTGGCTGGCTGAATGTCGCTGAGAAGCTCACAGAGACCGCCATAAGCAACAGTTTAACAGAATGCCACAGACTAATCAACCAAACTTTTTGGGTTGGGTTCTCTTTTATAGTCTGCAGGCATTAAATGAAAGAAGTCAGTGTTCCAGCAGAAGGAGACAACGTTTCAGAAAAGGCATTGTAGCAAACCAAAAAAGAAATTTTAAGCGCAGCAGAGTAACCAGCGCACATACCTGTTAGCTCAGGTGAGTTTAAAAGGCTGCTGTTGATAACAAGGGCATTTGCTAAATAGATGGTGTGTGTGCAACAATATACTGAAAGGTCAATTATATTGTGCAGCTTATCTCACCACCTGTAGTTATTTAGGTGAAAGCTCCAAAATGCTTGCCTAATATGTCTGTTTATCCAAAAGGAAGTAAAAAGGGAGAGCTAGAAAGATAGCATTGCATCACATTACATGGCAATGCAATGCACAGTTGCTGAAGTTGAACCAAAATGAGCTTGTAATCTGGCTTCTGCAACTTTGAACATGAAAAATCCAATGAGGAGAAGAAAAGCAGAGCCAAAGAGTCCATCCCAAAATCCGACAAACAAGCAAAATGAACAAAAAACATTGAATTCAATTCTTTCTGATTTTAGAAACTGCATTAAAGAAGGGGTGCACCGGTCCTGGAGATACTGCAATACCAGGTCAATGCGTGGAGTGGACAGAGCAAGCTCTTTTTCCATCTCCCTGTTCTAAAAATCCATTTAATATATGGTCCCCAGATAGGGGACGTATCAGATATTAAACTGATAAGAACAGATACTACACTTGATCTTAGCCAAAAGGCCGAGAAGCGATAACCAGAATTGGTTTCAAACTACGGAGCCACCCAAGGATCCTAAAAAGTCCATTTGTGGAGATGAGCTCCTGGACTCCCGTTAAGAAGACATGTTGTCAACCTCTAGATCCCTTACATGCCTGCACTTTTCGGCTTGCTGCTGCTGCAATCCACGCGTTTTAGATCTGCATAACTCCACCTCTTTAAACACAGCACCTTCACCCCCTGCTGTTCCCACCCGCCTCAACACCGTTGGAAGGGAGGAGAACCAATTAAGGCGGGGGGTGGGGTGGAACGAGCAGCTGTCTACCCTTAGCAGGAGGGCTCCTGATTACATACCTCTCCTGCTGCTGCTGCTGCTGGCTGTCCAGCAGCAGACTGAAGGTGGCTGCTGCTGTGCACAGGTATATAAAGGCTCAGAGCCTATTATGACACGCGCAGCCAGCGTTCCATTGCCACATTCCATCTACTGCAGGCAGGATACCTGGCTGGCTGAATGTCGCTGAGAAGCTCACAGAGACCGCCATAAGCAACAGTTTAACAGAATGCCACAGACTAATCAACCAAACTTTTTGGGTTGGGTTCTCTTTTATAGTCTGCAGGCATTAAATGAAAGAAGTCAGTGTTCCAGCAGAAGGAGACAACGTTTCAGAAAAGGCATTGTAGCAAACCAAAAAAGAAATTTTAAGCGCAGCAGAGTAACCAGCGCACATACCTGTTAGCTCAGGTGAGTTTAAAAGGCTGCTGTTGATAACAAGGGCATTTGCTAAATAGATGGTGTGTGTGCAACAATATACTGAAAGGTCAATTATATTGTGCAGCTTATCTCACCACCTGTAGTTATTTAGGTGAAAGCTCCAAAATGCTTGCCTAATATGTCTGTTTATCCAAAAGGAAGTAAAAAGGGAGAGCTAGAAAGATAGCATTGCATCACATTACATGGCAATGCAATGCACAGTTGCTGAAGTTGAACCAAAATGAGCTTGTAATCTGGCTTCTGCAACTTTGAACATGAAAAATCCAATGAGGAGAAGAAAAGCAGAGCCAAAGAGTCCATCCCAAAATCCGACAAACAAGCAAAATGAACAAAAAACATTGAATTCAATTCTTTCTGATTTTAGAAACTGCATTAAAGAAGGGGTGCACCGGTCCTGGAGATACTGCAATACCAGGTCAATGCGTGGAGTGGACAGAGCAAGCTCTTTTTCCATCTCCCTGTTCTAAAAATCCATTTAATATATGGTCCCCAGATAGGGGACGTATCAGATATTAAACTGATAAGAACAGATACTACACTTGATCTTAGCCAAAAGGCCGAGAAGCGATAACCAGAATTGGTTTCAAACTACGGAGCCACCCAAGGATCCTAAAAAGTCCATTTGTGGAGATGAGCTCCTGAACTCCCGTTAAGAAGACATGTTGTCAACCTCTAGATCCCTTACATGCCTGCACTTTTCGGCTTGCTGCTGCTGCAATCCACGCGTTTTAGATCTGCATAACTCCACCTCTTTAAACACAGCACCTTCACCCCCTGCTGTTCCCACCCGCCTCAACACCGTTGGAAGGGAGGAGAACCAATTAAGGCGGGGGGTGGGGTGGAACGAGCAGCTGTCTACCCTTAGCAGGAGGGCTCCTGATTACATACCTCTCCTGCTGCTGCTGCTGCTGGCTGTCCAGCAGCAGACTGAAGGTGGCTGCTGCTGTGCACAGGTATATAAAGGCTCAGAGCCTATTATGACACGCGCAGCCAGCGTTCCATTGCCACATTCCATCTACTGCAGGCAGGATACCTGGCTGGCTGAATGTCGCTGAGAAGCTCACAGAGACCGCCATAAGCAACAGTTTAACAGAATGCCACAGACTAATCAACCAAACTTTTTGGGTTGGGTTCTCTTTTATAGTCTGCAGGCATTAAATGAAAGAAGTCAGTGTTCCAGCAGAAGGAGACAACGTTTCAGAAAAGGTATTGTAGCAAACCAAAAAAGAAATTTTAAGCACAGCAGAGTAACCAGCGCACATACCTGTTAGCTCAGGTGAGTTTAAAAGGCTGCTGTTGATAACAAGGGCATTTGCTAAATAGATGGTGTGTGTGCAACAATATACTGAAAGGTCAATTATATTGTGCAGCTTATCTCACCACCTGTAGTTATTTAGGTGAAAGCTCCAAAATGCTTGCCTAATATGTCTGTTTATCCAAAAGGAAGTAAAAAGGGAGAGCTAGAAAGATAGCATTGCATCACATTACATGGCAATGCAATGCACAGTTGCTGAAGTTGAACCAAAATGAGCTTGTAATCTGGCTTCTGCAACTTTGAACATGAAAAATCCAATGAGGAGAAGAAAAGCAGAGCCAAAGAGTCCATCCCAAAATCCGACAAACAAGCAAAATGAACAAAAAACATTGAATTCAATTCTTTCTGATTTTAGAAACTGCATTAAAGAAGGGGTGCACCGGTCCTGGAGATACTGCAATACCAGGTCAATGCGTGGAGTGGACAGAGCAAGCTCTTTTTCCATCTCCCTGTTCTAAAAATCCATTTAATATATGGTCCCCAGATAGGAGACGTATCAGATATTAAACTGATAAGAACAGATACTACACTTGATCTTAGCCAAAAGGCCGAGAAGCGATAACCAGAATTGGTTTCAAACTACGGAGCCACCCAAGGATCCTAAAAAGTCCATTTGTGGAGATGAGCTCCTGGACTCCCGTTAAGAAGACATGTTGTCAACCTCTAGATCCCTTACATGCCTGCACTTTTCGGCTTGCTGCTGCTGCAATCCACGCGTTTTAGATCTGCATAACTCCACCTCTTTAAACACAGCACCTTCACCCCCTGCTGTTCCCACCCGCCTCAACACCGTTGGAAGGGAGGAGAACCAATTAAGGCGGGGGGTGGGGTGGAACGAGCAGCTGTCTACCCTTAGCAGGAGGGCTCCTGATTACATACCTCTCCTGCTGCTGCTGCTGCTGGCTGTCCAGCAGCAGACTGAAGGTGGCTGCTGCTGTGCACAGGTATATAAAGGCTCAGAGCCTATTATGACACGCACAGCCAGCGTTCCATTGCCACATTCCATCTACTGCAGGCAGGATACCTGGCTGGCTGAATGTCGCTGAGAAGCTCACAGAGACCGCCATAAGCAACAGTTTAACAGAATGCCACAGACTAATCAACCAAACTTTTTGGGTTGGGTTCTCTTTTATAGTCTGCAGGCATTAAATGAAAGAAGTCAGTGTTCCAGCAGAAGGAGACAACGTTTCAGAAAAGGCATTGTAGCAAACCAAAAAAGAAATTTTAAGCACAGCAGAGTAACCAGCGCACATACCTGTTAGCTCAGGTGAGTTTAAAAGGCTGCTGTTGATAACAAGGGCATTTGCTAAATAGATGGTGTGTGTGCAACAATATACTGAAAGGTCAATTATATTGTGCAGCTTATCTCACCACCTGTAGTTATTTAGGTGAAAGCTCCAAAATGCTTGCCTAATATGTCTGTTTATCCAAAAGGAAGTAAAAAGGGAGAGCTAGAAAGATAGCATTGCATCACATTACATGGCAATGCAATGCACAGTTGCTGAAGTTGAACCAAAATGAGCTTGTAATCTGGCTTCTGCAACTTTGAACATGAAAAATCCAATGAGGAGAAGAAAAGCAGAGCCAAAGAGTCCATCCCAAAATCCGACAAACAAGCAAAATGAACAAAAAACATTGAATTCAATTCTTTCTGATTTTAGAAACTGCATTAAAGAAGGGGTGCACCGGTCCTGGAGATACTGCAATACCAGGTCAATGCGTGGAGTGGACAGAGCAAGCTCTTTTTCCATCTCCCTGTTCTAAAAATCCATTTAATATATGGTCCCCAGATAGGGGACGTATCAGATATTAAACTGATAAGAACAGATTTTTTTTTTTTTCGAAAGCCCGAATTCGTGTACAAAACCCGAGTGCGCTTAAAAAAGTGACAAGTGCCACAAAAAAAGTGCACTAGGATGCTGGTCTTCTTGAAACCCTCTCCAAAAGGAGAAGGGTCCCCCAAACCATTCCCCGTCCCTCCGAGCCAAAAGGCCACAGCGAGGAACAGGGACAAAAAGCCACCTCCAGCCGAAGCCAGAGGCGACTCAATCTTACCCCCAGCACCTGCCCGAGTTCTCACCCGAGCAAGCCACTGGGAGCCAAAGACTGTGCTCCCCTCCCGGAAGAGGGGAGCCAACAACGCTCTCCTCCCGAAAGAGTAGAGCCAGGGGGGTTCAGGGGGGAGCGGAACCTGATGGCCACACACTCCCCCCCTAGACCTGCCAAGAGAGGAACCCGTAAGGGAACCGCATCCCGACAAAATCCTAGTAGGACGTGACACACGTGAATAAGTGGACACACAGTGACAAAGAAATTAAATAAATAGTGAAGGTTTCACAGTATAATACTGCCCGGACCTTCGACCGGGAATTGAAAAATTCCCCATCCTAAGGCCAGAAGGCCCGGAATAAGGGTGTGTGCGAAGAAAGAAAATTTGAAGTGCTTGTGCAAATGTGCCATAAACTCAAGTGGGGTTCCCAATCCCAGTGAGTTAAGGCACCCCAGGGTCACCACTCCTGGGGCACTTCACACTTCGGGCTTTCGATCTTCCCCGGCCCAATGGCGTCGATCCTGGGGGGCCATGCTTTCCACCAGATGACTATATTAGCCACCTGGCGTACTAACAAGCGCCTAAACCCCAGTGTGCATAATGTATCAATCTACTAGGGCGGCCAACATCCAAAACCGCCTTTTCGAAAGATACTACACTTGATCTTAGCCAAAAGGCCGAGAAGCGATAACCAGAATTGGTTTCAAACTACGGAGCCACCCAAGGATCCTAAAAAGTCCATTTGTGGAGATGAGCTCCTGGACTCCCGTTAAGAAGACATGTTGTCAACCTCTAGATCCCTTACATGCCTGCACTTTTCGGCTTGCTGCTGCTGCAATCCACGCGTTTTAGATCTGCATAACTCCACCTCTTTAAACACAGCACCTTCACCCCCTGCTGTTCCCACCCGCCTCAACACCGTTGGAAGGGAGGAGAACCAATTAAGGCGGGGGGTGGGGTGGAACGAGCAGCTGTCTACCCTTAGCAGGAGGGCTCCTGATTACATACCTCTCCTGCTGCTGCTGCTGCTGGCTGTCCAGCAGCAGACTGAAGGTGGCTGCTGCTGTGCACAGGTATATAAAGGCTCAGAGCCTATTATGACACGCGCAGCCAGCGTTCCATTGCCACATTCCATCTACTGCAGGCAGGATACCTGGCTGGCTGAATGTCGCTGAGAAGCTCACAGAGACCGCCATAAGCAACAGTTTAACAGAATGCCACAGACTAATCAACCAAACTTTTTGGGTTGGGTTCTCTTTTATAGTCTGCAGGCATTAAATGAAAGAAGTCAGTGTTCCAGCAGAAGGAGACAACGTTTCAGAAAAGGCATTGTAGCAAACCAAAAAAGAAATTTTAAGCGCAGCAGAGTAACCAGCGCACATACCTGTTAGCTCAGGTGAGTTTAAAAGGCTGCTGTTGATAACAAGGGCATTTGCTAAATAGATGGTGTGTGTGCAACAATATACTGAAAGGTCAATTATATTGTGCAGCTTATCTCACCACCTGTAGTTATTTAGGTGAAAGCTCCAAAATGCTTGCCTAATATGTCTGTTTATCCAAAAGGAAGTAAAAAGGGAGAGCTAGAAAGATAGCATTGCATCACATTACATGGCAATGCAATGCACAGTTGCTGAAGTTGAACCAAAATGAGCTTATAATCTGGCTTCTGCAACTTTGAACATGAAAAATCCAATGAGGAGAAGAAAAGCAGAGCCAAAGAGTCCATCCCAAAATCCGACAAACAAGCAAAATGAACAAAAAACATTGAATTCAATTCTTTCTGATTTTAGAAACTGCATTAAAGAAGGGGTGCACCGGTCCTGGAGATACTGCAATACCAGGTCAATGCGTGGAGTGGACAGAGCAAGCTCTTTTTCCATCTCCCTGTTCTAAAAATCCATTTAATATATGGTCCCCAGATAGGGGACGTATCAGATATTAAACTGATAAGAACAGATACTACACTTGATCTTAGCCAAAAGGCCGAGAAGCGATAACCAGAATTGGTTTCAAACTACGGAGCCACCCAAGGATCCTAAAAAGTCCATTTGTGGAGATGAGCTCCTGGACTCCCGTTAAGAAGACATGTTGTCAACCTCTAGATCCCTTACATGCCTGCACTTTTCGGCTTGCTGCTGCTGCAATCCACGCGTTTTAGATCTGCATAACTCCACCTCTTTAAACACAGCACCTTCACCCCCTGCTGTTCCCACCCGCCTCAACACCGTTGGAAGGGAGGAGAACCAATTAAGGCGGGGGGTGGGGTGGAACGAGCAGCTGTCTACCCTTAGCAGGAGGGCTCCTGATTACATACCTCTCCTGCTGCTGCTGCTGCTGGCTGTCCAGCAGCAGACTGAAGGTGGCTGCTGCTGTGCACAGGTATATAAAGGCTCAGAGCCTATTATGACACGCGCAGCCAGCGTTCCATTGCCACATTCCATCTACTGCAGGCAGGATACCTGGCTGGCTGAATGTCGCTGAGAAGCTCACAGAGACCGCCATAAGCAACAGTTTAACAGAATGCCACAGACTAATCAACCAAACTTTTTGGGTTGGGTTCTCTTTTATAGTCTGCAGGCATTAAATGAAAGAAGTCAGTGTTCCAGCAGAAGGAGACAACGTTTCAGAAAAGGCATTGTAGCAAACCAAAAAAGAAATTTTAAGCGCAGCAGAGTAACCAGCGCACATACCTGTTAGCTCAGGTGAGTTTAAAAGGCTGCTGTTGATAACAAGGGCATTTGCTAAATAGATGGTGTGTGTGCAACAATATACTGAAAGGTCAATTATATTGTGCAGCTTATCTCACCACCTGTAGTTATTTAGGTGAAAGCTCCAAAATGCTTGCCTAATATGTCTGTTTATCCAAAAGGAAGTAAAAAGGGAGAGCTAGAAAGATAGCATTGCATCACATTACATGGCAATGCAATGCACAGTTGCTGAAGTTGAACCAAAATGAGCTTGTAATCTGGCTTCTGCAACTTTGAACATGAAAAATCCAATGAGGAGAAGAAAAGCAGAGCCAAAGAGTCCATCCCAAAATCCGACAAACAAGCAAAATGAACAAAAAACATTGAATTCAATTCTTTCTGATTTTAGAAACTGCATTAAAGAAGGGGTGCACCGGTCCTGGAGATACTGCAATACCAGGTCAATGCGTGGAGTGGACAGAGCAAGCTCTTTTTCCATCTCCCTGTTCTAAAAATCCATTTAATATATGGTCCCCAGATAGGGGACGTATCAGATATTAAACTGATAAGAACAGATACTACACTTGATCTTAGCCAAAAGGCCGAGAAGCGATAACCAGAATTGGTTTCAAACTACGGAGCCACCCAAGGATCCTAAAAAGTCCATTTGTGGAGATGAGCTCCTGGACTCCCGTTAAGAAGACATGTTGTCAACCTCTAGATCCCTTACATGCCTGCACTTTTCGGCTTGCTGCTGCTGCAATCCACGCGTTTTAGATCTGCATAACTCCACCTCTTTAAACACAGCACCTTCACCCCCTGCTGTTCCCACCCGCCTCAACACCGTTGGAAGGGAGGAGAACCAATTAAGGCGGGGGGTGGGGTGGAACGAGCAGCTGTCTACCCTTAGCAGGAGGGCTCCTGATTACATACCTCTCCTGCTGCTGCTGCTGCTGGCTGTCCAGCAGCAGACTGAAGGTGGCTGCTGCTGTGCACAGGTATATAAAGGCTCAGAGCCTATTATGACACGCGCAGCCAGCGTTCCATTGCCACATTCCATCTACTGCAGGCAGGATACCTGGCTGGCTGAATGTCGCTGAGAAGCTCACAGAGACCGCCATAAGCAACAGTTTAACAGAATGCCACAGACTAATCAACCAAACTTTTTGGGTTGGGTTCTCTTTTATAGTCTGCAGGCATTAAATGAAAGAAGTCAGTGTTCCAGCAGAAGGAGACAACGTTTCAGAAAAGGCATTGTAGCAAACCAAAAAAGAAATTTTAAGCGCAGCAGAGTAACCAGCGCACATACCTGTTAGCTCAGGTGAGTTTAAAAGGCTGCTGTTGATAACAAGGGCATTTGCTAAATAGATGGTGTGTGTGCAACAATATACTGAAAGGTCAATTATATTGTGCAGCTTATCTCACCACCTGTAGTTATTTAGGTGAAAGCTCCAAAATGCTTGCCTAATATGTCTGTTTATCCAAAAGGAAGTAAAAAGGGAGAGCTAGAAAGATAGCATTGCATCACATTACATGGCAATGCAATGCACAGTTGCTGAAGTTGAACCAAAATGAGCTTGTAATCTGGCTTCTGCAACTTTGAACATGAAAAATCCAATGAGGAGAAGAAAAGCAGAGCCAAAGAGTCCATCCCAAAATCCGACAAACAAGCAAAATGAACAAAAAACATTGAATTCAATTCTTTCTGATTTTAGAAACTGCATTAAAGAAGGGGTGCACCGGTCCTGGAGATACTGCAATACCAGGTCAATGCGTGGAGTGGACAGAGCAAGCTCTTTTTCCATCTCCCTGTTCTAAAAATCCATTTAATATATGGTCCCCAGATAGGGGACGTATCAGATATTAAACTGATAAGAACAGATTTTTTTTTTTAATTTGGCTATCCCCTGCAGAGGGATAAAACCGTTTATTAAAACTTTAACAAATTACAAGCATAATTAGACAAATACCAAACGTTAAAAGACAAATGAAATTTACAAAACAAAAAAATACAAAGATTTTAAATAATTAGGTTCCATTGGTCAACAAGCCATTTTTTGGAAATATGTACATTCTTCTTTTTGTCAATTAAATAATAAGTATACATTTCACATAAACATAAACTTAAAACATCATTCACTGATAAAACATCTTGTTTAAAAATAGCAATGTTGCGCGCTTTCCAGAGAGATGACTTGGCGCAGTTCACTGTCTTCCAAGCCATTGTGTACTGGTCCATTGTGGGGCATTCCATAAGTCCGTATAGCACAGTTTTATATGTAAAGTCCTTGAGGTCTGCCACCCTTTCCAGTAAGGGGAGCAGTCTTCTCCAGAAATCCTTTGCAAAATTACATGTCCATAATAGATGTTCCACCGTTTCCTCTTCTTGGCATCCGGCTCTTGGGCAGATGGCAGACCTCACAAATCCTCTTCTGTATTGGAATGCCCGGCAAGGAAGACAGCGGTGCATGCAACTCCAAGCCAGATCTCTCTGTTCATTAAAAAGATAAAAAACGTTAATCATTTTCCAGATAGACATAGATTTGTCATCATCATATCTGTCAACATTACATATTTCCTCACTTTTACGTATTTCTTTAATTAGCTTCTTACTATTTCTTAATTCCTCTATTTTCTTAGTCCCTAAATTAAAATCGGACACTATTTTCCTTAAAATCTCATAATGCGTCGACAAATTAAAAGCATGGGACACAGATATATTAACTTCATACCATCCAAACTTTCTCATAAAAAATCCTGTATTAAAACGCATAAAAAAGGACCAATAGTGATTCTTAAAAAGGGCATTAAAACAGTAAACGAACAGATGGATTAAAAGAAACCTATTAAAATCTGGAAAATCTTTACCACCTTTTACTTTTGATTTCATCACGATTTCTCTTTTCAGCTTTTCCATTTTTGAGTTCCAAAAGAAGGTAAAACAGGTTTTGGTTATCTTTTTTAAAACATTAACAGGCGGGGGGAAAACCATGCTAAGATACAATAAAAGAGGTAAAATCACCATCTTTAAAACCAATACTTTACCCTCCATTGTAAGTCTCCTCATGTTCCACATACATATTTTCGTATTTACTTTCTGTGTAATTGTTTCCCAACTATTATAACCATCATTATTTTCAGTGAATGATATACCTAAAATGGAAATGGATTCGGAGACATTAATTGGTACATCACGTAAAATCATCCCCCCAACACTTAAAATGTTACACTTATTAAAATTGATTTTAAAACCAGAAGCTAGACAAAAGGATTGCACTTGATGGAGAGTGGCCGTAAGTGATGGTGCATCTGTACACAAGACCGCCACGTCATCCATGTAGCCTACAACCTTGGCCTCCAAACCACCGCTTCCAGGCAGAGGGACACCGCATATCTGTTTATTTTGGCGTATTGCACATAACATTGGTTCCAGTGCACAGATAAACAGTAGGGGGGACAGAGGGCATCCCTGTTTCACCCCTGACCGTAAAAATACCTCTTGTGTCTTAAAACCATTCACTAAAATCTTACTTGTACAATCCTTGTAAAATGCTTTAAGCGATAGTAAAAACCCTTCTGGTATGCCCATTTTCTCTAAAACTTTAAAAAGATAAAAGTGTGAGACACGGTCAAATGCTTTTTCAAAATCAATAGATAAAATCGCCATTTTCCCCTTTCTGTCTTTCACATCCTCAATACAGTCTTTCACTAAATTCAGATTGTCCCATATACTGCGCCCCGGCACCCCACACACTTGATTAGAATGAATAACTTTGCTGATGACTTCTTTTAGACGATTTGCACAAATTTTAGCCATTATTTTATAGTCACAATTTAAAAGTGTTATTGGTCTCCAGTTTTCTAATTTTGATTTATCGCCTTTTTTGTATAGGAGGGAGACTTCACCTTTCTTCCAGGAATTTAATAAAACCTTATTATTAAAAACCTCAGTAAACAAATAAAACAAATCATCTTTTAAAATATCATAAAAACATACATAAAATTCTATTGGGATGCCATCAGGACCAGGGACCTTTCCAGTTTTAAAACTTTTAATAGTTTTTAACACTTCTTGTTCCGTTAAAACTTGGGATAAAAACTCTTGGGATGCGGGATCTAAAACAGCTGTTAGTCCTTGCAGCGAATCATCCATTAATTTATTATCTATATTTTTTCCATTAAAAAGATTAGAAAAAAAAACCTCAACTTTACCCAGCATATTTTTTATATTATTCTCACCATCTATATGGTCAATTATCACTTTTTCTTTTTTATTTTTCCTAAAAAAATATCTGGAACACTTTTCATTTTCTTCTATATGTTGTACTCTAGAACGAAAAATGATCTCTTTTCCTTTTTGTTCTAGCCATTTTGAAATCTCTTCTTTTAAGTTTGAAATATCAAGTTGTACATCTATCCCATTGTCTCTGAGCTTAAATAATGTTTGTAGGCGGGTATTTAAAATTCTATATTCTTCATATTTTTCTTTGGCTCTACATATACTCTTTTTAATAAAAAAGTCTTTTATTTTTACTTTCATTCTATCCCACCATACACTCATAGTCTCATTTGTTTTTTTCCCTTTTCTACATTTCCTATAAAACTCAATAAAATCTGATAAAATCTGCGGGTCGGTTAAAAGGGATACGTTCATTTTCCAGCTTTTCTTACCACATTTTTTGTTGTCATTTACTTTTATGGTAAAGGATAAAAGTTTATGGTCTGAAAATATATTAGTTAAAACTTCACATTTGGCAGGTATTGTTTTATCTGAACCAAAAATAAAATCAATCCTAGAGCTACAATTAGCATTGCTCCAAGTGAAACCGGCATCCTCTGGGCTGTCACTATGACACTCTTTATATATGTCTATCAATTTAGCATCTTTGACTATATCATGTAGCATACCTGAGGTTTTATCGTAGTTCCTGCTTACAGAGCTGGAGCGCCGGTTTTCACCTTTTAAAACACAATTAAAATCCCCTGCTAAGATAAAAGGTTCAGAGTTATTAATAAATAATGGTAAAAGATCAAGCATTTCGGCTCTTTCATTTTTCTCTGGGGATCCATAAAAATTTAAAAACTGCCATCTAATACCATCAATAAAAGCTTTCACTAATAAAATACGACCTGGTAAAATTTCCTGAATAAAATCAATTAAAACGTTCCCTTTAAAAAGTATGGCTACACCCGCTGATCCTGCAGCATTCGATCCGGACCAGACAGATGGCCCACACTTCCACTCATCTTTATATTTTTGATATGACATTTCATGTGGGATATTACATTCTTGCAGAAAAAATACAGATGCAGTAAAACACGTAAAAAAATTAAAAAGAGCAGTTCTTCTCGTGTTAGATTTTATGCCTCTCACGTTGAGGGAAATACCTTTGAGTTCAGCCATCATTAGAAAATGTAGAAATTTTACTTAGGTAACTAAGAGCAACGGATTTTCCTGTCCGATGAACCTGATCAGACCACTGGGCTTGCGCCTCCCTCCTCATCTGATAGTATCGTCACGAGAGTCTCCGTGGAGGAGGAAAGATTACCACATTTATATAAACCCGACGCTACACTGGCATAGCTCGGAGGGCTGGCTGGCAGAACCCGCTGGGTCTCCATTGGCTGGCCATGCAGTTCCTCATCAGGTGGGTCCCCGAGGGGTTCCGCCGCCCCTGTTTGACCTGTAGAAGGTCGTCCTATAGGAGGAGGTTGCGCACAAGGCAGAGCCTCTGACTCTTCAGAGTCAGCAAGATCCCGGTCCCCACCTGTAGCAGCGGAGACCGAAACCCCTGAGGGTCCAGCGTCCACGTCCCCTTCTGGAGAAGTGTCCATCTGTTCACCTCCTGCTGCCTCCTCCGAACCACCCTTTTTCTTTTTCTTAGGACCCACCTTTATCCACTCAGCGCCCTCAGCACTAGGAGACCCAGACTGGGCATGGGCTTCTGTGTCGGCCTTTTGCCGGTCCCTTTTGACCTTACCAGTAGTGCCCTTCTGCTCCTTCTCAGCCCTCCTTTTGGACTCCCGCAGGTCCTGCAGCCAGGTTTTGGGATTTGGTATTTTACCTGTCATAGACTCTGGAGACACTTCACTATTTGGTACGCCCTTATTGTCTCCAGAGGCTCCAGGTTGTTGTTCCTCCTCCTGAGGGGTGGTCTGATCTTTTGGTCCTTGGTCGGACGTCTTGGACTTCCCCTTTTGCTCATCTTCCCGAAATCTGTGAGGGCAAGAAAAATAAAAGTGACCTGGAGTCTGGCAAAAACTGCATTTCTTTTCCTTAGGGCATTCTTTTGTCTCATGTTCTTCACTAGCACAATTTCTACATGATACATGACAGTTTTCTTTTGAATGACCATAGCGCCCACAATTTCTGCAATATACTGGCATCCCAGAAAAGAAGAAATCCCCATTTGTTTGCCCAATTTTGAAACGGGCAGGGGGGAGCCGTATACCACCTGGTGTATTTGGATCTCTTGTACACTTCACAAGGAATTTCCACTTAGATGTCCATATGTTATATTCGTTTAATATCTTCCCAATACATTTAACACTTTTAAAATAAATTGCTAGAAATGACATTACTTCTGGAGCAGAAACAAAGGGCGAAAATATTTTTACAATAACCAGTCTTACCTCATCCAGGACGTGCTCAACAATTTGTATCCCTTTCAAAACAGGACTATTTTCAACTTTTTTTAACTTTTCTAGTACATCTCTAAAAATACCTTCTCCGGTGAATGTGATGTCATAGTCACCTCTTCTGGGATAATCCTGGATGGAGAGAATTTCATTCCTTTGTACGCCAAGAAGGTTCCTGAGCACGTCCTGGACTACATACCCTAATTTCCTCATATCCGAGCCACCCGCCGTGAAGTGAACTCGGATAGAGTTTTTTAGCCTCGCATAAAGAGGCACGAGGTTAGGGTCAACCTCCATGGAAAAAGGCAACAAGGTTGCAAATTGCAGCCGCTTGCAATCTGCGCTCCCAGTGTTCTTGCAGCGAAAAACACCTGGAAGCTGGGGGATCGCAACTCGTTACCCTGGGACTAAGCCCTCTCCCTAATAGCAGCAAGCAGGTTAAGTCCACCAAAGTGGACGATCCTGCCAGGCCAAGGAGAGGGGTACCCGAGTGCCCTTCAACTACAATCTCCTGCAATAAAGCACTTGATCTTAGCCAAAAGGCCGAGCAGCGATAACCAGAATTGGTTTCAAACTACGGAGCCACCCAAGGATCCTAAAAAGTCCATTTGTGGAGATGAGCTCCTGGACTCCCGTTAAGAAGACATGTTGTCAACCTCTAGATCCCTTACATGCCTGCACTTTTCGGCTTGCTGCTGCTGCAATCCACGCGTTTTAGATCTGCATAACTCCACCTCTTTAAACACAGCACCTTCACCCCCTGCTGTTCCCACCCGCCTCAACACCGTTGGAAGGGAGGAGAACCAATTAAGGCGGGGGGTGGGGTGGAACGAGCAGCTGTCTACCCTTAGCAGGAGGGCTCCTGATTACATACCTCTCCTGCTGCTGCTGCTGCTGGCTGTCCAGCAGCAGACTGAAGGTGGCTGCTGCTGTGCACAGGTATATAAAGGCTCAGAGCCTATTATGACACGCGCAGCCAGCGTTCCATTGCCACATTCCATCTACTGCAGGCAGGATACCTGGCTGGCTGAATGTCGCTGAGAAGCTCACAGAGACCGCCATAAGCAACAGTTTAACAGAATGCCACAGACTAATCAACCAAACTTTTTGGGTTGGGTTCTCTTTTATAGTCTGCAGGCATTAAATGAAAGAAGTCAGTGTTCCAGCAGAAGGAGACAACGTTTCAGAAAAGGCATTGTAGCAAACCAAAAAAGAAATTTTAAGCGCAGCAGAGTAACCAGCGCACATACCTGTTAGCTCAGGTGAGTTTAAAAGGCTGCTGTTGATAACAAGGGCATTTGCTAAATAGATGGTGTGTGTGCAACAATATACTGAAAGGTCAATTATATTGTGCAGCTTATCTCACCACCTGTAGTTATTTAGGTGAAAGCTCCAAAATGCTTGCCTAATATGTCTGTTTATCCAAAAGGAAGTAAAAAGGGAGAGCTAGAAAGATAGCATTGCATCACATTACATGGCAATGCAATGCACAGTTGCTGAAGTTGAACCAAAATGAGCTTGTAATCTGGCTTCTGCAACTTTGAACATGAAAAATCCAATGAGGAGAAGAAAAGCAGAGCCAAAGAGTCCATCCCAAAATCCGACAAACAAGCAAAATGAACAAAAAACATTGAATTCAATTCTTTCTGATTTTAGAAACTGCATTAAAGAAGGGGTGCACCGGTCCTGGAGATACTGCAATACCAGGTCAATGCGTGGAGTGGACAGAGCAAGCTCTTTTTCCATCTCCCTGTTCTAAAAATCCATTTAATATATGGTCCCCAGATAGGGGACGTATCAGATATTAAACTGATAAGAACAGATACTACACTTGATCTTAGCCAAAAGGCCGAGAAGCGATAACCAGAATTGGTTTCAAACTACGGAGCCACCCAAGGATCCTAAAAAGTCCATTTGTGGAGATGAGCTCCTGGACTCCCGTTAAGAAGACATGTTGTCAACCTCTAGATCCCTTACATGCCTGCACTTTTCGGCTTGCTGCTGCTGCAATCCACGCGTTTTAGATCTGCATAACTCCACCTCTTTAAACACAGCACCTTCACTCCCTGCTGTTCCCACCCACCTCAACACCGTTGGAAGGGAGGAGAACCAATTAAGGCGGGGGGTGGGGTGGAACGAGCAGCTGTCTACCCTTAGCAGGAGGGCTCCTGATTACATACCTCTCCTGCTGCTGCTGCTGCTGGCTGTCCAGCAGCAGACTGAAGGTGGCTGCTGCTGTGCACAGGTATATAAAGGCTCAGAGCCTATTATGACACGCGCAGCCAGCGTTCCATTGCCACATTCCATCTACTGCAGGCAGGATACCTGGCTGGCTGAATGTCGCTGAGAAGCTCACAGAGACCGCCATAAGCAACAGTTTAACAGAATGCCACAGACTAATCAACCAAACTTTTTGGGTTGGGTTCTCTTTTATAGTCTGCAGGCATTAAATGAAAGAAGTCAGTGTTCCAGCAGAAGGAGACGTTTCAGAAAAGGCATTGTAGCAAACCAAAAAAGAAATTTTAAGCGCAGCAGAGTAACCAGCGCACATACCTGTTAGCTCAGGTGAGTTTAAAAGGCTGCTGTTGATAACAAGGGCATTTGCTAAATAGATGGTGTGTGTGCAACAATATACTGAAAGGTCAATTATATTGTGCAGCTTATCTCACCACCTGTAGTTATTTAGGTGAAAGCTCCAAAATGCTTGCCTAATATGTCTGTTTATCCAAAAGGAAGTAAAAAGGGAGAGCTAGAAAGATAGCATTGCATCACATTACATGGCAATGCAATGCACAGTTGCTGAAGTTGAACCAAAATGAGCTTGTAATCTGGCTTCTGCAACTTTGAACATGAAAAATCCAATGAGGAGAAGAAAAGCAGAGACAAAGAGTCCATCCCAAAATCCGACAAACAAGCAAAATGAACAAAAAACATTGAATTCAATTCTTTCTGATTTTAGAAACTGCATTAAAGAAGGGGTGCACCGGTCCTGGAGATACTGCAATACCAGGTCAATGCGTGGAGTGGACAGAGCAAGCTCTTTTTCCATCTCCCTGTTCTAAAAATCCATTTAATATATGGTCCCCAGATAGGGGACGTATCAGATATTAAACTGATAAGAACAGATACTACACTTGATCTTAGCCAAAAGGCCGAGAAGCGATAACCAGAATTGGTTTCAAACTACGGAGCCACCCAAGGATCCTAAAAAGTCCATTTGTGGAGATGAGCTCCTGGACTCCCGTTAAGAAGACATGTTGTCAACCTCTAGATCCCTTACATGCCTGCACTTTTCGGCTTGCTGCTGCTGCAATCCACGCGTTTTAGATCTGCATAACTCCACCTCTTTAAACACAGCACCTTCACCCCCTGCTGTTCCCACCCGCCTCAACACCGTTGGAAGGGAGGAGAACCAATTAAGGCGGGGGGTGGGGTGGAACGAGCAGCTGTCTACCCTTAGCAGGAGGGCTCCTGATTACATACCTCTCCTGCTGCTGCTGCTGCTGGCTGTCCAGCAGCAGACTGAAGGTGGCTGCTGCTGTGCACAGGTATATAAAGGCTCAGAGCCTATTATGACACGTGCAGCCAGCGTTCCATTGCCACATTCCATCTACTGCAGGCAGGATACCTGGCTGGCTGAATGTCGCTGAGAAGCTCACAGAGACCGCCATAAGCAACAGTTTAACAGAATGCCACAGACTAATCAACCAAACTTTTTGGGTTGGGTTCTCTTTTATAGTCTGCAGGCATTAAATGAAAGAAGTCAGTGTTCCAGCAGAAGGAGACAACGTTTCAGAAAAGGCATTGTAGCAAACCAAAAAAGAAATTTTAAGCGCAGCAGAGTAACCAGCGCACATACCTGTTAGCTCAGGTGAGTTTAAAAGGCTGCTGTTGATAACAAGGGCATTTGCTAAATAGATGGTGTGTGTGCAACAATATACTGAAAGGTCAATTATATTGTGCAGCTTATCTCACCACCTGTAGTTATTTAGGTGAAAGCTCCAAAATGCTTGCCTAATATGTCTGTTTATCCAAAAGGAAGTAAAAAGGGAGAGCTAGAAAGATAGCATTGCATCACATTACATGGCAATGCAATGCACAGTTGCTGAAGTTGAACCAAAATGAGCTTGTAATCTGGCTTCTGCAACTTTGAACATGAAAAATCCAATGAGGAGAAGAAAAGCAGAGCCAAAGAGTCCATCCCAAAATCCGACAAACAAGCAAAATGAACAAAAAACATTGAATTCAATTCTTTCTGATTTTAGAAACTGCATTAAAGAAGGGGTGCACCGGTCCTGGAGATACTGCAATACCAGGTCAATGCGTGGAGTGGACAGAGCAAGCTCTTTTTCCATCTCCCTGTTCTAAAAATCCATT